>NW_028227256.1:148107631-148840131 GCF_978045245.1 Mus caroli | reverse complement strand
CTCTCCCTCTCCCTGTCTCCCTCTCCCTCTCTTTCCCTCTCTCCCTCCCTCCCAGCCCTGGAATTCTCTTGTAGGCAAGGCTGACCTCTGACTCACAGAGCTCCTCCTGCCCCTACCTCCTGAGAGCTGTTATCACAGTTGTGTGCCACAGTGCTCAGCTTTATGTGTTTTTAATGCTGCCACATAAAGGGTGTTGTAGTTAATACTGATGTTCTGTAGGTCCACCTTTGCTTCTAGGCATGTGAATAGTTTCCCAGAGGTACCATAATGAATCACCATAAAACTATATATCTTATAGTAGTAACAATTTGAGAACTGTTATGAATGCCCAAAACGGGAAAAGCAAAAGACTGGAGGGAGTGCTGATTGAGAATCTGCCTTTCTGTCTTCTGGTGGTCAGCCACAATCCCTGCCTAGGAAATGCATCTCTCCAGTCTCTACTTTTGATTTTATGGAGAGGGTATGGCTCAATCTAATCCAGCCCTCATTTAGCTTTACTATTTACATTTGCCAGAGCCTTATTTCAAATGAGGTCCATACTGAGGCTTTAGATCAGTAGTTCTCAACCTGCCTGCTTCTGCTTCCCAAGTGCTAGGATTAAAGCATGCACAAAAGTACCCAGTCTTATTTTTTTATCCATATATAACATAAACATTTAGAAAATATCTTAGTATTTTATTAAGTAGACCTTGAAGTTTTCACTGATTATTGTAATTGTTAATTTACAAGGATCATCTTCCATCTTTTTGTTTAATTAGATTCATAATTTGTTATGCTTATATTCTTGAGTACTGAATGTATGTTTAAAGTATTACTTCCCCTCCATCTCTTTGGCCTTTTAGAGTGAAATGTACCTTTTATATTAATTCTTTTAAATTAAATCTGTATGGCCGGGTGTGGTGGCGCACGCCTTTAATCCCAGCACTCGGGAGGCAGAGGCAGGCGGATTTCGGAGTTCCAGGACAGCCTGGTCTACAAAGTGAGTTCCAGGACAGCCAGGGCTATACAGAGAAACCCTGTCTCGAAAAAAACCAAAAAAAAAAAAAAAAAAAAAAAAAAAATTAAATCTGTATGATGTGTGGCCTAGATCTCTTATATGGATATTACCCCAGACTTCTTTCATGTCTTTTATTTCTTTTTTGGTGGGGGTGTTTTTTGTTTGTTTGTTTGTTTTTGAGACAGGGTTTTTCTGTGTAGCTCTGGCTGTCCTGGAACTCACTTTGTAGACCAGGCTGGCCTCGAACTCAGAAATCCGTCTGCCTCTGCCTCCTGAGTGCTGGGATTAAAGGCGTGCGCCACCACGCCCGTCTCTGTCTTTTATTTCTAACTGAAATAGTTAAACATTACACAAGATTAATCATATTATTACTTTTTTATATGTCATCAATGAAAACAGCTGCAAATACTACGTGAGTACCTCTTTTCTTTCTGTTTTTTAGCACAGATGTATTTCAAACACTGGACTCAAGTTCAACCCTGACAACTTCGAAAATAGCATCCTTTGAAGAGGCTTTTGTGTATCTTCAGAAGTTAATGGTGGCTGTGAAGGATATTCTTGAAGGAATTCAAAGGTAACCATTGTATTAAATTATATAGTTCTATAGTTACCAGCCTAATTTAGATCTGTTAGAAGTCTTCCAGCAAGTTATAAACTATTGGATTTTTTTTGAGACAGAGTCTCTCTAATTTAGCCTTGGATGGTCAGGTGTGGACCAGGCTGGCTCAAACTCAAAGAGAGTGTGCCACTGCACCTAACAGATGATTGGCTTTTATATTTACCTTTCTCTCTTTCCTGTAGATAATATGGATTTCTAGTTTAGAACTCAAAATGTTTCTGCCTTTTCCTTTTATAGGGAAAGAAATACTAGATACAAGTGTTTGAAGGTTGTTTTTAAAAAGCAGTGCTGTCTGACACCATAATAGTTGGAATCCAGAGCGTCATACATTTTGGACAGTCACTCTACCATTGTGCTACATTCTTAGTTCAAAACAGCTACTCTCATGAGCACAAAACCTTTTGTGTAGTAAATACAGATGATAATAAAGTTCTATAAGCCCAGCAGTGGTGGTGCATGCCTTTATATCCCAGCACATGGGAGGCAGAGGCAGGTGGATTTCTGAGTTCAAGGCCAGCCTGGTCTACAGAGTGAGTTCCAGGACAGCCAGGGCTTAACAGAGAAACCCTGTCTCAAAAAACAACAACAACAACAACAAACAAAAAAAGATAATAAAGTTTTATTTAGAGTGAAAAAATTAATTGTGGAGTTGGATTAAAAATTCTAAAAATCAGTTATGCTCTACCTTTAATAGAGGATTATTAAATGTATATATTTACTTTGTGCTTAAATGGATATCCCTACAAAATTAATAAAGCAGGACTCTACAAATGTACTTTAGGGTACACTATAAATGTACATAGCTTAAAATGGAAACAGTACTCAGAGCACCAGTGTAAGTGTTGTAGGTGTGTTTGTGTGTCTGTAAAGTAGACAGCAAGAATGGTGGCCCACAGTGATAACCCCAGCACAAGGACCAGGATTTCAGGGCCAGCCTAGACTGCATGATGAGAGATCCCATCTCAACAAAGTCCTGAAAGAAAGATAGGGAGGGAGGGAGGGAGGGAGGGAGGGAGGGAGGAAGGGAGGGAGGGAGGGAGGGAGGGAGGGAGGGAGGGGAGGGAGGGAGGGAGGGAGGGAGGGAGGGAGGGAAGGAAGGAAGGAAGGAAGGAAGGAAGGAAGGAAGGAAGGAAGGAAGGAAGGAAGGAAGGAGAGAACACATGATAAGTTGCTTCTAAGTTAGAAATCAAGGAGAGGTCCAGTGGTGGCACATGCCTTCAGTTCCAGCACTTGGGAAGCAGAGGCAGGCAGATCTCTGAGTTCCAGGACAGCCAGGGTTACATGGAGAAACAGAGAGAGACAGACAGGAGGGAGAGTGAGGGTGAGAATTGCAGCCTGCTTAGCTTAATGTTTATGTATGTTTTACTTTTATAAATAAGGTTGAAATGGCCTTTAAAAACATTATACCCTAGCCAGACAGCTGACACAAGCCTTTAATCCCAATACCTGGGAGGCAAGGCAGGTGAATTTCTGAGTTGGAAGCCAGTCTGATGTACCAATTGAGTTCCAGAATGGCCAGGGCTAAACAGAGAAACCCTGTCGCAAGAAAAACAAAAAATAAAGACAATAACAACAGAAAAGTATGTTCTTTGAAGATGATAAGATGGCTCAGCAGGTAAAGGTGCTCACTGCACAGGGGTGATGAGTTGTGTGGTTCCTAGAACTCACAGAAAGATGGAAGAGAGAACCAGTTCCACAGAGCCATCTTCTAATGTCACACGCGCACCGTGGCCCCACACGTGTGTATGCATACAGCAATAGCAAATAGGGTTGAAGAACTAGACCTACTGCAGGAAACTACACATCTGCTTTGCGAGTTTTAGATTTGTGCCTGTAATGACTTTTAGATGAAGTATTTGAAATAATGTTTTCTTAGTTTCATGTTCAGTATCCTATGCAGAAGAGGAAAGAGGGAGAACAAGCTAGTTTTTCCTTTTAGAAAATATGATACATTTTGAAGCTCTCTCTTCTCCCCTACCCGTGTGTGTGTGTGTGTGAGTGTGGCAGAGATTGATGTTGGGGTCCCTTGCTCACTTGTTTTCTTCATCTTATCTGAGACAGAGTCTTCAGCTGAGCCTGGAGCTTGCCATTCTGACTGGATTGACTGTTCAGTTAGCCCAGACTCTACCTGTTTATATTCCCTCCTAGCACTGGGGTGACAGTGCATCATGTGCACAGCCATGCCTGGCTTTTATGTAGGTGCTAATAAACTGAATTTAGATCATCTGTGTGCTTGCGCAGTAAGCAGCCTTACCTGTTGGGCCATTTTCCCAGACCTTGAGGATGTCTCTCAAGCTTAGATGACTTTTTTCCTTTTTTTTTTTTTTTTTTTTTTATGTTATACTTAGTTGTAGGGACAAATAATAACTAACATAAATTTGACTATGTAAGGCCTAATCATAAAATATGATTTCAAAAAATTAAACCTGTTCTTGGTTTTAAGAAAAGATGCTTCTTAGTTGTTTTAAAACCTCTGATTCACAGTTCCGTTTCGAAATACCTTGTAATACAAGCGGTTCTCCCTCCCTCCCCTCTCCTCTTTCTCTCTCTCCCTCCGCTCTCTCTCCTCTCTCTCTCTCTTCTCTCTCCTTCTTTTCTCTCTCTCTCTCTCTCTCTCTCTCTTCTCTCTCCTTCTTTTCTCTCTCTCTCTCTCTCTCTCTCTCTCTCTCTCTCTCTCTCTCTCTCTCTCCTCCTCTCCCTCCCCCTCTCTCTCCTCTCTCTCTTTCTCTCTCGGTCTGTCCCTCTCTGTTGTATTCCCGTAAGATGGACACTCCTGAAGCTAGGCTGGTGCTAGGCTGGCAGACAGCACGCTTTAGCCGGTGCCCTACCCTCTGTCTCACAGCACTGAGGTATACTACTACTATAGGACTAGGGATTCAAATTGATGTTCTCCTGTTTGTGTTGCAAGTGTTCTCTCACCCACTGAGCCCCCTGGAGCTGTTTTCTAAAACAATTACAGACATAAGATCTGAAATTTCTGTATTTCTTGTTGTGTGTTTATGAAATTTCTAAACATTAATTTTCTATTACTCTTGCCCATTTTTTTTTCAAGTGGGGATCAAATCGAGGGCCTGCCTGCATAAGTCCTCCTCTCTTTTAACATTTGGAAAGACCATGCCCACCCACAGACAGGATCACCATACATGATTTCTTACTAAGGAGGTCTATAATCACAGCATCTTTTCAGGTCCACTGGTGCTTAGTCACTTTTACATTTTAATTTTTATTTATTTTATTAGAAAGTACTTTTGACTTACTAATTGAGATATTGGGATAGCTGACCTTTTGAGGGTAAGCAAGATTATTTATAATTATTTATAATTTCAGTTGGCATAGAGTGTAGTGGCTCATAGCAATACTCAGGGAACTGAGGCAGGAAGAACTCCAGCTGGGAGTCAGACTGGTCCATACTGCAGGGCCTTTAAAAAGAAGGATTAGTTGGCACAATGACAACACTTTGGCTTGTTTGTATCTAGATTCTACTAGTTTGTTGAAATAAAACATTTCATTAAAAACTTAAAGGGGCTCGTGAGATGGCTCAGCGGTTAAGATCACCGACTACTCTTCCAAAGGTCCTGAGTTCAAATCCCAGCAACCACATGGTGGCTCACAACCATCCGTAACAAAATCTAATGCTCTCTTCTGGAGTGTCTGAAGACAGCTACAGTGTACACACATATAATAAATAAATAAATTATTTTTAAAAAAAAACTTCAAGTTGCAGTTTTAGAAGTGACTTCTCAGCATTTGAATTAATTGTCATGAACAGAGTACTTGGCCACTAATGAAGGGTTTTCTTATTTTGAGTTAGAGGGATTTACTCATTGAGGTTTGACCTACTATATTCAGAGTGTATCTTTTCTAAAATCAGTGGTTCTCAACTTTCCTAATGCTGTGACCTTTTAATAACATTTCTTCATATTGTAGTGATCCCCACCCATAAGAAATTACAGAAAAACTTTTGAATAAACTTGATAAACATGAGTGACATGTAGTTTAAAGGAGAAAATTAAAGATTTGTTTAAAATTAATTTCCATGTTATTTATTTATTTATTTATTTATTTATTTTAGGATTTTGGCTCCTAATAGTAATTACCAAGATGTTGAGACTCTCTATAACTTCCTAATCAAGTATGAGGTATGAAAAGTATTTATATATTATTCATATAATATTTATATATTGTTTGGATATAAATACAATAAGATTGCTACTGATATTTTCTTTAAATAAAGTGGGTTTTTTGTTTGTTTGTTTTTAAGATTTATTTATTGATTATATGTAAGTACACTGTAGCTGTCTTCAGACACTCCAGAGGAGGGAGTCAGATCTCGTTACGGAGTCAGATCTCCCATGTGGTAGCTGGGATTTGAACTCTGGACCTTTGGAAGAGCAGTCAGGTGCTCTTACCCACTGAGTCATCTCACCAGCCCTGTTTGTTTTTTTATTTTGAGCCAGGATCTTGCTCTCTTGTACAGGCTAGTCTAAATTAAATTTTCTTAGTGTCATAAAAATTTGCCAATAACATTTGTTTTCTTAAACATTATATTTAAGATATACAAGGAGAGCTGGCCCTGCCCCTTGCCAGCATAGGCACTTGGGCGAGCTGCCCTTGGGCAGTGCTAGAGAACTGGGATTGAACAGCTCAGTTATTCTACCCAGGGCTTTTGAGTTGGCCCACTCTAACATCTACCCCATCTATGAGCTGCTGGAGCTTGTCAAAGGGCCAGTCCTGCAGATCTAAAGCTGCAGGGTCTCCACGACACAGGCAACAATGGGCTGAGAGGAGTCCCAGTGAGGATCCAGTATTGATAGTGTAGCAGAAGCCAGAGGCCTCGAACCAGACCAGTGAGTGACTCATTGCACATAAATAGAACATCGTCTGCATTAGTAGTAGTGAGATGTCTCAGCTGGCAAAAGTACTTGCTGTGCAAGCCTGCTGATGCAAGTTTCATCCAGTCACTCAGATTTGTCCTCTGACCCTGACACTTACACCGTGGCATGTGTGTGTACCACACTAACATACATACCCACATACTAATGATAAAGTAACATTTCAAAAAAGAAAAGAGTTTTTCATTTGTGATTCAAGTGTGCAACAGTTTGAATGATAGACTTTTACATTTATGGTTTTATAAATTACATCTCTGGGTTATAACAGACTTTTTTAAAAAACAGATTTTTCAGAAAATGTCCATGGACTAGGGAATACGTCTAAGGTAGAGCATTTGTTTAATATGCATGATGCTGAGTGCAATTCCTAGAACCTAAAGGAAGTGGGGAGGGAGGAAGAAAAGGAATGAATGAATGAGTGAAGGGAGGAGGAAGGGACAGAAATACTGTTAATTCAAACCTTTTCCTAAATCAGACCTCTTTAAAAATTTTTTATTTTATATATATATGAGTACACTGTAGCTGTCTTCAGACACACCAGAAGAGGGCATCAGATCCCATTATAGATGGTTGTGAGCCACCATGTGGTTGCTGGGAATTGAACTCAGGTCCTCTGGAAGAGCAGTCAGTACTCTTAACTGCTGAGCCATCTCTCCAGGTCCTAAATCAGACCTTTTCAATAGCTTAAAGAAATATTTTTTTTTCTGTCCAGTTGAATGGCATAGTAATCTGCTTTCAAGTAAAATTGCACTGCATTCGGGGCCACTCATTTCTACTGTTTCTAGTACAGTGAATAGATGAGTTGTAAAAATAGAACTAAAGTTTGCATAGAGTGTGGTGTTAACAGTGCAGTCACTGAGCTTCTTCCTGTCATTGATTCAGTTGTCTTAGGCAGTGCCTGGAGAGCTGAGATTCTGCTCTCAGGATATGCCCCACTGGGGTTGTACTTTCGTTGCTCATTCATTTTAACATATCTCCTTACTAACTCTACTTTGGTTCTTTTCAGGTAAACAAAAATGTCAGATTCACTGCCCGGGAACTTTATGATTGTGTTTCTCAGACTGAGTACCGGTATGTAGATAGATGATAAGCTATCTGTAACAGACTTTTACCCTGTTTGCTACCACTGTGGGAGATTTTTTACGGGGTGTGTGTGTGTGTGTGTGTGTGTGTGTGTGTGTGTGTGTGTGTGCATGCATGTATATATAAGCTTGTAGAGGCCAGCAGTGGATGTCAGTCACTCTCCACCTTGTTTCTGAGATAGGGTCTGGCCACTGAGCTCTGGGATCTTCCTGTCTCCGCCTCCACTGCAAGAGGATTCTAGGCAGATGCTGCTGTGTCTGGCTTTTTTATGTGGCAGCTGGAAATCTGAACTCAGTCCTGTTTTCATGGCAAGCACTTTAAAAGTGATCTCCCTAACCTCTCACGATCTTTTAAAACCCATATTAGTACAAAATATTTCATATATACAGAAAGCCTGTTTATCAGCTATATAGTTTGAAATGGTTTTTATATGTTTGACCACAAGATTTATGTATGCATGTGTATACAATCTTATTTATTTATGTGTTTATTTATTTATTTGATTTATTTATTTGCTTACTCTGAAGCAAGGTCTTGCTGTATTGCTCAGACTGGTTTTGAATTTGTGAGAGCCAACAAGTCCTCTTGTGTCAGTCTCCCTAATAACTGGGACTATGGACACATACCACCATCTATCTCTGTGGATTATTGAAGACTCTAAAGAGCTTTTGTTCATGTGGGCCATATCCTATCTAGTCTGTTTGAACTCAGAACTTTAGGGTGTGGTGGTGCATGCTATGGATGCTTGGAAGGCTGAGACATATTTAAGCCATATTAGGCAACTTAGTAAGACTATCAGAGAAAGAAAATAGAAATAGTTTTCACTTTAACTTAAGACAAATGGTTTTTATAGACCTAAAGGAAGAACTTTGTTGAAGTTAGGAAGTATCCAAAAATGTATTGAGTGCTTCTCGTGTTTGGGAAGGTCCCATTACCAAAATGAGTGCTCAGGGAGGATGACTCACTGGAGATGCTGGATAAGGAAGTCAGGCTGATTATCTGCGCAGCAGACAAGTCTGAGGAAAGGAACTCAGGAGGTCCATCACCACAAACAGCTTTCTACCCTGACAACCTGCTCTAGGATACAGCTACGAGTGATTGCTGTCAGAATACTAACTCATGAAGGGAAGGGAGTCAGTGCCACTAGGCTGAAGAGGAGAGCCCCCTCTTAACCTTGAGGGTAGGGAAGAGAAGAAAAAGGAAGGATAGGGAAATAGATTCAGTTACTGAAAGATATGTTTGCTTGCTTGTTCGCAATTTCAGAATAAATAACCAAGGATAGGAATGTAGACCTTCCTAATTTTTGTTTTATTTTAGAATTTATAAGAAAACATTTTCGTCTCTTTTTGAACCTTGTACAAGCCTCTTCTGAAAATCCTTTTTTTTTTAAAATTAGTTGTGAAGAATTGGCAGCAAAATCAAAACTAATTTTAAGTTAGGAAATAGGTCTATGGTAACTCAAAGCCAAAATTTTTAGAAATAACATTTTTATTCTTTTGAGAATTTCATGCAGCATATTTTGATCATATCAGTTCTCTCACCTGCTTACCTGCCCAATTTCAAGAGCCACCACACCTAGCTGTAGAACTGTTCATTTAAAAATTACTTGTGGTTGATGTGTGTGTGTGTGTGTGTATGTACCACAGCACACATGGTGAAGGTAGAGGATAATTTGGAGAATCACATTGTTTCCTTCTCCTATGTGGGTCCAGGAGTCAGAGAGGTAGGTGGTGGACTGGAGAAATGGCTCTTTAGAAAGGACTGGAGTTCAGTTGTCAGCATCCAGCTTGGGCTTCTCCTAACTACCTATAACTCCACCCCACGAGGATCTGACACATCCTTCTGGCCTCTGTGCACTACATTCATATGTGTATGAACCCACACAGAGACATATGTGTGTGCATACACTTAAAAATAAGTAATTGTTGAGACAGGGTGTATAGCCTTGTCTAGACTGGAACTCACGACATAGACCAGGTTGCCTAGGCCTCACAGATACCTGCCTGCCGCTGCCTCTGGGATTCTTGACTGTCTTGTGATTTACCTCTTTTCCCCTAGGGAAAGATTAACCATTGGATGCCGCCAGCTGATTGAGATGGAATGCACCATGCAGCAGTGCAGTGCATCTGTCTATATGGAGGCCAGAAGCAGAGGGTGGTGTGAAGACATGCTCAACAACAGGCCTTAAGTTTACAGCAGGAACAGCATCTCTGTTTTCATAAGTGACACAGTAACTTTTAACCTGGTTGCTTTTTTTGAAAAAAAAAAAAAAAAACAAACAAACAAAAAAAACCAACTTTCATAGGTACAAAAAACAAAATGTTGTATTGACCATCTCATTGAATCCAGTGTAGTATAAACTGTACCCCAGCTCTTGTGGAGTTGACAGTACTTCCTACCTCTAAGGAGAAGAGAGCCATCTTCTCAGTGATGGCAGCCCACAGCCTTAGTATCTCTCCTAACCCTGAATGTGAACACATGACCAGACACTGCCAAACCCCAAGACTTAAGACATGACCATGCCACCACATTCCACATGGGCTGCTTTCATGAGCAAACTGTCATTTATATAAAACTGGTGGGAAAACCCACCACCTCTTTCAGGGACATGAAGTAGAATTTTGAACTAGCACCTTCTCTGTAGCTGCTTTGGCGATGTCATTTTCTGTGCATTTCCAGTAGGACAGAGCCCCTCTGATGCTTCCCCTTACATGTGAAGCACTGGATTTGGGGAATTGAACGGCAGTGGCAGCTATTTGCCCTACCTAAAACTCAAGTGTTTAGTTGACTTAGTTACGCATTAAATTGGAAATCCTTGTTTACTGGAGTGTATTATGCTTTTGTTAATATATTAGATGAAGTCAAATTTGATATTCTATAATAAATGTTAATTTATTTTTAAAACAGCAATAAATAAGTTATTTTAGTAGTATTTTGCTTTTCAGTTTACTCCCAAATACTGTCTCTGAAATGAGTATGAAGTGTGATTATAAAAGTCTTTCCAGTAGAAAGATTGGTTATGGTACAGGTACTGCTCAGCTGTATGGTTGTGAGGTGAGAAAACCTGCATGTTAAGGTTTGTGGGGAGGTGAGCGTCCAGCAGGGCCATGAGCTCAGGTAACTGATGATTCAGCATGTCAGGAAGTTGTCCTCAGTTTTTGACCAAGGGCATTGTTACATTACTCTGGCTGGCCTCACTCATAGGTCAGTTTGGCCTTGAATTTGTGGCAGTCTTCCTGCTTTGGTCTCCACAGGCAGGCATTGCAGGCATGCACTACCACACTGACTTCAGTAAAGTGCTTTCTTGCCCTGAAAACCTGAGGACTGAGTTCAGATTTCCAGCTGCCACGTAAAAGCCAGACACAGCAGCATCTGCCTAGAATCCTCATGCTGTGGAGGCCGAGGCAGGAAGATCCCAGAGCTCAGTGGCCAGACCCTATCTCAGAAACAAGGTGGAAATTGACTAAGTCACTTCCTGAGCTAGGGTCCCTCAGTGAACCTTAAGCTCACCAAGTCAGCCAGCCCCAGCCAGGGATCCTCCAGTGTCTGCTTTCTCTGCACGAGCATTATACATATGCACCATTACTGGCTTTCTCATCTGGGTGCAGGTATCCCCCTCAGGTCGTCATGTCAGCGTGGCAGGCCTTTACTGACTGAATTCTATGACCCTGTCCTAACCCCTATGGTGGTTATTTTATAATGTGCTACATATAGTCTTAAATCCCTTAGGAAAGGCAGTATTTCAGAGTACTTTATGCCAGAACAATGTCTTTTTGTAGCACATTCCAAGGTCTAATAGAGGTGTAATGATTTGAATTTAAGTGGCTTGTTACCCAGTGCATACCACAGAGTTTTCAAGTCTTAAGTAAATTCATAGACGTCAACACTGACCACAACCGGTCACACTAAATTAAACATAGGATAGTGTAGTCCTGCTTGCAGGGAGGTTTAGTCACTCAAGTAGGTAGATTAGCAAAAGATCCTAAGAACAATGAAAATACAGGGTGGCTAGCTTGTCCAGTTTCTACATTGCAAGTAGTAACTGAGTAGTGCTTTGGAGAGTACAGATCTGTCTGCATACTCAGTAGGGAAGGTCATTCATCCTAGCCTATCACGATTCAAGGCTGAGAAGTATTCCACCAGACATTCCAAATATCAAGAAAGTAGCACATCTATCTTGCAATAGGCTTCTATGAGAAAGACCCACAATATCATAAAGTTAAATAGAACTATCTATGAAGTTCTAATCTGCAGTCGTAGTTGTACACTTCACAAGAGGGCGTCAGATCTCATTACCGGTGGTTGTGAGCCACCATGTGGTTGCTGGGATTTGAACTCAGGACCTTCAGAAGAGCAGTCAGTGCTCTTACCCGCTGAGCCATCACGCCAGCCCATAGCTAGTTTCTTTCTTTTTTTTTTTTTTTTTTAAAAGGAGGGCCCGACCTGCACCGAGAGGAAAGCATGCCTGTGGGAAGAGTCACTTTACTGTCAGGCGTTTTATTTTTTTTTTTAAAGATTCATTTATTTATTATATGTAAGTACACTGTAGCTGTCTTCAGACACTCCAGAAGAGGGCATCAGATTTCGTTACGGATGGTTGTGAGCCACCATGTAGTTGCTGGGATTTGAACTCGGAACCTTTGGAAGAGCAGTTGACGCTCTTAACCACTGAGCCATCTCACTAGCCCCATAGCTAGTTTCATACAGGGATATTTTCCTCAGTTGTTTCTTCACCTTATTTAAAATATGAATATTGTTTGATAGCTAGCTACCTGGGAGATGGTCACCCCAACAGCATCCAGGATGTGCTTTTAGAGCAAGTGTGGTCAGCCCATATGGCATCAAAAGTTGCAATGCCACTGCTCTGCTGTGTCTAAACAGAATAAGCTGGGACAAGTAGAAATGAGATTGTCGTAGCTACACTGTTGCATCTGAAGTGAAAAGCCTAAGTGACATCACGGCAAAGGAAAAGTTTTCCCAATTGCCAAGCTCATGAACACTTGCTGGAAATAGCCTTCATCATAGTGAATACCTTGTACAATGATCTGCATCAAGTTAAAGACTGTCCTCAAGAACTTTCCTAAGTCAAGGCCAAGCAATTGAAGCTTGAGACTGGCCCATCTTTGGGTGGGTTAAATGATTGTATTGAGGAAAAATTGTGTTGGTATGTCTGCAAAATCCAAGACTCGGGGCTGGAGAGATTAATTAGCTCATCGGCCTTCCAGAGGTCCTGAGTTCAATTCCCAACAACCACATGGTGGCTCACAACCATCTGTAATGGGATCTGATGCCCTCTTCTGATGTGTCTGAAGAAAACAGTGGTGCACTCATATACATAAAATAATGAATCTTAAGAAAAAGCTAGGCTGTTAGATGTTCTCAAAGGTTAGCCTTCAAGATTCATTGTTGTGTAGAGCCATACTAATCTTTGAATGGCTCCAGCATCAGTAAGTGCTGTCAAAGCTAGGGCAAGTTTGCAGTCCATTGATCAGAACCATCTTCTTATCCAGCAATATTACAGTGTATACCATTAGCAATTGGTAGGTTACCATAACTTTCAGTTTGGAGAGTTCTAATCCCATACAGGTTTATGTATAAAGGAATCCCATTTTACTTTTACTTTACCCCAGGCATTACTGAACTGCACTTTTCAAAGTGCCTACTGGACCTTGCAGTTCCTCCTGCACCTTAGGAAGTCCCCTTTCTGCATGTTCTAACAACCTGAGTATTTTACCAGTAAGATGTGGAGCTGTCAGCAACAGGGTTCAGGGTCACAGGCAGAACAAACTTGAATACTGGCAGAAAGTTGGGTTTTGTTTTCTATGTAACCCTGGCTAGCCTGGAACTATGTATATCATAGGCTTTTCCTGCCTCCTCAGTGTGGGCATTAAAGGTATGTGCTACTGTAAGTTCAGTATTTTATTGGCCATTGTACAAATACTTGCCATTCAAGTCTATCATTTTTAAGATCCTGGAGTCAAACTATTTCATGGCTGCACAGAATACAGATTGTATTAGGAACAGTCATTAGGCCGCCATCAAATCTGCTAATCTGCCAAACTAGTTAACCCAAAACCAAACCAGAAAAAAATAACTCCACAGCAGGTGAACTGATTTTCTTTCTTGGTGGTTGTACACCAGAGAAATGAGGTGGCAAAGGACCAATCTAACACATCCCAAGTCAGCCACTTATGGTCATCTTATGCCAGCTGGCCCATTTATTTTATTGGGGGGGGGGGTTGTTTTCGAGACAGGGTTTCTCTGTGTAGCCCTGGCTGTCCTGGAACTCACTTTGTAGACCAGGCTGGCCTCAAACTCAGAAATCTGCCTGCCTCTGCCTCCCAAGTGCTGGGATTAAGGGCGTGCGCCACCACCGCCTGGCTTGGTTTATGTAAAACACAAACCTCACACCATCCCTTACTTCAGATATGGCAAATGAGTATTTTCTACTAATACTGTAAACTCATCCTTACAGGGAAAAACAAAAACCCCCATGTTATAAGTAATGAACTGAGTGACAAACATTTGAACATTAAATCCCACAGTGCAAGGATTTACTGCAAAGTACCTTTAATGTGTTTGTATCTGCAGCAAGCATTAGATTTGCTCGTTTGGGCACCATAAATTAGGTTTAGCACTACAGACACCCAGCCCCCCCCCAACCAGTATTAATCCAGGTAAGAAAGCTGAACAAAACACTTCTGAAAAGGGGTGCATTCACAAACCCAATACAGTTTAATTGTTTTCAGTCAAAGGCTTCCACTTACATCTGTTTGGTTAATGATAAATAAAGACAGTTTAAATGCTTCAGTAAGTCAAGTGACTCATCAAACCAGGGTTTGAATTATTACTGTCACTATTCAGCACTCCATCCAAATAACACCGATACTGCACTCTCAGATAGGAAAGAAAAAAAGGTACAGCTGCGGCAAATGCTGAAGTCTGCGTTCTGAGCATTTTTTAAACGAAACAGCCACTCTGCATCCTTTCCTCTGCCACTCTGCTGTGATAATGTGGATCTGTTACATTTTACTTCAACAGATAAAGCACTCTGCTGAGAATATAAAAAGTTATAAAAATGTAATCATAAAAGACTAAATATTGGTAGGCATGTCAACTTTCTTTTAATAAAAACAAAAATAGTCATTGTTATCTATTTAAATAAGTATCTTGTTATAGAGTGTTCCAGTTATTGAAAAGGGGCCCTTAAAAAACCCAACTGCCTACGTGTAAACCCTACCCCTCTTGCCTCTTAAGACAGATCTGAGGGAAGAGTCATTTAATGTGCAAATCGGCAAAACAAATGTGGAGGAGCAGGGACTTCTTGAAATGATGTTCCCAATCAATTTGTGGTTTATTCTTTTACAGTATCAACCTTCAAAAAGTAAAATAACCAAAGATGTCTTAAGAATACAGAAACAGACCTTCATCTTTGCATTCCGTTCCAAACACAAAAAGTATGTACAGCATGTTTAATAATATGCAATATGCAAAAGCGTTGTGTTGCAGTTAGCAACATCTACCCCACCCACCCTCCTTATTCACAAGTGTACCTCTACTAAACACAATTACATCACTAAGCCTGTTAGTTTGGGGTTCTTAAATTTGTTAAAACTGGAAAATCTTTGTGTAAGGGCTCCACTCATTTGACTGAGGGTTGTAGACTTCCACAGTATTCAGAAACTCATTGCCATCGAATCCTCCCACTGCATAAATGGTATTCCCTACAGTTGTGATCCCAGCATTGCTCCTTGGTGAAGTCATATTTCCCATCATCTTCCATTCATTTCTAGTTGGATCATACATCTCCACACAACTGATGGCATGAGAACCATCAAAGCCACCACCTACAAACAGTTTTCCTAAAAGAGAAACAAGGCAGTCAGTCTAAAAAGGCTCAGAAAACAAATTTTTAAAAAAAGGCCTACAAAATTGAGTGAGGAGAAATGATTGTCCGTTCTGTTAAGGCAAGGCATAGCAACACACACTTGTAATGTCACCACTCAGGAAGCCATGACTAAGGATTATTAGTATGAGATCCGCCTGGGCTACACAATGAAATCTTATCTTAAAAGAAAAAGAAAGAAAAGGTCTGTGTAATTGTGGCACGGATTCTGGAAACCATGGAGATAAGTAAAATGGACAAGAATCCATTCCTACAGAAACTTAGGCAACTACAGGGATAAAAGGGCAGAAACTGCATCATGTTAAATACATCTCCCACAATTCCATAGTAATTACTACAGTCATCATTTCACAGATGAACAATTAAGAGACACAAAGAAGGTAGAAACTTGCCTAAATATGTTAAGTGACAAACTATCAGAGTTCTATATATTCAAAGAAGTTAGAGGAGGGACTAGGGCTATGCCCCTCTATGTAGGTCAATGGTAGAACACTTATCCAGTAAAAGTGAGAGGCCTTGGTTCAAAGTGGCACCACAAAAGTTATAGGGAACAGATAATGACTGAACTTCTAGACCTTTCATCTACATATTTTTTTTCAAATTAGATACTCAATAGAACAAAAAATGTCAGCAATAAACTATGGGGGGGGGAATCACTAATTTTCAGCTTCATTATTTTCTCTTCTGATTATCACTTATCCCATTTGCATGAATCCAGCTGTAACTACACTGCTAGGGCTCACAAGGGTCTAGGGTCTGGGTCAGGAGGCTGTTTCTATTCTCCACACACTTACATGCTCACTAGTTGAGCCACAAAGTCTTGCTAAGATTCAGCTTTGTTCCAAATGATGTTAACTAATACTATAGACAATAAAGCAATCAATAAAGACTATGTGAAAGGACACTGTCTACAAAAGAAAACTGAAAGATTATGCTTTGAAATAAAATTCTTAAAGTTACTATCCTAAAATAAGGTCAACTCAAAATCTAAGACTGAATTATGGATACATCTCACAGAGGGAAATTTGGAACTTGGTTAAGAACACTTACCAAGTGATGGGTGAAAGAATATATTTAGGTTATTAACAGACACTTAGAGGGGAAAATCCCTTTTTGTCCCAAGAGACAAAATAATATGAATTTAAAAAAATGATTCCTAATTATTCTGTCTATGACATGGGTGTAGGCTTACACATGCTGCAGCACAGAGGTCAGAGGACAACTATGTGGGTCAGTTCCCTCCTCCCACCTTTACATGAAGTCTGTGGATCCAACACTGGGGTTTTGCCAGAAAGGCAGGCATTCTACCTGCTGGGCCATTCCACCGGTCCCTGCAATCTACTTAAGAGTGTGTAAGTGACCCTTCTTGGCATTTCGGAGCTCTTCCCATTCTGTACTATTTAGCTCTCTAACCCTGGATACTCACCATCAAGCACAGCGACTCCAGCTCCTCGCCTAGCCACATTCATGGGTGCAATTAAAGTCCAGGTGTTGTTTTCAGGATTGTATCGTTCTACTGTGTTCAGACAATTCCAAGATTCTGCACCTCCAATTATATACAAATAACCACCAAGTTCACAAACTGCAGACTGGTGTCGACCTATAAAAGTTAAGGCAAACCAGGATTATTATTAAAGCTATCAAAACTGTAAATGTGTACTACAACCTATTAATTCACAGGTCTTTAAAGAACTACAAGTTCAAGGCCAGACAGTTTGGGCTACATGGAAAGTTCCAGGCAAACTCTGTCCCCCTCAAAACAAAACAAAACCAGTCCAACTTACGAATGTTAAGAGGAGCACAGCTTGTCCACGACTTCGTTACAGGATCAAATACATCACAATTTTTCAGGCCTTTTTGACCATATGGATCGGAGCCACCAACAATGTACAATTTCCCATTCAGAGCACACACTCCTACGAAGGTATAAACCATGTGAGTAACCCAACCATCAGGAGTGAACACGGGCTGTCTTGTCTAGAAGAGTGTTATTACCTGCATTGCAACGGTTGGTTCTCAGCTCTGGAACAGGGGTCCAGTCATCAATGTTTGGATCATACATTTCTCCACAACTCAGGTCATCTGAGTGTCCATTTGATCCACCCACCACATAGAGCTGTCCCTATATCAAAAGTGATAAGTCAGAACTCCCCCTGAGTAGTCCTAAGAAAAACCACAAAGCTAAAGGATTGTTTTGCAGCATACCGTACTTACCATCAGCACAGCCATTTGAAAACGGGCTCTTGGTGTCCTCATGGGAGCAAGGAAGGACCAGTGATCTGTATGTGGATCATAGCATTCAACTGTTCGAAGACATTCCTCTCTGTTATAACCACCTGGCAAAAGAATCATAAGTTTGCTTAAAATGTGAAACATGATCAGAATGGCTGGATTCCCCCCTAGTGGGAACTAGTGGGCATCTTACTATATCTCCCAGGCTGTCTTACAGTTTGAGCCCCTTATTACACCACCTAAGTGCTAAGATTACAAACTATGTGGCTGGTCACCAGGGTCCAGCCAGGATGTCTGTAGGTTGTGTACCTAACGAGAAAGGTATTTAACTGACCGTTCCTAATGTCAAGGAGTAGCATTCATTATCTATGAGCAAACTGCTTATTCTGGCTTGAGAACTAACGAGTTTCTCTACTCTGTAGTCGAACATAAAGAGTGTACTACAGCACTTGGCCTAGCAAGCCCCGAGGCCCTGGGTTCCCTTTTAAATTAAAACAATGACTTCTAACCAAACTTAGGGATATTCAATATCAATGTTATTCCTGTCTTGAAATGCAGCATGTTGAGTCCTCTCGCTGCCAGTCAATCAATATAAGACCTGTCTGTCACACCCAGCGTTCTGCTCTTACCTGCAGCTATGAGTTTGCCATTCATCTCTGCTGTCCCTAGTCCAGACCGTGCATACTGCATGGGAGACATGGGCTTTTCTAGGAGCTCATCTGGTTGCATCTCGAAGCTTAAACTCTTGCTCAGTTTTGGAGTACTTGTTGGTGAGCTCTGTGGACTGTTCCGCCCGTGAAGGAAAATGACACAGAATGTACTGTCCAGCACAGCCAGGCACAAGTAAGTGTTATCTGTGAACACAAGAGCTCTGTGTTTACCATGAACTATTAACATTAACACTTAGGGTGGTTAGAGAATTCTAAATTGTATTCCAGTCTCCAGAACAGAACTTCTGCTATGGTTTTCCGTATGCCATTGCTCTGAGTTTTTCCTTATTCAGTCTCAAAGTATTAAACTGACCACTATCCTTACAAATAGATAAACTGAAGACAAACTTACTTGAAGTCTTTTCTGAAGCAACGATTTTCCACTCATGCTTAGGGCTTTGCATTGAAGCATTTGGAGAAGAGAGACATCCAGTGGAACTGCCACTTATCTGCTTATGGCCATTCTCACGGGGTGGCTTTTTCTGCAAAATCAAAAGGCAGCTACAGAAACCTAGCCAGAGAGCATTCCTGCTGCACCTTTGTTCCTGAGCTACTGTGCAACACTGCCCACACACTGAGCACCTTCCACCTACATGCACACTCAGAGCACACTAAACAACACAAACCAACACTTTCCGGCTGACAGGCTCCTGCCACACTTACACCATCACTTAAAAATGAAACAGCTTCATCTACACAACTGGCTGCTCAGAAAAAGATCAATTTGAACAATTCAAAAACCACACCACAGGTCAAACACCAGAATGCTATCTCAATATAGGAGCAGGAAGGAGAAAACAACACATCTCATCTGCTCTATGTACGGAACTGTCAACCTAACCAACCAGTCTGTATCCTTCATACAATGCCAGCAAAGAGTGAGTACACACAGGGTCTGCCAATCTCCGAAAGCAATTTACAGGGAGGTATCAATCAGAGGCATGTACATTTTATTTAGGGCTACTTATTATTGATACTGAAAAAGCTAAATACACACAGAGTAATCAGAAATGAAGTAATACTACAAGAACCACTTGCAAAATTGTAATACAGGAACGATAATGATGGACTCTCCGAGAATTAGTGTGCTTTCATGAGCTTCTTTTGCAGATTGCTTTCCACTCCCTCAGGCCACTCCCAGAAGAACGAATCATACAGAATTTCATGTGTCCCTGGTACCGAGTCTTAAAATGTCTACCATGAAAAGAACATGTACCGTACTTCAGTACCTACAAACTCAGCTCACCCAATTAACCTGGTCCCCAGGGACAGACTGCACAAACAAGTAGTTTCTAATAAAAACTTGTATTGCTAGTGGAAACAAAAAGCAACAAAAAAACAGTTTTTAAAAACAAAGACCCTGCTTTTTAAGGATGACAAGATGCATTAAAATCTCCACCTCAATCTGTGGAAAGGAGCCCAAGTCTCACAAAGTAAGAACTAGGCGGTGCTTACACTACAGAGGCCTCAGCAGTAAGAGCACTCTAACATATGAATTGTAACTGAGAGTGACCATGGAGGGGACCGACACTCTAGCACTAAAGACTACTGGCATTAACAAACACACCTGAGACACAGTCCTGGAGACGCCTGTGCAAACACAACTACCCCTCTCTTTAGATCACCTTCCAGAAGAGCTCATTTGTTTGGCATCCACACTTTCTTCTCAGGCAGCTTTTCCAGTCAGAGTTGTTTCTCATCTCATTCCTCCTTCCCAGGCCACCTGTCTACCTACTCCTCTCATTCCTGAAATCTACGGTATGACCCCACAACTTTTCACCTCCATGGTCTCTATTCAAAACCTTTTAGCAAGACAGAAAGAAAGGTCAGTGTCTCACACACTCCCATGATCTTCTCATTCCCAAACTGTCCTAAAGCACTATTAAGTAAGACCTACCCTCAACCTTTGGAGAGCTAGGTATAGGCATAGATGAGTGGAATTGGTCCTTCTCCATATCCTTAGCTTACTAAGCTGTTCATCATTCTTGAAACTATTACCTGAAATAGTGTGCAAACTGCTCTCACAGCGTTCATCTACCCTGTGTCTGACCAGCAAAAAAAAAAAAAAGCAAAGTCCCAGCCAACTTTGTAAAGTTAAAAACCGCAAATCTGTTGAGATCATCACATAGCCAGCCCAGAGACACCCACCTAACAATTAGCCATTTCCTATGATTAAGGAATGCCAACTAGAAATATAACTAGCCACATCTCTCTAAACTCAAAGTGTTTCACTATGAACTTTTTAAACTACATATTCTTTCCACTTAGTATTCTTGTCTAAATTCTCCTTGCTGTACATGTAGCTCAGGCAGACCACTTGCCTGTCATATGCAAAGGCCTCAGGTTTCATCCCCAGACCACACAAAATTAAAAAAAAAAAATTCTTCTTGCCACCCATAGGAAAAAGCATCAGTTGTACATGTTTCCTTTTCCAGATTAGACTGCCAACCACAGAGCAGCACCCATGCATGGATAATCTTCTTCTGCTTATCTAAGACTAATCCACTAAATCCCACACCTTCCACGCCTTCCACCTCACATCTCATCCCACAGGTTCCCTCAGGCCCTCTGATGGTAGAAGCCTCTTTTCAGACAGTATTGTTTACTACCTTGGTAGATTCCTGTAATAGAAGCTACATAGGCTATGTCTTCCCGTCAAGCATCACAGCCTACCACTGGCTGGTATTTAATCTTTTGCCATTAGAGAGGCTACTTTAACTTACAATATTTATAATTAAAGATAAAACAATCTGGATGCTCCAAGTAGAAATACAAACGTGGCTTTTGGCTAACCCAAGTCCCAACTTTTTTTTAGAAGTACTATTATTGCCATGGGATACCACAGGCATCTACAATCTGGATAACATGATCACATAGTCAGTATACTATCACTGAGCCAACTTTGAAAGCAAACATTCCATGGCTTGGGATTACTCTCCAGCATATTTCTTCACAATGCTGAGTTAAAAGCCATATAAGAATGCATATTACATGACTATTTTATAAAGATTCCAAGCAGGCAAAATATGTTTGTATCTCAAGTTAGGACAATCGGTTTTTGGAAGGTGTAGAGCGGTGATGGAAGAGAAAGGCTCCAGGGCGCTTTTCTTCTTAAGAGCATGGTTTAGTGACTGGCTCAATGTGGCATGTACAATTTGTGGGGCCGCTATAGTGTTGCTCAGTGTTGGGAGGGCAAGAAACACATGCAGAACATTGGTTTAATTTTAACACACAAAAACAATAGATGTTGCTTTTCTGTATACTGTCAGTGTCCATAAGATTGTTCAGATACCTCAGATGTTTTTCTCTACTGTTAAAAATGTGTATGAATTTAAGTGCGTGTTTAATAAAAGGCTACAGACATAACTCAATCAGCACAAGGAAACTATACTGCTTTAATACATTCTGCTGGAGAAACATCCAGACCACACTGTAACACATGATCAACCATTTCTGAGTTCAACATTGTATAAAGTTATTATAAATCATGATATAGTTTCTATTTCATGAGTGTTCAGTAATTAAATAGCCAAAATTTCTTTCACAGCCATCAGCAATTTAAATCAACTATGTCTGTTTAGAACTGACCCTACTGATCATGCATGTTACAAATAACCTTAAAAAAATCTAACCAAATTAACGAAACCCTAACATATTGCTTTATTTTACTATTCTTATTACTAGTTGTGAACCGTATTTTGAGAGAAAAGGTGTAAATGGAGTTTGTCTAATTGGCTGAGTTAGCTTCTACTAGTGTGGCAAAAATTCTGGAAGCTGTAAAATATGCCTCTTTTCTCCCCAAAAAGTCTCTGTCCAGTTATAACATTGGAATTCGTCCACTTTCCTTTGTTAAAGGAAAATTTAAGAATGCTATAAGTTCTCCAGTTAAAGTTTAACCTGAGGTTACCTCAGACTGTGCAATGTGTACCTGCACAAACTGAATGTGGTCATCATCACTGCCAAACACCTCAGCCTGTCCATCTAGTGGGTTCCCATCAAGCAGCTTGTGATCAGCTGAGTAGTACAAGGTTTGAACCTGCAAAACAGCAACAGAACACCCATGTGGCTACTGTCACCATGGCTACTCGCTAGTACGAAGATTTCACAACCGCCTCAAGGTAACCTCCAGTGTGCGTCTTGACATCTTACTCTGGGCAGGATCCCGATGCAAAGAAAAACATGTCATAGTAGTAAAAATGTAAAAAGCAAAACCAAAACAAAACAAAAATCAAGATCAAATACAAAATCTTCTAACACTGGCTGAAGAGTCCTTGGCTTGATTGGCTTGAAAGAAATCTTCCTTGTTTCCATTGCTTCTATTATGTGACATTAAGAAAAAAGGTATAGTACAACACATAGTTTCTTAAATATACATATTTACAACAAAACACTGATTGGTTCACACCTTTGAAGATTAATGGTACTGTTTGAATAAACATACTTCTCCCCTGTAGGTTAATATCAAGAAAACATATAAAGGAAAAAACAAATTCAAAAATTCAAGCAAGCTGCAATCTTCCTGCACAGATGCAAATACATGACACTACTGCATCTGATTCCCACATGGGAGGTGACAGAATTGACAGAGCATCTGCTAGCCTGAATAGAAGGCCGTAACGGCAGTGACTAAGGCCTAACAGAGCAGGCCAGCTTGAGTGAGCATGGAGGGCTCTGTGGAATGATACACTCAATTACTCCACTGCTCCAATCAAGCATATGGACCAGTCCCAACTTTTCCATCAAATTTTGTTTTTCTTGTGAATTTTTAAAAAACATCCCCAAGTCTGACTATATGTAAGAGCACCACCATTGAAAACACAAAGCTTTCGAGCTAAGAACCCTGTAAGGAGTAAACACCATTAAATCATCATCGCTCTCTGCCCACAGCGGACTTTTCTTAGGAGAACTGGGGCAGGACTGCTGCTTCTTTACGTGTGTGTCAATACACTCGAGGTGTCTTCTCGGCTCTTCAGTCTTGGGGATCCTAGTTTTGTTAATAAACCTATGGGGAGATAAACCAACGGGGAGGAACAACCATTAGAAGCTTTACCTACTTGTCAAGACTTAAAGCAAAAACCTGTGAAGAAAAATTAAGACTCTACAGAAAATGTCAGTACCACCTCCCGTTTCTAAAGCAAGTTACACGCTACTTTAAAGAAAGTTAACGGCACATAATCAGCAAAGAAAAAAAGGAAAAAAAAAAAAAAAAAAAAAAAAAGAAAAGCAGAAGACCAAACTGAACGGTTCATTCAGCTCACCTGGACACCCCCCCTGTTTCTCAGCTTAGGGGTACCTATAGCAAAATTTAAATTCTTTAGGGTCATGGTTATAAAATAAAAGTGAAAGGGAATCCTTCATGTTATAGCAAAAATAATTGGTAAGAACTGTTGGGTCCCATTTACTTTAAAACTAACCTCTTCCATGAGCTCCTCCAGGCTGTCTCCATTCTCCCAGATGCTACGCTGCACCCAGTTGATTACCTTTGTATACAACTTGCCATTGCTGGGCAAGCACACATTATCTTCAAGCATTACCTCCAACTAGAATTGTATATAAATAAAACAAATATCAGTGACATCCACATCAGCTTGGGAATTCTAGTTCTCAGCTAAATGCTCAGTTTTATAATAAAAGTTGTATTGGGGGAAGGAGGTTCATGAGCCCCACCACTAGCTGAGGTGCTAGAGTTAAAGGTGTGGTTCCTGGTAGGCCACTACGGCTTAGTGGACTGTCCCATAGCCATCAGTCACAAGCAGCACGTAGGGCCAAAAAGGGTTGAGAGGACGTGAAGTGAGTATGGATCTGGAAGTGAACATGGTAAAACACTGTATACTTTTTTAAAATTCTCAAAAATATTGTATTAAAAAAGTTGTATTCCATCAATTTTCTCAATTTGCAAGGAAATCAGTAACCCTAAAGTAAATAAACAAACAGGGAAGCAGAAACCCATCATATAAGCGTAACAGCCACTTCAATGTATGAGCATTACTGTAGCCCTTATTCAGCTGGCAGAGACTGTGCCCGCAACCACAGAGCATTACCAGACCTGTGTGACCTATGTGGCCTACTCCTTACCTTTAGTCTCGGAAGCTTAAGAAACTCCTCCTCTTCTGAAATTTGTAACAAATGCTCCTGAATATAAGCGTCAACTTTATTCAACAAACGGGAGTCTCCCATACAACTTGCAAAATTTCGGTAAGAGATGCAGCTAGTAACATCCATTCTAGAGAGTAAATAATCTCCGCAGACCTTAGGAAAGAAATACAGACGTGCCAACATTTGCATGGTTTACTGAATAGTTAATGTCAATTTCCTGTGAAATACAGAAATAAGCCAGAAATCAAATCAAACTACACAATGGGGACAGCACATGGACAAATGGTGCCATCAGCTGGGCATAGTGGTGCACAGATGCCCACAGAATCTGGGGCACTTGGGAGGCTGAGACAAGAGAAACCTAAATTCAAACCAGCCTGGGCTACATAACAAGATATCTCAATAAAACCAAACAACAAAAAGCAAACAAGAAACAGCAAAGATGTGGCATACAAAGTTAAATCATTTAGAGCCAATGTGACAAACGGAAATGCAGTGCAGGTTCTAGGTGTCAACAGGAGCAGTCAGGTGAGGCTTTCTGAAAGGCTAGGGATAAATGGGGCTTTGCAATACAAAAGCTGAGTACACAGCACACATGGAATGTAGCAAAAGAGAATTAGGAAATCAATTTGGAAAAATAGTATCTGTATTAGGAAGAAGCTGGAATGCGAAACTATGCTGGAATGTGCATAGGACTTCTGTTAAAATTCAGTGTGTGTATGTGCTTCATGCATGGATATCACAAGACAACCGTGTGGAGTAAGTTTACCTCTTCTACCTGTTGCATGGGTTAGAAATCAGGTCACCATGACTGACACAGCAAGCAGCTTCACCTGCTGAGCCATCCTACTGGCCTAATCACAGGATTCCTTTTTAAAGATTCATGTACTTTCATTTTGTATGGGTGTTTGCCTGCATGTATGTCTATGCAATACACCATATGCATGTAGTGTTTGCAGAGGCCAGGAGAGGGCATTAGACACTCTAGAACCAGAATTACGGATGGTTGGGTGACATCTATGGGTGCTTAGAATTGAGCTTGAGTTTTCTACAAAAGCAACAAGTACTTTAGGTTTGTGGGGCATTTTGTTTGTCATAACTGTTTAACTCAGCAGTTCTCAATCCGGGGGTGGCAACCCTCGAAGGTCAAATGATCTTTTCATCGTGGTCACCTAAAGACCACTGGAAATAGATATTTATATTACAATTCATAACAATAGCAAACAGTTATGAAATGGGAACAAAAATAATTTTATGGCTAGAAGGCACCACAACATGAGGAACTATAGTAGAGTTGCAGCGTTAGGAAGGCTGAGAACTACTGGTTTAAATTTTGTTACACTGATTATATATAGAATGCACATAGCCGGTCTTTATAAGATTTTATTTCAAAAAAGTCTGACCCTTTAAAGAACATTTTTAGTTTGCTGGCCCTTATTCAAAGCCACTTTCTCTGCTTAAAAATCCTATGACTAGGGGTGTTGGAGAAATGGCTCAGTGAGCAAGAGTACTTGTTGCTGATTGTTCTTTCAGAGGACCTGAGTTTGGCCCACATCAGGCAGGTAGCTCAAAACCGCTGGTTAACTCTAGCTCCTGGGGACTCAATGCCTTCTGGTCTCTGCAGGTACTTTCCCTTATGTGTAGAGCACACATCAGCCACTGGCAATGCAGCACTCTAATTCCTTACTGATTCTCTTCCATTTACTCTCGGGAACACACGCTATCCTGACACTGATCTCAGTTTGTGCCCAAGCCAGAAAGGTGCACGGCAAGGCCAAGCGACAGCTCTGTGTCGGGATCTGACAATGCAAGTAATGCTCTTTAACATACTATCAAAATTAAACATACCCATCAGAGACGTAGCATCTCATGTAACTTGATTTCCCAATACTATCTTGTCATCATCATCATAATCATCATAGAAAAATATACAAGTAGCTTAAATACAAAAATATTGAATGGAAACTTCACTGAGAGAGACAGTCAAGAGGACAAGTTTTCCTTCCTTGCTACCAAAAGGTCAAAACAACATGCTCAGACAAGATGGGAAGGGACAGAATCTCTAAATCTTGGGCCTAATTAGATGTTTTGTAATATTTCTACATCCCAACCCCTCAGAACACCCTGCCAGTATACTACTTTCACAATGTGTAATACGCTACCTGCTTGACTCGGTCCATCTTCAGCTTCTTGGCTGCAGAATAAACATCTTTTACTAATTCCTTATCAGCTTTCAACCTATTTAAAAAAAAACAAAACAAAAAAAGGTTTTTTTTTTTTTTTTTTTTTTTTAGTTATGACCAGGCTTTTTACATCCAGACACTCGGTATTTGATTTTCTGGTTCATTTGAAGGCACTCACTGAGCCGTGTATGCGTAATTCAGCAAGACTTCAACAGCTTCTGGATTGAGATCATCCAACTTCACATGAGAAACTCCATGAGGGTCACTGTCACTATTGAAGATTTCAAATAGATAGGGGCTACAGCAAGCCAGGACTGCCCTGTGTGCTAGCATCTCATGGCCACAGACCTGAAATCATGAAAACCAAAATGAGTAAGAAGTCTTGCTGACTATGCACTCAACATACCAGGCTTCCTGTGTCTCACAGTTCTAGTTAAGTCATCTCACAGCTACAAAGTTAGCTCAATGGTTAAGAGCACTGGCTGCTCTTCCATAGGACCAGCACTACATGGTGGCTCCTAACCACCTGTAAATCCAGTTCCAGGGACTCCTACCCGTCTTCTCACCTCCACAACAATGCACACATGTGGTACAAGACATACATGCAGGCAAAACACCCATACACGTAAAAGAAAAATAAGATCTCAAAAAACAAGACAAAACAAAAAAAAGCCCTAGTCATCTCATTAATTGCCTGTTTGGGGTGGGGAGAGCACAACTTATGGCTTTTATGAGTTTACTTTTTTAGTAACAAAAGGTCATGAATTAAATTTTAAATACCTGAAGCCGAACATCACAGAACTGCCCACTTTTCCTCAAGGCATTTAA
Source organism: Mus caroli (assembly GCF_978045245.1). NCBI lineage: Eukaryota > Metazoa > Chordata > Mammalia > Rodentia > Muridae > Mus > Mus caroli. The sequence goes on along the minus strand of NW_028227256.1, from coordinate 148,812,585 downwards.
TTTGGCAACAGATGATTCAATAAAATTTTCGTCTTCAAACATCAAATATCCATTGGGAATCATTTTTCCTTATAAATTTGGCTAAACAGAAAAGAAAGAAAGCTAAGTTATTTTACATGTAAATGGTTCTTAAAAATTTTTCAAGCAGGGTATGGTGAGTCACACCTTTAATCTCAGCACTTGGGAAAGAGGCAGGTAGATTCCTGAGTTTGAGGCCAGCCTGGTCTATACACAAGACAGTGAAGTCAAGGACAATCACGGTACACACTAAATCATTGTTTCAAAAAAAGAATGTTATGTATTTTTCAAACATAAAACCTTATCTTTATACCCAAATTCTATCCTACCAACACATCAAAACATTTATTGCACAAAATCCTAGCTCAAACAACACTGGTCCAGGATACTGATGATCTCAGCCTGACTTTGATCTTATGGCTTTGTAACCCATCATCCAGTAGTGAGTATCTCGACAACCTAAACCTGGTTTCCACGTCAAACACACATTCCTCCTGAAGGAAGGAAAATGAAATATTTCCCTTTCCAAACCTATACAGCAAGCGGCTTAAGAGAGGTATGTAGGGATTTGGCTGCTGTCCATCTGTTACTCTCAAAATTAAACCAATGTTCATTTGAGACATCTCATATAGCCCAGTCTGGCCTTCAATTCAGAACCCAGTTGAGACTGGCCCTGAACTCAATCCCCCTTCCTTATCAGAGGCACATACTCCCAGCCCTGGGAAACTAAAATTCTTTGTAAAGACACCATTTCCTATATACAACACTGGGAACAGAACCAAGGGCTTCAAATATGCTAGGTAAACACAACCACCGAGCTACATCTCCAGCCTATTGTTCTCAAAACAAGTTTTTAACTTAACTTATAAACCAGTAACTTATACTAAATGCATAAGAGTAAGAGTATAAGACTCAGTTTAAAGTAACTTAAAAGTCAGAATACACAAAAAGGAATACTAAGGGAGGAAAGAAAAAAAATCAAATTTTAATTAAAAAATTTTTAAAAATGATAAAGATGCTTTTTAGGTGCCTGCAAGATGGGCACTAAACAGGTCGTGTACTTACCACATTGCCTGAGGACTTGAGTTCAAGACCTAAGGACCCACATGGTAAAAGGAAAGACCCCACACACACAACAAACACACACACACACACACACACACACACACGTGCGCTGTTAAAAAAAAAAAAAAGTTTTCATAGCCAAATGGTTAGGGATCGCTCTGACCATTTAAACATTGAGATAGAGGCTATACTCAGTAGAGTTTTCAGAAAACTCGTGTCTTTAAAGAAAGGTATTTGTTATTAAGCTGGGGAAGCATGCCCTAGTATGTGTGGAAGTCAGAGGCAACTTTAATTCTTCCTCTACCAGGGTTCCCAAGGATCAAATGTGCATTGCCAGGCTTCTGCAGAAAAGTGCCTTTTCTCACTGAGCCAGCTCACACCCCAAACAAAGTTACTGCTAAATATGCAGAATATTCACTTACCAACAATTACTGAAGAGAAATGTGTCACTGAGAACGCAAATGATCCAAAGACAAAGAAAGGAGTGTTGAAACAAAGCACTTCGTTACAGTGTGAAGAAAGATGGCTGACTGAAGGGAGATGTCTTAGGCTTTAATGGTGGTTCCAAAACTAGCAGGCTTGAAAATGATGTAATCAAGTCCTTAAAAGCTATAGACATGAATTTCTTCTGTGATAATCATGCATCATAATCTGTAAAAATAGCATATCTAAGTTAGATATTTGGAAGAATCAGTCTGCCATTCATGTAGGTAGAATAGATCATATAAAATAAGTTATTCTTTGAGGTAAAAGGCAAAAAATATTCACTTACATTAAGAAAACAAACTATTAACAACTCCTTTTTATTTAACATACAATACTCAGTGATTTCTTTTTAAAAAATCCTTTCTTATTATTAAAGAAGGATATACTAACCTGAGAAGTAAAGGACAAATATAAATATTAACTGTAAAAGTATTTACTAGCCGGGCGTGGTGGCGCACACCTTTAATCCTAGCACTCAGGAGGCAGAGGCAGGCGGATTTCTGAGTTCGAGGCCAACCTGGTCTACAAAGTGAGTGCCAGGACAGCCAGGGCTACACAGAGAAACCCTGTCTCGAAAAACCAAAAAAAAAAAAAAAAAAAAAAAAAAAAAAAAGTATTTACTATTAGATCCCAGCTACCATGAAAACACCTGATGTTTGCTCTAGGAGCCAGGAAAGCACCTTTGGGCACTCCTCCCAGACATATATATATGCTATAAGCTAGTTACCCCACTGCCCAAGGTGTGCTTGGCATTTAACCCTGCCCTTGTTTCATGTTGCCTTTCTAGCTGGAAAATCCTTAAGCCAACTCCTGACAGGTGAACTCCTCTAGCTGTGGAGTCTTTGCCAGTTCCGCAGAGCTAGGAAGCAGTGTTCCCCAAGCTCCACACTCAGAACCTTCTGTGAAGTCATGCACAATTGTCCAGAATTGCTGTTCTGTGCTCAGCTTCCAGGCAAATCCTCTCCTTGGTCATTTTAAAGGACAGCCTGTGTTGCATGGCTATCTTAAAAACAAAAACTGTATCAACTCTACTACACTGCTATGATGCTGATTTCTTCTGCTTTATAATTTCTATCTTTTCTTACAAAACTAGTTTTAACAGAACAAATGTTCTGTGAAAACAGGTAATCCCATCCCATGTACATACGGAGACCATACTGGAGATTTATAAACATTCTAAATGAGTTTTGCCTGTACATGTCTGTTTACCATGTATGCAGTGCTCTCAGAGGCCAAAAGGAGGCAATGAATATACTGGAATTGGAGTTACAGTGTGACCAGCTACGTGATGCTAAAAACTGAACCTGGTCCTTTAGAAGGTGAAATATTTATTATTTTGATAGCTTGGATGATCTAACTTAGATTTATTGGGGTAGGGGTAAAATTACTATAGTCTTTAAGAGAAAAACTTTGTAGAGAATGTTTGGGGTAATTCTGGCATATGCACTTTGTACAATATGTACACTACAATACTGCTTTGAATTTTGAGAAATAAGGTCTTTTTATTTAATATAAGACTTTCTGCTTACTACAATCTTAACATATGAAATGGGCACACAAGCCAATATCCCTAGCACTTAGGAGTGAGATGGGAAGATTAAGAGTTCAAAGGCCACTTGAGTTACATAGTAAGTTTCAAGGCTGACCGAAGCTACATGAGACTGTCTAGCAAAGATTTTAATATGAAATTCGCCTTTATCAGTAGTACATACCCATTGTTACAACTCTAAAAAGCTAGCCAAGTCCAAATGACCATTAAATTAATACAAACTTGTTTTAAAAGTTCATGTTTACTTTCATTAAGGTAAGTTTGGGTATATCAGATGCCTTCTGGACAAAATATCCACACTACATAAAAATTTTTAAAAAACTTAAAGTATCCTCAAATTTCATGTTTCTTATTTCATATATAAAACTCATGCACAGTAACTAATGATATTTTAAAATGGGGGAAATTTTATCTTTCAAAAGCCAGACCAAGGCTCAATCATCCCTAAGTCATACAAGAATATAAAATGTACTTTTTGTATTTAAAATACAGTTTGAGCCAATCTATTTTTAACACTGAAACTGGTGTGAAAACGAATATATACTGCTAAAGACATTTCAGTTCCTTAGTGTGGTTGGTACAAGAAATGGAAGACAGGGGACTTACTATTTGGTATTCAAGAGTTACTATAGCCCAGATTAGCCTAAGTGAAATATAATCCAGCAGGTCTTACAGAGCTGTGAGAACAGCATATCATTTCCCACCCTCTGCTAAGCAAAAGGAAACATCACATTTTCAAAACATTGCTAAGGTAAACCGCAAATATTTAAGTTTCAAGGTAATTTTTTCCAAAGAAGTCAATCACGAAGTAATTTAAGAATTCCTCCCCAGTGTTGGACTAAACCCAGGGGCTCAAGCATATCAAGCAAACACTCAAACCACCAAGCTACAAACACTTGTGATTCTAAACATGGCAGACACATACGGGAATAAAAAAAATAGAACAAAATGGAGTTAGCTCAGTTTCTGCAGCCTTAGACACTGTAGAGGCGGATAAAGCAGAGAAACCGGCTCAGGCAAAGAGGAAGAGAAGACATGGCAGCACACAGTCCAGAAACTGTGGCTGTTTTGGTTTCAATAGAAGGTAGTCTGCAGGATGCACATGGCGGTGGAGCGGAAATTACCAACTTATTTTAAGGTTTAAACAATGCTAAGTATGGAGACCAGATGAAGGTTTGATGAAAGTGTGTTAGAGAAGGTGTGGTGGGGGCATGCCTGGAAAGAACATGGAAGCGAAGCATTTAATGAAGATTAGACACACCCATGCTGGCTTGGTCTTCAACTAAGGCGCTGAGTGAGGGCTGAAGGCATCTTAACATGGGCGCACCACTATCAACATGTCACTTTTAGAATAAGAAAGAAAAAAGAACAAAGACTGGGATGTTCTAATGCTGAGGTACCTTTTGGATATCCAGGCTGACATCAGAAGAGTAAAGAGTACTGTTACAGGGCTAGAAACATTAACACAGTGGTAACTGAACCAGAAATCACTCCAATAATACTTTTAACACCAACAGAAGGTAGGAATATGCTCAACCTTCAAAAATTCCTACCTGCAGCATCTGACTATACCATCAAACTGCTAAAAAGCTAGAAAACAAAAACAACACAAAACAAACAAGCAAAAACCCAAACAAACAAACAAACGAAAAACAACAAAAAACCCTCTGGGGTAAGTCACATTAATATCAATTTTGACTGGCCAAGACAGTCAAAGAAACTTACTTGAAAAACTAAATTTATATGGCACTTAAAACATCCAAACAAGAAATGCAAAATCCTACCATTTAAAAACAAGGTCAACCTCCCACCAATAACTAAAATAAAGCGTGAAATGCTGTCTTTGGAAAGGACAAAGTTAGAAGACAACTATAAATTAACACAAAGGCTACAGAAATGGGAATCTATTAATTAACTCAAGATTTCACTAATTAGGAAATTAAAAGAAAGCCAACCCAGGCCTCCCTGCAAGGAAGCCACCAAAGTGCAGGTTTGATATAATGCCTGCTAGGTGGCATTACAGCATATTGGTTTCAATCCAGTTCTACCCAGTCAATGTTTACATCCAAGCTTACAAATAAGTCCTTTAGCATTTTAAAGATATTAAAAGACTTAGCAGGATTCAACCTGAAACTATTTTCTTAGTTATTTTTTCCTAAATCAACCACTGGTGTTAAAATGAAGAAAATATGGCTAAGGTGATCTAGTCCGTGCGGCTTGTGTGCTCTTACTTCCAGAGCTATGGTGTATTGCCAAAACAGGAGACCACAACAAAACTCCTAAGAACTTGATATCGGGGTGTTCTAACCTCCACTACTGACAGACATTAAACAAAACGTTGCCTTTTAGGCCGTCCGACTTCTTTTTGATCGAAATGTTTGCTCTCCGAAATCATTTATCTGCAACTTATTGAGAGAAAGGCGGAACTATTTCTCAAGTTTGTGTGTGTGTGCGTGTATACAGATTTCCTTACATTAATCTCCACTCTGACACTCCCCGGTGTCTTATCAACGAGGTCCTTCACTCACCCCACCCCACCCCCAAAAAGTGATCGGACGAAAAGCCTGCTCTCCACCTATTTCTTTCAGAGAACATGGAGCCTGTGCCCCGGCGCGCCGGGGACCCCGCGCTGCAAGGCCTGGGGCGCGCTCTCGGCGGGTACAACGAGGCACCCGCACACCCCCGGCCGCGATTGGCCGCGATTGGCCGGCGGCGCAGTCACTCAGAGCTGACACGTCAGGGCAGCCGCTCCCTCGCTCCTCCCGCCTCCTTTTCCCCGCGCTTGGCAAGAAAAGCGGGCAACGTGGAGCTCGAACAAAGGACCCCGCGGTCCACGGCGACCAGGGACTCCGTGCCACCCCACGCCTAACCCCCGGAACCGATGCGCTCTGAGGGCGGCTCTGTGTTCCCCACGCGCCGGCCGCGGGGAGTCTTAGCCCGGAGAGCCCCAAACCGCAGCCGGCACCTCGCTCCTGACAGCGGGAAACATGTCTACAGTCCTCGGTGGCCGCCGCTCTCATCCGGCGGGTCATCCCTCCTAGTCCTCCGCCGGGCCAGGTCCCGGGGACCCTCCGTCACCCAGCGCGGAAGCCTGACGGTCCCCGCCCGGGCGGAGGAAGGTCCGGGACCACCGCGCTCGTCCCCCGCGATGCCCGTGTCTCCCGGGACAGCGGGACGCTCCGCACCACCACCATCTTCCCACCCCGCCCTCTCCCTCCCGCGGCGCCCGCGTACAGCGCGTTACCTGGGTCATCTCTGAAGAGATGGCGAAATTCATCTCCAGAGCTTCGACGGGCTGCAGGCGGAAGGCGCTGGAAGGGGCTCGGGGCGACCGGGCGGGAGGCTGCGGGCCGAGGAAGACCAGTGGGTACTCGCAGGAACTCGCTCGCCGCCACGACGCGCCCAGCACCTCCGAGCGACTGACCGACCTCCACGCGCGTCCCGAACACACTGCCACCGCCGCTGCCGCTGCCGCTGCCGCCGCGCGCGCTCGCGCCGCACTCCCTCGCACGTCACCACGTGCGCTGCCGCCAACGCCTCCCGGCCGCTTCCGGCTCGGTAGACTGAGCGAATCACAGGCGAGCTCCCGGGAAGATCCCGCTCTAAGGCTCCGCCCACGGACAGGGCCCCGCCCACCTCATAGCTCTTTTCCTCAGCCGCCCCCTCCTTCCTTCTCGGCTCAACTAGGTCAGCGCAAGGTGATCCCGGAGAGCCGGGCGGCGGGGACCGCTCCTCCTGTTACTTATCGAGCGCTCGCCCTTTTTTTCCCCACTGTCCAGGAACTGGTTCCCTCCTGCCTCTTCCACCTGCCCTACCTTCTCCAGAGATCCGACGTGGCGATTAGAGTTCTCAGCGTCACACTGACTTCTAGGCAACCAGCCTAGACTGGAGCTGCCTGTTGTGGGAACCCCGCGGCAGTAGTTGGGCATCAGGCTCTTACCTTGGAGGTGGAGGGGTGAGAAGAATGGAGGAAGAAGGGATAAGTCAGAGGAGGGCCTGAACAACTAGCCCCTCTATTGGCCTGCTTTGGGTGAGCGTTCAGTGAGTGTGTAAAAAAAAAAAAAAAAAAAATGGTGAAAGAGAGAGTATCGGTGTACCATAAAATGCGTGTTCACTTCTACTTTTTGTCCCCCTCTGGTATCAGTTCCTGACGTCTCGCCTTCTTTGGACAAAGAAAAGTAGCTTGGGGAATTGTTAGTCCCTATCTCTACCCCCTGAGGCCTTTTAACCCAGAAGCCAAGCCCAGTCATCCACCCACCTTGCCCCTAGGAGGCAGGCAGTCAGTCGTTTAGGTCAAATGTGATTTAAGCTGGGCTCCACTTCTTCATATGACTCTGAAGCACATGCTGGGAAGTTTCCTTGATTGAAGATGAGGGGATTTGGTGAGATTATATCCAAAGGTCTATAAAGTACACACATAATCAAGTTAGGTAAAGGTTTCCGGATTAATGCTTATGCTGGTTTATAGAGGGCGCTTACACCGTCTAGACCTAACTTTGATCATCCGGCTTAATTTGTAGCCATTTTTTGGAGCTCTTTGACAATGCTTCCTACCTTTCTTTAATGTGTTAGCTGGTAAGTAATAGAAATGGGGGGGGGGTCTTCATTACTTTTAAAAAAATAAGATCTTGTGGCCAGGAGACGTTTCTTTTCTGTTGTTGTTTCACAAAAGGAGGAAGTAGACACTGAGCTGTCAGCTAGTATGATTATGTGTCTTAGAGAAACTGGCATTTGCCGTCCAGCTTTTCTCTTTGATAGTACATTACTTGTGTTGCAAATGACACTATTAGGGCCCTGGATTCCTGAGCTCTTTCTGGCAGTGAGAGAATATGAACTGCCCACTTGGGACAGGCACATGACTGGCCTGCCGGACACATGGTCCTACTTGCTGTACACTAAATAGCGTCTTTGTAATCTGGAACAGTGAACACTTCTCTTAAAGCGACAGTGTGATCGGAGTCAGGGCATTTTGGCCTTTAGTATTTCCTGCTCTATGAATGCTGGCATAATTTTACATACTGGATCTGTCTTTCAGGCATCTCAGTATGTATAATAGCCACTGACACTTGAAAGTGAGCCATAAATGATTATTTACATTCTTTGTAACAGTAACAAAGGACATAATGTTGCTCGCAGGGCGGAGAACATAGCTTAGCAGTAGAGTGCTTGCCTAAAGCACCAGGGTGCTTGGGTTTCATCTCTAACACTGTAAACACACAAACACATTATATACACAGGCTTTCTAAGACTGATCATAATTAATTTGGGTGTATGTTTTATGTCAGATAAGTTAGGAATTGGTGACAATAATCACCTTTGTTGTTTCTCTTGGATCATGCTTCAGATATTGTCCCATACTGAATTCTGGCCAATGATTTGTTTATTCTCAATGTACTTAATTCCTAGGGCTACTGTATCACAGACTGTTTTAAAGGACAGATGTCTGTGTCCAGCTATAGGAAGTTAAAGGGACTAGTCAGAGGTTCTTTCTCTAAGACTAGGGAAGGATCTGCCCCAGGCCATGCAGCTAGTGCAGGCCAGCTTCTGTGGCTTCACTTAAGCTACTAGACTTCAGCAGCTTAATTCCAATACGTTGTGCATGCATGTGTGTGTGTGTGTGTGTGTGTGTGTGTGTGTGTTATGTAGCTCAGTCTGAATATGAACTTATTATCCTCCTGTCTCAGCCTTTCAAGTGCTAGAAATACATACAGGAACACACTACCAACACTGGACTCTAATATGTATTTGATATTTTCTCCATTTGCATGCCTGTCATCCAATTTTTTTAAGAGGTTATCAGTCGTACTGGTGTAAGGGCCACTGTATCCCAGTATGGCTTATTTTAGCTAAATTTGCAGCTACTATGTTCCCAAATGGTGCCACGTTTGGAGGCACTGAGAGTTAAAGTTTTAACATGAGTTAGAAGGGAGATCTTTCTTAGTAGGCAAACAAGTCTCTAGGCTTTACTGGGGACAGGTATTCTTCAAAGGAAGGGACTTACTTTGTCCCTGGGGACCTTTGGCAATGTCTGAAAACAAGTGGGAGGTAAGTCCCAATTGCTGTTAGTCAAGGACATGGATTGCTACCAGACCCTCCATGCACAGCGAGTCTTGCTCGGTGTGTTCAGAGCAGAAGGATCCCCTCGCTCTGCAGACTAATACTATGGTTAGAAACCCCGCCCTACGGACTTTCAATCTCTGGGAAAGGACCCTAAAAGGTTTGGAGAGGATCCTAGCAACTTCTCCCCACAGTAAAGTTAAAACCTCCTGCAGATCCCTTCTGATGGCTCTAGGTAAATGAACCAGCTTCGATTCTCGCCTAACTCTCCACCTCTCTTAGTAGGCGTGCTAGTCATGGCAGATTGATTTCGTTAAACATTACCCACTTAGCAACTCTCATACTCAATAAACTTAGTCCACAGTAACCGTAAGGTCAGACTTTTGTTTACATCTTAAAACGTCTGGGCCATGTGACATTATTCTGATCAATTGCTGACATTTTCTGTCTGTCTGTCCTATGCCTAATGAAAGCTATTGCCAGTCCAGCCTGGCAGAGACTCCTCCAATCCAGTTTCCTCTCGTATTCCCAGTGACTGGCTTCACTGTTTCTCATTTTTCCTTCCTTGAAGTTAATGTTTCAATTTCTTCTGTTACTTTTTCTTCTTCCCTTTGGCCCTTGAAGGTATTTTCAGGACACAGTGAAATCTTAAGAGCAAGAACTACAAAACAGTGGTATATATTAAAAAAAAAAAAAAGGCACAAGAAGCCTAGGGGAAAGTGCCCCAGCTTCCATGCACCCATTAAAGTAGGTCACTGGAAATTGTTATGATTTGTAATGCATAAAAATTGAGAGCTTGGGGCCTTTCTAAAATAGCATTTCTTTTATATGCATTCTCTGCTATAAAGATTCCACTTTCCTGGCAAGATCTCCATTTTCACCAGAATGAAGCAAACCATTTCATTTATTTACTTATTTGTAAATCTGATGATCAGAGAATTCTGTTAAGTGTGCATCAGAATATTTTAGTGTGAGATTATCTTTACTGGTTACTACAGTAGCCGAGGAGACAGGCTTACTAACAGCCTTATACTAGTTTTCTGAAGTCATTACTGCTGAAGTGTTTGAAATCTACTCAAGTTTCCTCAAGTCTCCTACTCTATGAGGATGCCCTGAGATTTCCTTCCTTTTCAACAGTTTCTAAGGAGTTAAGAATTAAGGAATCCCAGCTAGGACTGGGATATAGCTCAGCCGAGAGAGTACCCTGCCTTGCTTATCCAAAGCTCTGGGTTTAGGAGGTCGGAGAGGATTGTGAGCCCAAGGTCATTCTTGGCTACATAGTAAGTTCAGGCTGTCCCTGGAATACATACCCTGTCTCTAAAAATAACACAAAATCAAACCTTTTAGCATTCTCTCAGTGGTAGAACCTTCAGATCTGCTGATTGTTTGACACATGGCCACAGTTGTTATACTCTGCCCTGCAACTCTGGGCTTTCTATAGCAAAAACCCAAAAACAACAAACCCCAACTATCATTTTTCTGCTTTTTGTTTGTTTGCTGAAGGGTCCCATGTTGCCCAGGCTGACCTCAAACTTGCTATATAGCTGAGGACCACCTTGAAGTCTGTATCTTCCAGACTCCACTCTCCATGTGCTGAGATTACAGGCATGTACCCCCCATGCCCAACATGAAAAAGTTCTTTGTTTACTCAATTTGATTCTTGAAAATAAGAAAGACATAGCCTTCGTACTGAGATTTAATGTCATGGCTCAAGGATAAAAACAAAAATCACGTTAACATGCAGCATGATTTTCATGGCTCAGTCCAGAGAGACCTTTTATTGTGGTCTCATTTAAAACTCAATGAATGAAAGCTACACAATATAATTCAGTTACAGCCACCAGGCAGCTGTTGCTAATACAAACTGACCACTCAGCAAGGGAAGGTTTGCAGAAGGAAACAGCAGAAAGGGCAGAGGGCTGGGCTGTAACATTCTTCTTCCTCCTCCCAGCCTGTTTCCTGTTATCTGAAGTCAACTAAGAGAAGAAGGTGGAAAACGCACAGCATTGGATCTGGTCATGTCAGCACACACCTGTGACCCCAGCACTCTGAGGCAGGGGCAGGAGGATCACCTTGAGTTTCAGGCTAGCCAGTGCTACCTAGTGAAACCTCATCTGAGCAAAAGGAAAGAAAACTTTCACATTATCATGAGAGGCAAGTTTTCCAGCCACTAAAGACAAAGTCACAATATCATAATCTAGAGATCTCTGCTCCTTCCAGTCCTACCTTCTGCCATGCGTCTCTAAACCTGATAGCCTCAGGGACAGAATAATGAAGTGAAATGCATTCCTTTCCAACTGTCTCTGTCACATCTTACTCGACAGGAAAATGGTGCAGTGCCACGCACCTGTAACTCAGGTACTCTAGAGGCAGAATTGGGAGGGTCAGGAGTTCAAATGGAAAATGGTGGAGATTGGTGTGTGTGTGCATGTGTGTGTCTAAATGTGTGCTCGCCTTTATCTTCCTTCTAGTCTCCTTTTCATCACTGACGGCTGTGACTCCCTCCCTTCCTTCTACTTAGTTTTGGTAACTGAAGCACTGTGTGAGGCCTTAACAATGGAAGTGTCCTTCAGAAGCCTACTTTTCCCTGCTGGTTAGGGTTAAAAGTCTGGGGTCAATTCAAGTCTCCCCCTACCCTCTTTTTTGAAACAATGCCTGCAGCCCACAAACTCCCAGTGATCCCAGTGCCTCTGGCACTGGAATGTTAGAATTACAGGCATGAGCCGCCACCACCCCAGACTGTCAAGTCATTGTTTTTGACCATGAGTTCACAAGAATGAACAAAGGCAGTGCCATAGGAATGGCCCAGTTCCCAGTGACCTTGGGCTGCTGTCTGCCTTCTCTGGACTGGCGGACTGCAGACTTCTCTGTGGTAAAGGCAGCAAACCTTTATCTCGTGTAAAGCAAAAGCCTGGCCATTCTGTTTCTGTTCCATGTATTTATTTCCCTTTATAATACCACAGCTGTACTTCCTGAAGCCCACAGTACTTGTGGGAAACTAGCAAGAGGTAACCATTTCTGTGCAAAGGACTGCTTGGTTATTGATTCTGTCTAATAAGCACACACTAAGCCGTGTAGGTGGCTAGACGAAAAGTCACGAGGTCCCCTGTGAAGGCTACAACCTCAGGTTTTGAAATACACAATTTAGAAAGGCAAGCCTTTTCTTGCCCCTTTCATACACTGATCAATGATAAAACTTTGAGGTAGTCATATGAGCTGATAGCTCTGTGAATTCCTGACATCCGTTTTTCAAAACTATGAGCTTTCAAATCTGAAAAGTTGGTCACACAGGAGCTGTTGTAGAAACCCATGGTTTCCAACTGTCTTACACTCTGTCCCTCCTCTCTCTGGGCTAGCACATTTTAGCTACAGAATTGGTCCAATGAGACTGAAGCCTTGCTCACTGGCTGCCTAGGAATGTGGAAAATATGTGCCTGATGCTTCTAGGGTCCTCCCCTGCTGGAGGAAAAAAAAAAAAAAAAAAAAAGCCTGCTTGTCCCAGCAAAGAGAGAAGTGACACCAAGAGACAGAAAGGCCTGTGCCCAAGGTGCTGCCTGGGAATCCAGCCACAACTGAGGCCAAGGGCTTGTACTTAGCATGAATCAGTGTCTTTTGGTTTTGTTAGTTGGCTTTTCCTTTTCCTTTTTTATACGAGGGAATTAACTTGGCTTTCCATCACTAACAATGTAACAGTCTAGCGGTTGCCATGCCTTTTCTCCATGTAACCAGTTACCTATATAGTGTCATCAAAGAAGCTACATTCAGGGTAGGTTTTCTCAAGGTGGCCTTTGTTCAGTAAGGACTTATAATAGACACAGCTTAGCGGTTCATGCTGGCATTCAATGTGGGAAATGCAGTCACACAGAGAACAGGTGGGAAACTTGTGGACATGGGCCCCCAGGGGAGGAGGAGAGCTGAGAGAGGGGAATGGGGAAGAAGTAAACAACTAAAATTCGTTACATACATGGATGAAGCACAAACATTTAAAAAATGATTTTAAATATTGTCATCATTTTGACAAAGTGAGCAACCTTATACTCGAAGGCTGGGTACAGAAAATAAAAGTGTGCTTAGTCGTAGTTTAAAGCAGGGCAGGTAAAGATTAAAGTCCTCCTTGTTGGTGGGGACCTTGTGGAGTTCCAGTTTGACACAGGGCATTATATGGTGAAACAGTATCCTAGCTCAGGTCTCAGGTTTCTCCTTTTCATATAGAGCCACAATCCCAGTTGGGCATGGTGGTACACCCCTAAATCCCAGCACTTGGAAGTACAGAGTTCTAGGTCATCCTCTTCTATACAGAAAATTTAGGGGAGCCTGGACTATATACAAGACCCTGAGGCTTGCTTCCGAATTTACAATGCCAGTGAATTAAGGCCCCAGCAACCTCCCAAAGATCTCCTTCTCCCCAGAGAACACAGCGGAGTATATATGAATAATCTATATTATTTCTACCCTCTTCATATCTAAACAATGTAGAGTAAATGTCATGAGTTTGGGTGAGGACATTCAAACCAGAGCAGCACTGGGTAGCATCTATGAGTCTGAATTTTTCTGTGTCACATGTGGCTAATGGATGCTCTTCTTCTTTTCCATAGCAATCCAAGTGAGTACACTGATAGCACCTTACACCAGGTTTGAAGGAAATTATGTGTACTTTGTTAGCCTTTCATGTTCAAATATGAGTTATAAACCTAAGCACAAGGGTACTGTGTAGGGGCCTGCAGTCCTTTGACATAAAAAAACAAAAGTCTTCTCTCCATTGCTAGAGGCACTTCTTTATAAACTTATAGAACATGACCAGTTGACTCAGCTTATATCTTTAAAATTTTAGCTATTAGGAGAATCAATTTTCTGAACAAAAATAGAGGTTATAACTAAACACTGTTTTTAATACACTCCCCAAAGTTCTAACTTGGTTTTGACAGCTTGAGAATGTGCCTTTATTCAGTAGACATTAGACACTTGCTCATTCCAGATAGAAAAATGAAACAGTATTTTCAGGAAAATTGATGAACTCGGAGAGCTGGGTGTAAAGTTAACCGAGCCAGGCTTAAAACAAATGCTGCATGTTTTTTCTCATAAGGGGAATCTAGAGCCTAATTTTACTAACGTGTATGAGTGAGATCAGAAAGCGGGGGGGGGGGGGGGGGTTCTAGAAAGACAATGGAACATAATTTAGGAGGCAGGGAGGAGATCAGAAGTATCACAGCACATATGTATGAGAATGCCATGAGATGAGTCAGTTGAAATTTTTTAATCTTAAAGACACCATGAATAAAATAGCCATTCCCTGTCCCCTAGTGGACTATAAGTCACCTTTCAGTGCAGTGCTGCTTGTAGGGATTTGGGGTTGGCTTTGGGGAAGCAGGCAGGGGCACATGTATCCCAGGCTGGCCCAGAATTGACCTTCAACTTCTGATCCTCCTGCCTCTATGTCCATATGCTGGAATTTCTAGACTGTGCCACCATGCCTGGCAGGACTTTTTAAACATATATTTAAAAATATCAAGCTGTGCCTGCTTTCTATGATATGCATATGGATGTTAAAGGACAACTCGCTAGACTGACATGATTCTCTCCTTCTATAGAATGGGTTCTGTAGATCAAACTAGGGTTTTCAGGCTCAGCATTGGGTGCCTTTACTCTCTAAGCTGTTATACTAGTTTATTTAATTAGTTTTAAAGTTTTTGTATTTTATTTTATAGTGCATATATAATATATGCGTGTCTGTGCAACTATAGTATATATGTGTAATATATATTGATATTTTTATTATTTGGGGGGCTCAAGACAGAATATCTCTATGTAACCCCGGCATCTTTGAACTCATTCTTGTACACCAGGTTAGCCTTGAACTCAGAGATCCACCTGCCTCTGCCTCTCTAAGAGCTAGTGTTAAAGGCATACACCATCACCACCCAGCTACCACGTTTTCTTTAAAGCAGTATTTCTTGTAGGAATCTTTAATGGTTAAGAGACCTTCAGATGCAATGACTACACAAACAAGACATAGCAGGCGAAGAATTTACACAATAAAAAAATGCATAAAATACTCCTTTTTCCCTTCGCCATTTGCAGTAAATATTTTCACTAGCAGATACTGGTATCCCATGCACATGTAAACACACCAGGATAATTTGTGACCTGCTACATACACAGTCTAAAGGAACCACTACAGCCCATCTGGGATTCTCCCTCGTTTCCCCCTAAGACCCCAATATTCTCCAACAAGGTAACAGGATATTTTGAGAGTTTCTTTTTACTTTAAGCCTTGGGGAATAGTGTTCCCTTTTAGAATTTCATTAGAATTACTAATTAGTAAAGTCGTCAGGCCACAGGCAGCCATGATGGGGCATTGATGGGAAACAAAACCAGCTCCGATTCCAGGCACTGGCAGCAAGTATTTATAAATAAAAGATGTTACAGGTTCAGTAAAAGGGAAGGTGACATAGAATTGCCCTTCAGGTGAGAGCTTTATTAGAGCACTATAGCATCATACCACAGGCAGCTCTGGGGTCCTAAATGGGAGGACAGGGAAAGCCTTAAAGTTTTAATTCTTGTTGTTGATTAATATAATATTTTCTTTTTTGAGAGTCTAATACATATGATAACATTTATTTTGATTACATTCACTCACACTTCTCCCCCCAACTCTTACTAGATAACATCCCTGTATTAGTCAGGGTTCTCTAGAGTCACAGAACTTATGAAATGCCTCTATATATTAAAGGAAATTATTGGAATGACTTGCAGTCAATAGTCTAACCAGCCCAACAATGGCAGCTGTCAATGGGAAGTTGAAGTATCTAGTAGTTGCTCAGTCCCGAGAGGCTAGGTGTTTCAGCTGGCCTGCTGTATAAGCTGGGATCCTAAAGAAGTAGGTCCCAACAGATGTGCTAGCAAGTAAGGGCATGCAGGTGAAGAAGAAAGAGTGTTCCTTCTTCCATTGTCCTTAGGTAAACCTCCAACAGAAGGTAAGGCCCAGATTTAAAGGTGTGTACCACCACTTGCTCTGACCCAGGCTGGCCTTGAACTCATGGATCTGCTTGCCTCTATCTCCTGGGATGAAAGGCATATAAGACCACTGCCTGGGGTTGTTGTTTGTTTTTGTTTTGTTTCTGAAACAGGCTCTCACTTTATATCCCTGACTGTTTGGGAACTCCCTTTGTAATTCTAGTTGGCCTGGAATTCACAGAGATCCACTGGCCTCTGCCTTTGTATTCCTTGGGGTTCTCTAGAGATTTGGAACTTGCAGTGTCTGGGTTGACCATGAACTCAGAGATCTACTTGCCTCTGTCTCATAGAATTAAAGGCTTGTACTACCTTGCCTGGGCCTAAACTTTTCATAGAGTCACTATGCCTCAAGATCTGGACCACAGGTTCACCCTCTATTTCTGGATTGTAGTTCATTCCAGATGTTCCAGATGTAATCAAGTTGACAACCAGAAATAATCAAAATCAATCTCATTCTCTCTCTCTCTCTCTCTCTCTCTCTCTCTCTCTCTCTCTCTCTCTCTTGTGTGTCCTCCTTCTTACCCTCTTATAAGCCACTTATTCCAATGTGTGATGCTTGTAGATTCATGAGTATGTGCAGTCCATTGGAATATGATCAACCACCTGGAGCCACACCCTTAAAGAAAAGGGATTCTTCCTTAGAACTATCAGGATGCTAAGACCCCGTGAATGATTAGTCAGGGAGTTGGATGGATGGGCAGGAGGGGCTGTGAACAAACCAGAGGATCTTCACATTGAAGTTAGGAGTGGATGCAAATCCTCTTAGACCTTCCACATCTTAAGCTTTTTCCCTGGTTGCGGTAATGTGCTAGACATGCATTTCCCAAAGTGTGTCCTTTAGAGGTTGTTCCATTTAATAACGGACTATGCTTGGCTCAGGAAGTGGCACTATTAGGAGGTGTGACCTTGTTGGAGGAAGTGTGTCACCGAGGGGTAGGTTTTGAGACCTTTCTCCTAGCTGCCTGGAACTGGAAACCAGTCTTCCTTTGGATGAAGATGTAGAACTCTCAGCTCCTCCAGCACCATGTCTGCTTAGATGCTGGCATGCTTCCTGCCTTGATGATAATGGATTGAATCTCAAAACCTGCAAGCCAGCCCCAATTAAATGTTGTCCTTTATAAGAGTTGCCTTGGTCATGGTGTCTCTTTACACCAATGGAAACCCTAACTAGGACAGACATAAACCACAAGGTTCTAGCGTTCTTTAAAAGATTGACCGTGACACAAGTGGCCAGATCTATTTCCCGCAGGACTTCTAACCGTAGTCATAGTAATGTGAGTGCTAGGGCTGTTGCTCTGTGGTAGAGGGCCTGTCTCACATGCATGAGGCTCTTGGTTCAATTCCCAGTGCCAAAAAGAAAGAAAACAACAGCAGCAAACTGAAAACATGGAAACTTGTAATACCTCCTGATGTTTTTTATTTGTTTGTTTTGGTTTCGTTTGGTTTTCTGGTGCTAGACTTGGTACATTTGATCATTACCTTGTTTGGTTTGGTTTGGTTTGGTTTGGTTTTCTGGTGCTAGGCTAGGTACTTTGGTTTTGTTTGGTTTTCTGGTGCTGGACTGGGTACATTTGATCATTACCAGTTCTTAAAATTCTTTGCTCAGGATTTTCTGAAATCCTATAAGCAAAATTTGGAGTTACTTTCTCACAGTGCTTATCCATTACAGGTCAGTAATTCTATAGTTCTTAAGGACACCAGTCAATATTTAATAACATCTAGGTAATGATTACTTTTTATAGCTCTCAAGGTTAGATAAGTCCAATAAATAATAAAAAAAATATTTAGTGCTTACTATAAACACAAGGAAACTAAAATCTTAAGGGCCGCCTTAACAGAAAATGTGGAGAGCCACTGGGCTTTTCATCTCAGAGAATTAAAAAAAAAAAAAAGCACTATTCCCTACTGTCCACCTGAAGTTCCCTACTGTCCACCTAAGTTCTTGACTTAGGTCAAAACATTTATAAATGGGGATAAATTATGGTATGTGGTTTAAACAAAGGAGGATGGGATTTTGAAGCCATATAAAGGGTGTTATCAGTGCTAATGTGACATTGATGCCAGAAATAATATTCAAAATGCTCAAAAAATTTCCCCAGGGCTAGGGCTATAGTTGGCAAAGTGCTTGCTTGGTGTACCTTAGGTCCCAGTTCAATCTCCATCACTACACAAACTGGGCATGACGGCAAATGCTATAATCCCAGCACTGGGGAGGTGGAAACTGGTGCATTAGGAGTTCAGGACATCGGTTTGAGGCCAGCCTGGGCTACATGAGACCCTTCCTCAAAGTTATCAAATGAACAGCTAAAAACCTTCCCCAAACTAGACTTTTGCATGCTTGAGGTTCTGGCTTTTATTCCCCATACCACCAAAACAAAAATAAATGAAAGGGTCCAGGGAGGTAACTCAGTAGCCTACTTTCTGTGCAGCACAAGGGCCTGAGTTCAGGTCCTAGTACCCACATAAGAAGCTAGCTGTAGCAAAACTTCATGCCTATAATCTCTGCACTGGTGATTCTGAGACAGGAGGATCCTCGAGGCTGCTTGCAGGCCAGTCTAGCTGAATCTATGAACTCTTGGATCAGAGAGAGACCCAGTCTCAAAAATTAAGGTAGAGAGCAGCTGATGAAGTCACCTAATGTTGACCTCTGGCCTCCATGTGCACACACTTGCACACGTGTACCTCCCTACTGGCACACACACACACACACACACACACACACACACACATTACCATACACGATCCACAGATAAGAAAATAAGAGCTAGAATTGTGTGTGTGTGTGTGTGTGTGTAAACTGCATTAATCCAGAGGCTGTATTCATTTACCTTATGCCAATTTCCAATAACTTCACACATAAACCAAGATTTATTTAAGACTACATACACCTCAATAGCTGATCAATTAAATGACGTGTCTTAAACTTCTATGCTAATCTGGCTACTTCCTAGCCCCATCTCATGATACTTGCATACTATTATTAGTCTGGCTCTTTGAACCTCTTTTTTATGCTTCAATTCCTCTGCCCTCAAAGTGGATCTCCCACTCCTTCTCCCTTTCCTCTTTCTAGTGGATGTCCTCCTATTCTTTATTCTGCCCAGCCATTGGGTGATCAGCATTTATTGACAAGACGGAGAATACATCCTAAGAACTGTTTACACAAACTTGAGATAGGAGATTCTTGGTATAAGCATTACAATTCTGTGTCCAGATTGAAACAAGATAGAGGGAAGAGAAATCAGCATTTGAATAACACAAGGGTAAACTTTACACAATGTACAAAACATTAAGTTTGTGTGATGTGTGTGAGTGTGTGTGTGTGTGTGTGTGTGTGTGTGTGTGTGATTTAATATAACCTTAGAACTGCAATGTAGATCTCAATGTAGACATTGACTGTAATTGGTTCTCAAGGTTGCTCTAGAGCAGTGGTTCTCAACCTTCCTGATGCTGCGACCCTTTAATACAGCTCCTCATGCCCCCGACCATAAAATTATTTGTTGTTGCTACTTCATAACTGTAATTGTACTACTGTTATGAATCTGTGATGTAAATAGCTGCTATGTGGGATACCTGATCTGAACCCCCCAAAGGTGACACAACCCACTTGTTGAGAACTGCTGCCTTAGTGTTAGGATGAGAAGTGGGGAAGCAGGTTGTTAATTTGGGTGCTCATGTGCTGTCATTAATGGGCCTTATTAGCCTCATGAGGGAAGGTGACAGTAAGGTTCTCATTTATAACTTCATGTCCTTTCTAACTCCTACTTGGATGTATGTGACATCATTTGGACTGGGGCATAAAAAATTGTCACTACAAAAGTTACCCAGAGCACCCACGATCCTATTGGTCTAGAAGAAAATGGAGTGTGGGAGCGCCTCAGTGTGTGCATTAGACTAGATATTCCTAGTTCTCAGAGGTACACTGGGCTGCATAGAAAACAGTCCTTTGCAAAGAAGTGCACACGTCTTGGCACAGAATGTAACCTGCCCATTTTATGCAGTCCATATGCAATAATTTCTCCCAGAGAACTCTCATTTTTGCTGTGTATATATTGAATTCCTGCTGATACGGGGGCAAGCAGGACTGTAAATTCTTAATGAAGTTCTCAATGGGATTTTGCTGCTGTTGTTGTTGAGCCTGTACGATGGCTCGGTGAGTTAAAAGTGCTTGCTGAGCAAGCCTGATGACCTGGAACACCATCCTCAGAGTCTGTGTTAGAAAGAGAGTCAACTCTCAAAAGTCATTCTTAATCGTCACATGACTTTCATAAGTTATCGCTGATCTCTGTAAGGGTGCCACAGAACACTCTCACTCCACCCCCAATAACACATACACATGATCACCATAGAATATATTTTAAAATGAAATTTCTTTCTTGAGCTAGAAAATAGTGTTTTTAGTCTGTGGAGTGAATCCACTGAATGGTCAACAGTTTCAAAGAGAGAGATACTACTGGAAGCAAGAGGTTGAAAATGGTGGCGTAGACTATGCAGGGGCCTAGCAAACACAGGAGTGGATGCTCACAGTCAGCTATTGGATGTATCACAGGGCTCCCAATGGAGAAGCTAGAGAAAGTACCCAAGGAGCTAAAGGGATCTGCAACCCTATAGTTGGAACAACATGATGAACTAACCAGTACCTCGGAGCTCTTGTCTCTAGCTGCATATGTATCGAAAGATGGCCCAGTCGGCCATCACTGGAAAGAGAGGCCCATTGGACTTGCAAACTTTATATGCCCCAATATAGGGGAATGCCAGGGCCAAAAGAATGGGAATGGGAGGGTAGGGAAGTGGGGGGCGGTATGGGGGACTGTTGGGATAGCATTGGAAATGTAATTGAGGAAAATATGTAATAAAAAAAAAAAAAAGAAAATGGTGGCGTGTTCTTGTCGACGGCTCAGCATACAGGCAATAAAGAACGTTCTGATGCCACATTGTCACATGCTGTTTGAGCTCATTGAGAAACTGGCTTCCGAAGCAGAATTGTCCCCACCTCATTTCAGACACAAGCACACTTGTCTCAAAGTGTCCTCCAAGGCCCCATGCCTGGGAATGGGCTGGTCCCTCTAACTCAGTGTTAGGGAGGAAAGAGAACAGCAAAACAGCCCCAGTAAAAACACCTTGTCTTTAAAAACATCAAGAAAAGCCAGGCTGGAGTTATGGCTTAGCTCGGTGGTCCTCAACCTGTGAGGTCATGATCTCTTTGGGGATGAATAACCAAGGGCTTCATATCAGATATCCTGCATGTCAGATATTTAAGTTTTGATTTATAACTAGCAAAATTACAGACATGAAGTAGCAACAGAAACCGTTTTACACGAGGAACTGAATCAAGGGGTTGCAGCGTTAGGAAGGATGAGAACTGCTTTCCTGGATTGCTATTGCTGAGCACCCATGCAGGGCAGCTCACAACAGCCTGTAAGGGCAGCTGCAGGGGACCTGACACCCTCTTCTGGACGCCAAGGGCACCTGCTCTCACTCATGTACATACCACCTCCCAATAGGAACATAATTTAAAGTACTTTTGAAAGGCAAACACAGAGAGGTAGATCATTTCCAGCTATTGTTATTCTTTCTCCCATGCTATATAAGTACCCATGGGGGAGAGAAGCTGGAGGCGCAGCCTTGGGATGTTCCTCCAGGGTGAGAAAGCCCAGTCCTGATCTCAAGCTGGCCATACCGAGTTTGCCACTGCTGGAGTCTGAGAATGCCTTAGTTAATGGCTTATGTCTTTGTTGTTTTATTTCACCTGGAAGCCTCACCCACTTGGCTGTGCCTAGGACTCTCAGTGTGGAAGGATGTCCAGCAGGCTGCCCTAATCAGGCCTCCTCAGTTTCTGGTGACTGTTTGCAAGCCCCTGGATTTGATGATACTGCCTTTCTGCTCCTTCTTGTTCTGTGCCGTAGAAGCCTTATCCGAGGGGATACTCTGCCCTCTCTCAGTCTGTTGAGAACCACGGCTGCTTGTCTCAGTGGGACTCCCCCTGCAGATAGCTGCTGGATGTTTTCATCCTCAAAAAGTGTTTTTCTTTACCTCTCACTGGCCATTTCTCCTCCTCCTCCTCTTCCTCTTCCTCTTCCTCTTCCTCCTCCTTTTGGCTACTATTCTTTTATTTCGACTTGCTATATACTACATATAAGCTCATTCAAAACTAAAACTATGGGTGTGGATGTTATAGATCATTCTCTGGTCTGGACAGAACACAGATTTTTTTTTTAAGTCTGGAACACTATGTAAATAAACCAGGCCTACCTTGAACTCAGAGATCTATCTCCTGAGTGCTGGAATTAAAGGTACACACCACCGCACCCACCAGTCTCTTGGCCGGGCTCTTCCTGTTAGAAATGAGTTGCCACCCAACAGTGGGATGTGCCTGGTGAGTGAGGCACACTTTAATACCCAGCTTCACACACCACAGTCTGCTCACATCTGAGTCAATCCTGTTTCACAGCTGAGTAGTATCGTAAGCAACTTGAGAATTAAACAAAAACAAAACAACAATAAACGTGGAGAAAATATAAAGCAACGCCCTTCAGAGAGTGGTTGCAATAGTACCCAGTCCGGGTTTACAGTTCTAGACTAGACAGGAGTGCAGACTAGAGCTGGAAGTGGAATTGAACTCCCTGTGTTCCTTTCTCATCTTAAGGACCCTGGACAATGCAACTCTCTTGGACTCCATTTCTTCATATGTTTGATTAAGAAGGGGGCGGGGCTGGAAGTAGAGATGAGGATGGAAAGGGTTTCCCTTTTAATGTGTTCTAGTTTTTAAACTAAAGAGTCCCTGCTGTTTCCTTCAGAGGATGCACGGTGAGCCACTAGAAAAGCCGTGAGATGCTGACCCACAGGCTGGATGAAGCAGAGTGGGGTGGGTTCCACTCTACCCTCCCAGTGATTAGCTGGGCAGTGGTGGCACATGTCTTTAATTCCAGCACTTGGGAGACAGAAGCAGGTGTATTTCTGAGTTCAAAGTCAGCCTGGTCTACAGAGTGAGTTTCAGGACACCCAGGGCTATACAGAGAAACCCTATCTCAAAAAAACAAAACAACAAAACAAAACAAAAAAAATCTCTCAGTGATTACAACAACTCCCCAAGGGATATCACAGAAATGATTTGGAATTTCTGTGGTCACTTTAAAAATTCATTTTAAATGTATTTATTTGCGTGTGTGTGTGTGTGTGTGTATGTGTGTGTATTTGAGAGGATCATTAGCGGTCCAGGCTGGCCTTGAACTCACAATGTGGCCAAGGACCACTTTGACTTTCTGATCCTCCTGCTTCTACCTCATCAGTGCTCAGATCTAGACTTAGGTCACCAAGCCCAGTATTGTGTGGTGGTGGAGATCAAACCTAGGGCTTTGTATGCGCCTGGTGAGTAAGCTATATCACCAGCCTACAGTAAAGTTTTGGGAAAAGTTACACATTTATTTGTAGTGTGTACATGCCATGACACATGTGGAGGTCAGGGGACAATTTTCTGGACTCAGTTCTCTCGTTCATGGATGTCCCAGGGATCAAACTCAGGTTGTCAGCTTCGGTGGTAAGCTCCTTTGCCAACTGAGCTACCTTACTGATCTCCTGCACTGAAGTTTTTACTTGGCCAAGTTAAAACTAATTTATCTGAATTTCTGAGCAAACAGAATTACAGAGATAATAGTTGAATTTCCCAAAGAGGTCAGTTGCAAGTGACATGGTAATAAATTCCATTTGCATTTATTCTTACACACAGAGCAAGTAACTTGACATAATCAGATAAGAACTAGTTGGGAGGCTTTGTTATTATATTATTTTATTTTGTCTCCTCGTCCCAGTCTTCAGGAAAAGCGATCAAATCAGCCAGTCTACATTTGATAATTGTATCTGCTGTGTCCAAACTTTTTCCTGTCTATAAAACCAACCACTTCCATTTGTTTGTGGAAATCTGTTTTAGGCCATGAAATTCTAACACTGAGAGTGAGGCCAACTAAGGCATTATATTTGTTCCTTTGACCCCACGGATGTCTGAGTAATGTGACACTTGGTATCTCATGACCTCAAGCAACTTTACCTAGGAATAGACACGTTCCTGAGACTCAGTCCAGTTGAATTAGAAATCACCTTTGTTCTCAATGAAGCCTGTGTATGTAACTGATATGTGTATAAACACAGACCTTTTACTGGGCCAAGTTCCTTAAATCAAACGTCATTCCGCTATTCTCAAACCTTAAAGACTTTCATTCAACTCATAACTGTTTGTACATTTGTACGTCAACTATTGAGCACACTGCATACAAAGGATCTGTCCTGACCTGTCTTCATGCGTTAAATAACGTATCCTTCAAAGCGCAGGGCTGTAGGCTTGTGACATTCAGATCAGTGTTGGCAAAGAAAGCAGTTAAATACCAGGTCAGATGAGACTCACCTTTCCTGTCAGGAAAAGTGTAAAGCCATGTCTTTGCCACCTCACTTCTGACTATGAGAGACAGACAGAAGCGGAGTGACTGGCAGAGTGTGCTGTGTTGTGCTGTGCTGTGCTGTGCTGTGCTGTGCTGTGCTGTGCTGGTAGTGCTGTGCTGTTTGCCTTGCTCTCTCCGTTCCTGGTTCTTCTCACAGATCTACACCCCGCTGTTCCCTATGCTCTATGCCCCAGAGGTGTCTACCCTGGAGCAAGCACCCCAAAAGCTTAGGACTCAGTGGAGTACAGCTTTCAGCTTTCAGTGGTGTGTGTGTGTGTGTTTATTCAGGGTCTTCAGGGAGGTACAGAGGGCTGTAGCAATCTCCCCAGGAAAAGGTTACAAGAAGACAGGCAAGTTGGCAATTTGGGCATTGATCTCTTTCGATTGTCCATGCCTCTGAACCCTAAGAATATCTTAGATTATGGCTACTCCAGTTTGAAGACTACTCTCTTTTCCCTGCTCATTGACCCTAGCTGAACCTGAGACATGCCTAGGCAAGTGGGACTGTTGTTTTGAGCTTAGATGTTCAAGTTTGTTGACTATGTACTGTACAGCAGGCCACATAGACTGAATACATATTTCTTCCTGAAGATTTTTTTTTTTTTTGGTAATGGGGGTTTTCTTAAGCAGCTGTTTCTAGGTTCTTGACATCCTAATCAAAGAATTGAAATACAACTGCATACAGATTGCAAAATCCTAAGCATGTTTACTCCAGAGCAAAGTACAGATCAGGTGGGTTGTCAGTGACAGCTGCCACCTGTCTCCTTTATGGGGTTTCAGGGAAAGGAGGGGCTGTTTGGTAAGGGGTGCACTTTGGGTGACTTTATATTTAGATTGATGGGTTTGAGTGATATAATCTTTTTTTGCTGCTGTGTGTTTCTTCCCATGTTGCATCTGATTTTTAAAAATTATATATATTCTCAATTAAGCATGGTCAAAATAATGACCAATAGCAGGTTATCTCTAAAGGTTCACTCAGAGGACAAAGCTTGCTCTACTGCACATATGCTTCAAACCAATCTGTGCTAGATTGTGTTTCTGTGCCCATATATATCCTGAAATATGTATGCATTGAAACTGTCTTCAAAAGGAGAGTTGTTACAGGCAAGGAAACTTATTCCCAGGTTAAAAGAGGGATGTATAGATGTGTTATATAGGTGTGGGTCCTAGGTCGTTAGCTGCATTGTTAGAATAGAGGTGCATGTATAGCCCAAACCAAGAGGAATCTCGGTTGCTAAGCCATCCCCTATGCTTGCCCGCCTCATCCTAAGTCATATAGCAGAACTTGTAACTTGTAACTCAGGAGTCAACTTTTCTGCCACTACTGAAAGGACTCCCCTAGTTATAAAAACAGGGCCAGTTGTGAAGAAAAGGGAGGATTGCAAAGGATGCTGTAGTCTTTGTGGGTCATTCCCCACTTGTGGTTTCCCACTTCATTGAGGGAAATCCTGAAGAACCTTTTCCAGAGCCATGTGTGTGCTACTGACCCTGTCTCTACTTAGCCAAACTTCCATCCATCTCTACTGAGCCTGCAGACCCCTTCCTTGGCCATGTTCCCGAACAACCCAGCTTTAGTAAAAATAAATAAATAAATAAATAAATAAATAAATAAATAAATAAATAATAAAAAATCCTTTCAAATCAGCGTATCAAGAAGCCCTGCCTCAGTGTCCAGTCACCCTCAAAATCTGATCCGTCTTCCTTGTCACCCTCATCTAACACCTAGCCACCCTCCTGTTCCTTCAGCAAGACCCTGGCTCCATTGTTTTAGTCAGAACACCCATGTTCGCTGATGCTCTCTCTTAGCCATGTTTTATCCATTAGCCTACACCTAGATGTTCGTGTTGGCTGGAAAATCTCACTTTCCTTTACATTTGGAGCTAGCCATTCTCTCTTCTCCCTTGTGAATCTCTACTGCCACAACACTTCCTGGACAGTCTGCTTTGACTGTTGTTAACAAGTGTCATGAATTGTTTGCTTCTTCAATATTTTGTGGGACTCTAGTTAACTTGAAAGGAGCTTTGGCTTGCTTAAAAAGGACGTCATTCTATGCATATGTATGTGTATGTATATAAGTATATATGTATGTATATATATGTAGAATGTTTATGTATGTATATGTAAAATATTAGATTACTTAGATGTACTATTTCATAAAAACAATGACTTGGAGTTCAGAGAGCATTTTTTCTAGTTTTTGCTTGAAATTCACTATATAGTAGAACTAGAAATTCAGCGGTTAATTAAAATGCTTTATCAGTATTTATTTTGTTTGTATGTGTGCTTGGAGAGTGTGCATGCATGGCCCGTGTGAGGAGGTCAGAAGACAGTAGGAATTGGTTTTCTCCTTACATCCTGTGGGGTCCAGAGGTTGACCAGGTCCTCCGGCTTGGCAGTAAGCACCTTTGCCTGTTGAGTCATTTTGCTCAACATTTTAAAGTAGAATTTATTTTGAAAAGGAGATCATTTGAGCTCTATGTGGTGGTCCATTCATATAATCCCAGCACTTGTGGAGAGGATCAGGAGTTCTAGGCTAGCCTGGACAACATCAGACTCTGTCTCAAAGAAAGAGATACTTTGTTTTCAAATTACTCATAAGCATTTTAAGGAACAAAAAACCATTTCTCTTTAAAAAAGAGTAGCTGGCTTTCTTAGTTAGGATTTTACTGCTGTGAAGAGATACCATGACTAAGGCAACTCTTATAAGGACAACATTTAATTAGGGCTGGCTTACAGGTTCAGAGGTTCAGTCGATTATCATCAAGGTGGGAGCATGGCAGGCATGGTGCAGAAAGAGCTAAGAGTTCTATATCCTCATCTTAAGGCTGCTAGAAGACCAGCTCCCAGGCAGCTAGGATGAGAGTCTAAAAGCCCACACCCAGAGTGACACACTTCCTCCAACAAGGCCACACCCACTCTAACAAGGCCACACCCACTCCAACAAGGCCAAGCATATACACCCTAGGTAAGGGCGGTTCATACTAATGGGAGGAAGGGTTGAAAGTTCAATGTTTAGCATGGGCTACACAATGAGATTCTTTAGCAATAAAAATTATTAGACATAACCAGGGGTCTCAGCAGAAGGGAAGTGGAAACAGAAAGATTATGAATTCAAATTCAAGTCTAGGCAGGGATTCATAGCAAGATTCTGCCTCAAGTATGTACACATTACACACCACACACACACACAGAGGATTGTGTATGTGTGCATAGTTTTACTAAATGTATTCTCCTGTATCCCCTTCAGTCAAAAAGGAATAGTGCTTAATTATTCTATTTCCAGCTAACCTAAAATGCTGACGATGTTTTCCAACATTGTATTTTTGATATATCTGTTGGGCTTGGTGGCTTATGCTTGTAACCTATCATTCCAGCACGTAAGAGGCTGAGGCAGGTTTCTGCCATGAACTGGAGGCTACTCTGGGCTACAGAGTGAGAATCTGTCTCAAAACTGAAGCAAAATAAAAATGAAAATAAAAACAAAAACAAAACAGAACAAAACCAAGCAACATCAAGATGGCCCTAAATATCTTCTGTGAGGAGCTCACAGGACAGTGGTCATCAACTCTAGACTTCGTTCAAGAAGGCCTGACCACACAGGCTGCTGCTGTAGTTCTGGTTAAAGAATGGACAGGGCGCTACACGATCTCAGTCAGTGGTGGGAATAACAAAGACCATTTTCCCTTGAAGCAGGATGCCCTGGCTCTAGGCTTGGTGTGCTTGCTGTTGAGTAACGGGCCTCCTGGGAGACCTGGAGACAGAAATCACACATCTGTTTGAGGATGTATTGTTTTAGTCCAGTGGTTCTCAACCTTCCTGATGCCGTGACCTTTTAATATAGCTCCTTGTGTTGTGACAACCTCCAGCCATAAAATTATTTTGTTGCTACTTCACAACTGTAATTTCACTACTGTTATGAATTGTAATATAAATATCTGAAATGCAGGGGTTGCAAGCCACAGGTTGAGAGATGTGAGAAATGCTGTTTTAGTCAGTCAGAGGGATCTCAGCCTGACATTGTCGAAAGCCATTTCGACAGATACTCTCAGATACTGTCCCCTGTGTCATCTGGGGGTCCAAAAGGGCTACAGCAGACTCTATAAACTTTTCAGTCTCTCTAAAGTAGAAGATATCTACCAATATGTCTGCAGAAATCTCATGAGTAGTGGTGAGAAGCCAGGAACCGAAGCTCCGAAGGCCCAGTACCCTGTTTTCCTGTGTGAGCAGTGTACTTGAGCGCCAGCTATTGCTCTGAGAAAATCACTGGGAAGAAATTAGAAGTGCCTGCTAAATATTCTCATGTTTTGCCCTAGAAAATGCTGAAGTTAAAGAAAAATGTTTGAGAGCAGATTGTCAGGGCACAGCCTTTTCTTTCTAAGAACTTATATTTCTGAGTCCAGTTAAAAATACAAAATTTTAAAACAAATAAATAATCAAACCCTGAGAAAATTGCTAGAACACTTCTGTTAGGAGCCTGCTTAGCTATCAGTAGGCTTGAAGGAGGACATGCTGGACTCTTCCCTCACAGTCAATTGCCTGGGCAGTAACTTCAGGACTCTGATTACTATCTCAAGCTGGTCCCCAAAGCCCTAAACTTACAGGATTCCTATCCACAATAGGATCTCCACCATTGCCATATCCTGCAAGAGTCACTTAATATGGGCCTGTCAACTACCAGGACAGGTAAAAACCCCTCAGGAAAGCTATTTCAGGAAAGTTAGGAAATATGTGAAATTTGACTGAACTGTAACCACTGTTCCAGTGGTCTCACTCTGGAGAGCGCAACCCTTTACTTGGTAATAGACCCCATCTTCTACTCCTGCACCCTGTATGTCTTGCCGCAGTTCTTTCTGCGGAGACAAGGGTTAGGAAGTTGAGGAGAGGCCAGAGTGAGATTCCACTGTCTCTTAAAATGTACTAGCCAGCTGGGGGTGGATGTCCATTGAGTGCTTGCCTAGTGTGCACAAAGCTCTGGGTTCTAGTCCTAACACTGTGTAAAAGCCAGTGTGGTGGCACAGGCCCGTAATCCCACTCTTTGGAGGCAGGAGCTGGAAAACCAGTCTTGGATACATAGTAAATGTTTCAAAAACAAAAACCAAACCAAACCAACCAAACCAACCAACCAATTAACCAAGCAAGCAAGCAAGCAAGCAAGCAAGCAAGCAAGCAAGCAAGCAAACAGGCAACAAGCAAGCAAATCAGGAAGGGGACGGGAGATGGTTCAGCAGGTAATAGTGCTAACTGCTCTAGCAGAGAACCTGGGTTCAATTCTTAGCACCATATCAGGTGGCTCACAACCACCTGTAACTCCAGTTCCTGGGGGATCTGACACCTCTGGCCTCTGGAGGCGTCTGCTCTCATGTGAATATTACCCCCCCCACACACACACACATACCTAATTAAAAATGTTAACAGTAGAATTTTAAAAACCAGATACTATTCAGTGGTTTTGCATAGCATATAGCGTTCCACAGGCATTGCCAGAACACAGAAATCTAACACATTTAGCTCAACGATTGAATTAGATTAACTTGGAATTCACAGGTCAACACCATCTAAAAACGGAGCTGCGAGGCTAAGTGAACAGGGTAGAGAGCTAGCTTGCACAACAAGGAAACAAAGTAACAAAGCCCATTCTATTCTGTCAACTCTTTTCCTCCACTCTCTTCCTCTCCTGACATCTCTGAAAGTCAAGGTCCGACAAACCACACAGTTTTGGTGTTTAGGTCAGCATTTCTATACACTATTATCTCTTGGGCCATAGTGAAAGATATTAGTCCACAATGATAGACTCTCATGAATTTTGTTAAATAGCCGCTAGGGTTACTTTTTAAAAAATGTTTTTATTAGCAATAGCATACATTCATTTTACACAATAATGCATTTTATTGTGCATTTTCATAAATATAGAGTATATTTTACTTTTACCTATAGAGTTACCATTTTTGCTTCTTTGGGATGCTTGGGTTTGAACCTGGGGCTTTGAGTATACTTTACACGTATTCTCACCATGCTACACCTGCAGCCTCACCACTTTTTTTTTTAATTGGTTTTTTTGAGACAGGTTTCTCTGTGTAGCCCTGGCTGTCCTGGAATTCACTCTGTAGACCAGGCTGGCCTTGAACAGAGATCCTCCTGCCTGTGCCTCCCAAGTGCTGGGATTAAAGGCGTGTGCCATCACTGCCCTGCTATCTTTAAAAACGAATCAGTTATAGTATAGTTCGTGTGTGTGTGTGTGTGTGTGTGTGTGTGTGTGTGTGTGTGCGTGCGTGCGTGCGTGGGCCTTTTCCGCTGAGTCCAACACAATGCCTGATGCTTTATTGGCTTACAGATAGCCTCTGAAAGAAGGTAATGGCTGCCTTTGGCCATTGGATTGCTCTTGACAAACTTGGGAATGACAAATTTGAAGAGTTTCAACTCTCCTTCTAACTTACTGACTGGCAGCCTTGGCAAACAGCACAGAGGAGTGGCATTGTCCCCACCGAAGGTCTTCCTCATCTGAGTGTGAATGATGTCATGTGATCTAATGACAGGTGCCACTCACATTTCTTTAGTTATATTCCCGATACACATCTATTTATAGATTTTAAAAGTCATTTCTGCTTGTGAAACTTGGGTATGCAAGAATCCAAGAAGCTACCATCTCAGACCCGATGGTCTATTCACAGAGTAAGTGTATGTAATTGCTTGCTCTCTTCTTTCTCAGGAGCCCTCGGGACAGACCGCTTCTCAGTGTTTACTGTAAGATCAAGGACAAGAATTCTGTTGACAGTGTGTATGCAGTGTGACTTTAGGACAGTGGGGGCACAGCTGCCCTGAAAGAAAAAAATATGTGTTTTGAAATACTTGTGATGTGTTATACTTATTTTGGTTTTTTCAGTGCCTTTCTTTTAAAGCCACATCACTCAGTTCCTGGATCGTACATACTGAAAGTGTGTGTGGCTCGGGTGTGTGGCTTAAGCTTTTCCAGAAGTTGTATCAACAACAGTACCACTTGGAATTTGTTTTCATGTCAAGTTCAATGCTGAGGGCAAGTCGTACTGAAGTTTTAAAAAGAAAAGAGAAGAACTCTTCCTTTCAGACAAGTCCCTTGAGGATAGCCCAACTGAGTGTTAGCTCTCCACTCTCCAGGCTGTGTGTCCTGGGAGATCCTTCAGCCACCCCTCTAGCACTGCAGATGGGAGCCCATCACTCTCTGAGGCTCATAGCAGAGTCAGCCAGACACCCCAGGGCTCCATGTATGATCCTGATCCAGATGGAAGATCCTCTGCAGGGCCCCACTGTACTTATAACTAATTCAAGGATTGGTGATTCACATTTCTATTTGAGGCTTTTACAGTTTTACCAGTCAGAGAAAGGATCTTTATGAAATTACTAGTTTTGGGGTTCCCTTCCCTCTCTCTCTCAGATTATTATTGTTATGTCATAAATGGTATGTCTGTCTGTGATCATAGGTGACTTGAACTCTAGTTAAAACTGCCACGTAAGAGCTGCTGAGATGGCTCCGTTGGTAAACACCTTTGGCACCAAGTCTGGTTACCTGAGTTCAGTTCCTAGAATCCACACGGTGAAAGGAGAGCCCGGCTCCCTCTTGTCCTTGCAACTCCCCTAAATCCCACAGACACTGGTGCACATGCATGTTCCTCCACAGGAGGATTACGAGTTTGAGGATGGTCTGGGCTATGTATACTGAGTTCAAGGATAGTCTTGGTCTCCTCAGTAAGACTGCCTCAAAAGCAAAAAGAAATGAATTTCAGATAAGTGACATTCTGTGTTGTTATTTTGTTGTTGTTGTTGTTGTTGTTGGTGGTGGTGGTGGTGTGTGTGTGTGTGTGTGTGTGAATACAGGGTCTCAATATGTAGCTGAGAATGTCCTGACTTTGCTTTGTAGCCCAGGCTGGCCTCAAACTCCTGACCCTCCTACCTTCCTGGGTCTTCTTAGTGCTGAGCTTGCAAGTGTGCTAGTACCTGGTTGTTTTGTGGTTTTTGTTTGTTTGGTTGTTGTTTGTCTAAAAATATGACCCCCAAACATTATGTAGATTTATGTGTGCCTGTGTAAATTTATGTGTGCCGTGTGTGTGTGTGTGTGTGTGTGTGTGTGTGTGTGTGCAGGTGCCCTTGGAAGCCAGAGGGCATCAGATTCCCTGAACTGGAGTCACATGTGGTTGTGTCTCGTCTGTTTTACAAATAACCCGAGCTGCATATGGCGTGAGGGAGGTTCCTGTAAGATGGAGACCGGGCACGCAACAGGTTAGATATCAGGTGACCCAGGGAAACTGCAGGTGTGTCTTGGTAACTACATCTTCCTGTTTGAGTGGGGAGTTAGGTGTGATGAAGCCGAGGAAACAGTGCTTAGGTAGCTGAGTCTCCTGGCTAGGCAGGGAATTACATGGGAAGAAGGAATGGAGCTGGAGCTGTTCTTGGCACCTGTGTCTCCTGATGGTTAGCATCCCTGTGTCTCCTGATGGTTAGCATCCCTGTGTCTCCTGATGGTTAACATCCCTGTGTCTCCCAATGGTTAGCATCCCTGTGTCTCCCAATGGTTAGCATCCCTGTGTCTCCCGATGCTTAGCATGTCCCTGTGTGGATCATCTTCCCTGAAGCTCTTCAGCTGGGTTCGTTTTGATAAGTCAGAAAATAAGGTTCCCTGGAACTTTTACAACAACACTAACAAAAAGTGTTTCTTTAAACGATTCTGCTTTCAGTATAATATTGTTTGCCTTGTGGCTTTGCAACTCTCCTCCTTGACTGTTCACAGAGGGTCACAGGGAAAGCACCCTAAGTGGGAGAATGGGTACATTGTGATTCAGGAGGGGAAAAGGGTCACTTTACCCATGCACATGTGTCTATTCATAAATATTCGTAGGACCTTTAAAGATTGACAAAGTGGGGGTTGGAGAGATGACACAGCAGTTAACCTCTGTTGTACTTGCAGAGGACCCAGATTAGGCTCCCAGTAACCATATAATGGCTTATGAATCTGTAACTCCAATTCCAGGGGATCTCATGTGTTCCTCCAGCCTCTGATGGGACCATGCATGCAGGTTGACTTTGGGTCAACTTGCTCCAGTGTCTCTCTGGAATGCATGCTTTGTTTTGTTTCCCTAGACAAACCATTGAGTGAGTTGTCTGTATCTCTCCACTGAAATCTTTCCTTTGAGAATGCCAGAACAGAGAGGTGACCTTCAGCTTGGTGACACTCCCCTGTAATCTAGAGGATCACATGGACCCATGTTTCTGAGACCAGCCAGTCCGGTAAACAGAGAGAACCCATGTCAGAAACAAATAAAGTGGAACATGTAGCTGACTGTTTTGGTTCTCATCACAGAAGTCTAGCGCTTGGCTGGCTAAGTCAGGACGGTTGCCATGAGTTTGAGGCTAGCTTGTCTACATAGCAAATTCCAGGTCAGTCAAGGCTACATGGAAAAAGCACCAGAAAGGACTGGAGAGATGGCTTAGCAGGTAAAGCCATGAGTGGCAAGCCTGATGACATGAGTTAGATCTGCAATAAATCCATAGAGTGGATGAGGAGAACCAACAGGTTATCCTTTGACCTCCATGCTGTGACACACACTTGCATGTATGTAGGTGCATGTGCACACATAAATAGGTGGTGAAAATGCCAATAAAAACCAAGAGGCAAACTAGACTGTTGTGGAGTATACCTTTAGATCCAGCACTTAGGAAGCAGAGGCAGGAGAATCTCTTGAGTTCAAGACCAGCCTGGTCTACAGAGTGAGTTCCAGGACAGTCAGGGCTACAGCAAGAGTTATCTTTACAAAAGCTTGAGTAGATCCTGACAGTCTCTTGATTAAAGTTCTTCAAGGATATTCCACTCATCCCACGTGGTAGGGGAGGCACAGGTGGCTATGGTGCCTTTCCAAGCCTCTGACTTCCTTCTCTGTTCTATCAGCTGGTGGCTGCTCTGGCTCACATTCCTCCTCTATCCTTAAAGCTAATTCCCCACACCATTACCAGGTTCTTCATCCCCGAATGGCATTTCTTCAGGGAGGTCTGGGGACATCCCTTTATGGGGACTTTTTACACTCAGTGCTTTGAGAGTACTAAGAAGCAGAGTGTTAGCCACTCAACCACCAAACAGCCTCCAAAAGCTCTCTCCATTTCACTAGAACTAAAACTCCAGTCCTTACGATGGCCCACTTGGTGGTGTACAGTCCTCCCATCTCTTCCACTTGTCTCTGTTATTTAGTTTCCCTGGCATCTTAGGGCTGCCTTTGCCTCCTCCAGGATGCAGAGAGCTTTCCCGTCTAGGGACTTTGGTCCTTGCCATTCCTTTTCTCTGGATGCTCACACAGCTCACTCATTTCTATCAATTCTCTCAAATGTCACGTTAGCGATGCCACCCTGTTTAAAGCAGAATCCTGCCAGCCTGCCACGCTGTTTTCTTCTTTCCACATCATATTTCACCCTTTAGTCAGGCGCCAGCTTTGTGATAGAGACGTTCCCTCTGCTTTATTTACCAACAAAAGCTCTCTCTGTCTGGATGTTGGTTGGTAGGAGATGTTCTTACTCTGTAGCCTAGGCTGTCCCAGTGCTCACTAACTAGAGTCCACTCTGTAGCCCAGGCTGGTCTTCAACTCCGAGCAATCTTCTTGCTTTGACTTCCAGAATGCTGGAAGGATGAGCTGCCACACCCATATATATATGTCTATTCTGTTTACCAAAGGTTCTGTTTTAGTGCCTAACACAGAGTAGGAAATGAGCACTTTGGGGAATTAGATTTATTCAAATTGGAAGGGATGACGATGAAGAACAAAGAGTGCATACAGCTTTAATACTTGCTTATTTGCCTCTTATTTATAGTTAGCCTAATCAAATGCAGTAGTGAATTATGGGAAAGTCTATAACAGTCATTCAAGATAGTTCGTCACCTTTGGACCAGTAGAATTCTTGTTTATATACATAGCATTTGTAACTCTGACATCACCTCTGGTACACAATCCCTCCTGAGAGCCAGGCCTATTAGTAAGATGTGTTCAGTGCTTACTGGAGCAAACCTTAGACCTATCTGAATGTGAACAGTTGAAGAAGAGCATTTAACGGGCACAGGGGGTGAAGACTGTGCCACCTTTAAAGTTACACAGACTGCACTAGAATCCAGGGGCACAGAGTTGATTGGCAACCTTGGGGCCAGCAGTGCTCAAGGTTAAGATTTCCTGTCTTTGGGAATAAAAGGGCGTGTGTGAATTCCTTATGTACTTAGCAGATTTGAAGGCCCTGCCCACCGCCCAGCAGGAAAGGGTAAAGAAACACAGTGCAGGGAAAAGCAGCCCACAGAATTGAAACGAGGAATTTTGAAAACGAGGAAGAGGGAGGCAGCAGCAAGGTGGCTCATCTTGTAAAGGCACCAGCTGCCCAGGCAGAAGACCTGAGATCAGTCCCTGGGATCCTCCATGCTGTAAGGAGAGACTTGTCCCCTGGTCTCCATATGCATGGTGAGGTATACATAGGTATGTGCAAATGCATGAAAAGGATAAAAATGCAATTTGCAAAACAACCAGAAACTCAGTTTCAGGTCTTTTAAGTTGGTTTTTTTTTTTTTTTTTGGTTGGGGTGACTGAACTCTGAGGTATGTGAGACAGAGGCCCATTGGGTTTGTTCTGTTCCTGTTCTCAGTTTCTGTTCCCTGCTCCAGATAATAACGCCTGATTGTGAGTGGATGTTAACTCTGCCATAAACCAGTATGCTCAACTCTAGTAACCTGGTTAAGTAGAAGGAAGGATGGACGGGAAGGAGGAAAGACAGAGGCAAGCAAGCAAGCAAAACGGGGTGTTTACTACCATCTCTTTAACATCTGCTCCTGTGATCCCGAGACCTTGGTCACGTAGCTTTGGTCTGATCACTTAACATTTAGAGTTTATTCTCCAAAGCAGGGCTAGTTAGCCTCTTCTGTGATTGGCCAGGTAGTAAGTATTTGAGAAACAATGGGTCATGGATATGCTCTGTGTGGGATTTCACTCTCTTCCACCCAACCATCTCCATTTTCTCTCTGGAGCAGATGCATGCTGGAATGGTCAACATGTTAACACAGTCATGCCAAAGGAAGCTGGCATGGTGGCCCATACCAGTCATCCCAGTATTCACAACACTGCAGCAGGGAGACTTCAAGTTGGAGTGAGTCCTTCCTGGGCTGCA
This sequence comes from Mus caroli, assembly GCF_978045245.1. Taxonomy (NCBI): domain Eukaryota; kingdom Metazoa; phylum Chordata; class Mammalia; order Rodentia; family Muridae; genus Mus; species Mus caroli. The sequence goes on along the minus strand of NW_028227256.1, from coordinate 148,775,811 downwards.
GAGTGAGAGTCTCTTGCTAAATAAATAAATAAATCAGATAAAACAACCAGCAAGAAATGACAAAGGAAAGTCCCCAAGGGTTTAAGACTTAGTGCAGGTCAGGAAGTGCTAGGACTAAACTCCATGCCCATCCCTTCTTGAGCATTTTGCATAGGAAGAAAAATGATAAATGATAGCTTGTAAATGATAGCACGATGCTTTGTATGGTGGACCCACCTTCAGAAACATTCAAAACCTGTTTTGCATTCTTGTTTTGCATTTTGTGTAGTTGATGTCATCTTTTTTTTTATAATCACAACACAAAAGATGCTATTTCCAAGGGACTTTAATGCTCCTGTGACATTTTTCCATTCCAAATATTAGGACAGATTTAATAGGGCTTATGCTTTCCTTGATATACACGAAAAACAACGAAAGGGGGAAAAAGACAATTAGCTTGTTAATTTGGCACTTACAGTACGGCTCATCGCTTTTTCTCAATTAACTTATGATTAAAGCGTTTCCATTTCTTGTTCCTCAGGTTTTCTGTATCTAAGGTAGAGAAGTGACATGTGCACTAATTATCTTTAAGCCCTTTGAAGTCCTTGGGAGTCTGTATTGTGTCATTAGTGTATGCCTTAAAGACTAGTTTTCTCATTATACCAGCGAAGGCTAGCCGAATGTAGAACAGCAAAAAACATCCCTTCGGAGACATACTCCGGAGAGCAGAGGCACGAGGCCGCCCTGGGAAGGTTACGCAGCAACGAGCACCCAGGTGGAGATGGTGATGCAAGAGGAAGCAAGAGTGGTAGTGCGCCTGTGAACCAGGCAGGGCATGCCGGGTACCGAACCAACAGCATTTTTGGTAGGATATTTGGACATGTTTTCTTAATGTTTCCTTTCAAATAAAGAACTGTTCTTTTCAATATTTAGCTATTTTTTAAACCTTTTCCTTTAAAAAGATATTTCCATAACGTGAATATAGCTCTCCAAAAGAAAATTCTACAACTCATTATATTGCATCTTCATTTGGTTGCAGAATACAGTGCTCAGTGTACTTTCCAGGACACTTTAACGGATTCTGTTTGTGAAGCCAGGGACTAAAGTGTATGTCCGAGAACCTTATTACCACTCACTATCTCTGACGTGCCAATCACAGGTCGCCTTCTACACAGTATTCCGTCTCAGGGGAGGTATTCATGACATTTCTTGGTGGTGTTACAATACACCCCACAAGAACGACCGAAGGAAGGCTCATGGGACTTTGCTCTTTTGGAGGGTTGTTCAGGATTTTATACAGCCGTTATATCATAGACTTAAGGAAGATGAGGAGAAAGAGGGGAGCTCGGAAGGAAGTAAGACCTATCCAAGTGACAGTGTGGGCTTCTCAAGGGAGAGGTGCCTACCCTGCTCACAGCTTGCGGGTACAGTTCATCATGGTGGCAGAGTCTGGTAGCAGGGGTGTGGAGTGGCTGGTCATCTTTCCTTTGGAGTCTGGAAGCAGAGAGGATGAAGGGCGGGGCCCACTGGCTTTTCTTTCTTAAGCAGTCTTCCGTCCCAGCCCAGGTGAAGGTGCCGCCCACATAAGACTCACATCTAGGTGAGTCTTATGTTCTCACTTAAATCTTACTAGAAACAGTTTTATAAATCCAAGCAAAACAAAACAAAACAAAAAAACAAAACAAAACAAACAAAAACGAAAACAAACCAAAAACCAAAAACAAAACCAGAGGTGCGTTTCCACTTACAAGCTAGTTGCCTTTTTTTATTTTTATTTTTTTTTTAAATGAATTCAATCCTGGGTGGTTACTGAATATAAAAGGTCTGAGTAAGTGCTTGATGGGGCTGTTTCTAGAAGAGGGGTTGATTAGAATCCACTATCCCATACTTTTCTTCACTTTCCTTTTTCTTCCCTGGCCTCCTTCCTCACATGTAAAAAGGAATACAAGAAAAAAGCAGTTTGTCACTCTGTGAAAACATAAGGACGCCTCCTCAGCCGTCCTTCCTAATGGTGGCTCCTTTGCTCAGGCCACTGCAAAGCTCTGCCCCTCTCCCTGCGCCCCTTCCTCTTGGGCACATATTTACTGCCAAAGTGATAGCGGAGCTATCTTGTTTTAAATAGAATTTCCAAGGACTACAATAGTAATATTTGCTTGCAACTGAGCACTTACGAAAATATAAAACATTTATTTCATAACCCACAATTCCATTATCTGCAGATAATGGCCGTTAATATTTCCATGTACTCCGGCCTAGTGAGTTTTCTGTTTGTGTGCATCTGCTTTTGTGTGGGGCAGGTGAGTGGGTGGGTGACGTGTGTGTTCGTGCAGTGGGGTCCTGGGATTGACTTTGAATGTTTTCCATAGTAATTTTTCACTATTTTTTTAAAAGATATTTCTCTTCCAAAAATTTTTTTTCTTCACTTTGAGGTTATAATTGTAATATAATATAATTACATTCACCCTTTCCTTCTTCCTTCTAATCTCCCCATCTCCTACTCCTTTGTCTCTTTCAAGTTCATGGCCTTTTTTTTTTTTTCACTAATTGTTGCTACATGCATCAACAATGTGTATGTATTTCTAAATATAAGCTGCTCAGTCTGTGTGATGCTGCTTGCCTGTACATTATCAGAGCTGACCATTGTATTAGACAACTAACCGGTGTGCTCCTGCCAGGGCAGCCTGTTTCCTCCACTTTCGGTATTGTTTAGGTGCCTATAGTGTTTGTGCAGAACGGAGGCCCCACGGGCCTCCTCCACCCACTTTAGCATGTCTGGTATTGCCCTTGCTCAGGTCATGTGTAGGCCGTCTTGTTGGTGACACTTTATGGGTGTAGCTTCTGAGGTTCCTTGGAGACAGTCTCTCAGCAGACTCTCTAATCCTCTAGCTTTTACAGTCTCTCTAACCCTCTTCCCTGAGCCCTAAGTACTGGAGTCATTTTGCATACCTTGGCAGTAACCAATAACTAATTGGACATAAGACCCACTCCACAAGAGGGGAATAGTGCTGGAGATCTAGCCAACTACCCAGGGCTGGGGAAGTCATGGATCTTGAAGAAGACCCTACAATCCCCCGCCCTCACTTTACTAAGCCAAATCTCTTCTTATAAATATCTGTCCTTATATTCACAGATAAGTATAGTCCACACCTCATCAAGGGTTTTCCCTTGCAACAGAAGGAGACCACTATAGAAAACCACCACCAATCAAAATGCAGAGTTGTGGAGCCCAGTCCCACCCTAATTTTGTTAAGACGGGTTCTTTCCCTGAGTAAGGAACTTGCTGGTTTACTTGCTGGCTAGGTGGCCAGCAAGCCCCAGGGAGCTCCCCTCTGCATCCTCAGCGCTGGGATGCAGGTGCATGCTGCCACGCCTGCAGGAGAACTGGAGATCTAAATTTAGGTCCAAGTCTGTTTAGCAAACTTACCAATGAAACCATCTTGAGCCATTGTTCTTCCCATTAAAATGTTTTTAAGCTTTGGGGTAGCATAGAAAGAAAGAGGTTTCATTACCAGTGTTAGCGATTTTCCAATTACTGATTTGTCAGCTTGGACAGCATGTGCAGGCTCCTTGCTATGAAGAATGGAAAGCATTCTGATAAAGACTTCTACCCACACTGCTGTCTTCCACTTCCGACATTTGTCAGCTCCCCTGCATTTGATTCTGCTAATGGTCACCTTGTATGACCACGGGTAAGTAATACCAAAGGTTTCGCATTTCTGACTGGATTTTAGATGTTCCCATGTTGTCATGAAAATGACTAAATCAGTCCATGTAAGCACTTCTCTACGCTCTTCTTTCTATTTCCATTAATTATGCCTTTTGCTTTTTAGGGGAAGAGGTGTTGAGAGAAGGACTCACTTTGAACTCAGACTCCTTCTGCTCAAGAGTTCTGGGATTATGGGCCTGCATCTCCATTCCTGGTCACAGTTATGTTTCTACTTTTCCATGGTCACACTATAAAATGCTCCCATCTCTAGCACATTCCATGGCCTTCTAGTGTCTCCACCAGCACCTGTTTGCCCTTGGGATAAAGTCCAAATTCTCCAGTGTAATAAAAAAAAATCCTCAGAGGCCTGGCCCTGTGCTATCTTCATAGCCTAAACTCCAGTATAGGGAGTTCTCACTGGCCTCCTGCACACAGGGCCTCTTGTCTTCCTAGGATTTTGTACATATTGTCAGTTTTAACTCTGAAACTCAAACTTATTTTCTTTCTTAAAACTATATTTATTTATTTACTTACTTACTCTCTGAAACTCAAACTATTTTCTTTCTTAAAATTAAATTTACTTATTCTCTCTCTCTCTTTCTCTCTGTCTTTCTCTGTCTGTCTGTCTGTCTGTCTGTCTGTCTGTGTGTGTCCGCACATGTATGCTCACACACATGCCATAGCATGCTCATGGAGGGCTGAGAACAACTTCCAGGAGCCAGTTCTCTCTCCCCACTATGTGCATTCTGGGAATGGAACTTTATCAGGGCCCCAAACTTATTTTCCTTATGACATTTTGTACTGATGCCTCAGGACACAGCTTCACTGCTCTATCAGTTATTTATCTGAGACAAGGTCTCCTGGAGCCCAGGCTGGCCTTGAGCTTGATCAATAGCTAAGGGTGACTTTGAACTCCTGATCTTCCTGCCTCTGCCTCCCAAATGCAGGAGTAACTGGGGCACCCCCCCCCCATATTCTGCTTCTCATTGCAGCCTTTTTTTTTTTTTTTTTTTAGGAAGCATTTCTCCTTCCCCCTTTCCTAGATGGTTAGTCCCTGGCATGGGTCCCTCTTCCTGTTTTTGTTAGAAAACTTTCACACTAAGCTGCCATTTCAGGCTTGGGCAGCTGCTTTCTCTTTGGTGTGGGAATGGGGACCATGTCTGTCTGTCCTGTGTGTCTAGCATGGGGTGTGGGATGAGATAGAAAAATGAATTGAGAAGTTTTATTGCTTTGTTTTGATAGCTGGTCTTACTTTATAGTCCTGGCCAGCCCTAAACTTTTAAACTTGTGGCCACCCTCCTGTCTCTGTTTACCTAGTGCTGGGATTGCAGATGTAATCAAGCTGCTATACCTGGTTTGAACAAGAAGTTTTAACCAAGATTAATTACTGCATTTGCAGTTTTCTTCTTAAGCTGATTTTAATTGTACAATGTTTTCAGGATCCTTTCCCCAGTCTAATTTATGTTTTTCCTTACCTTGAATGTCTACCTCCTCTCGGGGGAACGTAATCTCTGCCTGGACCAGAAGTGAACAAACACTTTCCTCCCTATACTGAGCCCAAAGTGAAGAAGGAGAGATGGCCGGTATAAGAATAAAAACTTCAACAAATATAATTCGGTTTTAAAATGTTTATTTTATTTTTTTAAAAAGAGTTATTTATTTATTTATTATTTGTAAGTACACTGTAGCTGTCTTCAGACACCCCAGAAGAAGGCATCAGATCTCCCTAGGGATGGTTGTGAGCCACCATGTGGTTGCTGGGATTTGAACTCAGGACTTTAACCACTCTTAACCTCAGTGCTCTTAACCGCTGAGCCATCTCTCCAGCCCCTAAAATGTTTATTTTTAAACTGCTTTATTTATTTATATATTTATTTACTCCGTGTGTGAGTGTGTGTGTGTGTTGTGGTAAATATCATTTTGGGAATTTGCTAACCTCCCCTTGTTGCCTTCAATATCTACTAGGGGTTTCTACCCCACTTCAAACCATTTAGTTTCCAAATAAAAGACACACAGACCTTTAGATTTATAGCAGGCCTTAAAGCACTAGAGCTGCACAGATAGCAATCTTCTATGCTATTTTGTCTACTTCCCTGTCAAAATCCCCAAGATATGACTTGCCATATGTTCCATTTGGACTGTCCCTGCTCCAGTAGGCCAGCCCCATGGCCATGTGCTCAAGATCCACATTACTTCTGGTGACTCCTTCCTTCTCCTCCTCCCTCTCCTTGTGGTCCCTGCCTGAGACCCCAAACCCCAGGGAACCTTTGGTCCACCCCCCTCTCTTCTGCCCAGTCCAGGCTGTCAGCATCTTTATTAACCAATCAGGGATAATTAGGGGGAGGGGCAAGATTTATATAACATCATTCAGTGTATGAGGATTTCCTTGTCAGATTGTGGGGGCCAGTATTTAGTGTTTGAATACATAGCACCAGACCAACCCGCGTGTGTGTGTGTTTGTGTGTGTGTGTGTGTGAGACACACGTATGGATGACACAGCACATGTGGAGATCAGAGGGCAACTTGTGAGAGGTAGTTCTCTTCTTCACCATATGGAAGAATCAATCTGGAGATGAAATCTGGATCATCAGGCCTCTACCCAATAAGCCATCTCACTGGCCTACAACTTCTATTTTTTTTTTCTTTAATTTTATATTTGGGACAAGGTCTTGTGTAGCCCAGGCTGACCTCAAACTCATTATGCAGGTGAGGTTAACTCTCAGCCCCCAATCTCTTGTTCTACCGCCCTAGTGCCCTCTGCAATTACACACGTGGGCTGCTTGTCTGGCTAACTATAGCTCACTGTATAGCTAGGCTGTTGTCTTAGTTAGGGTTTTACTGCTGTGAACAGACACCATGACCAAGGCAAATCTTATAAAAAACAACATTTAATTGGGGCTAGCTTACAGGTTCAGAGGTTCAGTCCATTATCACCAAGCATGGCAGTATCCAGGCAGGCATGGCACAGGCAGAGGTGAGAATTCTACGCCTTCATCCAAAGGCTGCCAGTGGAAGACTGACTTCCAGGCAGCTAGGGTGAGAGTATTGAGCCCACACCCACAGTGACACACCTATTCCTACCAGGTCACACCTATTTCAACAAGGCCACACCTCCAAATGGTGCCACTCCCGGGTCTAAGAATATATAACCCATCACAGCGGTTAACCCTTGAGAGGAGAATCAACTGGTTCAAGCTACTCTGTGCTAGGTACTGACTTCGAAACAAGCCTGAGCCACAGGACAAGACCTGTAGATTTCTGTATTTCAGTAAGTGACCCATGGAATCACCAAGGTCACCAAGTATAGACAAAGAAGGTTGCTGTGTTGTTTCTTGGTGTCTCTGCCCCTGAGCAGTCTGAACAATCTCCTTTGCAGCCCACAGGCCTCTAGTTCACAATACTAACCAAGGAGCTTTCTTGGTCTTAAATCCACAGCCTGCCTTAGCCAGGTCAGCCTGGAGCTTTCCGAGGGCTTTGTCTGCCTACACTAGTGCTTAAGTTACCTGAGAGTCATTGTGTTTGAACCTGTCCGCTTCCCTTCAGAAACTGGGCCTGTACTTGTGGCAGATAAGCTCAGATTCCTAAACCGTCTCAGCCTGCACAGGATCTGACTCCCCCTCATTTGGATCCCTGGCCAGGCCTGTCCTCTCTTACCTGCCTATGCCCATGTGCCTGCCCTGCCAGGTTTTTCTGGCATCCAGCCAGCGATGGAGCGCCACAGTTACAGAGCATTGCAGGTTTGTGGAACACTGCAGGTTTGCAAGGCACCGCAGGTTTGCGGATGCTCAGCCTCTAGTCAGCCTCAGGACCCCATGTTAGTTGGCACTAGAGAGTTCACTGGCTCTCACTGGGCTCTTGCTGCTTCCTGCCTCAGCTCAGGTGAACACATATGGCCATCTTTATTTTTTTTTTTTAATGAATTTATTATTTCTCTCTTTTATTGCTGCTGTGGGCGAACCCAGAATGGTGTTGCATGTGAAGTACACAGTGTCTTTTCTACACCCCCAGTTCTTGGTTTGCATGGTTTAAATGATACCACAAAGAGAGAGTAAGATGATGTTGAAAACTTGTTGGCAAGCAAGATGGCTCAGCAGGTAAAGGCACTTGTTACCAACCCTGATGCCCTGATCCCCAGATTCCCCAGGGTAGAGCTAACGTCTATAGGTTGTCCTCTGACCCCAACATGCATGTCATGGTATAAACTCATACTCTTTCCCTTCACTCACTCCCCCCGCCTCTTTCACACACACACACACACACACACACACACACACTGAATAAATGTAATTTCTCTTTTCCATTGATCACAGGTCTTCCCAGACTAATCAGATCCTTTCAGAACAATTGATGAATTCTTAATCAGATGATGCTTACTTTAAATGCAAAGAAAAAGAAAACTGTTTTGTATTGTGACTATTGTTATGTAGATGGGTAGTTTGCAGTGCATGAAAGCCTGTGTGCATGCATGCCTGGTGCCCACAGAGGCCAGAAAAGGGTGCTGGGTCCCCTGGAACTGGAGTCACACTTGGGAATGCCATAACTGAACTCACAACTATTTTTGTATGCTAAGTTGAAGGTTTTATTTATTTTATTTGTGCCTTTTTTTTTTTTAATGGGTTCTTCGTAGCCTAGGTTGGCCTCAAATTCACAATCCATTTGAGGCTGGTCTTGAACTCCTGATCTTCTGCTGGGATTATAGGCATGATTCATGTATCACTATATCTGTATCATAAATCAAGTTTAAAACAACAACAATGAAAAGAACCCACTATATAGTCAAAAGGAAACAATCCCCCAAAGTAGTGTTCACTTACAGAGATTCCCGCCACACTTCTGTAATGTGATCTATTTTGAGCCAGCACAGCATGTGGTCACAGGCAGATGAATCAACACGAAGTCAGTTCTCTCTGGAAGGACACCACTCCTGGTGTGTTTCCTTGATATTTACTTGTTGGCTTGCCTTTATGCCCTTAATTCCTGCTGTACTCGCTGGTTTTGTGTCAACTTGACACAGCTGGAGTTATCACAGAGAAAGGAGCTTCAGCTGGGGAAATGCCTCCATGAGATCCAGCTGTAAGGCATTTTCTCAATTAGTGATCAAGGGGGAAAGGCCCCTTGTGGGTGGGACTATCTCTGGGCTGGTAGTCTTGGGTTCTATAAGAGAGCAGGCTGAGCAAGCCAGGGGAGGCAAACCAGTAAGGAACATCCCTCCATGGCCTCTGTATCAGCTCCTGCTTCCTGACCTGCTTGAGTTCCAGTCCTGACATCCTTTGGTGATAACAGCAGTGTGAAAATGTAAGCTGAATAAACCCTTTCCTCCCCAACTGCTTCTTGGTCATGATGTTTGTGCAGGAATAGAAACCCTGACTAAGACACCTGCTCTCATAAAAGCAAATTGAAACTAATCTTGCAAAGTTGGTAACAAATTGAACTCCCAAATATCCTAGTTCTGTGAATCCAGAGATCCAGAGGCAAGATATAATGTGTGTGTGTGTGTGTGTGTGTGTGTGTGTGTGTGAGAGAGAGAGAGAGAGAGAGAGAGAGAGCAATAGGAGAAACACCTTACAGAAGGCAGAGAGAGTATTGAAGTGAAAGCCTGCAGTCTCATGAACTAAGGTGCCCAGAAACATCTAAATAGATCCTGCCCACCTAGAGGAGTGAGGCTGCATATCTTCTGCACCCTCTTGCCTCTTCCCCACCTATCTAATGCAAAATTCAGCATGTATTGACAGGTACCACAACCTTAGGACAGCAACACGTTGTAAAGTGTCCAGTAGCCACTAACGGTTTTCTCTGTGAGGAATACTCAGAGCCGAAAGTGAATGGCAATCAGAGGGTGTCTCAGATCGTGGCATATGTCATTTTAGTGCAGGATGGCAAGGACGCAGTGTTAATGCTGCTTTGGATAGGATCTGGTTTCATACAACCAAGTTGACAGTTGACAGTTTCTAGGAAAAATTTTTTACCTTAAAACCTTGGTATCTATATTCTTCAGAGCTTTTCAGTAGCAAGAAGATCCTGGAAGGACAAGTGTGTAGTTACTCTCAGATGCATAGATCAAATAAATTCAGAATACACAAACTATTATTATGAAGTTAATATGACAATTCTGGGCCAACAGCCAAACTGTGTGTCTTTCTTTAACTTTACATAGTGTATATTATGTCTTTTATTTTTTTTAATTTTTAATATTTTTATTACATATTTTCCTCAATTACATTTCCAATGCTATCCCAAAAGTCCCCCATAGCGCCCCCCACTTCCCTACCCACCCATTCCCATTCTTTTGGCCCTGGCATTCCCCTATATTGGGGCATATAAAGTTTGCAAGTCCAATGGGCCTCTCTTTCCATTGATGGCCGACTAGGCCATCTTTCGATACATATGCAGCTAGAGACAAGAGCTCCGGGGTTCTAGTTAGTACATCATGTTGTTCCAACAATAGGGTTGCAGATCCCTTTAGCTCCTTGGGTACTTTCTCTAGCTTCTCCATTGGGAGCCCTGTGATACATCCAGTAGCTGACTGTGAACATCCACTCCTGTGTTTGCTAGGCCCCGGCATCGTCTCACAAGAGACAGCTATATTTGGGTCCTTTCAGCAAAATCTTGCTAGTGTATGCAATGGTGTCAGCGTTTAGAAGCTGATTATGGGATGGATCCCTGGATACGGCAGTCTCTAAATGGTCCATCCTTTCATCACAGCTACGAACTTTGTCTCTGTAACTCCTTCCCTGGGTGTTTTGTTCCCAATTCTAAGAAGGGGCACAGTGTCCACACTTTGGTCTTCATTCTTCTTGAGTTTCATGCGTTTAGCAAATTGTATCTTATATCTTGGGTATCCTAAGTTTTGGGCTAATATCCACTTATCAGTGAATACATATTGTGTGAGTTCTTTTGTGATTGTGTTACTTCACTCAAGATGATGCCCTCCAGGTCCATCCATTTGGCTAGGAATTTCATAAATTCATTCTTTTTAATAGCTGAGTAGTACTCCATTGTGTAAATGTACCATAATTTCTGTATCCATTCCTCTGTTGAGGGACATCTGGGTTCTTTCCAGCTTCTGGCTATTATAAATAGGGCTGCTTTTCCGCGCTACCCGGGGACGGGTCCATACGGCGTTGTTCTTGATTCCCATCGTAACTTAAAGGGAAGCTTACACAATGTCCGGAGCCCTTGACGTCTTGCAGATGAAGGAGGAGGATGTCCTCAAATTCCTTGCTGCGGGAACCCACTTAGGTGGCACCAACCTTGACTTTCAGATGGAGCAGTACATCTACAAAAGGAAAAGTGACGGTATCTACATCATAAACCTGAAGAGGACCTGGGAGAAGCTGTTGCTCGCAGCTCGAGCTATTGTTGCCATCGAGAACCCTGCTGATGTCAGCGTCATCTCCTCCAGGAACACTGGCCAGCGAGCTGTGCTGAAGTTTGCTGCTGCCACAGGAGCCACTCCGATCGCTGGCCGCTTCACACCTGGGACCTTCACTAACCAGATCCAAGCAGCCTTCAGGGAGCCACGGCTTCTAGTGGTGACCGATCCCAGGGCTGACCATCAGCCACTCACAGAGGCCTCTTATGTCAACCTGCCCACCATTGCTCTGTGTAACACAGATTCTCCCCTGCGCTATGTGGACATTGCCATCCCATGCAACAACAAGGGAGCTCACTCGGTGGGTCTGATGTGGTGGATGCTGGCCAGGGAAGTACTCCGCATGCGAGGTACCATCTCCCGTGAGCACCCCTGGGAGGTCATGCCTGATCTTTACTTCTACAGGGACCCAGAGGAGATTGAGAAGGAGGAGCAGGCTGCTGCTGAGAAGGCTGTGACCAAGGAGGAATTCCAGGGTGAATGGACTGCACCAGCTCCTGAGTTCACTGCTGCTCAGCCTGAGGTGGCTGACTGGTCTGAGGGTGTGCAGGTTCCCTCTGTGCCCATCCAGCAATTCCCCACGGAAGACTGGAGTGCACAGCCAGCCACTGAGGATTGGTCAGCAGCTCCCACAGCGCAGGCCACTGAGTGGGTTGGAGCCACCACTGAGTGGTCCTGAGCTGCTGTGCAGACGCCTGAGCAAAGGGAAAAAAGATGGAAGGAAAATAAAGTTGCTAAAAGCTGAAAAAAAAAAATAAATAGGGCTGCTATGAACATAGTGGAGCATGTGTCCTTTTTACCGGTTGGGACATCTTCTGGATATATGCCCAGGAGAGGTATTGCTGGATCCTCCGGTAGTACTATGTCCAATTTTCTGAGGAACCGCCAGACTGATTTCCAGAGTGGTTGTACAAGCTTGCAATCCCACCAACAATGGAGGAGTGTTCCTCTTTCTCCACATCCTCGCCAGCATCTGCTGTCACCTGAATTTTTGATCTTAGCCATTCTGACTGGTGTGAGGTGGAATCTCAGGGTTGTTTTGATTTGCATTTCCCTGATGATTAAGGATGTTGAACATTTTTTCAGGTGCTTCTCTGCCATTCGGTATTCCTCAGGTGAGAATTTTTTGTTCAGTTCTGAGCCCCATTTTTTTTTTTCAGAAATTATAAATTTTATTACCATGGTACCCTGAGAGAGAGAGACAGAGAAAGAGACACAGAGAGAGACAGAGAAAGACAGGGAGTCAGAGATACATAGAGACAAAGACAGAGAATATGTGATTAGCAATAGAGCAACAAGTTTTCAATTGTGAGGTTAACGGTCTTTCTTTTTTTTTTTTTTAGATTCTATATCTCTATATTTTTTTAACTTTTTTTTAATTAGGTATTTATTTCATTTACATTTCCAATGCTATTTCAAAAGTCCTCCACCCGCTCCCCCACCCACTCCCCCACCCACACACTCCCACTTCTTTTTTTTTTTTTTTTTTATTACATATTTTCCTCAATTACATTTCCAATACTATCCCAAAAGTCCCCCATAGCGCCCCCCACTTCCCAACCCACCCATTCCCATTCTTTTGGCCCTGGCATTCCCCTATATTGGGGCATATAAAGTTTGCAAGTCCAATGGGCCTCTCTTTCCATTGATGGCTGACTAGGCCATCTTTCGATACATATGCAGCTAGAGACAAGAGCTCCGGGGTTCTAGTTAGTACATCATGTTGTTCCAACAATAGGGTTGCAGATCCCTTTAGCTCCTTGGGTACTTACTCTAGCTTCTCCATTGGGAGCCCTGTGATACATCCAATAGCTGACTGTGAACATCCACTCCTGTGTTTGCTAGGCCCCAGCATCGTCTCACAAGAGACAGCTATATTTGGGTCCTTTCAGCAAAATCTTGCTAGTGTATGCAATGGTGTCAGCGTTTAGAAGTTGATTATGGGATGGATCCCTGGATACGGCAGTCTCTAAATGGTCCATCCTTTCATCACAGCTACGAACTTTGTCTCTGTAACTCCTTCCCTGGGTGTTTTGTTCCCAATTCTGAGAAGGTGCACAGTGTCCACACTTTGGTCTTCATTCTTCTTGAGTTTCATGCGTTTAGCAAATTGTATCTTAAATCTTGGGTATCCTAAGTTTTGGGCTAATATCCACTTATCAGTGAATACATATTGTGTGAGTTCTTTTGTGATTGTGTTACTTCACTCAAGATGATGCCCTCCAGGTCCATCCATTTGGCTAGGAATTTCATAAATTCATTCTTTTTAATAGCTGAGTAGTACTCCATTGTGTAAATGTACCATAATTTCTGTATCCATTCCTCTGTTGAGGGACATCTGGGTTCTTTCCAGCTTCTGGCTATTATAAATAGGGCTGCTATGAACATAGTGGAACATGTGTCCTTTTTACCGGTTGGGACATCTTCTGGATATATGCCCAGGAGAGGTATTGCTGGATCCTCCGGTAGTACTATGTCCAATTTTCTGAGGAACCGCCAGACTGATTTCCAGAGTGGTTGTACAAGCTTGCAATCCCACCAACAATGGAGGAGTGTTCCTCTTTCTCCACATCCTCGCCAGCAACTGCTGTCACCTGAATTTTTGATCTTAGCCATTCTGACTGGTGTGAGGTGGAATCTCAGGGTTGTTTTGATTTGCATTTCCCTGATGATTAAGGATGTTGAACATTTTTTCAGGTGTTTCTCTGCCATTCGGTATTCCTCAGGCGAGAATTCTTTGTTCAGTTCTGAGCCCCATTTTTTAATGGGGTTATTTGACTTTCTGGAGTCCACCTTCTTGAGTTCTTTATATATATTGGATATTAGTCCCTTATCTGATTTAGGATAGGTGAAGATCCTTTCCCAATCTGTTGGTGGTTTTTTTGTCTTATTGATGGTGTCTTTAGCCTTGCAGAAGCTTTGTAGTTTCATGAGGTCCCACTTGTCAATTCTCGATCTTACAGCACAAGCCATTACTGTTCTATTCAGGAATTTTTCCCCTGTGCCCATATCTTCAAGGCTTTTCCCCACTTTCTCCTCTATAAGTTTCAGTGTCTCTGGTTTTATGTGAAGTTCCTTGATCCACTTAGACTTGACCTTAGTACAAGGAGATAGGAATGGATCGATTCGCATTCTTCTACATGTTAACAACCAGTTGTGCCAGCACCATTTGTTGAAAATGCTGTCTTTCTTCCACTGGATGTTTTTAGCTCCCTTGTTGAAGATCAAGTGACCGTAGGTGTGTGGGTTCATTTCTGGGTCTTCAATTCTATTCCATTGGTCTATTTGTCTGTCACTATACCAGTACCATGCAGTTTTTATCACAATTGCTCTGTAGTAGAGCTTTAGGTCCGGCATGGTGATTCCACCAGAGGTTCTTTTATCCTTGAGAAGAGTTTTTGCTATCCTAGGTTTTTTGTTATTCCAGATGAATTTGCAGATTGCACTTTCTAATTTGTTGAAGAATTGAGTTGGAATTTTGATGGGGATTGCATTGAATCTGTAGATTGCTTTTGGCAAGATAGCCATTTTTACAATGTTGATCCTGCCAATCCATGAGCATGGGAGATCTTTCCATCTTCTGAGATCTTCTATAATTTCTTTCTTCAGAGACTTGAAGTTTTTATTATACAGATCTTTCACTTCCTTAGTTAGAGTCACGCCAAGATATTTAATATTATTTGTGACTATTGAGAAGGGTGTTGTTTCCCTAATTTCTTTCTCAGCCTGTTTATTCTTTGTGTAGAGAAAGGCCATTGATTTGTTTGAGTTAATTTTATATCCAGCTACTTCACCCAAGCTGTTTATCAGGCTTAGGAGTTCTCTGGTGGAATTTTTAGGGTCACTTATATATACTATCATATCATCTGCAAAAAGTGATATTTTGACTTCATCTTTTCCAATTTGTATCCCTTTGATCTCCTTTTGTTGTCGAATTGCTCTGGCTAGGACTTCAAGTACAATGTTGAATAGGTATGGAGAAAGTGGACAGCCTTGTCTAGTCCCTGATTTTAGAGGGATTGCTTCAAGCTTCTCACCATTTACTTTGATGTTGGCTACTGGTTTGCTGTAGATTGCTTTTATCATGTTTAGGTATGGGCCTTGAATTCCTGATCTTTCCAAGACTTTTATCATGAATGGGTGTTGGATCTTGTCAAATGCTTTTTCCGCATCTAACGAGATGACCATGTGGTTTTTGTCTTTGAGTTTGTTTATATACTGGATTACGTTGATGGATTTCCGTATATTGAACCATCCCTGCATCCCTGGGATGAAACCTACTTGGTCAGGATGGATGATTGTTTTGATGTGTTCTTGGATTAGCAAGAACTTTATTGAGGATTTTTGCATCAATATTCATAAGGGATATTGGTCTGAAGTTTTCTATCTTTGTTGGGTCTTTTTGTGGTTTAGGTATCAGAGTAATTGTGGCTTCATAGAATGAGTTGGGTAGAGTACCTTCTGTTTCTATTTTGTGGAATAGTTTGTGAAGAACTGGGATTAGATCTTCTTTGAAGGTCTGATAGAACTCTGCACTAAACCCATCTGGTCCTGGGCTTTTTTTGGTTCGGAGACTATTAATGACTGCTTCTATTTCTTTGGGGGATATAGGGCTGTTTAGATCATTAACCTGATCTTGATTCAACTTTGGTACCTGGTATCTGTCTAGGAACTTCTCCATTTCATCCAGGTTCTCCAGTTTTGTTGAGTATAGCCTTTGGTAGAAGGATCTGATGCTGTTTTGGATGTCTTCAGGATCTGTTGTTATGTCTCCTTTTTCATTTCTGATTTTGTTAATTAGGATGCTTTCCCTGTGCCCTCTAGTGAGTCTGGCTAAGGGTATATCTATCTTGTTGATTTTCTCAAAGAACCAGCTCCTTGATTGGTTGATTCCTTGAATAGTTTTTCTTGTTTCCACTTGGTTGATTTCACCCCTGAGTTTGATTATTTCCTGCCGTCTACTCCTCTTGGGTGAATTTGCTTCCTTTTGTTCTAGTGCTTTTAGGTGTGTTGTCAAGCTGCTAATGTGTGCTCTTTCTAGTTTCCTTTTGGAGGCACTCAGAGCTATGAGTTTTCCTCTTAGAAATGCTTTCATTGCGTCCCATAAGTTTGGGTATGTTGTGGCTTCATTTTCATTGAACTCTAAAAAGTCCTTAATTTCTTTCTTTATTCCTTCCTTGACCAAGGTATCATTGAGAAGAGTGTTGTTCAGTTTCCACGTGAAGGTTGGCTTTCTATTATTTATTTTGTTATTGAAGATCAGCCTTAGTCCATGGTGATCTGATAGGATGCATGGGACAATTTCAATGTTTTTGTATCTGTTGAGTCCTGTTTTGTGCCCAATTACGTGGTCAATTTTGGAGAAGGTACCATGAGGTGCTGAGAAGAAGGTGTATCCTTTTGTTTTAGGGTAAAATGTTCTGTAGATATCTGCCAGATCCATTTGATCCATAACTTCTGTTAGTTTCACTGTGTCCCTGTTTAGTTTCTGTTTCCATGATCTGTCCATTGGTGAAAGTGGTGTGTTGAAGTCTCCCACTATTATTGTATGAGGTGCAATGTGTGCTTTGAGATTTACTAAAGTTTCTTTAATGAATGAGGCTGCCTTTGTATTTGGAGCATAGATATTCAGGATTGATAGTTCCTCTTGGAGGATTTTACCTTTGATGAGTATGAAGTGCCCCTCCCTGTCTTTTTTGATGACTTTGGGTTGGAAGTCAATCTTATCTGATATTAGAATGGCTACTCCAGCTTGTTTCTTCAGACCATTTGCTTGGAAAATTGTTTTCCAGCCTTTCATTCTGAGGTAGTGTCTATCTTTTTCTCTGAGATGAGTTTCTTGTAAGCAGCAAAATGTTGGGTCTTGTTTGTGTAGCCAGTTTGTTAGTCTATGTCTTTTTATCGGGGAGTTGAGTCCATTGATATTAAGAGATATTAAGGAAAAGTAATTGTTGTTTCCTGTTATTTTTGTTGTTAAAGTTGGCATTCTGTTCTTGTGGCTGTCTTCTTTTATGTTTGTTGAGGGATTACCTTCTTTTTGTTTCTAGGGCGTGGTTCCTGTCCTTGTATTGGTTTTTTTCTGTTATTATCCTTTGAAGGGCTGGATTCGTGGAGAGATAATGTGTGAATTTGGCTTTGTCGTGGAATACTTTGGTTTCTCTATCTATGTTAATTGAGAGTTTGGCTGGGTATAGTAGCTTGGGCTGGAATTTGTGTTCTTTTAGTGTCTGTATAACATCTGTCCAGGATCTTCTAGCTTTCATAGTCTCTGGTGAAAAATCTGGTGTAATTCTGATAGGCTTGCCTTTATATGTTACTTGGCCTTTTTCTCTTACTGCTTTTAGTATTCTATCTTTATTTAGTGCATTTGTTGTTCTGATTATTATGTGTCGGGAGGTATTTCTTTTCTGGTCCAGCCTATTTGGAGTTCTGTAGGCTTCTTGTATGTTCATGGGCATCTCTTTCTTTAGATTTGGGAAGTTTTCTTCTATAATTTTGTTGAAGATGTTTGCTGGTCCTTTGAGTTGAAAATCTTCATTCTCATCCACTCCTATTATCCGTAGGTTTGGTCTTCTCATTGTGTCCTGTATTTCGTGGATGTTTTGAGTTAGGATCTTTTTGCATTTTCCATTTTCCTTGATTGTTGTGCCCATGTTCTCTATGGAATCTTCTGCACCTGAGATTCTCTCTTCCATCTCTTGTATTCTGTTGCTGATGCTTGCATCTATGGTTCCAGATTTCTTTCCTAGGTTTTCTATCTCCAATGTTGCCTCATTTTGGGTTTTCTTTATTGTGTCTACTTCCCTTTTTAGGTCTAGTATGGTTTTGTTCATTTCCATCATCTGATTGGATGTGTTTTCCTGTTTCTCTTTAAGGACTTCTACCAGTTTGGTTGTGTTTTCCTGTTTTTCTTTAAGGACTTGTAACTCTTTAGCCATGTTCTCCTGTAGTTCTTTAAAGTCCTTCTTGATGTCCTCTACCATCATCATGAGATATGCTTTTAAATCCAGGTCTAGTTTTTCAGGTGTGTTGGGGTGCCCTGGACTGGGCGAAGTGGGAGTGCTGGGTCCTGATGATGGTGAGTGGTCTTGGTTTCTGTTAGTAAGATTCTTACCTTTACCTCTCGCCATCTGGTAATCTCTGGAGTTGTTATAGTTGTCTCTGTTCAGAGGTTGTTCTTCTGGGGATTCTGAGTATCCTCTGTCAGCAGACCTGTACAGACTAAGTTCGGCGGAGTCCCGGAGCCAAGATGGCGCTCCCTGCAGGGCAGGTCACTGTTCTCCGGCTGGGAGGGTGTCGGATGTCTGCGGCCCCAAAAGGGTGCTGCCTCAGCGGTTCTGTGGCTCCCGCCTGTCCCAGAAGCTGTCTGCCTCTGTGGTCCTCACTCTGACTTGTACAGACTAAGTTCGGCGGAGTCCCGGAGCCAAGATGGCGCTCCCTGCAGGGCAGGTCACTGTCCTCCGACTGGGAGGGTGCCGGATGTCTGCGGCCCCTAAAGGGTGCTGCCTCAGCAGCTCTGTGGCTCCCGCCTGTCCCAGAAGCCGTCTGCCCCCGTGGTCCCCACTCTGACCTGTAGAGACTAAGCTCAGCGGAGACCCGGAGCCAAGATGGAGTTCCCTGCAGGGCAGGTCACTGTCCTCCGACTGGGAGGGTGCCGGATGTCTGCGGCCCCAAAAGGGTGCTGCCTCAGCGGCTCTGTGGCTCCCGCCTATCCCAGAAGCTGTCTGCCTCTGTGGTCCTCACTCTAACCTGTAGACTAAGTTCGGCGGAGTCCCGGAGCCAAGATGACACTCTCTGCAGGGCAGGTCTCTGTCCTCCGGCTGGGAGGGTGCCGGAAGTCTGCCCTGAGCCCCATTTTTTAATGGGGTTATTTGACTTTCTGGAGTCCACCTTCTTGAGTTCTTTATATATATTGGATATTAGTCCCTTATCTGATTTAGGATAGGTGAAGATCCTTTCCCAATCTGTTGGTGGTTTTTTTGTCTTATTGATGGTGTCTTTAGCCTTGCAGAAGCTTTGTAGTTTCATGAGGTCCCACTTGTCAATTCTCGATCTTACAGCACAAGCCATTACTGTTCTATTCAGGAATTTTTCCCCTGTGCCCATATCTTCAAGGCTTTTCCCCACTTTCTCCTCTATAAGTTTCAGTGTCTCTGGTTTTATGTGAAGTTCCTTGATCCACTTAGACTTGACCTTAGTACAAGGAGATAGGAATGGATCGATTCGCATTCTTCTACATGTTAACAACCAGTTGTGCCAGCACCATTTGTTGAAAATGCTGTCTTTCTTCCACTGGATGTTTTTAGCTCCCTTGTTGAAGATCAAGTGACCGTAGGTGTGTGGGTTCATTTCTGGGTCTTCAATTCTATTCCATTGGTCTATTTGTCTGTCACTATACCAGTACCATGCAGTTTTTATCACAATTGCTCTGTAGTAGAGCTTTAGGTCCGGCATGGTGATTCCACCAGAGGTTCTTTTATCCTTGAGAAGAGTTTTTGCTATCCTAGGTTTTTTGTTATTCCAGATGAATTTGCAGATTGCACTTTCTAATTCGTTGAAGAATTGAGTTGGAATTTTGATGGGGATTGCATTGAATCTGTAGATTGCTTTTGGCAAGATAGCCATTTTAACAATGTTGATCCTGCCAATCCATGAGCATGGGAGATCTTTCCATCTTCTGAGATCTTCTATAATTTCTTTCTTCAGAGACTTGAAGTTTTTATTATACAGATCTTTCACTTCCTTAGTTAGAGTCACGCCAAGATATTTAATATTATTTGTGACTATTGAGAAGGGTGTTGTTTCCCTAATTTCTTTCTCAGCCTGTTTATTCTTTGTGTAGAGAAAGGCCATTGATTTGTTTGAGTTAATTTTATATCCAGCTACTTCACCCAAGCTGTTTATCAGGCTTAGGAGTTCTCTGGTGGAATTTTTAGGGTCACTTATATATACTATCATATCATCTGCAAAGAGTGATATTTTGACTTCATCTTTTCCAATTTGTATCCCTTTGATCTCCTTTTGTTGTCGAATTGCTCTGGCTAGGACTTCAAGTACAATGTTGAATAGGTATGGAGAAAGTGGACAGCCTTGTCTAGTCCCTGATTTTAGAGGGATTGCTTCAAGCTTCTCACCATTTACTTTGATGTTGGCTACTGGTTTGCTGTAGATTGCTTTTATCATGTTTAGGTATGGGCCTTGAATTCCTGATCTTTCCAAGACTTTTATCATGAATGGGTGTTGGATCTTGTCAAATGCTTTTTCCGCATCTAACGAGATGACCATGTGATTTTTGTCTTTGAGTTTGTTTATATACTGGATTACGTTGATGGATTTCCGTATATTGAACCATCCCTGCATCCCTGGGATGAAACCTACTTGGTCAGGATGGATGATTGTTTTGATGTGTTCTTGGATTAGCAAGAACTTTATTGAGGATTTTTGCATCAATATTCATAAGGGATATTGGTCTGAAGTTTTCTATCTTTGTTGGGTCTTTTTGTGGTTTAGGTATCAGAGTAATTGTGGCTTCATAGAATGAGTTGGGTAGAGTACCTTCTGTTTCTATTTTGTGGAATAGTTTGTGAAGAACTGGGATTAGATCTTCTTTGAAGGTCTGATAGAACTCTGCACTAAACCCATCTGTTCCTGGGCTTTTTTTAGTTGGGAGACTATTAATGACTGCTTCTATTTCTTTGGGGGATATAGGGCTGTTTAGATCATTAACCTAATCTTGATTCAACTTTGGTACCTGGTATCTGTCTAGGAACTTCTCCATTTCATCCAGGTTCTCCAGTTTTGTTGAGTATAGCCTTTGGTAGAAGGATCTGATGCTGTTTTGGATGTCTTCAGGATCTGTTGTTATGTCTCTGTTTTCATTTCTGATTTTGTTAATTAGGATGCTTTCCCTGTGCCCTCTAGTGAGTCTGGCTAAGGGTTTATCTATCTTGTTGATTTTCTCAAAGAACCAGCTCCTTGATTGGTTGATTCTTTGAATAGTTTTTCTTGTTTCCACTTGGTTGATTTCGCCCCTGAGTTTGATTATTTCCTGCCGTCTACTCCTCTTGGGTGAATTTGCTTCCTTTTGTTCTAGTGCTTTTAAGTATGTTGTCAAGCTGCTAATGTGTGCTCTCTCTAGTTTCCTTTTGGAGGCACTCAGAGTTATGAGTTTTCCTCTTAGAAATGCTTTCATTGCGTCTCATAAGTTTGGGTATGTTGTGGCTTCATTTTCATTGAACTCTAAAAAGTCCTTAATTTCTTTCTTTATTCCTTCCTTGACCAAGGTATCATTGAGAAGAGTGTTGTTCAGTTTCCACATGAAGGTTGGCTTTTTATTATTTATTTTGTTATTGAAGATCAGCCTTAGTCCATGGTGATCTGATAGGATGCATGGGACAATTTCAATATTTTTGTATCTGTTGAGGCCTGTTTTGTGACCAATTATGTGGTCAATTTTGGAGAAGGTACCATGAGGTGCTGAGAAGAAGGTATATCCTTTGGTTTTAGTATAGAATGTTCTGTAGATATCTGCCAGATCCATTTGATTCATAATTTCTCTTAGTTTCTCTGTGTCCCTGTTTAGTTTCTGTTTCCATGATCTGTCCATTGGTGAAAGTGGTGTGTTGAAGTCTCCCACTATTATTGTATGAGGTGCAATGTGTGCTTTGAGATTTACTAAAGTTTCTTTAATGAATGTGGCTGCCTTTGTATTTGGAGCATAGATATTCAGGATTGATAGTTCCTCTTGGAGGATTTTACCTTTGATGAGTATGAAGTGTCCCTCCCTGTCTTTTTTGATGACTTTGGGTTGGAAGTCAATCTTATCAGATATTAGAATGGCTACTCCAGCTTGTTTCTTCATACCATTTGCTTGGAAAATTGTTTTCCAGCCTTTCATTCTGAGGTAGTGTCTATCTTTTTCTCTGAGATGAGTTTCCTGTAAGCAGCAAAATGTTGGGTCTTGTTTGTGTAGCCAGTTTGTTAGTCTATGTCTTTTTATCGGGGAGTTGAGTCCATTGATATTAAGAGATATTAAGGAAAAGTAATTGTTGTTTCCTGTTATTTTTGTTGTTAAAGTTGGCATTCTGTTCTTGTGGCTGTCTTCTTTTATGTTTGTTGAGGGATTACCTTCTTTTTGTTTCTAGGGCGTGGTTCCTGTCCTTGTATTGGTTTTTTTCTGTTATTATCCTTTGAAGGGCTGGATTCGTGGAGAGATAATGTGTGAATTTGGCTTTGTCGTGGAATACTTTGGTTTCTCTATCTATGTTAATTGAGAGTTTGGCTGGGTATAGTAGCTTGGGCTGGAATTTGTGTTCTTTTAGTGTCTGTATAACATCTGTCCAGGATCTTCTAGCTTTCATAGTCTCTGGTGAAAAATCTGGTGTAATTCTGATAGGCTTGCCTTTATATGTTACTTGGCCTTTTTCTCTTACTGCTTTTAGTATTCTATCTTTATTTAGTGCATTTGTTGTTCTGATTATTATGTGTCGGGAGGTATTTCTTTTCTGGTCCAGCCTATTTGGAGTTCTGTAGGCTTCTTGTATGTTCATGGGCATCTCTTTCTTTAGATTTGGGAAGTTTTCTTCTATAATTTTGTTGAAGATGTTTGCTGGTCCTTTGAGTTGAAAATCTTCATTCTCATCCACTCCTATTATCCGTAGGTTTGGTCTTCTCATTGTGTCCTGTATTTCGTGGATGTTTTGAGTTAGGATCTTTTTGCATTTTCCATTTTCCTTGATTGTTGTGCCCATGTTCTCTATGGAATCTTCTGCACCTGAGATTCTCTCTTCCATCTCTTGTATTCTGTTGCTGATGCTTGCATCTATGGTTCCAGATTTCTTTCCTAGGTTTTCTATCTCCAATGTTGCCTCATTTTGGGTTTTCTTTATTGTGTCTACTTCCCTTTTTAGGTCTAGTATGGTTTTGTTCATTTCCATCATCTGATTGGATGTGTTTTCCTGTTTCTCTTTAAGGACTTCTACCAGTTTGGTTGTGTTTTCCTGTTTTTCTTTAAGGACTTGTAACTCTTTAGCCATGTTCTCCTGTAGTTCTTTAAAGTCCTTCTTGATGTCCTCTACCATCATCATGAGATATGCTTTTAAATCCAGGTCTAGTTTTTCAGGTGTGTTGGGGTGCCCTGGACTGGGCGAAGTGGGAGTGCTGGGTCCTGATGATGGTGAGTGGTCTTGGTTTCTGTTAGTAAGATTCTTACCTTTACCTCTCGCCATCTGGTAATCTCTGGAGTTGTTATAGTTGTCTCTGTTCAGAGGTTGTTCTTCTGGGGATTCTGAGTATCCTCTGTCAGCAGACCTGTACAGACTAAGTTCGGCGGAGTCCCGGAGCCAAGATGGCGCTCCCTGCAGGGCAGGTCACTGTTCTCCGGCTGGGAGGGTGTCGGATGTCTGCGGCCCCAAAAGGGTGCTGCCTCAGCGGTTCTGTGGCTCCCGCCTGTCCCAGAAGCTGTCTGCCTCTGTGGTCCTCACTCTGACCTGTACAGACTAAGTTCGGCGGAGTCCCGGAGCCAAGATGGCGCTCCCTGCAGGGCAGGTCACTGTCCTCCGACTGGGAGGGTGCCGGATGTCTGCGGCCCCTAAAGGGTGCTGCCTCAGCAGCTCTGTGGCTCCCGCCTGTCCCAGAAGCCGTCTGCCCCCGTGGTCCCCACTCTGACCTGTAGAGACTAAGCTCAGCGGAGACCCGGAGCCAAGATGGAGTTCCCTGCAGGGCAGGTCACTGTCCTCCGACTGGGAGGGTGCCGGATGTCTGCGGCCCCAAAAGGGTGCTGCCTCAGCGGCTCTGTGGCTCCCGCCTATCCCAGAAGCTGTCTGCCTCTGTGGTCCTCACTCTAACCTGTAGACTAAGTTCGGCGGAGTCCCGGAGCCAAGATGACACTCTCTGCAGGGCAGGTCTCTGTCCTCCGGCTGGGAGGGTGCCGGAAGTCTGCCCTGAGCCCCATTTTTTAATGGGGTTATTTGACTTTCTGGAGTCCACCTTCTTGAGTTCTTTATATATATTGGATATTAGTCCCTTATCTGATTTAGGATAGGTGAAGATCCTTTCCCAATCTGTTGGTGGTTTTTTTGTCTTATTGATGGTGTCTTTAGCCTTGCAGAAGCTTTGTAGTTTCATGAGGTCCCACTTGTCAATTCTCGATCTTACAGCACAAGCCATTACTGTTCTATTCAGGAATTTTTCCCCTGTGCCCATATCTTCAAGGCTTTTCCCCACTTTCTCCTCTATAAGTTTCAGTGTCTCTGGTTTTATGTGAAGTTCCTTGATCCACTTAGACTTGACCTTAGTACAAGGAGATAGGAATGGATCGATTCGCATTCTTCTACATGTTAACAACCAGTTGTGCCAGCACCATTTGTTGAAAATGCTGTCTTTCTTCCACTGGATGTTTTTAGCTCCCTTGTTGAAGATCAAGTGACCGTAGGTGTGTGGGTTCATTTCTGGGTCTTCAATTCTATTCCATTGGTCTATTTGTCTGTCACTATACCAGTACCATGCAGTTTTTATCACAATTGCTCTGTAGTAGAGCTTTAGGTCCGGCATGGTGATTCCACCAGAGGTTCTTTTATCCTTGAGAAGAGTTTTTGCTATCCTAGGTTTTTTGTTATTCCAGATGAATTTGCAGATTGCACTTTCTAATTCGTTGAAGAATTGAGTTGGAATTTTGATGGGGATTGCATTGAATCTGTAGATTGCTTTTGGCAAGATAGCCATTTTAACAATGTTGATCCTGCCAATCCATGAGCATGGGAGATCTTTCCATCTTCTGAGATCTTCTATAATTTCTTTCTTCAGAGACTTGAAGTTTTTATTATACAGATCTTTCACTTCCTTAGTTAGAGTCACGCCAAGATATTTAATATTATTTGTGACTATTGAGAAGGGTGTTGTTTCCCTAATTTCTTTCTCAGCCTGTTTATTCTTTGTGTAGAGAAAGGCCATTGATTTGTTTGAGTTAATTTTATATCCAGCTACTTCACCCAAGCTGTTTATCAGGCTTAGGAGTTCTCTGGTGGAATTTTTAGGGTCACTTATATATACTATCATATCATCTGCAAAGAGTGATATTTTGACTTCATCTTTTCCAATTTGTATCCCTTTGATCTCCTTTTGTTGTCGAATTGCTCTGGCTAGGACTTCAAGTACAATGTTGAATAGGTATGGAGAAAGTGGACAGCCTTGTCTAGTCCCTGATTTTAGAGGGATTGCTTCAAGCTTCTCACCATTTACTTTGATGTTGGCTACTGGTTTGCTGTAGATTGCTTTTATCATGTTTAGGTATGGGCCTTGAATTCCTGATCTTTCCAAGACTTTTATCATGAATGGGTGTTGGATCTTGTCAAATGCTTTTTCCGCATCTAACGAGATGACCATGTGGTTTTTGTCTTTGAGTTTGTTTATATACTGGATTACGTTGATGGATTTCCGTATATTGAACCATCCCTGCATCCCTGGGATGAAACCTACTTGGTCAGGATGGATGATTGTTTTGATGTGTTCTTGGATTAGCAAGAACTTTATTGAGGATTTTTGCATCAATATTCATAAGGGATATTGGTCTGAAGTTTTCTATCTTTGTTGGGTCTTTTTGTGGTTTAGGTATCAGAGTAATTGTGGCTTCATAGAATGAGTTGGGTAGAGTACCTTCTGTTTCTATTTTGTGGAATAGTTTGTGAAGAACTGGGATTAGATCTTCTTTGAAGGTCTGATAGAACTCTGCACTAAACCCATCTGTTCCTGGGCTTTTTTTAGTTGGGAGACTATTAATGACTGCTTCTATTTCTTTGGGGGATATAGGGCTGTTTAGATCATTAACCTAATCTTGATTCAACTTTGGTACCTGGTATCTGTCTAGGAACTTCTCCATTTCATCCAGGTTCTCCAGTTTTGTTGAGTATAGCCTTTGGTAGAAGGATCTGATGCTGTTTTGGATGTCTTCAGGATCTGTTGTTATGTCTCTGTTTTCATTTCTGATTTTGTTAATTAGGATGCTTTCCCTGTGCCCTCTAGTGAGTCTGGCTAAGGGTTTATCTATCTTGTTGATTTTCTCAAAGAACCAGCTCCTTGATTGGTTGATTCTTTGAATAGTTTTTCTTGTTTCCACTTGGTTGATTTCGCCCCTGAGTTTGATTATTTCCTGCCGTCTACTCCTCTTGGGTGAATTTGCTTCCTTTTGTTCTAGTGCTTTTAAGTATGTTGTCAAGCTGCTAATGTGTGCTCTCTCTAGTTTCCTTTTGGAGGCACTCAGAGTTATGAGTTTTCCTCTTAGAAATGCTTTCATTGCGTCTCATAAGTTTGGGTATGTTGTGGCTTCATTTTCATTGAACTCTAAAAAGTCCTTAATTTCTTTCTTTATTCCTTCCTTGACCAAGGTATCATTGAGAAGAGTGTTGTTCAGTTTCCACATGAAGGTTGGCTTTTTATTATTTATTTTGTTATTGAAGATCAGCCTTAGTCCATGGTGATCTGATAGGATGCATGGGACAATTTCAATATTTTTGTATCTGTTGAGGCCTGTTTTGTGACCAATTATGTGGTCAATTTTGGAGAAGGTACCATGAGGTGCTGAGAAGAAGGTATATCCTTTGGTTTTAGTATAGAATGTTCTGTAGATATCTGCCAGATCCATTTGATTCATAATTTCTCTTAGTTTCTCTGTGTCCCTGTTTAGTTTCTGTTTCCATGATCTGTCCATTGGTGAAAGTGGTGTGTTGAAGTCTCCCACTATTATTGTATGAGGTGCAATGTGTGCTTTGAGATTTACTAAAGTTTCTTTAATGAATGTGGCTGCCTTTGTATTTGGAGCATAGATATTCAGGATTGATAGTTCCTCTTGGAGGATTTTACCTTTGATGAGTATGAAGTGTCCCTCCCTGTCTTTTTTGATGACTTTGGGTTGGAAGTCAATCTTATCAGATATTAGAATGGCTACTCCAGCTTGTTTCTTCATACCATTTGCTTGGAAAATTGTTTTCCAGCCTTTCATTCTGAGGTAGTGTCTATCTTTTTCTCTGAGATGAGTTTCCTGTAAGCAGCAAAATGTTGGGTCTTGTTTGTGTAGCCAGTTTGTTAGTCTATGTCTTTTTATCGGGGAGTTGAGTCCATTGATATTAAGAGATATTAAGGAAAAGTAATTGTTGTTTCCTGTTATTTTTGTTGTTAAAGTTGGCATTCTGTTCTTGTGGCTGTCTTCTTTTAGGTTTGTTGAGGGATTACCTTCTTGTTGTTTCTAGGGCGTGGTTCCTGTCCTTGTATTGGTTTTTTTCTGTTATTATCCTTTGAAGGGCTGGATTTGTGGAGAGATAATGTGTGAATTTGGTTTTGTCGTGGAATACTTTGGTTTCTCCATCTATGTTAATTGAGAGTTTGGCTGGTTATAGTAGCCTGGGCTGGAATTTGTGTTCTTTTAGTGTCTGTATAACATCCGTCCAGGATCTTCTGGCTTTCATAGTCTCTGGTGAAAAATCTGGTGTAATTCTGATAGGCTTGCCTTTATATGTTACTTGGCCTTTTTCTCTTACTGCTTTTAGTATTCTATCTTTATTTAGAGCATTTGTTGTTCTGATTATTATGTGTCGGAGGTATTTCTTTTCTTGTCCAGTCTATTTGGAGTTCTGTAGGCTTCTTGTATGTTCATGGGCATCTCTTTCTTTAGATTTGGGAAGTTTTCTTCTATAATTTTGTTGAAGATGTTTGCTGGTCCTTTGAGTTGAAAATCTTCATTCTCATCCACTCCTATTATCCGTAGGTTTGGTCTTCTCATTGTGTCCTGTATTTCTTGGATGTTTTGAGTTAGGATCTTTTTGCATTTTACATTTTCCTTGATTGTTGTGCCGATGTTCTCTATGGAATCTTCTGCACCTGAGATTCTCTCTTCCATCTCTTGTATTCTGTTGCTGATGCTGGTATCTATGGTTCCAGATTTCTTTCCTAGGGTTTCTATCTCCAGTGTTGCCTCATTTTGGGTTTTCTTTATTGTGTCTACTTCCCTTTTTAGGTCTAGTATGGTTTTGTTCATTTCCATCATCTGTTTGGATGTGTTTTCCTGTTTTTCATTAAGGACTTCTACCTGTTTGATTATGTTATCCTGTTTTTCTTTAAGGATTTGTAACTCTTTACCAGTGTTCTCCTTCAATTCTTTAAGGGATTTTTGTGCTTCCTCTTTACTGTCTTCTACCTGTTTACCAGTGTTCCTTTGTATTTCTTTAAGTGTGTTATTAAAGTCCTTCTTGAAGTCCTCTACAATCATCAGGAGATATGCTTTTAGATCCGTGTCTAGCTTTTCCGGTGTGTTGGGGTGCCCTGGACTGGGCGAAGTGGGAGTGCTGGGTTCTGATGATGGTGAGTGGTCTTGGTTTCTGTTAGTAAGATTCTTACGTTTACCTTTCGCCATCTGGTAATCTCTGGGGTTAGTTGTTGTCGTTGTCACTGTTTAAAGATTGGAGCAGAAGCTGTGTTCCACTCACCAGCAGTCTCAAAATCCTGTGGCGGGGGTCGTGGGTAGCTGGCAGTACCCCGGTGCTGGTCCAGCCGGAAGAGGCCTGTGGTCCTACTCAGGCCGGTTTTCTGCTTCCCTAACTAATGTAGTCTCAGGTCTCGCGTGCAATTGGATTGGAGCAGAAGCTGTGTTCCACTCTCCAGAAGTCTTAAGATCCTGTGGTGGGTGTTGTGGGTAGCTGGCGAGTGTCAGCCGACCCTGCGCCCTAGCTACCCCTGTGCTTTTCTGACCAGAAGAGGCTTGTGGCCCTATGTAGGCCGAATTTCTCCCTCCCCAACCAAAGCAGTCTCAGGTCCCGCGTGATTGGACTGGAGCAGAAGCTGTGTTCCACTCACCAGCAGTCTCAAAATCCTGTGGCGGGGGTCGTGGGTAGCTGGCGGGTGTCAGCCGACCCTGCGCTCTAGCTACCCCGGTGCTGATCCGGCTGGATGAGGCCTGTGGCCCTACTCAGGCCGGTTTCTGCTTCCCTAACTAATGCAGTCTCAGGTCCTGCGTGCAATTGGATTGGAGCAGAAGCTGTGTTCCACTCTCCAGAAGTCTTAAGATCCTGTGGCGGGTGTTGTGGGTAGCTGGCGAGTGTCAGCCGACCCTGCGCCCTAGCTACCCCGGCGCTTTTCTGACCGGAGAGGCTTGTGGCCCTACTCTATGTCTTTTAAAAATGGCCTTCTATGTATTCTATTTCTGGTCAGTGAGAGAAGAGCTGTTGCTTAGCAACCAGCGGCTTCTGCTCAGCTGAAGTGTAAAATGGAAAACAGTGTAGATCAGAGGCAAATTATGTCAACCACCACACGTTCCGAACCACAGCTTTTTTTTTTCATTCCCAACTTACTTAATTTAGAGTTTTTAGTATTCCTAAAATACAAAGCTGTACTGTGGTATCACTCATTATTTTCAGAGAACAGAAACTAAACATATAATACAAACTAGAACACACAAAGGAATACCTCAGAAACTAAAAAGCTACCAAGCTCGTTGTTTGTTTTTGACTTGAAAGCAACATTCGTTTGTTCTTTTTTGTAACGGCATTATATTGTTTGAGTGCCTTGATTTTTTTTTTAAAGTAGGAAATCCACTTGTACTCTACAGTTGAGCCTGCGAAGCTAGGCAGCATGGTGCACCCCTGTAATCCTAGTACCAGAGAGGTAGGAGGGTCAGGGGTTTAAGGCCAGCCAAGTCAGTCTGAAGCAGCTCCGTGAGACTGTCTTAGAAACAAAACAGGAACAACCAAAAATGGACCTGCATTTACCTATTGAATTTTTTCAAGTTCTGATTAAAATTCTTTTACGTGGAAAGAAAAATAAATGTTTGTGGTGGGAGAAAATGTAATGTTTAGTGTTTTAAAATCTCAATACAGAGTTTTAGCATCTAGCAATGGAGACATTGATAAAGTTAGTTAGTTAAGTGTACACACAACTGCTTAGGTACCAGTTTTCTAAAAGTTCCTAAGTTTTGAAGGGTTATGTTTAAAAGTTTTTGATAGAAAAATTCACATGTTAAAGAAGAAAACTTAGAAAACTTATATACTGAGTTCTTTTTTTTTTTTTTTTTTTTTTTTTTTTTTGGTTTTTCGAGACAGAGTTTCTCTGTGTAGCCCTGGCTGTCCTGGAATTCACTCTGTAGACCAGGCTGGCCTTGAACTCAGAAATTCGCCTGCCTCTGCCTCGCCACCATGCCCAGCTATATATTGAGTTCTTGAGTGGTATAGAGCTAGACAAATGTTTATGTCCTATAACAGCTCATTTATATAAGAATGACCTTAGATTTTTATTCTTGGTATGGGGGTCTCACTATGTTGCTGAGGCTGATCTTGAACTAGGGCTCATGTGAGCATCCTGTCTTCACTTCTCAGGGAACTGAAACTACAGATCTGTTAACACCATGCCTGGCTATACCTTGTTATACTTATTAAAATGATTTTTTTGTTTTGGTGTTTTATTCATTTAATTATGTTTTCCACAAAGATTACTTCCTAGAATAAAAGAGATTCTCTCCCCTGCCTCTCCCTCTCCCCCCACCCCCCTTAGTGGTAGGGACTGTGTGGTAGTTAGAATTTCCTAGCTGCTGCCAACAGAAAACTAACAGACCCACTGAACTCAAAGAGTATTGGGGTGAGATATTTGATGCGACTGCTAATGTGCTTAGAATTGATGGCATATTGGGGGGACAGGCTTGGGGATGTGCTGTGACCTTGGGACCTCTAGACTTTGTGGGTCTTTCCTTGTCTGCAGAAACTTCCCTTGATTCTTATGATGGTCAAGGGGAGTGTGACATAGCCAGTGCCTTATACCATGGTTCTCATTGTACTTCATGACTGTAGGATATCTGATATGTAACCCTTCAAAGGGTCATAACTCGCAGGTGGAGAACCTTGTAAGCCTTATAAGCTGACTCCATGGTTGTTGGGATGAGTTGAGAATTGGGGCAGGAATGAACCGGTCCTTTCAGTATCCATGGTGGGGCATGTCTGTATTTACAGGATTTTCTCTAAAGGTAAAGAGTGGCTTCTCAGCCGGGCGTGGTGGCTCACACCTTTAATCCCAGCACTCCGGAGGCAGAGGCAGGCGGATTTCTGAGTTCGAGGCCAGCCTGGTCTACAAAGTGAGTTCCAGGACAGCCAGGGCTACACAGAGAAACCCTGTCTCCAAAAACAAAACAAACAAACAAACAAAAAACAAAAAAAAACCCAACAACAACAACAACAAAAAAAAAAACCCAAAAAACAGCCAACTGATCATAATCAGTGCTGTGCATATAAGCATAGAGAGAATCTCTTGTGCATTGTATGGAAGCATGACCAGTGGCCCAGCTCCCTACATCTCTCTCTCGGGTACCAGCTCCTGAAACAGAGGTCGCAAGAGGAATCTTAGGCAAGATGTAAGTTTCTTTGTCACACATAGTCAAGCAGAAGTAGAGTTTGGTTACTATGGCCACTTACTGGTGCCAGAACAGGCTTCTGCCATCCTCGGTGTGGGGTTTCCACTTACGCTATAAACTCATGGTCTAGCCAAAGCTGTTCTTGAACTCCTGACTCTCCCTCCCCACCCCCGAGAACCCTGCCTCTCCCCTTGGCGTTGTAGCATGTACCTCCACACACACTACAAGTATTTAAATGGGAATAATCATAGGAAGTTATTGTGCTTTCGTCTATTGTTGTAGAGACACTTAAACAGTTTAGATCAATGGAAAAAGCACATTTAGAGAAGATTTATCGGTGGTGGTGCCCAAGGCCCGGGAAAGAGCGTGAGCGGGGACAGAGAGAGCAGTCTCACAGAAGGTAGGAATCTGAGGCCATCAAGAAGGCCTAGCCAGTAAAGATGCCTGCTGCTGCCAAGCTTAAAGATCTGAGTTTGATTCCTGGAACCCACAAGGTCGAGGGAGGGAAGTGACTCTGACTTGTATATGTGTACTGTGGCATGTGCATGGTCATGAGTTCACACACCACACACACACACACACACACACACTAAATAAATACATAAATAAATAAATAAATGAAATGTAAAAAGGCATTTTTTTTATTGTTGTTTTGTTTTTTGAGACAGGGTTTCTCTGTATAGCCCTGGCTGTCCTGAAACTCACTTTGTAGACCAGGCTGGCCTCGAACTCAGAAATCCACCTGTCTCTGCCTCCCGAGTGCTGAGATTAAAGGCGTGGACTACCACGCCAGGCTCTTTTTTTTTTTTTTTTTTTTTTTTCGTAAAAAGGCATTTAAATGGCATTTTTTTTTTTTTAATTTCTTTCAGGCAATGACAAAGAAGAGAAAAGCGATGAAGAACCAAATGAACTTCAAGCAGAAGAAACTTAATGTCTGGCGGCAGAGTTACTTAACTTCCGGAGGGTGAACTTGGAAGGCCAAGGATGTGGCTCCGCAGTGGACTGCTTGCTGCCCAGTGTGTGCCCGAGAACCACAGCACACACAAGAGTGAAATCCGGACTAGGGACTGGAGAATTAAGTTCCTCGCTAGCAAGGATGGGTGAGCAGCCAAGAGTGATGGCCTTTAATCTTTGCACTCAGCAGGTCCCAAAGAAGGGGAGCGAGCCACAAATCCTTGGTGCACACCTTCCTTCCATGAGACAGCACACGCTTGCGGAAGACCTGTGCCGGAACCCTCTAGGCATGGTATGCAGTATGAGGATCTGAGCTTGAGGAGCCTTGATTCAGAGTCCTGTTATTAGGGTCTGCCCAATCCAAACAGCCTCTGCACAGATAAAGGTTTTGGACTGCTGCTATTTGTCTGTTTAGATTTCTTTTGGCTGAGTCTCTGCAATCCTTTAAATTTGTTTCCCTGCCTACCAGCCCAGAGCTTTCTATCATTCAAGAGGACTATTCTTTATGGAATATTTGTGTTCTCTCTCTCTCTCTCTTTTGATTTTTAATTTAAAAAAAAACTCATTGATGGTTTTATAGGTGTATTAATGAATTTTAGTAATTTCACTTTCATGAACTTTTTAATTGTCAAAGTAAAACTGTTGGCTAGGACCTCAACAAAAATATTTTCCAGACATTACTATTAAGTTTATAAAGGAAAAGCTATACCTAATAGCTTTGAGGGCCATACAGGGTATAACATACAGAAGGGGTCAGAGATCCCTGTGGTGGGGTTTAGCCTTTCTTTTCAGGACACTGGAGGCAGCACTAGGGAAGTTCTTAAAGGATAACCAGCCCCTTTAACCTTTGCATGAATTATTACCTAGAACTGTAGAGTGCAAGTGACAGAACCCCACAGTCTAGAGCAGGCGCTGTGGCAATCTAATTAGCTTAGGAGGAAATCATGAAGGAAGCAAAGAGCCTGCAATTTGAAGTAGCTGCAGACTCTGCTTGTTTGCCAACCTCAGTCTCTCTAGCCTATTTTTCCCAAGAGGCAAGCATATCCCCAGCTTCTCAACTCAACAGCAAAGAGTCGGTTTTCTTTAGAGACTTACTTTCTAAGTCCTAGGAAAAGAATTCACGTCTGTGACAGACACAGAGAGGAAGATGGATTTTGTGTGGAAGAACTTTGATTGACAGGCATCAATAGAGCCCCAAAGGTAGAACGATGTTCACCCAAAGAAGTATGGAGCACCGTCCCCAGAGCAAAGATACAACAACAGCATTTGTGTGCCCAACAGCTGCCAAAAGCTTAGAGGAGATGCCAGACAGCAGACAGCATTCTTTTTGTGTATATTTACCTGCCACATGAGAAAGGAAATTAAGTGAATATGAACTTTACTCTGTGAAGTTTATAGTCAGTCAAGGGCCGATTAGGAGTCAAGATAGAAGATATTATTGCCAGAGTGCTCTCGAGAGTGCTTCGTAGAGAGCAGGACTGTCCTGATCCGGAGGAAGAGAGGCTAAGAAGATGCAGTGGACAGTAGGGAACAAGCATCAGGATTCTGCTGGAAGCCTCTGACCCACCAGCACATGAATAATAACATGTCAAGACATATTTATTTATGAGAGCTTAGGCCTTAGCTTCGTCTATTTCCCAAGTAGCTCCATTAACCTATTTATTCTAATCTATGTTCTACCACATGACCTGCTGTAACCTCTTCTAAGTCCCTGCACCTGGTCCTTCCTCCTTGTCTGGCTGGTGAAGCCCTGAGCCTCATTCATTCCCAGAGTTCTTATCTCTTACCGGATGCCCCACCTTTCCTCTCCTGTCCTGCTACAGGTCCTTCCTTAGCTCTTTATTAACTCAATCAGAAGGTGATAGAGAAGAGTGTTTACAAAACCCTGAGACAGGCGATGTTTCATAAAAAGAACAGTACCAAAGTCCAGATGGTGTTCAGCTCTCTGCTGGTACAGAAATAAACATTTGACTAATACAAAGACAACCTTTACACAGTGCACAAGATGATTCCAACATCTGGGCAAAGGGTGTTAACTAAAGACAAGAGACAAGAGACGAGACATTCTTTCTTTCTGACTGAGGTATATGAGGAAGTCTTGCATGTGGAAGACGAATGCAGAGGATGTTTGGGGAGTCCCAGAGAGGCTCGCTACAAAGAGGTGGTATGGATTACAGCTAGACTGTGGGTCCTTGGGTGCCAGGTTGTAGGAATTATCCTGTCCTTTCACAGAAACCAGCAGGAGCACTATTGGAGATGTTAGGACCTGTCTTACTGCACACATCTAAGGGGGGAAGAAAGCTGCCAGTATCTGAAAGAAAAGAGAGACATTGCTCTATCAGTAGCTCTGATTGGCAGCTTACAGCTTGCAATGGGAAAATTAAGCAAGAAGCAACACACACACACACACACACACACACACACACACACAGAGAGAGAGAGAGAGAGAGAGAGAGAGAGAGAGAGAGATCTCAGCTTGCTCTTGAAGCTTGTGATTTTTCTGCTTCAGCTTCCCAAGTACTGGAATTCTAGACATGCGCTGCCACACCTGGCTAAGAAGGTCGATTTTAAATCATGTATAAATTAGTAGTCCTCAAAGGAGGCCCAGCAGCAGCATTGCCTGGGAATTGGTTAATAATTCAGAATCTTAGACCTTACTCTAGATTTTCCAAACGAGAAACTCAGCAGGAGGCCCAGCAAGTCGTGTTTTATAGACTCTTGAGATGATTCTGATAGATGCTAAATTAGAGGACCACATCTTAATCTCTGGAACCCAGAAATACTTTTTTTTTTTAAAGATAAAAATAAATAAATAAAGGATCTCTGCAGATGTGATTGAAGTCGAGACAGTAGTAGTGACCCTTGTCACCTGGGTGAGTCTTAACTGTCATCACATGTATCCTAATAAGGTGTGGAGGGAGCTACTATGTTGAAGATGAAGAAGCATTGTTACCGTGGTGGCAGAGCCTGGGGTGATGCAGTCATTAGCTAAATAAAGTCAGCAGCCACCGAAGCTGACAGGGACCAGAAGGGAAGCAGATGCAGTTCGGAGCACCGTGATTTCAGCCCAGTGAAAATAACCACAAGGGCCTGGAGAGACAGCTCAGCACTTTCTGCTCTCTCTCTCTTTCTTTCTCTTCCTCTCTCTCTTTCTCCCTCTCTCCTCTCTCTCATCCCAGTATCTACATCAGGAGGCACAAAAGTACCTATAATTCCAGTTCCAGGAGATCCAACCCCCTCTTCTGGACACGCTGTGGGCACCTGCTTGTGTGCAAGTGGTGCACATACAGACAAGCTGGGACAGACACACACATACACACAACCTAACCATTCATTTAAAATCTCTGGGCTCTAGAATCATGAGAAAATAAATTTTGGCTACGTTAAGCCAGAAAACTTGTGGTAATTTGTTATAGCAACTACAAGAAACGAATAGATACTGAAGTAAGGAAGAAAGAAGTATTAAGGAATATAGAAAGAAAGAAATATGTTGGACTCTTATACTTGCTGTTATTTCAAGATACTAAGAGTGGTGATTCCTTTGTTGCCGAGTAGAGTTTGACCATCTAAAGGCTGCCATACCCGGAGATCCATCCCATAATCAGCCTCCAAACACTGACACCATTGCATACACTAGCAAGATTTTGCTGAAAGGACCCAGATATAGCTGTCTCTTGTGAGACTATGCCGGGGCCTAGCAAACACAGAAGTGGATGCTCACAGTCAGCTATTGGATGAATCACAGGGTCCCCAATGGAGGAGCTAGAGAAAGTACCCAGGGAGCTGGGGGAATCTGCAACCCTATAGGTGAAACAACAATATGAACTAACCAGTACCCTCAGAGCTCTTGTCTCTAGCTGCATATGTATCAGAAGATGGCCTGGTCGGCCATCAGTGGAAAGAGAGGCCCATTGGTCGTGCAGACTTTATATGCCTCAGTACAGGGGAACGCCAGGGCCAAGAGGTGGGAGTGGGTGGGTGGGGGAGGGTCTGGGGGACTTTTGGGATAGCATTGGAAATGTAAATGAAATAAATACCCAATAATAATTAAAAAAAAGGGAAAACTGTTGTTGTTTAGTACAATTTAGCATTGATGTTAAGGTGGAATTCTTTCCTGAGCTTGGCGGCAGAGAGGACCTTTAATTACCTTGATTTTCATAGGATAAATGGTTCCACAGGAAAGGAAGCAAAGTCTTTTGAGTCAACAAAGAAAAACAAAACAGGAGGTATTTTGCTTAGAGAACACATTTGCATAAGTTAGCAAGCTAAAGTCAAGCTGCAGGTACAAACAAATAAAATGGTTTGGGGAGATGAAAGTGGCTTTTATTCATGAGAAAAGACTTCATAAGAAATATGGAAAGAATTTATACACATGATATATGCTATTTGATAAAATAATAGAGTTTTTTTTTTAAAGCTCTAGAGCTTTCTGGAGCATCCAGAAATGCGTTATTTGTCTCAGCTGTAGTGCGTCTCAGATGCACTTGTGACTACTATATGAGCAGAGAAAATTCAAAAAATATATATTGAATTACAGATAAGAAAAAAGGTGCCCAGAGAAGTTAAGTGACTCAAGGTGAATAGCAGAACAGAGAAACTACCCACAACTGTTGCACAGCGCTGTGACCAGGGATCTGGGTTTCCTTGGCTGGCCTCGGTGGGAATTATGATTACGGGTATGAGGCAGAGGAACAGGGTTCTGTGTGAGGTCCCGAGCTTTGCCTAGAAGCTTCACAATTAGCATATAAAAGAAATCAGCTGCAGAGGAGGAAGGCTGGGAAATCTCCAGCTGGGCTGACTAAATCTGGCCCTGGCTCAGGTTCAGGAGCTCCGAAGGTGACCTGTGCCTCATTACAATAATAAATGCACACCCCTGGGTAAAGATTCAAGATGCTAATGAGACATGCAATACATGAAGTTGTATATGTTATTACACATACCAGATACGTGTATGTGCAGAAAAGCACACAAAGCCAAAAACACAAAGCCCCAAAACCGATGGCTCAGTGGTTAAAGTACTTGTCACACAAGCAACATGACTGGAGTTTTGATTCCTAGAACGTACCTAAATGTTAGGTAGGTGTGGCAACCAGCCTGTGATTCTGGCTAGCCTTGGAAGACAGACAGGACATCCAGAGCCAGCTGGCTAGCAAGACTAGCATTATTGATGAGCTCTGGGCTTCACTTAGAAAGCTTGCCTCAAAGAATAAGGTAGAAGAACGAAGAAGGAAGATTCCCAACATGTGCCACACCCATGCACGTGTGCAGTTGAACCTGTACACTTGTGTGCCAACAAGCATGCAAACATGCATACACATACGCACACATGCCACACACACACACAAGTGCATGAAAGGGGGAGGAGGGACCCTAAAACAAAATCCCCAACTCTTTATGTTGTAGGGCAGATGAGCTAAACTGTCTTTGTTCCCCATTTCCTCCCTTGAAGTGTATCTTTTTCTACCAAACCATCCCTGCTTCTGCCATAACTGTGTCTCTGCTAAACTCTTTGCCCTAAAACACCAGAATCAGCCCTGGAAGTGCCCACTAGTCCTCCCTTCCCTGTGGGGAGAATCTATCTATTCCAAGACCCCCAGTGGACGTCTGAAACGACAGACAGTACTGACCCTATGTTTAATGGCTCTTTGCATCCTCACTAAACATTTATAACATCTTACAGCTTGAGGTGTGAGTGCCAGATTACACCTTTCCCTGCAGACTTCTCGGGACAGGTGACTTTTTCCTTTGTGAATCCTAGCAACTGGAACATCCATTTTTTTCTTCTTTTCCTTCTTGATTCTTCTCACTTTCAGAATGCATCTTGAAGTCTTTCTTTGCACAGCATAATCACAGGCATCACTACTCATGTGCTGTAGGTTCCCTCGTGGGAAAAAAAAAAACTATGTTACTTAACACACACACACTGCAACACTGAGACCACTACATTCAAAACAGGTCAGCCATTCAGTGACCCACCCAGGTGACCGAGAGCAACTACGGTCTCTAGACTTTAACCACATCTGCAGAGATCATTTATTTTTTTTCTCTTAAAAAATATTTCTAGGTTCCAGAGATTAAGATATGGTCCTCTAATTTAGCATCTATCAGAGTCATCTCAAGATTCTATAAAACATGACTTGCTAGGCCTCCTGTTTAGTTTCTTGTTTGGAAAATCTAAAGTCTAAGATTCTGAATTATTAACCAATTCCCAGGCAATGCTGCTGCTGGGCCTCTTTTGAGTGCCACTAATTTATCTATGCTTTAAAATTTATCTCTAGGGCTAGAGAGATGGCTCAGAGGCTCAGTCTGGCTGCTCTTTCGGAGGACCTGGGTGCAATTCCCAGCACTCACGTAGCACGGGTCACAACTGTCGATAACTTCAGTTCCAGGGGATCTGACAACCTTATACCAATGCATATTTTAGTTTATTTATTTTTTAAAGATTTGTTTATTTTATGTATATGAGTACACTGTAGCTGTACAGATGGTTGTGAGCCTTCATGTGGTTGTTGGGAATTGAATTTTTTTTTTAAGGACCTCTGCTCTCTCAGGTCAACTCCACTCGCTCAGTCCCCAAAATCTATTAATTATTATACATAAGTACACTGTAGCTGTCTTCAAACATGCCAGAAGAGGGCGTCAGATCTCATTACAGGTGGTTGTGAGCCACCATGTGGTTGCTGGGATCTGAACTCAGGACCTTCGGAAGAGCAGTCAGTGCTCTTACCTGCTGAGCCATCACGCCAGCCCCCAATGCATATTTTTTAAAAAGATGGTTAAAATTGATCTCCTTAGCCAGGTGTAGCTGAGCATATACAGGTGGGTATTATTATATACAGGGTGGATATCTGGGAAAATAGAGGATTCATGTCCTAGGTAGGGACAGCAGAGATTTCATCCGAATAGCGGGCAGTTTAAAACTCAATAGTTATTTCTAGAATTTTCTTTCTAATATTTACTGGTCACTGCAACCATGAAAAGTTAAGCTGAGTAAGGCATGATTACTGTGATTATGCTGTAGTTCAGAGACTCTGTGACCTATCTCATTCAACTTAGTCAGTATTTGCTAAGATTTTACTGCATGTTTTGAACTGTGCTTATGAGCCTGGAGAAAACCAAAGTGCCCAACACGCCACTAGGAGTAATGGACTAAGTAGGTAGGAGAAAGAACACAATTGCAAATACTGGGGTTGAGGATGGTGTCGCATGCCTGTGATTCCAGCACGGATAGGTGGAGGTTGATGGAGGGTCAGGAGTTCAAGCTCACCCTCACCTACATAGTAAATCTGAGGGCAGGCTGGGCTACAAGAGACCCCATTTTAAACATACACATATTCAAATGACCAAACAAAAGCAAGGTTGTCTTCTTTAAGAAAACAAACAAACAAACAAACAAACAAACAAAAAAACCAAAAAACAAAACCAAGAAGTTAAGACCACAAGGTGATGTTACACTCTCAGCAGATGAAAAGTCAAAGCTAAGTGTACATAGTAAAATGATCTGAATTTAGGAGAGGGGAGGGGATTAGCAGGGTAGGAGCGCGGAGGAAGCAGGTACAACAGAAGCCAGACCTTCAAGAACAACAGAAAAGAAACTTCCAAGAGCAAGTGATTAAAAGGCTTTTAAGAACAGGTGTTAACTGGGCACGGTGGCACATGCCTTTAATCCCAGCACTTGGGAAGCAGAGGCAGGCGGATTTCTGAGTTCGAGGCCAGCCTGGTCTACAGAGTGAGTTCCAGGACAGCCAGGGCTACACAGAGAAACCCTGTCTCGAAAAAAACCAAAAAAAAAAAAAAAAAAAAAAACCAACCAAACAAACAAACAAAAACAAAAAAAACCAAAAACAAACAAACAAAACAAAAACAACAACAAAAACAAACCAGGATGTGCTGGTCCCAACACTCAGGGAGATCATGGGAGAACCTCCTCTGAGACCCCCTTTAGGAAAAGAACGAGGACGTTTGGGGTGTTCTTTGCGATTGGTTTTGATGCTTTTTCATGACTCTTTTCATCATCTTGACTCTTCCACACAAGGTGATTTCATCTGAGGCTTGAATCTGTAGTATTTGGGGGAAGTGTGTAAAGTGAGGTGGAGGAATTTCAGGAGGAGTCAGGGCCATGTCCAGCAGCGGCAGCAACCACACTCACGCAACAGTAAGATGACCGGTAGATTGGACTAGACGGAAGCTGTTGACGACAGAGAGACATCTAGGTACATTCCTTATCCCGAGAGAATAAGGAGAAGGAGATATGTGATAGGTTATTTCTCCAGTGCGGAAATGAGCTAGTTCAAACCAGATTAGATTATATTAAAGTCAGGTTTTATTGGGAAGCTGCTCTCGGGAGTTCGCTGGCCCTTATGATCAAAGCCAGGGGAGTCGCCATAGAGTGGGGGTGCAGGAGAAAGGGCACGTGCACAGAGAACTAGGAGAAGAGGAGGAGGGGGAATGGGAGGGAGGAACGGAGAGAGGGAGGTGCAAAATGCCCGGATTATATAGGGAGGAGCCTGTGGAGGAAGAGCAGCCCACACTCTGGGCTTGAAAGTTCAGGGTTGGAGGCAGGGTATGCCAGATAGGGACTGAGGGATGCTGGGAGAACCTGGAGGCCAGGACTACTTTGGTACGTCAAATATTCACCTCAGTCCCTTGCCCCAAACACTTTGGCCAGTTCTTGAACTGTGTGGACCCGGTGATCCCTGTATATGCCTGATTCACGCCAGTTTACATTCAGTCCCTTACGACGATGCCTTGGTTTCTGCTTCATGGGGCTCCTTGTCCCTACAGAAGGCCTTTCTGTTCCACGGAAGTCACCTGGCAAGTGAGCCTGCTCCTGACAGAGCCGGTAGAGCTTGGTTGACTCAGTCTCCAGAGGCTGCCTCAGGGTTGTCTCCTCTGGGCTCCAGAGTCTATTTTTCTGTTTACTTAGGGATTAATCATGGTTTCCAGGCTGGCCTGCCAGGATGCTAGCAGGGCTGGTTTAAGAAAGCGGAGGTACTGGATTTGGGGTTTTTCCATGCCCAGGCTAGTGATATTCTGAGGAAGAAAATGAATGGATGTGTTGTCACGTTTACAGCTCCTCAAGGAGTTACTGAAGGTTGTGTAACTTGTCTGATTCTGGTCACTAGTCTTGGTAAAAGCCTAAATTTGTCACTTCCACAGAAATTGGGAAGGGTTCAGAACAGCCTCTACCAAAATATTTTTGTTTGGTTTGGTTTGGTTCCGTGTATGTGTGTGTGCAAGTGCTTGTGCCTGTGTTTGTGTAGAGGTCCAAGGCCAACATTTGGTGGCTTTCTTAGTTCTCTCCCTTGTTGAGACAGGCTCTTTTATGGCACCTGGAGATTACTGATTTGACTAGGCCAGCTGGCCAGTAAGCTGGCCAGTAAGCCCCACCTCTCCTGGCCTCCCTGATGCTAAGATTCAGCCTGACTTTTTATATGTGTGTGTGTGTGTGTGTGTGTGTGTGTGTGTTTCGAGACAGGGTTTCTCTGTATAGCCCTAGCTGTCCTGGAACTCACTTTGTAGACCAGGCTGCTGGCCTTGAA
Source organism: Mus caroli (assembly GCF_978045245.1). Lineage (NCBI taxonomy): Eukaryota > Metazoa > Chordata > Mammalia > Rodentia > Muridae > Mus > Mus caroli. The sequence goes on along the minus strand of NW_028227256.1, from coordinate 148,733,878 downwards.
CTCAGAAATCCGCCTGCCTCTGCCTCCCGAGTGCTGGGATTAAGGCATACCCCCACCACGCCCGGCTTTTTTTTTTTTTTTTTTTTTAACATCAGTTTTTGTTTCTTTGTTTATTTGATTGTTTTTGTTTTGAGATAGCGTATTACTGTACTGAGGAGTACAGATAGGCAACAGTAGAACAGTGGAAACTCAGACCCCACATTCTACCAATGCCCGGGATTCCACTTGACTGCATTACTCCATAGAGTGAGGTGTAGTCTCCAGAAGTGTCTTTCTATGAGTTTCAGAAAGCATGATGCTGCTGTAAGAGGATCAAGCCAAGAAGTGCCATATACTCAAGGGCTATGGTATCAACTTTAACTGTTTTCTCTGTGCTGTTTGTATGAAACTCACAATTATTGGGAAAGAAAGATGCTTTCTGAAGTCCACATGACATTTCCTACTGAAGAGATAGGAAAAACAATGGAAAACCATTCCTTCGCTCTTTACTGGATCTAGCTGATACTTGGATACACCAAGAGCACAGAGGCAAAGGAGTGCAGAATTGATCTCTAAACTAGAATTTCCACATGTGGGGTTGGATATTATAGTGCTCTGGGCTTCCGGTCACTTTGTGTTCTTCCTAGACAGTGGCGTGTTCACTGTGGCCAAGTGAGATGAGCGTGTGACAACTACAGAGCAAGACGGTTCTAGAACACCTTCCTTAGAAGTTGTAAACTGGGAGCATGTCCCTCAGGCTGTCTGTAAGAGCTTCCAGAATTGTCTTCAGAAATGGCAGTGTTCGTGGGGACGACAGCAACAGTACAGGATCTCGAAGCAGCTAATCCTATTGCTTCTATAGACAAGCAGAGAGCACTGAGTGTGTGCTGTTGGGCAGTCTCCTTTCTTCACTTACACCGTCCTGGGTCTCTGGAATGGTTCCATTACAATTAAGAAGAGTCTTTCCACATTAACTAATGTAATCAAAATAATCTCTCGTCGTCATACTCGGGAGTCTATCTCCCAGCTGACTGCAGATTCTGCTAAATTGACAATTAACTCTAACCATCATACCAGCAAAACCATATTCTCTGTCTCTAGAGTAATTGATGAATGAGGTAGACTTCTAGAATCAAACACAAATCATTCTCATTTTGGAAAATTGTAACCAAATAAGAAATTTTTGTACCCTCCCACCCCTTGCACTGAGAGCCAACCCAGGGCCTAGTCGACAGTATGGCAGAGAACATAATGCATCATGCATTTCTTTTGAAATTTGTGGGTGTTGTGCACGTATGTCTGTCTCTGTACCACATGCATGCCATCTCTCCAGCTCCCAACATAGATAGCATGATAGCACCCCTGAACAGCAGAGATCTGAAGTCTGAGACACTCACTGTGAGTGCGTAGTATTCCTTTCCCCCTACCTCAGACTAAGCCAGACCTAAGGTGGCTCCATCTTTCTGCACTTGCTTGCTGAACACAGAGGGAAGTGACAGGGACGAGGCTGAGCCATGGGCAGGATGCTGTCCCTTCACCCTGACTCAACGATGTCTGCGCCAGCTTCCTTCCCTTTCTGCTGTTTCTCTTCCTGTTTGTGTTGGAGCTCTGGCAGGTCTCAACCTTCCTGCGTTCCATGGAAATAAATGTGTATGCTTGTGAGTGTGGGCTAAGATTGGTGTGTCCTCTTCAGGCAAAGCACAATTCATTCTCCTTATGGGAAAAACCCTTGAGAGAGGCTATCAGGCCAAACAGCAGCTTTCTCAGCTTTCTCAATGGTGGCTTGTTTTTTGCCTGAGATAAACATCTTGGACAAATTAAGGCATACCAAACGGTCTTCTCCCCTGTCCACTTCCCTCCTGGCTGCTGAGGAGGTGGTTAGAGAGCTTATTTTATCTCTCCTAATCAGGGCTGGCATTTCATCTTTGAGTTTAGTGCCAAACTTTACTTTTTTTTTTTTTTTTTTTGACATTTTGCTGCTTTGAACAGATCAGCTGGTTGGTGGCAGTAGTTGCTGTGGAGGTGCATGCCTTTAATCCCAGCATTCCAGAAACAGAGGCAGGTGGATCTCTGAGTTTAAGGCTAGCCTCATCTATAAAACATGTTCCAGGACAGCCAGGGCTATGCAGAGAAACTCTGTTTTGGAAAACAAAGCAAAGCAAAGCAAAACAAAACAAAACACAAAAAATTACAAAATGAAGAATGGAAGAGAGAGACAGGGTGTCTTACTCTGGCTCAGACTCCATTGTCTTTCTCTTGAAAGTGGTAGGATTATGAATGTGGCACCAAAGCCTTGCTTTTTAAAAAATTTTTTAAAAAAGATTTATTTTATTAATATATGTAAGTACACTGTAGCTGTCTTCAGACACTCCAGAAGAGGGAGTCAGATCTTGTTGCGGATGGTTGTGAGCCACCATGTGGTTGCTGGGATTTGAACTCTGGACCTTCGGAAGAGCAGTCGGGTGCTCTTACCCACTGAGCCATCTCACCAGCCCCCACTTTTTTTTTTAATTTTTTTTATTCCATTTATCTGTGTGAGTATGTGCACTCGTGTGTGTGGGGTCAGAAGGCGACTTATGGGTTGCTGAGAATGGCTTGATGGTTCTTTCCTTCTACCTCCTACATCCCAGGGACAGAAGACAGGTCCTTGGCATGTTCCTTTTCTTACTGGGCCATTGCTTTGTTCTTCTTCATGTATAGAGGCATCTGCTCTAACTATAGGCTGTTCATAGGATGGATTTTGTGAATACATATATTTAGAAAAGGTAGACTTTCTCCCCTGCCTGAAAATTTTATTTCCCAAGAATTAGTTTTTATTCTGAGTTAGATTTTTTTTTTTTTTTTTTTTTTTTTGGTTTTTCGAGACAGGGTTTCTCTGTATAGCCCTGGCTGTCCTGGAACTCACTTTGTAGACCAGGCTGGCCTCGAACTCAGAAATCCACCTGCCTCTGCCTCCCGAGTGCTGGGATTAAAGGCGTGCGCCACCACGCCCGGCTCTGAGTTAGATTTCTTAATAAGACCGAGGAGAGAGCACTGATATTAGAGACAGTTCATTAATTGTTCCGTTGTTTGTATGTCCCAGACTGGCTGTGTGACTATGTGCTAATTACAGACCTAAGTGGCAATTTCCAGGAACCCATGGGCTGAATACACAAGGCTTTAGCCTCCTCTTCTCTAATGCTTGTATTAAGATTGGATTAAAAAAGAACTATCTTATTATGGGACTCTTTAGGCAATCTCCATGACCCATGATATTATTACTTTAAATATTTTGATTTTCGCTTCTCTCTCAGAAGATGATAGTAGTACTCCTTCAGTTTGGGAGTCAGTTTGAAAGACAAAAATATGTGCAGTTAAGCATTAATTAGTCCCTTGTTTTAAAAGTAACCTTCTGATGAGCAATTATGACATGTCTATTCTAGTAAAATATTTGACCCTATGTTTCTAGCATCAGTCAGTGCATCCTGTGTGACTACCAGCCCTGACTTCTCTTCACACACACTTCCTTAATGACTCTCTACTTCCCTTATATAGAGATCAGGGTTCAGATGTAGGTATAGGCCAGCAGCAGCAGCACCCAGCACTTGGGAGCTGGAAGCAGAAGGATCAGGAATTCAAGACCAGGCTTAGCTAAATAGCAAGTTTGAGGCTACATGAGGCCCTATCTCAGAAAACAAATAAACTGAACAGTATGGAGGAAAGCAGGATCTTGAAATGGCCAGACCCCTGCAAGCTTTTCAGTTTGCTTGCTCAGCTACCACCACATTGGTCCCTCTGCTCTCTTTGAGCTTCCCCCCAAAATGGTCTTCTGTCTCAGGACAGAACTGATAGAATGAATATATATTACACACAAGACTGATTAGATTAGCATTCTTGGACTATAATAAGTATTCCAGCCCAGCCATCTGCTCAGTGTGGAGCCCGAGAACCTGGTACCTGCTTCATCCTCAAGGGTTGATAACCTTGAATCCCAACCATGAGCTGAAGGCCTGGAGGACTCTTGGAGAGCCACTGCTCTTCAGTTAATGTTGCAAGGGCAAGGAGCTGGGTTCTGATGTAGGTATAGGTTAGCAGCAGCAGGAGAAGCAACAGTGTAGATGCCTTGTAAGCAAGAAGTAAAGACCAGCAGGCAAAAAGCAACTTTTCCCCTGAAACCTCCTTCTATGCGGGCCAGAGCTAGAAGGTGCTACCCACTCTAGGGGAGGGTCATTCCTCTGTTAATTCTCACCAGAAAAAGTCCCCACAGGCCCGTCTCTTAGTTGATTCTAGACCCAGTTGCATTGACAACCATGGTTAGTCATCACGTCCTTGCCCTGTGATGCTCTTGATGTAGGTGTCCCTTACTCCCTTGTCTTCCTCTTTCCAGGTTTTGCTTTGAGTCAGGCCTCTCTATGTGGCTCAGGCTTCAAACTTGCCATCCTCATACCCAAGCTTCTCAAATGCTGAGCTTAGAGACGAACCACTGTGGCCCACCACAGCCAAGCTTATCCATGCGCGCGCACACACACACACACACACACACACACACACACACACACACAATTCTTGTCACCATTTCATATTAAAGCTCCTCAACTTTGGCTCTAGATATTTGGGGATAGTTCTTTGTTGCTGAGTTGTGTCTTTAGAGATATCCCTTCTACTGAACATCCATCCATCTTCAAGTTGTGATAGTCAGAAGTAGCTATTGACAGATATCACTTGCTCCTGGTCGCAGTGGAGAATCAAGGCTGACATAGCAGGCATTGCAGAGTGTTTCCCCTTTCTTCCTCACTGCGATGCAAGCTTCATGAGAGCAGGAGTTTCCACCTCTATTCTCCACTTGACAGTTCAACACAGATCACCAGTGAAGGAGGTAACCAACGGGTACCCGCCTTCTCTTGTTCTCCTGCGGGCACATTGGCCTTTCTTCTGCATTTCTCCATCTGAACTCATTCTCTGTCTGTGGGCCTCTTCCATTCAGTTCCAATTCCAGACCCACTCTGTTTGCAGGTCTCTGTCTCTTTGCTACTGAGGTATCTGATCAAATGTCTCTTGCCAGTGTCTTCCCTGCTCGCCCTATCCTACCTCACCCTCCAAGCCTGTAGCTAGTGTTTCTTCATTGAACTTTCTGATTACATTTACCCTTGAAGTCATCTCACTTCTTTTAAAACATTCATTTTTATTATATTTAATTATGTGTATGTGTGTTGGTCTGTATGCAGGTATGTATATGTGCCTGTGAGTGTCTGCAGAGGCCAGAGGTGCTGGGTTCCCTGGAGCTGGAGATCCAGGCAGTTGTGAGTTGCCCTATGTAGGTGCTGGGAGCTGAAAGCTCTGCAAGAGGACAATGTGCTCTGGACTGCTGAGCCATCTCTTCAGCCCTCTGACCTCCATACCGTGTCACGGACCAATCTTGTCCTAATAGACAAACATGTAGATCATATGCGCACACACAAACAGAGCACGCATACACATAAATAAATATTGGTAAGTTAAAGCTCATTGAAGTTATTAATGTTAACGGTTCTTGGTTTTACACATTTGAAATCCCACACATACGATAGCTCTGCATTTGCTACCTCCACCAAGCCTGAGTTCATTCCAGGTCCCATGTGGTAGAGGGAGAGAACCAAGTAATGCATTGTCCTCTGATCTCCTCACTTGTGCCCTGGCCTGTGAATGGGCACACACACACACACACACACACACACACACATACACACACACATACACACACACATACATACACACACATACACACACATACAAACACACACACACAAACACACACACATACACACATACATACACACACACATACACACACACATACATACACACACACATACACACACACACATACACACACACATACACACACATACATACACACACATACACACACATACAAACACACACACACAAACACATACACACACATACACACACACATACACACACACATACACACACATACACACACATACACACACATACACACACATACACACATACACACACACATACACACACACACACACACACACACAGTCAACACATGCACATGCGCAATAAAAGGCATTAATATAATCACTGTGAAATGATAATTGAGGACTTCTGCTTATCTGAAATATAGACAGAAAACTCAAGTAAAATCTTAAAATATGCTAAGAATGTGATTTTATCAGACTAAAGAAGCTTAAAACCTTGAAAAATTTCAGTTCTCCCCTACACTTAGAGGTAATGTAAGATTTTTTTCCCTCTACTTTTTTCCCTGTACTTTTTGCAATTTCTATCACGAGCGAGCTCTCTACATAGCCACTGTTTACTGAGTACCTACTGTGTGCTACCTTTTCTCATTTAATGCTCACAGCTTCCTTTTGAGGCATTGAGAGGGTACGATGGGGTTCAGAGAATCAGCTTGCTGGAGAAAGACTGTCAAGGGAAGAGCAGAGCTGAGGCAGAAAGCAGGGTTTGAACTCTGCTCTTCCCCACTCCATAGCATATACCTTCTGCATCACCTGTTTGTTCACATAAACATTTGTTCACTCTGTGATCGATACTCCTCTACTCACTAAGGACCAGTCAAGTGCTGTTGGCTGAGTTAGAGTGTGAACCAGAGAACCCCTATTCTATTTTCTGTGACATGGCACGCCTGACTTCAGAATGGAAAGCAAACGCCATAAGATCTTTGGTAGTATTCATCTACTTTACTTTGAGGTGCTGGATATCGATTCCTTGTGACTGTCACACTCACACTCCACCAAGACACAGCAGCTACCACTGAGACACAGTTCTCACCACTAAGACAGAACGCCCACCCCTGAGACACAGGATCAGGTCAAGATCTTTAAATACACACACACACACACACACACGGTCAGTGGGTTGGGGAACCCCATTCTCCTCTGCATCGTGCAGAGAATCACAGTTCTACTACATTAAGTGCATTTTCAGAACTTCAGGATTATGCAAGAAGGAATAACTCTTTGCAAATAGGTAAGGATGTAAAATACACTAAAACAGTTAAGTAAGTAAATATTCTATAAATATTTCCATGTGAAAGACTATTAAAGTTGGTCAATAGGCATAGGTTCTGTGGGTTTGCCTAGAGCCTTAAGGACTTCAAGGCTAATGAAGCTCAGAGATGAATTAGAGAAGGCTGGAACTAAAGAGTTCCCTGGTGGTCGAGACAAGGTTTATCTGATTTTTTACCTCAGGGTGGGAAAGATAGCAAGTCAATTCCAAATGGACCAGATAGCAGTTCAGTTGGAAGAAGCGACAAGAAGGTGTTTTTTTATTTTTGAGATTATAATTATGTCACCTCCCCCTCCCTTTCTTCCCTGCAAACGCTCCTATTTACTGCTCCTTGCTTTTTTCAAATTCATGGCCACCTTTTTCATTAGTTGTTGTAATTGATGTAATGTAATATATGTGTGTGTATAAGTATACACATATGTGTGTATGCATTTATAAATATGTACTCATTTCTAAATACCTAAGAACCTGCTCAGTCTGTATAATGTTCCTCGTATGTATGTTTTCAGGGCTGGCTGACACTGCACAATCCGTCTGTGTGCTCTTCCCTGGGGAAGACTGTTTCTCCTGCTCCCAGCATTCCCTAGTCACCTGTCGTTCTTTGTGTAGGGCTGAGGCTTGTGGGCTTCTATGCTAGCATGTCTGTTGTTTTTGTGCTTGTTCAGCTCATGCTCAGGCAGTCTTGTTGATGAGTCTTTCTGGGAGTAGCTTCCGACTGTCCTAGGATGATACGGTCTCACGGGAAACATCCTGATCCTCTAACTCTTACCACCTTGCCACCCTGTCTTCTGAAATGACCCCGAGACTAAGATATGGAGTTATCATAGGCATACCCACTGGGACTGGGAGGCTGGCTGGTTTTCCAGCATGAGGCAGAGGGTGAAGGCACTTGCTGTGGAGACTGACAACCTGAGTTTGAGTCCCGTGACCTGCAAAGTTGGAAGGAAAGAACCAATTTCTGTTCTCTGACCTCCAGATGCACACCATATATGCACACACACAAATGCACACCATATATGCACACACACACACAAGCAAACAAATAAATAAGTGAATAAATGTAAAAAGCACAACAGAACATGATCGGGCTAATATTTTTAATAGGATGATTATCCATCCTGATTTCCTGGGATATTGATATTTTGGTGTTAATCTAGCAAGAACCTGAGGGGAATGGGTAGCTACTCTTTCCAGGATCTCAACTGGGTTTGGTGCCATATATCTGAAATCTCAGCACTTGGTGGGTGCAGGGAGGAGGATAAGAAGTTTAAGGTCATCCATTCTTGGTTATGTAATTAAGTCCAGCCCGTGTTACATATACCCCTCTCAACAGTGTTGCTGGTACTCTTTCTTCTGGCTCCATTGTAACTGCAGCATCAGGTGTTTCTGGGGCAATTTTTGACAGTGATATTTCTACTGGCCAAATTAAGTGTATAGGTGGTGAGCCTGTGACCTCTTATAAGTAAGACTTCAAACTAGAGTGGAATTCACACAGACATATTTTCAGAGGCAGTAGATATCTATGCATTTATCATTATATGTCTTAGTCATTGTTCTGTTGCTGAGAATAGACACCATGACCATGGCTACTCTTATAAAGGAAGGCATTTAATGGGGGCTTGCTCATAGTTTCAGAGGCTGAGTCCATTATCATCATGTTGGGACGCATGGTAGTGGGCAGATGCTGGAGAAGGAGCTGAGAGTTCTGTATCCAGATCTGCAGGAAGCAGAGAGAGGTTATGAACATGGCTTAGACTTTTGAAACCTCAAAGTCCACTCCCAGTGACACACTTTCCCCAACAAGGCCACACACCTCCTAATCCTTTCTAACAGTGCCCTTCCCTAAACATTAAATATATGAGTCATGGGGACCACTCTTATTCTAACTACCACATTATACATTAACTAATTCATAAACAGTTTTATTTAATTGTTTTTGTTAATTTACTCAAAATAACAATTAAAATAATTGTTTATTTATTTATTTGATAAATAAATTGTATTTGACAAATTTGATAAATAAAATGATTGTAATCCTGACTGGCCTGGAACTCACTGTGTAGCCTAGCCCAGCCTGGCACTCATAGAGATTTACATACCTCTGTCTCCTGAGTGCCAGGATTAAAGACAGAAGATACTAAATTCAAAGACAACAATTACATCTAGATGGGCCAGAGTAATATGCTCTGCTCTTCATAGTTACAGCGAGCCTGGACACACTAGTTGCAGTGGTTAGTGTCTGCTGCCTGCAGTGAACTTCTCTCAACCAAGGAACACAGTGGGCAGAGGACCATTTCTCTCTGAGTGAAGATAAAAAGGAGCCGAGACTGAAGGAGGTTTATTCTCTGAAAGGATGCAAATAAGGATTCCTGGAAGGTGATCTGGAATTATCTTGAACCAGACTATATTTCTTCAGTTGATTCTTCAAAGCTATTGTTGTAGAGTTGATTTTTCATAAATTTTACATAAGGACAGAAATTTAGAAATATCAGAAAAGAGATTCTATCTTTATAGAGTATAGTCCAGGAAGAGACTTCACAATCATGAAATCCAAATCTTTACACATAAAGTTGAAGAAATTGAGGACCAGTGTTTCATAGCTGGCAAGTCGTTAAATGGCTCAGTCTGGGCTTGTTCCAAAGGATGTGGGTGGGGCATCCATAAGGGGATAAAGATGGTGAGACAGCTCTTTTCAGATGCTTTCCTAGAACAATAAAGGGAGTTTTATGGCACAAAAGACAACAGCCATTAAACTCTAAAGTCAACAGTTATTTCATTTTCTGCTTTGGTTATTGCCTTAGTCACTGTTCTATTGCTGTGAAGAGAACCATGGTCCAAGGCAGTTCTTATAAAAGAAAGCATTTAATTGTGGGCTTACTTATTGTTTTAGAGGTTAGTTCATTATCACCGTGGTGGGGAACATGGTAGCATGCAGGCAGACATGGTACTGAAGAAGTAGCTAAGAGTTCTACTTCCTGACCCATAGGCACAACGAGAGAGACTGGGTTTTATATGGGCTTCTGAAACCTCAAATCCCATCCCCAGTGACACACTTCCTCTAACAACTCTAAACCTCTTAATCCTTCTAATCCTTTAAAATAGTGCCACTTCCTGATGACTAAGAGTTCCAACATATAAGCCTATGGGGGTTATTCTTATTCAAACCACCATAAATTATACAGATGACAAACCATTAGAAGCCCTGTCTCGAAAAACCAAAAAAAAAAAAAAAAAAAAAAAAAAAAAAGACAAACCATTAAATACTGTTATTGCTAAAGCTCACTGAAGAATATATACAGTGAAGGACAGTGAGACTTAAAAAAGAAATTTCTTTATCAAAAAACGACTAGATGTTGTCTTAGCAATGCCATATCAACAGCACACATTTGAAAAATCAACAAAACAGCTACCCTAAACAGGGAAGGAAGTTAGTTAATAACCATCTTTTAAAAGCCAGGGTTTATTGGTATATATTCAACTTTATTTTTCAGTTCAGAAGTATCATTGCTTCACAGCAGAAACATAAATACATAAATACCTAAGAACCTGCTCAGTCTGTATAATGTTCCTCGTATGTATGTTTTCAGGGCTGCTTGACACTGCACAATCCGTCTGTGTGCTCTTCCCTGGGGAAGACTGTTTCTCCTGCTCCCAGCATTCCCTAGTCACCTGTCGTTCTTTGTGTAGGGCTGAGGCTTGTGGGCTTCTATGCTAGCATGTCTGTTGTTTTTGTGCTTGTTCAGCTCATGCTCAGGCAGTCTTGTTGATGAGTCTTTCTGGGAGTAGCTTCCGACTGTCCTAGGTGACACAGTCTCACAATCACTTGGAAGTTAAAGAATGAACTCTGTGGCAAGGACACCTGCAGGCCCATCTGGAATAAGTAAAAGCAAGAATGATTCTTATCTTATTGCATTGGTTAGCTGTACTAGACAAATAGCTCTCCAACTGCATATATGATCACAATCAAGTATTATTTATGGATGCTGATAGTGGCCAGAAAAGGGCATTTGGACACCTTGGAATTGGAGTTACAGGCAGTTGGGAACTGATGTTGGGCCTTCTAGAAGTATAATATGCACTCTTAATTTCTAGCACCCAAACAAACAGATTTTATTTAAGGTCCAAACATAAATTCCTTAATTGAGTAACTAGAATCTTTTTTGATTGATTGCCTTTGGAGGGTCAAGATGATGCACATAGTGTTTCTGTTAATTCCAAGGAATCTCAACAGAATAGGATCAAAGCAATGTCCCAACAACAAGAATGTCCCTTACAGAACACATAAGCCAACCTAGGTTCCATGCAGACTCTAGAATATGCCTAGTTGTTGAGAATTAAGGGCAGTTCTCTTGAAGAGTTTAGCCGTGAGTTTAGAGTTTAGTCCAGACCTAAAGTTGCCCCTAACCCTTCCCCTGATGGTTAGCTTTGTAGCTCCTTTCCCAGGAGCTTTGTAGGAAGGGAGGAATGCATTACTTCTTCTTAGCCACTTTGAGAATTGCTGATCTCTAAATAGGACTCCACAGAATACTGTTTTAGGATTCTGGCTAGTCTTCACATCTCTGAGAGTTGGCTTGGGTTCATCTATTGCAGTGATGAGTCCTAAGAATATTGTCATATATATATATATATATATACATATATATATATATAAGCTTAAAACAACAGACATTTATTATCTTACAGTTTCTTTCTTTCTTTTTTAATTTATATGTTTGGGTGGTTTATTTATATTCATCTGTGTACCACACATGTGTCTGGTGTCCATGAAGCCAGAGAGGGCAGCCAATCTGAGACTGGGGTTATAGATGGGTCAACATGAGGGAACTAGAGATCAAGTCCTGGTCCTCTGGAAGAGCAGCCAGGGCTGTTAAAGCTGAGCCATCTCACCACCCCCTAAATTACAGTTTCGGAGGGTCAGGAATCTCCCTGCAGCTTAGCTGAGAAGTTTTAACACTCTTGGTAGCAGTAAAACCCTTCACAGGTTTATGCCCTCAACACTTGCTGTGGCTGAGGATAGCATGGGATTCACCCACCGGGCTTAACTGGTTTTTACAGGAAAGCACATGAGTTTGCACTGGAAAACATGTGGAAAGTAGGTAATATCTCTGATACTGAGACCAGAAGGCTTTTACATAAAGAACTGTTTGCATTGTGAAATTCTGAGGCCAATTATAATTGTTTAAGTTTGGGGATAGAAGAGTTGAGCAGATATTTAGCTTAAGTCTTCCAACTTCACAGACAGCATTTGTGGGTCTGAGAAATGAAATTCGATGTAATACTTTGGAGTGTTTGTATTGAGTCATTATCATTGCAATACTTCTTCATGGGAAGATTATATTACAGTATAATATCAGTAAGCTCTCTCTGGACTTTCCAGGCTGACTGTGAACAAAGACAAGACAATAGGCCAGCAGTGAAGAAACAGTATGTCCAGTTCTCAGCCACCCTGGAGTAGTGAATATGAATGCAGCAGGCAGCACTGAGATCAAGACCATAACCACCATTGTCCTGCACATTAGTGGGACGATGGGCTACTGGAGTGTTGTAAATACTGTTTCTTCTGAGCCTCAGAGCTTTTGGAAAAGACACTGAAAGTTTTGAGCAGCACACTTGAACTTGCTGATGACCATTTCTTCTGTAGGATGTAACTGATGAGAACAACCTTGCAAGACTATAAAAACAATCAGAAACAAACTGTCCCAAGTGATAATCAATACTTGATATCTCATGTCATCATCATATCACCAGTATGTTTGTTTCTCCAAGGTATTAACTTCATAACTAGTGTACAGCTATTCCCACCTAAGGGAATTCTTGATTCTTAGGTTTTCAAAACTCCATTGGTGTATCTGATAGGAGTCAGTGGTGGGGGGAGCAGCAGCCTGCTGTTGCCTGGTGATGAGAGAACACCTGCACAGATTTGCATGGGTGTTAAAAATTCAGGGCTTCAGATATTATTAATACATATCTACTGAGTTATACAGAAGGGGACAATCCACATTGTTAGCAAACCACTCAAGAGAGTCCCACTGATCTTTAAAAACAATCACTTAAGGGTTTTGGATACCCTACAAGGCTCATAGAAGCCAAGACAAATGAGTTCATTTTTAACTAGAAGTTTCTAGTATGTTTTTAAAATACATTTTAAATTGAAATAGAATTCTATCACTTTCCCTTTCTTCCTCACAGCTACCCACCCTCAAACCCCTTTCCATGTCTCTCCATGCTCAAATTTATACCCTCCTTTTCTTTGGTTATTATTGTTACAAACACACACATATATAGATACACACATATAGATACACACATCGATACATACATATGTATGTACATGTATGCATATATATAATATAAATAATAATATATATATAAAACCCACTGAATCTATTTTTGTTGTTATGTGGGTTTTTTATTTTTTTGACTCATTATTCTGCATCCTACAAATAATAAGGGGGATCATTTCTGCGAAAGGTTAATTCTTCTTCCGGTAGTCATTAGTGGCCTATGGTTCTTTGTTTAGGGGTGGGACCCCTCAAAATTTTCACCCTTCCATATTAATATGCCTATTGATATGGCTGTTGTTCTGGTCTTATTTATGCAGCCATTTCTAGGAGAGACTGTTTCACAGCATATTTTCTGGTATTCTGGCTCTTATAGACTTCCTGGTATTCTGGCCCCTTCCCAGAGTTATAGATACAGAACCTGTGATGTACATTTATCAGTTAGAGCTGGGTGACCCAGTCTCTGTAGTTGTGGTTTTCTGTGATGGTCTCCATTTGCTATAAAAGGAGATTATTTTCATGAGTGTAGCTACACTCATCTGTGGTATAAGGACAAGAACTAGAGTATAGTAAGGGATTATGATGGTCTAGCAAGGTGGCGATTGGGGACTTTCCCCCTAAGGTCCATGACTTCACTAGCCCTTGGTACTTGGCTTCATTTCTAGCACCTGGCATATTTATCTCCTGTTAAGTGGATCTTAAATCCAGTTAGGCAGCTGTTGGTCACAGCCAAGACATGAGTGCCACTTATCACACGTTCATGTAGCTTTTGCCATGCTGGTAACTGTCATAGTTCATAGTGTTTCAGACTTGGTTCCCTGTCTTGGAATCATGAAAGCTAGAGCCCAGGAGAGAGGCTTCCAGGCCATATCCAGCTCAAATTCCCCAGAGGTCTGTGTTCTAAGTGTGCAGCGTCTTCAACAACAGAGGCCCATTCACTCAACTCCTGAGAGGCAACCAATTGCTACATTGACAATATATTGTGTTTGGCGTCACTATAGATCCCATTGGTAAAACTATTTGTGTAAAGTAATCTTAATATGATATAGTTATTTAGGTAATTATCTGTTAGAGCCTCTCTTGTTCTCACTAATTTTTCTCTAACAAATCTTTATCTTCTCTGCTTAAGAAATTATACAGTTTATCTTACATCTAGTTGTAAAATATGTATGGATATCACTATGTTCATATGTTATATGCATCATAAGATGAGATAGAAATTAAAAATTGATGAAATAAGAAATTGGTGTAGGAATTCTGCTATTTTCTTCCCTAGATCTTTTAGGGTATCCCTTAGGATTTATGCTCCCTACTCTGAAGGCCAACTGGTCTACATTGAAAGTGATCACTGTGTTCTTTCTCTAACCTACTAAGTGGCATTGACAAATATTGTTTCCAAGTGTCAGGACTGTTTTGGATTTCAAGGATTCAGTGTTTAGTAAGTGACTGATCTATCACTGAGGTGCCAATGTCACCCCTTGTCACTCCTAGGCTTTCTGGATATAAAGGTTCATGACTTCTTTCTTTGCCAGTAGGAACAGAGCTACATCTACAGTTCAAGGCTCTATCCAAGGCCAAATGTATAATGTAAGTATACCAAGGTTTAGAGAAAAGTCTAGGCTTAGTAAGTCCTAGGAATCTAAGCAATGAAGTCAAGAGGCTAAATGAATTTACAGACTTACACACAACACTGCCGTTGGGAAGGCCATGTGGTAAACCAGGGAGAGGATAGTGTTTAAAGGACTTGGGTTGCCTGGGCTTCATTCTTAAGGGTCATGGGCATTCTATAAACAGTCAAACACCCAGTCTTTTGATTGCTTCTTCAGAGAACAAGGATAATATCTATTTTTGCTATCACAATGAAGTTCTCATTGTTGCTGATGGTCCCATAGAAGTCGAGGCTGAATCAAAGAGTTGTCAATCACTAAAAATGTATCGAGTTCCTGAGGCTCTTCAAACTTACCAGCAGGAGAGTGGAATTTTACTCCTGCTGACTTTTCTGGAACATGCAGATTTTTTTCTTCTTCTGAATCTGACAACTACTCACTTTCGATCTGTCATTTCTTCACTCCCACAAGGCTCAAGAGAAGTGACTTCAGTGTGGCTCTGCCTTTTGGCATTTGATTTCCTTTAGCCTTCTTTCCCTCATCTGTAAAATGAAGAGGATGATATTTACTTATGGAAGTATAATGAATGTTAAATGAGGTAATTTATGTAAAATATGTGCCACAGTTAGAATGCAGCAAAAAAAAAAAAAGAATAAATTATTATCACTCAACTTAAATGGCAAACGCAGGCGAGTTCACTTAACATTTAGCAAATGCAAATGAAGATTCACACAGCCATTTAGAGCTACATTTTTAAGTATTTAGGGTGAAATGGTAAGACAGTGCCCTAAAACTCTCCACTAACAACAACAAAGCTTTTAGGGCAGGGGATGTACTGGAACAATGCGTTTTAGGACAGGGTCTAGCTTGGTGGTAGAGAGCATTTCTCTTGATGAATCTCGAAACTCAGTTGAGAATGAAAAATATCCTGACAGAAGGAAACTTTTGACTCTGTGTTAGACTGTCTAGATTTAAGACTGTTTCTCCAAATAAGACTAAACATTTACTAGACATGAAAATAATTGGAGAAAGTGTTATTTCTATGATCATGAAGTAATGAGTGTAGTTTCTGTCTCTGGAGCTCTGACCTCGGCTTTTAAATTATATGACACAAATCTTAGGCTAATATTTAACAATGATTAATTTATTCTTGTCACACAGAATATAGACAAAGAGCCACAATCAGTCATGTAATGATTCATGATGCAGTGGGTGACATTTCTTTGTCCTGAATTGTACAAGAATGATGTGACAATTCCCGTGTGCTACATGCTACAGCTGATGGCCACTTACCTTCAGAATGGGCTTATAGCTTAAAAAATGACCAAAGGACTCATCACACCTAGTTTGGAGTAAAATTTCACATGAATGCTTTTTCTTAAATGCTATTAAATTCAAACCTGAATCTAGGAGTGGTGGTGCATGCCTGTAATCCTGGCAGTTTGGAGGCTGAGGCAGGAGGAATAGAAGTTTGAGTTTCATGCTGCGTTTTATATATAGAGAGAGACCTTGTTTGAATACACACACATTCACACACACACACACACACACACACACACACACACACACACACACACTCATAAACACACATACACACATATGCACACACCCACCCACACACACTCTCCATAATAAATATGATAGCAAACTGGTGTTGAAACCCGTCTTTGTTCAGACAGGAAAGAGCTTACTAGAGACCCAGCTCACCTCCATGACTTGGCAAGGCACATGCAGCAGAGACCACAGAGTTTTGAACTCTGTGGTTTATTTCTCACAACTTAGCTTCTTGCCATTTATCTGTCTCCTCATTTAATTGTTTATTGTTGTGTTGTTCAGAGGGTATCAACGTGTGGTAAAATAAGGTTAATGTGAAACACTGTGTGCAATGTTTTCTCTAGAACAAGGGTGGATGTGGCAGCAGAAACTGGTATTTCCAGGTTCTCAGTGATGGATTGGTCCCTATGTCTACTGCATATCTTCAGTACTGTGTGTATAATTACCTCCATTCTTAGTGAATACTCATATTGAGATCCATGCTTGGGGAACATGCTTATGTCTCCTTTTCATCCACATTGTGACTTAGATTAAATATTCCTAAGGGGATAATTTATACTGGGATATAATTAATTATTTGAACCAACTTATATTTTAAAAGATGGTCTAAAAAATTTTAAAGAGACAGAATAGTTGATTAATATATTAGACCCTATCAGCTACAAACTCATAGGACTTTAAGTGAGAAAGCCGGTAAGTACTAATCTGTCATATGACTTGTAAACACGGTGTAGAGATGAATACTTTGTTATTGAAATTGAAGTAAGTGTTAACCACTTTAACAGAAGTAAAACAAAAATACAAACATACCAACAAAATGCCAGCAGAGTAGGTGTGGTGGTTTGAATATGTTTGGCCCATATGAAGTGACACTATTAGGAGGCATGGCCTTATTGGAAGAGATGTGGCCTTGTTAGAGGAAGTGTGTCACTGTGGAGGAAAGGCTTTGAGGGCTCCTATAGATGCTCAAGGCTGACCATTGTGATCCAGAGCCTCCTCCTGGTTGCCTGCGGAAGACAGTCCCCTCCTGGCTACCTTCAGGTCAAGATGTAGAGCTGTCAGCTCCTCTAGCACCATGTCTGTCTGCACACTGCCATGCTTTGTGCCATGATGGTAATGGACTAAACCTCTGAAACTGTAAGCAAGCCCCAATTAAATGTTTTCCTTTATAAGAGTTGCCTTGGTTATGGTGTCTGTTCATGGCAATAAAACTCAACTAAGACAGTAGGTGCTAGCTGAGTGTGAAAATAATGAGAACAGCTCCCAGAACTATCTGTGTCATATCCTAGAAATGTGGATATGCTAGAAGCACACAGCCTAGAGTGACAACTTTAGAATTCGCAATGACAAAGAAGTAAGCGCAGAACCAAATGAATTATTGTATAAGGAAGAAGGATGAAGTGTGAAGGAGCTCCAAGTTCCAGAAGAATGTGATCAGAACCCACCTCTGCACTTTCTCCGTCTCTGGTCATAAGTTTCCATAAGCTTCCTGCATAAGCCTGCAACTTCCTTCAGGGAGGTCAGCAGTGATTTACTGTTTTCCAGGCTTTCCTCCTCCAGGTAGGTATGACCTATGACACACTGATGGCTTCTCTTCGGAAACTCTCTTTTCACCTGGCTGGTGTCACCATTGAGCAGTTTTCTGCAGCTCTTTTCTTTCCTTCTTTCTTTCCTTCCTTCCCTTTTTATATCAATGCCCAATATTCCATACCTGGCTTCTTTAAACATTGCAGGAAGTCATAAAAGTAAAATATGAATAAAATCACACACGGGTCTGGCAGGCATTGCTAAATGATCTGGACAATTTTTTCCAAGCCCAGATCTTATCCTAGAACTCTCAGAGGTAGTCCAGGAAGATGTTGTATGATCAGAGCTTGCATGTTGGTAGAATTCTTTATTTCTATTCTAAGTTCAAATACACAGCTTGGGAAGTTCATCTGTAGTTATGACGGTAAAGGACAAAATACTTGGGCGCTGTTTTCATAAGTGTCTTTATCACCACGTGTGCTTTCATGGTGCCTGAAGAGTATAGTCAGGGTTGGATAAATATTTGAAGAAAAAAGGTCAAGATGTAGAAGTAACAAACAATATCTATTATGATGGGATAGATCTTGAAAACTCAGTGCAATTAAAATGAAATGTAGTGATCATAGAGAATGAGGAGAATAGTGCTATCAGCATCTGTGTGTGTGTTTTAAATCAATCAGTTAATTAGTTAATTAATAGAGACTCAGTGTCTTAGGTTTCTAGTAAGACCATGACTAAACACAACTTTGGGAGGAAAAGGTTTATGTTGTCTTATATTTGTAGGTAACAATTTATCACTGAGAAGTCTGGGCAGGAACTCAAGCAGGGCAGGAACCTGGAGACAGAAACTGGAGCAGAGGCCACAGAGGAGGAGTGGTTCTCACTGGATTGCTTCCAGCTCAGTTTGCTTTCTCACAAATCCCAGGAAGACCTGATTTGTCTGTTTGAAGGAGGCGCCTGGAGCAGTAGACTGGGCCTTTCTACTTCAACTGTTAATTAAGAGAACGCCCTACAGTCTTGCCTACAAGCGATCTGGATAGAGGCAGTTTCTCAACTTCTTCTTCCTAGATAACTTCGGCTGCTGACTGTTGACCAGGAAAAAAAAAAAAAAAAAAAAAAAAAGACAGCCCAAAACCAAAAAACCAAAACCAAACTAAACCAAACCAAAACCAACCAACCAAATAAACAAACAACCCCCCCCAAAGAACACACATACACATACACACACACACACACACATACACACAAACAACAACAACAACAACAAAACCTAATCAGGACACAGGATAACACCATGTAGCCCTTGCTGGTCTGAAACGCTCTATGTAGGAATAGGATGGTCTAGAACTCAGAGATTTTCTTGCCTCTGCCCATTAAGTACTAGGATTAAAGGTATATGCCACTGCTCTTGGCTAGAGGTCTATTTTGAAAAAGAACATTTCTAGACAAAGATGCTTTTCTGGACAGTATTTCAAAACTATAGTTGAGTAAATAAACACACTCTGTTTAATGAGTCCCCCAAAGAGGTGTGGGAGATGGGTTTGAGGTTGAAGCTTTGGTGGTAGACCAGATCAGTTGGATATTTGGCCTCGAAGTTGTAAGTCCCAATCTAGGGCCAGTAAGAACGCACTGTGCAGAGCCAAGGCTAAAGTAGCACCAGATACGCTACTCTAAGACCTTCTACTGACATTCTGTCATCAGGAATCAGGTCTGTAGCCTGACCTTTTCCCTAAAATCTAATAAATAATCTCTAAAAGGTTTATGACAGAGATGCTTCTAATAAAATGTTTATATCACACACCCACTCACACACACACCCACTCACACACACACCCACTCACACACACACACTCACACACACACACTCACACACACACACACTCACACACACACACACAGTCACACACACACAGTCACACACACACACTCACACACACACACACTCACACACACACACACACACACACTCACACACACACACTCTCTCTCTCTCTCTCTCTCTCTCTCTCTCTCTCACACACACACACACACACATGAGTAGGGGGAAGGATTATGGGCTGAGCATGATTTTCCCTTCTTCACTTTGGTTTCAGGTCGTTTGTTATATAACACTATGGCATTATTGTCTAAACTTCATTTATATGCTACCAGAACTATTTTTTCTATAGTTCTAGAAAGCACAGGAGTACTTAGCCTAAATGACTAAGTGCTTCCTGTTACAATTCTGTGTTCCCAAAAGTTATTAGCTTACACAATTCCTTTTTTCATTATAGTGTGTGTGTTTGTGTGTGTGTGTGTGTGTGTGTGTGTGACTGGGGGAATTGAACCTACAGCTTTGTACATCTTGGACAGTACTTAACCACTAAGTCTTACCCCCAGAGAATTTTCTAGAACAGCACTATTATTATTAATTATTATTATTTTGGTGACACATCACTTAGTAAATATTTTTAGCTTCATGGACTTCTGCTCTGTTTCTTCTGCGGCTCACCTCTGCTGATGTGGTGAAATGCTGCTGTTACCACAAAACTTCTTTTATAAAGCTAAGTGTTGGTCTGTGTTTGTCCCAGAGGCTGTAGTTTTGTACTGCCCCACTCCAGGTGTGCGACTTTCTTTCAAAAACTTACTTATTCCTAAAATTTTCACACAAAAATATTTATTTTTAAAATTTCCACACAAAATGTATTTTTCAGATTCAAAACGCATTGCATGTTGAGTCTATTCCCACACTCCCTATCCTTTGTTCAGTCCTCCTGCTCCTGAAATGTTTTGAAATATCCTTTCATCCACCTCTGGCTTATTTTCTAGTCTTATTATTTATGCATTTATTTTTGTATGTTATTTATTTTATGTGCGTGCGTGCGTGCGTGCGTGTGTGTGAGCCATTTCACTAGTCCCTATGTTTTCTTTTTAAATTTTGCGATTTATTGAGTTCATTAAAAAAAAAAAAGTCTGTGAGAATCCTGTAATTTTCCTTAGGTTGTGGTTTCTTCTACAGAGTCTCTTCGTTTCTCCCTCCCGCCCCTCCTTTCTTCCTATAAAGCTTCATGTATTCCAGGCTGGCCCCAAGCTCCTTATGTAGCTGAGGATGGTCAGGAACTTTCATTCCTCCCAGTTCCAGGTTGCCGCTGCACATCCCGGTGCCCATCCATCAGAGAGTGCCATAGAGTTAGAGGCTGCGTTTGAGGTTGGAATGACTCGCAGGCCGGATGGAAGGTTTTACACTCTCTTTTTCTTTTTCTTTTCGTTTTTTTTTTTTTTTTCTTTTGAGACAGGGTTTCTCTGTATAGCTCTGGCTGTCCTGGAACTCACTCTGTAGACCAGGCTGGCCTCGAACTCAGAAATTCACCTGCTTCTGCCTCCCAAGTGCTGGGATTAAAGGCATGAGCCACCATGCCCAGCGGTTTTACACTTTCATTGGAGAGTTTTTTTTTTTTTTTTTTTTTTTTTGTTCTGTAGCAAAGACCATTCGAGTCACGTGACAGCTGTAAGTCCTTCTTGGACAGACTATTCTAGGCCTTAATTTTTTTCCTGATTCTTCCTGGGGCCCTGAGGAATGGTAAAATCTGGAATATTTTAATCTACCTCATCTTGCCTACCCATTCCATTGGGTCATTTTCCTCTGACTCTACTTTTGGAAGGGAGGGAGAGGTTACATTAGAATTCTCTGAATCTGTTTGACCCCCAACTGTGAACACAGAAGTTGTCCAGTGAGGGAGGGGTTAGTAGCCCCTCTGATGCCTCCTCTATCCTCAATCCTGTTTTCAGCGGAGGCTGAGACCTCTCATTTTTTGCTAACGGTGATGGTTTGTTCTTTGAAGGTTTAGATTCAGACTGCGGGAGATCAAATCAGGGGTTCAGATTTGTGCGTCAGTTTCCACATCTATAAAATGGAAATAACATCACTGGGCTGTTAACCACTTCCGTTCCCAGTCTTCTGGGTGGAAAACCAGGTTATGCATCTCCCGTTGAAGGAGCAATCCTTGCGTTTAACATACCTGGCTGTGTTTATCTGGGAGCACACGGACCTTTGTGTTCCCAACATCCGCATGTGCCAGCTCCCCCAGCTCTGCCCTGTTCGTTTACACTTTTATTATAATTTAACGTTTAAATCACATTTCGTTTATCTGTCATGTGTGCGTTTACATGCATGCCATAGCACATATGTGGTGGTCAGAGGACAGCTTATAGGAGTGGGTTCTTTCCATCTGTTGTGTGGATCCTAGGGATCAAAACCAGGTTGTGAGGCTTGGTGGCAAGCGCTGTGAGCAGCTGAGCCATCTCATCAACCCTGTCTTCACTATTATTGTCACACGCTTTTGATCTTTGTTTTTTTTTTCAGACGTTGGGATATTTGATTCAGCCCTGTGGTCTTTTTGCTATGCTATTTTTTAATCTGAATTTATCTATCTATTATACGTAAGTACACTGTAGCTGTCTTCAGACACTCCAGAAGAGGGCGCCAGATCTCGTTTCGGATGGTTGTGAGCCACCATGTGGTTGCTGGGATTTGAACTCTGGACCTTCCGAAGAGCAGTCGGGTGCTCTTACCCACTGAGCCATCTCACCAGCTTATCTATCTATCTATTTTGTTTTTTCGAGGAGACAGGGTTTCTTTGTATAGCCCTGACTGTCCCGGAACTCACTTTGCTGGCCTGGAACTTAGAGGTCTGCCTGCCTCTGCCTCCCAAGTGATGGGACTGACAATGTGTGCCACCGCTGCCTAGCTTTCATTTTGTAAGTGAAAACATAATTCTTTCTCCCTTCCCTTTCTGTCCTCCCACCCTTCCCATTTACCACTTGCCTCATACATTCATGGCCTCTTTCCCCACATCCCTGCCCCCAACATATATGTATAGGTGTATGTATGTATAGATCAATACAACTTGGTCTGTCAATTAGTGTCACTTGTATGCATATGTTTATACTGACTAATTGGTGTTGATAACCAATTGCAGGCTTATGCCTGGGAGAGATGAGTTATCCCTCTATCAGTGTTCCTTGGTTGGCTGTAGTTCTCTTTGTCTAGGGCTGCGGGTCCCTATGAGTCTTCCCCTTTCCATGTTAGCTTGCCTAATGGGGTTGTGCTTGTTCAGGTTTTGTTCCGACATCCATATTGTTGAAGCCTATCTGTCATTATGCAATCTCACAGCAGAAGTACTGGTCCTCTGGCTCTTACAGTGCTTCCACATTTTTTGCTATGATGTTCCTTAAGCTTTTGATGCAGGAGTTGTGTTGTAGACATATCAGTTGAGGCCAGGACAGCCCATGATCAGATGTTCTCTGCCTTTTAATGAGTTGTGGTTTTCTGTCATGGCCTCCACCTGTTGCAAAGAGAAGTTTCTTTGATGCGGGATGAGAAATATTTATCTGTAGGTGAAAGGATAAATGTAATTAGAAATTGTGCTGGTTTGGTAAAAGTTTAGGTATAAAGTTCCTTCCTAAGATCCGTGAATAGTTGGTTAGATTTCCAGTACATGACTTCCCTCACGTTGAATGGGCCTCATATTCAAATAGACATGTGTTGGTTACTGACAAAAAAAAAAGTGAGTCCCACTATTGCACACTCAGGGATGTAATTGCATGCTGATTGTCATTTAGTTCATAGGTGTATCACAGGTAGGTAGGACTGTTGGAAGCTTGCATATGACCTTTCCATGTCACTATGAAAGCTGGTGTTCAGGGAGGAGGCTCTCAGGTCAGATCCAGCTCAGGTCTTCTGAGTCCTGTGTGCAATATGAATGGTGCCCTCAACAATCAAAACTTACCTTTAGACGGAGAGACAGCCAAGGGTAACAGTGATAGCCTATATTGTTTCGGGCATCTCTTGGACTCCATGACCAACAGCCCAACTTTTTGAAGCTCTATAATCATTTCTTATTAAAAATTAAGCTTTTAGGCCAGATATGGTGTCACATGTCTCTTGTTCCAGCACTAAAGAGGCAGGCGCTGAAAGATTGCTATGGTTCAAGACCAGGATACTCTACATAAGGAATCTCGCGCCAACCAGGGGAATATAGCTCTGTGTTAAAACACCAAACAATAGAAGTCACACTAAAATGCAACTAATAAGACTGCATCTTAATCATTAGAGATGGTAGAAGCCTTGGCGAGGAAAGGGGGCCATTAGTAAGTTTAATACACGAGTGGTAGAGAAAGGACTAGCCTGCCCTTCTGTTTATAAATAATTAATTCATGTTCAGCAGTGTGTAGCCTTGACCGACTCTGCTGCCTTGGCTGCTGTATAATTTGTAGGATTTCAGAGTATATCCTTTTCACTCCTACTGCCTGCCTCTCATGGTCTCTTCTAAGTCCTTCTCTGCTCTTGTCTTCGGTTTCAGCTGACTGCTCTCATATCTTGCCACCTGATTTGACGTTTGCACAGACTTCTCCATTCTTTCCTGTGGAAAGAGATTCTTTACGCTCCCGCCTGTAAAGACAGAGGGGCTTGTTACTGCTGCTTCATGCTGTGGCCCAAAATTTTGAGCACAGGCATGTTTTATTTTGATTCAATTGTGTGGCTTAGGATAAAAAGGATCCTATTAGAATGGAGCATACTAATTCCTTGGAAATCTTTTGTTTGTTTGTTTGTTTTTTAACAGGAGGAGTTGGAGTTATGGACAGGCTCAATTTCCAGTAGATTATTTATAATTCCTATTTCTGTATTCTATTGTGGTATGAATGCTTTTTAAATATTCTATTTCTCACATAATGAAAATAAACAATTCTACTTCAATAATACCATCATTGCTCAGTGGGACAGAATGACAGATGAATTATATATTTTTCTTTTATGGTTAAATAAAAATCAAATAGAAAATCCATTTATCTTAGTCTTTGACAAATATAGTCTTCAGGAGGCTTATGCAGTCTTCCCCCTTAATATTAAATACGAGGACATTAATGTAAGAGTCTGTACCAGCCTGAGGAGTCAATTTGAAAATTAAAGAAAATATTTGATGCCGATTTGTTTCCTGCTAAAATTGGATTTTTTTTCTTCATGAAAGAAATCACTTCTTAGGTTCTGATTAATTGAAGGTTTGATTTTTTTTTCCCAGCTCTTGTTTATGAATTACCACACCATGGGGTGTGGCCAAAATACATGCTCAGTGTGAGTCACTGTGGTCCATGAGGTCAGTTACATAATAGCCAGTATGTCCAAGGTTCTGTGTAGACAGTCCACGTGGGAAACTAATGACGGGGAGAGTCTTTTAGTCAGGTCTCCTGCATTCATACAAACATGGTTTTAACAGAGGTGGAAACACTGGCCACCTGTTTTGTGACACTGCCGAAGGGTCATCCCAAGTGTCCACAGTAATAGGACAACATCAGAACAGACCGCCAGGTTACTACTATGAAGATCGTAAATGAGATCTGTTTTAATTTCCAGTCTGTGTCTGTGTGTCTGTGTGTCTGTGTGTCTGTGTGTCTGTGTGTCTGTGTGTCTGTGTGTCTGTGTGTCTGTGTGTCTGTGGGTGGGTATGGAAGGGGAACACAAGTGCCCTTGGAGACCAGACACTTTGCATTCTCCTGGAACTGAACTTTTAGGCTGTTGTGGGCTGCCTGATGCGGGTGCTGGGAACTGAACTCTGGTCCTTTGAAAAAGCAATATTTGCTTTTAACTGCTAAGCCATCTCTCCAGTCTCTACTATGCAGATTTAACAAGCATTTGAGATATTAAAATCCTTTAAAAAATTACCTATTGAAAAAAAAAAAAAGAGGGCTGGAGAAATGGCTCAACAGTTAAGAGCACTGTCTGTTCTTCCAGAGGTCCTGAGTTCAATTCCCAGCAACCACATGGTGGCTCACAACCATCTGTAATGGCATCCGATGCCTTCTTTTGGTGTGTCTGAAGACAGTGACAGTGTACTCACATACATAAAATAAATCATTTTAAAAATTACCTATTAGACCACAAATACAGCAAAATGGTAGACAACTTACCTAGTGTGCTGGACAGTTTTATGACAACTTGACACAAGCCAAAGTTGTCTGAGAGAAGAGAACCTCAATTGAGAAAAAGCCTTCATAAGACTGGGCTGCAGGCAAGGTTGTAAGGCATTTTAAGAAAATTAGAAATTGATGAGGGAGGGCCTAGCCCATTATGGGTGAAGCCATCCCTGGGCTGGTGGTCCTGGGTTCTATTTAAAAGCAGGCTGAGCAAATCATTAAACAGCAGCATCCTTCCATGGCTTCTGTCTGCATCAGCTCCTGTCTCCAGGTTCCAGCCCTGAGTGAATTCTTAATCCCACTGCTTTCGATGATGACCTGTTGTTATAGGGAACTGTGAGCAAAATAAGCCCTCTCCTCCCCAAGTGGCTTTTGGTCCTGGCCATTTCATCGCAGCAACAGTAACCATAACTAAACACGTAGCGTGAGTAAGACTCCAACTTCTATTCCTAGCACTGAAAAGCAGTTTGTTTTAAAGATGGAAGGATCTTGCCCTGTGATACTATTTCCTTAGATATCACAGTTCTGGAAATGGTCTAAGCCTTAGTAACCTCCTGCTAAGTGAGAACGTCACCCCTTCCCAAACTGAGTCACTAAAAACCAGCCATCTTTTATTACTGCTCCAGAGTCCACAGGTCAGCAGGTTCTTCCACTCGTAGGAGGACCAGGCTTACATTACCAGGCTTGCCTATTGACTACGGTCAAGAGGCAGAGTGTCTGCTTGTTGGTTTGTTTTGGCGGAGCCTTAATCATATGCCTGCTGGTTAGTTGATTGTAGGCTGGGACAATGAGGTTGTCTGGGCTGTGTATTGCTCATCGGTCCTGAGACTTATATATTACAGCAGCAGGAGGAGGCTGAGAGGGAGAGTGGAACAGAGGTGTGCAGGGCTCCTGGGAAAATATTTCTCCCTCTACACTCTGTTAATGAGAGAAAAAAAAAAAAAAACCTAACAGAAACAATCTACTCAAGGGGTGGGAAAATAGACAAGTGGACGTGGTGAAGTAATATTGAGAGGGAGTTGATTTGTGGCAGGGTGGAAAATCACCATCATTTTGTAATCTACTATAAAACATGGAGTCTTTCCCATGTCTGTGTTTCATATTTTTAGTAAATGGACGCATGTTTAGAAATAATCTTATACTACTAAAATGAGCATAATTACATACTTAAATATTATTTATTATATGCTCTTGAACACTGACTTTTTCAAACACACACTTATGGGGGCTGAGGATACAGGCCAGTTGTTAGAATGCTTACTTTCCTAGTAAGCACAGAGTCCCGGGTTTGTTCCCCAGCACTGCATGAAAGTGGGTGTGATGGATTTGTGTAAGCCTAGCACTTACAGGAGCAGGAGGATCCAAAGTTCAAGGGTCTCCTCAGATACAGAAGGAGTTTGAAGCCAGCCTGGGCTGTAGGAAACCTGGTCTCAGAAAAGACCAAAAACGAACAAAACTAATAAAACCCCACGAAACAAAACCAGCTCACAATTATACATTTGCCATTTACTGTTTTAGGCAAGTTTTCTCATATAGGATTACAATTTATTTACATAATCTTTTGTTGATAGAAATGTAAATAATTACCTTTGGGGGGGAGGCAGGGATTGCCAACAAATCAACAATGAGCATATGTATGAATACATGAAAGCTACTATAGAAACATTTGTTGTTCTTTTTTTTTTCTTCTTCTTTTTCTTTTTTGGAGACAGGATCATTCCATGTGGCCATACCTGGCCATGCCTTGCGGGAATCCTTCGGCTTCAGCCTCCATAAGTGCGGGGGTGGGGTGGGGAGGGGTTGGGGGTGGGGGTGGGTGGGGTGGTTATAGGCATGGTCCATTATATTTAAGGACTATGTAGCCACAGTCCTTAAAATGGATCTATTTGAGTCTAGGACCTATATACTCTCAGGTTTACTAACGATTGACAAATTGTTCTCCAAAGGAAACAGCCCAGTGTAAAAGCCCAGCTGGGGTATATAGTGGCTTTATTTTCCCCTTATCTTTACAAATGAGACTTTGTATTATTAGGATTTCTAAAACTTTCTGTGTGGGGGTGTGGAGGTGTGGGGGTGTGGGGTGACTGTGGGGTGTGTGGAATTGTGTGTGTGTGTGTGGGGGGGGGGCTAAAGTGTAAAGCCTTGCCCATGCTAAGCAAATGCTTTGCCACTGAGCTGTGCCTCCAGACATAGGTTCCATAACTGTAGGTGTATATTCATGTTGTAAATTGAATATGTTTCCTAGGTTCAGATAAATATCCTCTGCTGTGAGTGAAATAGTCAACATTTACATATTGACCATCTTTTCTTTTCCACTTTATGGTTATCTGAAGAAAACATAAGCACTGGAAATCAGTCCTCTGGTTATGTGTCTCAGCTTTTAGATTGTGGCACATCATTTAACTTTGTTTATTGGGCCTTCTGTTATGCACATGCTTTTAAATATAACTGTAGCAACTCTGTCAGTAGTTTTCTTTCTGCTTTGTACATATTTTTGTCTTGTTTATAGAAATCTCATACCAGAATGTCACACATTTATTTTCTTAGAAGGTTTTGGGTTGGAGAGACAGCTCAGCTGTTAAGAATATTTGTTTTTGCAGGCCACCTGGGTTTGATTCCCAGTGCCCAAAGGTGACTCACAACCATCTATTACTCTAGTTTCAGGGAATCTGGTGCCCTATTTTGGCCTCTGTGGGCACTAAGGACATATGTGGTACACACACACACACACACCTTGATGAAGGTAGGCTCTAATGAGAACAAAGACTTGAATTAAGGCTTATAGAAGATAGAGATCAGCAGAACAGTTTACTGGAGGAAAAGTCTTCTGGGCAGAAGAAAGTGTTCATGGCAAGATGCTAAAGCAGGCATGTTTGAGGAATAGCAAGGAGACCAGTGAGACTGGAACAGAGAGATCATGGGAAAAGACCAGGAACTGAGGGTGGGTGATTGGTGAGCAACTGAGAAGACATTGGCATTTGCTCTGTGTGAGAGGAGAAGTCATTCCAAAGTCTTATGATGTGAACTGGCTCAGTGTAAAAGGACTCAAGTTGGCTCCTATCTCTATAGCTATCTGTATGGAATAAGTATAGGACCAGGGGACTTGCAGTGGCACTGGTCAATATTGGAAGCAAGGGTATAAGAAATGGATCCACCTCTAAAATATATCCATCCAGAATGCAGCTTGGAGCCAAGAGTGTCACTGTGGGTGGGTATGTGTGGCTGCAGTCTGCGTGGATGTGTTTCAGAGGTGGAATCTGCAGGGTTTCTAATGGGGTGGCTGCTGGGATGAGACAGAGGAGTCAAGGATGACACTAGGGTGTTGGCACAAGCAAACGCTATAGGTAACTCCTATTAATTGGTTTGGGAAAGACGCTTGGGAGGAACAGGTTTAGGTAAAGATAAAAACTTGGTTAGAGGCATGCCAGGCTTGAGATGTATTAGACACCAAGTGATGAGTCTGGAATCTAGGGAGAGGCCCAAGGTGGAGTTAGGGCTTTGGGAGTCACTGGGATATACCTGGTATTTAAAATGTGGAGACAAGGTGAGCTCATCCAGAGAGGGAGGGAGGAAGGGAGAGGAGGGAGGAAGAAAGGGGGAGGGAGGAAGATAGAGATAAAGAGAGAGGGAGGGAGAGAGTGAGAAAGAGAGGGAGGAGGAGAGAGAGAAAGAGAGGGAGGGAGAGAATGAGAAAGAGAGGGAGGAGGAGAGAGAGAAAGAGAGGGATGGGGAGAGAAAAGGAGGAAGGAGGGGGAGAGAGGGAGAAGGTGGAGGGAGGGAGAGAGAGTGAAGAAGAGAAGGGAGGAAGAGAAAGAAAGAGAGAGAGAGAGAGAGAGAGAGAGAGAGAGAGAGAGAGAGAGAAGAGAGAGAGAGAGAAGAGGAAGAGAGAGAACAAGTGTTCAAAGGCTAAGCTTCTTGTTAAACCCAAGAAACGTGAACCTCGGGTAATGTTCTAAACCTGGATAATAGTGTGAACAGTTCTGTAAATATCTTTGAAAAAAGTCCACTGAATTTTAAGACACATAATGTGTACATTATGCCTCAATTTAACAGCTTCAGTTGTTTAAGAAAAAGTAAAATGGTAAAATTTTCCCATGGTAAAATGGGAGTGGTTGTGAAGAGGGTAACTAGCCAAGAAGCGGTGAGAACAGGGCTCAGTGGCAGAGGGGGAAATTTTGAAGCCAGAGTGCCCTGGCAAACAGTTCATTGGAGTTCTCACTCTTTTGGCCCTTGTTTGTATCATTGTTTTATTATATCTTTTATCACTATTAAACTTACAAAATTAATATTGTTATTTAAATTTTCCTGAAATTTATTTATTGTTATTGTAGAAACAGGATCTCATATAGACCAGTTTGGCTCAAAATTTGCTATGTAGTTGAAGATGGCCTTCACCTACTGATCCTTAGATCCCCAGCTCTTGAGAGCTAAGATACCAGTCACATACCAACCACGCCCAGCTTGAAGGTGCTTAAAACTGACTTCAAAACTCTCTTTCCCTCCCTTCCTTCCTTCCTTCCTTCCTTCCTTCCTTCCTTCCTTCCTTCCTTCCTTCCTCCCTCCCTCCCTCCCTCCCTCCCTCCCTTCCTTCCTCCATTCTCTCTTTCTTTCTTCTGAGGAACAAATAACTTTAAAATTTTATCAGCAATGTTCTCTCTGTGTGAAGCATATTCGTAATTACCAGAATAGCGAGGCACTAGAAAAGAAAGAGGCGATTCTACATGTAAGAATGTTTGCTAACAGCAGTTCTGTAGGTATGGTGACCACAGACAAAGTCACTCCTGTTTCTGCTCACTCTGATGCACAGCAAGTGGTGGTGGTGTGTGCCTTTGAAATAAAGGACGAGCACAAAAGTTTATTCTTAAAAAGTCCTGTTCTTTTCCCAGTCTATGCAGACATCTCAGGCAGGTAAACCATGCTTTATGGGCGCAGAACTGGCAAAAGGACGCTGGCTGACGTCTGTCTTTTAATAGAAGGGCTCTTGTAGTCTTATGCAAAGCAGCACAGTGCTGAGCTGCTGGCTCCGGGAAGCCATCATTTTAAAGGGTGTGGTGTTTTTGAGAAATTTGTGCAGGCACTTCTGCTGAGGTGCATTTAATAAAGGAGACTTGGAGAGAAGCAAGCACTGTCCTCAGGACCAGAGGAGGAACTTGCCAAAGGGCACACTTTGTAATAGTTCCTTTTGACCTCCTGATGAGGAATGCTGGACAATTGGAAACATTGAAACGTAGAACTGAACAAGCGAGGAGACGATATAGTCTATGGAGCAACCTACAGCACAGCAAATCCACAATGACCTTCCTTATCTCCGATTAGATTATGAGAGAACTGTGGTCTCCTTCCGTTTGTGTTTTGTTTTGTGAGGCAGACGTTCTCTATGCAGCCCAGGCAAGGTCACACCTTGCTATGTAGCTGCAAATTTGCTCTGCTTGAGCCTCAGCCCCTTAGTGCGGGAACTGCAGGCAGGTTGCACTGCCAGCCCTGCTTCGGTGTGTGGTTCCAGCAGATGTGAAGCAGGAGTTAAAGATGCAAAGCAGGAACGAGGTAAAATGCTGGTATTTTGGTAGATCGGCTTTTACAGCCTAACTCTCATTCTCAGCTGTATTAGGAGGAAACATTACAATGGTTTTAGTACATCTCATCCCCAAAGCCCCAAACGATCTAATACATACGGCTTATCTGAGCAGAAAAAGCACTCAGCTGACTAATCCACAAGTCACAGGAACCTTTTGAGATCAATGTGCCCATTTGTCATTGCGTCACAAGCCACAGATCTGAAGAGGACCTCCATAAAGGGTTTGAAAACAGCAATCCACACTGGACATGGGTCCTGTCCCCACTAGTTCAGAAAGGTCATAGAGAATCAGAGCTTGTGCTGTGATCAAAAAGGGGAGGCCTGGGATTCCCCGGGAGGCACAAGGAGTAGGGTGCACTGGAGCCCTGGGAATGAGTCAGCAGTGGTAGATGACAGGAGAGAAAGCCGTGGGTTGGAGGTGGCCTCACCTCATGTTCCGGGAGGTGTCAGGTCATCCTTGAAGGAGCAGGAGTTCCAGAGAAGCCATTTGGCAGATTACTGGGGCAGCCACAGGAGGAATGTAAGGTGGGAAAACAAAGGTTTGTGTAACCGAGCTGCCTGAAGCCATGGAGAGCTGGGAAATACATCTCTGCCCTTGTAGTCTGGCTCTAACCTTCCAGGAGGGAGGGTCTATACGAGTTCCTCTAATAGCTCAAATCCTCCAGGATAGTGAATACTAAAACATTTCAAAAGTTCTTTCATGCTTATTTGTCTTTATTATCTTTAAAGCAAGTATAATTTTTCTTTAAGATTTATTTATTTATTATATGTAAGTACACTGTAGCTGTCTTCAGACACACCAGAAGAGGGCGTCAGATCTCATTTCGGGTGGTTGTGAGCCACCATGTGGTTGCTGGGATTTGAACTCTGGACCTTCGGAAGAGCAGTCGGGTGCTCTTACCCACTGAGCCATCTCACCAGCCCGCAAGTATAATTTTTTTGAGTACTCCCTACTGCTGTTTAAAAAGTATTAACATTTTAAAGAAATAACAGATGTTAGCTGGGTATGAGGGTGTACACCTTTAATACAAGCATTCAGGAGGCAGAGTCAGACAGTTCTCTGTGAGTTCCAGGCTAGTCAGAGCTACAGAGTGAGTTCTACAACAACTAGGGCTACACATGTCTTGGAAAACCCAAAAACCCAAACCAAACCAACCAAACCAACCAACCAACCAACCAACCAATCAAACATATACCCCCCTCCACAAATCCTGTATTCCTCACAACAATATCACAAATATTATAACCCCACAATGCCCAGATGTTGCTTCAGTCATCCTGGGCCAGAGAGATTGGCTGCCAGAACTAAACATACCTGAAGTGCATAATGGGAATTTTTTAAAGATATGTGTACCTATTTAATACAATTGAATTGTTAATTTGCCTAGTATTTATTTAGTAAAAATAAGAATAGTGGTAAGTGACTTATTTGTTGATCCTAAAGTCATAATCCAGTATTCCTTTGGAGTAGAAAACATTACCTTTCTGTAACAAGCCTTGGGCAGGAATGGCTCTGTGAAGACATGTGGGGCGTGAGGGAGCAGCTACTGACATTTGGGAGACAGCTGTGACATTCGTCATAAGGTTAAGGGGCTTTCATCTTTATTCTCTTACTGTGTGTCTTCAACTTGCACGTTAAAAAAAAAAAAAAAAAGCTACTTTGCTGAGTTACTTTAAGGCAAACACCCAAGGCCTCAGTTTAAGTCCATGTGTAAATGAGTACTGGATCCCTCTATGGACAGCGCAGGGTGGGCACTGCTGTCATGTTCCTTGGCTGGTTATGAAGCAGAGCATTTTAGTTAGCCCATTTATGTTGACCATTAACACAAACAAATATTGCCTTTATGGCTCTTGGTAGCAATTATTAAAAGCCAGAAAAGATGGGCATTTATTTAATGAAAAGGGATCCGATGTTACTGAATTGTTTTTGAAATACACTTCAAACACTTCCTTACTCTTTTTTGTCTTTTAATATTTTCTCTCCCCTTTCCTTTCTTCCTACTGCTTTCTTTCTTTGCCTCTCTCTTTGTTTCTCTCTTTTTGAGACAGGTTTTCTCTGTATAGCCCTGGCTGTCCTGGAACTCCCTGTGTAGACCAGGCTGGCCTTGACTCACAGAGATCTACCAGCCTCTGCTTCCTGAGTGCTGAAATTAAAGGCGTGTGCCACTCTTTCCAAAGCCCTTCATTCTTTAGTTTTTATTTATGCCTTTGGCTTGCAAA
Organism: Mus caroli; assembly: GCF_978045245.1. Lineage (NCBI taxonomy): Eukaryota > Metazoa > Chordata > Mammalia > Rodentia > Muridae > Mus > Mus caroli. Next base: position 148,700,165 of record NW_028227256.1, on the reverse strand, counting down.
ATTCTGCTTTACATTAGAAAACAAAAAGATGAACAATTGATTGAGGAACAGAAAGGGAGAGGGTTGTGAACGAGGACTCCTTGTCATCTTTCTCTCTCTCTGTGCAATTTGTATTCCTGAAATGCTCAGGCTGTGGTCTTTCCCACATTGTTGATGGATGCTTCGGGATAGTGGTTCAAGTTAGCTTTTCCAGGAGCAAATACTGAGTCGGAGAGAAAAGTGAAACCGAATGGAGAGCTCTTGGCTACTGTGCCAGTCAGCTGTTAGAAGTAGGTCCTGAGATAAACCTATAAGGAGCTGATGGTAGCACAGTGGACGAGAGGATTTGCTTACTATAGAAGCCTGACTGAGTCTAATGTCCTGAAGCTGCATAAAAAGACAGGCATGATGTGCTGCATCTGTGATGCCTTGGTGAGAAGGACGTCAGAGAGAGAAGAATCTTCCAGAAGCTCAATGACCAGATAGCAGGACAAAGCAGGGCAGAAACAAGAGAGGCCCTGCTTTCAACACAAAACAAAATAAAGCAAACGAAGGTGGAAGAAGAAAATTGGCTCAGAAAAAGATAGTCTCTGACTTCTAGTTCAGCACTGGGGCAAGTGCCTCCATATATAACAATAGTGCAAATAAAAACAAAAACCAGGGCTGGTGAGATGACTCAGTGGGTAAGAGTACTGATGGCTCTTCCAAAGATCCTGAGTTCAAATCCCAGCAACCACATGGTGACTCACAACCATCCGCAATGAGATCCGATGCCCTCTTCTGGTATGACTGAAGACAGCTACAGTGTACCTACATATAACAATAAATAAATTAAAAAAAAAAAAGCAAATATACAGTCTTCTAAATGCAGATGGGAGTTTTGGGAATTTTTCAATCCCTGCTTTTCTCCAACTCCTCTGGAGCATTCTCTCTCCCCAAACTCAGAAGCTCTGCCACCTGGTTGGCATGCAGTCTGACCTGCCTGAGCTCAGTGACACCCCATTTCTTCTTCCCTTTAGCAGTGCAAGTGTCAGGTGACCTGGTTTCCAATTCCATTCTGCATGCTTCTTGAAGGTCTCTGCCATAATCTCTAATGCACACAGTTTAATGCCAAATGCCTGGGGCAGTGTCAAGCCCTGCACCTCTCTCCGGTTCTTCCTGTTCAGCCTTTTAAAATCCCTACAGAACGTCCGTCCGTTTCTGCTGGTTCTAATGTCTTGGCTGCTTTGATGAAGACCTTACTGGAGGAGTTGTGTTTTGCACACTGCAAATTTATGTGTGGTAAGATGAGGGTGTAAGCCTGGGGGGGAGTCTTTTCTCTGACCATCTCAAAGGTCCCTTGGGTGATCTCGGATGTGCTCTTCCAAGTCCTGTGGGAAGTATGTACTGCTAAAATAGTAGAACCAAACTGGGCGTGGTGGCACATGCCTTTAATCCCAGCACTCAGGAGGCAGGTGGATTTCTGAGTTCAAGGCCAGCCTGATCTACAAAGTGCGTTCCATGACAGCCATGGCTATACAGAGAAACCCTGTCTCAAAAAAACCAAACCAAACCAAAACAAACCAAAACAAAAAAACAAAACAAAACAAAAAACCCAAAAACCAAAACAAAACCCAAAAACAAACAAACAAAAAAAGTAGAACCATCCTTAAGAACATAAAACCTTAACAGGAAGATGGTTGAACAATACAAGTCACTAGAAGAATGAACAGAGGACTCTAGTTAGTGTTACTCTGTCAATTCAGTGGTCTATCCCACTCCTCCTCTTTTTGCTGGCTTTCAAATATCTCCTATGCCTTGGCGAGAACTTCCTCCTCTCACACCCAGACCTGGTTGGTTCTTTCTGTCCATTCGCATTCTCTCTCTTCTTTTCTTCTGTCATTTCATGGTGCTGGGAACTGAGCCCAGGGCTTTTTACATGACAAAGAAATGCTCACCACCAGTGGCATCCTCAGCCCTGAAAATGCATTCTAGTTTTGGATGCAATATGCACGCACACAGTAGCAAGGTCAAAGGTATTCTAGAGTTAGGACTGTAATCCAGGTTTCAAGCTTTTAAGATGTCTCTGGGGCAATGACTTCAAGGCTGTTTTGGTTTGTGTTTTGATTTGGGGGCATTTTTATTTTGATTTGTTGGCAATCCACTCTCTGCGCTGCTCTCTAGTACCCCGACCGTGGGTGGCTTCAGGAACTTACTGGAGGGAGAGGCGAGCCAGGGAGAGAGGCATTGGTATGTAGCATGGGAATGCGCAGCGAGGCTTTGATGAATCCAGGAGTGACAGGGCTGGTCCCTGGGAGACTGAGATGATGCCAGGCTTCTTCTGGCCTTTCGTGCTCATACTTTCTTGCCCCATCCTTGCAGGTCTAGGCACTTCAGGCTCCTCCTCCCCAAAACCTGCTGTGGCCGGGAAACCCTCAGCAGTTGCCTAACCAAGGTGTGGCCAGCCTGGTTTTCACTTGGCAGAACTGCTCTGTTCCAGATGGAGAGAGTACAGGAACTTTGTCTCCATGTTGCAAATGTTTTCAGAATCAGCCTTAATATCTGAAAAGTTAGAAGTCAGCGAACTGACAGGCCATCAAGGAGTACCCAGATCTCTGACCATGCGCTGTTTGCAAAGCTTTTGTGAGCTCCCTCCAGAACTAACTTCTCAGTCTCTCGCATGACTCTGTATTCTATATGATTATTCAAAACCTCAGCATATTTTGTTAAGCTCAGTGTTCACTGGTCTTTTTTTTTTTTTAATTTATTTTGAGTAGGGTCTTTTCCTTATTCACTTTTGTTATTTTTTACTTGAGAAAAAATTATCTAAATCCATTCATACTAAGATGCGAGGAGCTGATATTTGCTTGAGATACCTCTGTTTTCTTAGACAATCTAAACACATAGCTACAGGAGGAGGGAGTCCAAGGAATGACAGCTTCTAATTAAAGAAATGCTCATGCCATGGTATGAAATAGCAACTGCAGATCAGGTCCAACAGGGCACGTGACACCATATAAACCACATAAGGACACTTCACTTTCTCCACAAAAAGATCCTTTTTTTTCATTTATTGAAAATGTTGTTTTTTTGTAAAATATATTCTGATTATAATTTCCCCTCCTCCTACTCCTCTCAGTTTCCCCATGAACCCCCTCCCATCCAGATCAACACACTTTCTTTCTCTCTCCTTAGGGGAAAAACCCCAAATGAGCAGGGCTCTAAGAAATAATAGTAAAATAAAATACATCAAGTTACATAAAAAACAAACAAATCAGAATATAGCAAAACAATCAAGCAAGAAAAAGAGCCACAGTAAAAGCTCAAGAAATGCATATAAGCGTGCACATGCACACACACACAAAGACACATACAGAGAGACAAATACACATATACACAAAGACACACACATATACACACACAGAGACACAGACACACATACATGCACAAAGACGTGCATACACACACACACATACACACACACACACACACACTAAAAAGTTCCAACCAGGAAGCAAAGGACCTATAAAGCTAAAAAAAAAAAAAAAAAAGTCCTAACTTAATATTATGAGTTTCAAAAAAGCTCTAAAGGTGCCTGTAGCCTGCCCTTAAGAGTGGTTTGTTTCCTCAGTGAGACTTCCTTGGAAAAAACAAATTTTTCATTTGCAAGTGGCTATTAATTAGAGATAGCTTCTGGGTTAGGGTTAGGAGCTTGTCTACTTGTGCTCTCAGCAATAGAGCTCCACCTGGCACAGACCTGTGCATTTCCCGTGCATGCTGCTGCAGTCTCTGTGAGTTTGTTTCTGCACTGGCCTTATTGGGCCTAGTAGGCCTTGGTTCTGTGGTGTCCTCCATTCTCTCTGGCTCTTGCATTCTTTCTGTCTCCTCTTCTGCAGAGTTGCTGGAGTCCTGGGAAAAGGGATTAGATGAAGGGGTCTGTTCTGGAGCAGAGAGTTCCCTGCTCTCCCACTCTCTGCCTAATGTCCAGCAGAGACATTATGGGTCTCTGTATTTGTTTCCGTCTGCTGAGGAGCAAGCCCCTTTGATGATGGCTGAGCAAAGCCCTGATCTGTGAGTAGAGCAGAGTCTATGAGTTGTTAGGAAGCACGGTTTTTCTATATTCATTTAGCAGAACAGCACTGTTTGGTTTTCCCTTCAGTCCCTCGCCTATCTAGTCTCGAGTTATTCACCACCCTGGAGAAGAAAGAGGGTGTTGCTGTCTCTTTGAGTCATTGCACAGTGACTTGCATTATGGAATTCTAATGTGGCTCTTTAAAATGTGAAGTGTTGTCCCTCCTATGAAAGGGACTGTTGGGAGCCGACTCCTAACAGAAAGTGGCCATCATCTCTGCAGCCATCTCGGGCTATTTACTTACAGGTGGTACTTTTCCACTCTGACAAGAGATTTGTTTTCCTAGCATGATGTTTTTGCAAGAAGCCCACCACAGCTGAACACACTGATAACATCTTGTTTTTCCCCTATACATCCTGGACCTGTGGTTAAGCGTCTCCAGCTGCACTCCCCAGCGAGTACATATATACCCATAGTTGCCTGCTAATAAATGAGAGTTGATCTTTGATCACCGGTTTTGTTTCTATTCTTCGTGTCTCTTACCCCTCAGCCCCCACGCTCTCTTGCAGACTCTGTTGACTGACCCTTGGACTGGGTCAAGGGACCTGAGCCTAAAGTGACACAGCTTGTTCTCTCTGTGAATGAAATTTAAAAAATCTTAAAATTTTAACGGGCATTGTACTGGTTAGTTTTTGTTAACTTGGTACAAGCTAGAGCTTTCTGGGAGAAGAGAAACAGCTGAGAAAATGTCTCCACTATACCGGCCTGTAGGTAAGCTTGTGGGGGCATTTTTCTTGATTCGTGATTGGTGTCCTAGGCCCAAGCCAGTGCCACCCCTTGGCAGGTTGTCCAGGATTGTATAAGAATGCAGGTTAAGAAAGCAGGCCTCGAGGAGCAAGCTGCACTCCTCTATGGCTTCTGCCTCAGTTCTTACCTTCAGGTTCCTGCCCTGACTTTGCTTCATTATGGACTGTAAGCTGTACAGTGAGATAAATCCTTTCCTCCACAATTGCTTTTGGTCATGGTATTTACCACAACAATAGAAACCTAAATGATACAGACATTTGTGTTATTTTGTAAGTAACTGGGCTTTGAGAAGTCCTGAGCATCTCCTTCGTGTGGGGAAGATTGTGTGTGTGTGTGTGTGTGAGAGAGAGAGAGCTGGAGGAGGGGGAGGGGTCTCTGTGCCCTCAGAACCATGTTAGACAGGGCCCACCTTCTGTGCTTTGAGGGAGGCTAACTTTGTGTAGGAGGCTGCCTTTTTCCATCCGGGAAAGCTTCCTGGGGAGTGATTTTTGGATCGCAGTTAACAAGTGTGTAGTGGGCACTCTGGGAAGGAAAGATGAACCGGCATGTGTTAGGGCTGTACTACATTACAAACCTCCTCCAAACTTACTGGCTGAAAAGGACAGCCATCTGTTGGTCACTGTTCTTTGGTTTGGCAGTTCAGTCAGAGCTCCGAAGGATGGTTCGTGACTCATCTCTGGTCTGCAACTGTTTGCGGTTGCTGGTTGTTGGGTCACAGATGGCTTTGCTCCTGTCCCAGCTGTGTGAGGTTCTTTCTTTCCACAGGGAGTGAAAGCAGAAGCTGCAGGGCTTCTAGGGTGGAGGGGTGGGGAGTCACGTGATGCTGCTTCTGCTATATCCCGTGATCCCATAACTCACAGAGTCACCCCAGATCCAAGGAGGTGGGAAAATAGACGCCAACTACTTAAGGTAGGAGCTGTGAAGAATATATGGCCATATTGAACCCTCCATAGGGCAATACCGATGAGAAAGGCAACTTCCGGGATGGAGCAAGGACGAGTGAATTCGAGGAGTTTTAAGGAATCCAACTTCATTTAACAAGTACTCCTATAAATGAGTAGCTTCTTCAAAAGGAACCAACATAAGACCCGAACACTAAACACTTAGAACCAGGGCTTTAAGGTAAGAAAGAGTCAGAAAACGCCGGGACCTGTCCCCTGTCCACTGCCTCGAGGAGTTTGTTGGACTTCAGCTTCCTTGATGTTTTTAGTTTAACAAATGTTTGTCTTGAGATCTTGAAAGAATCTGTTTCTTAAACCGCATGTCTAGGCTAGACTTTACCAACATTGTTACAGTTTCTAGAAGTCAGCAGACAGAGGCTTAAGCAGCTGGCCTCAAGAGCTAGACAGAACCTGGGTTCAAAGCCTGTCTTCACCATAAAAAGCCTACATTGATTAGCCACTGGAGCTGTCTGCAGTGGGTTTTCTATTGGTCTAACATTGTTCTTACACAACAGGACGACCCTGAGGATCTAATCCACAGACAGGTTTATGGATTCACTGGTGGACTTACTGGAGGAAATTCTACGTTTTGAGGAGCCCCTCCCCAAATTACTATCCTTTCTTTTAGATCATTATGTTATCAAGTTATTAACATTTCTTGCTATGGAGCATAGGCTGACCTTGAGTTTGAAGTCTTTCCTCCTTCGACCAAATGCTGCTATTATAAGTGTGTACCAAATGCTGCTATTATAAGTGTGTACCAAATGCTGCTATTATAAGTGTGTACCAAATGCTGCTATTATAAGTGTGTACCAAATGCTGCTATTATAAGTGTGTACCAAATGCTGCTATTATAAGTGTGTACCAAATGCTGCTATTATAAGTGTGTACCAAATGCTGCTATTATAAGTGTGTACCAAATGCTGCTATTATAAGTGTGTACCAAATGCTGCTATTATAAGTGTGTACCAAATGCTGCTATTATAAGTGTGTACCAAATGCTGCTATTATAAGTGTGTACCAAATGCTGCTATTATAAGTGTGTACCAAATGCTGCTATTATAAGTGTGTACCAAATGCTGCTATTATAAGTGTGTACCAAATGCTGCTATTATAAGTGTGTACCAAATGCTGCTATTATAAGTGTGTACCAAATGCTGCTATTATAAGTGTGTACCAAATGCTGCTATTATAGGTGTGTACCAAATGCTGCTATTATAGGTGTGTACCAAATGCTGCTATTATAAGTGTGTACCATTATTCACTGCTTATGATAATTATTGTTACTCTTTTTAAAAAGTATTTCTAAATTTTTTATCTATGTGTGTGTGTGTGTGCTCACATGTGTACAGGTGCTTCAGAGTTCAGGAGAACCCAGAAGAAGGATGTGTGGAGGCAGTGGTACAGGTGGTTATGAATTGCCAGACTTGGGTGCTGGGAAACTGAACTTGGGTTTTCTCCAAGAGCAGTACTTGCTCTTAACCATGGGGGCATCTCTCTAGCCTCACAGCTATTATTTTTAAAAGAATGTATTGTTTCAGTCTCATGTTTCAAGCTGGATATTTTGTTTCCATACTACATCAGGTTTATAGACTTTTATTTTCTGAACAGGGTTTCTCTGTGTAGCCCTGGCTGTCCTGGCTCTGTACATCACACTGGCAGCAAATTTGGAGATCTGCCTGCTTTTGCCTCCTGGGTGCTGCGATTAAAGGCATGTACCCCCACCACTTGGCTTACAAACCTTTTAAAAATTACAATGATTACTGTATGTTAATTGTACAAATTAATGGGACCTCACCACAATGTTTCCAGGCATGCATTCGTTGAGATCTGATCCTGTTCACCCCCATTTCCATGCTCTGTCCCCTTCCTCTTTCTACCTGCTTCCCCTAGCCTCTTTCCCTTCCCTAAAGGTCTTACATTTTCAGGTTCTTTAAAAAAAATGATCATCATAAAGAACTTCTAATTTTTGAACAGTTTCCTACACACACATAACTGGTCATTTTACCCCTCTTCACCCCCTTTACTCTTCACTCACACCCTTCCCAATACCCCCCTCCCCATTTCTCAACAAGTCCTACAGTCATTTTGTGTATGTGTGTGACACACGGAGTTTCATTAGGGCTGTTTGCATGAACGTGGATTGGCGTTATTTACTGGAGGAGGATGAGTAACTTACCAGGGGCTACACTACTGAAGAAAGAGGCTCTTTGTTCCTCAGCAACTACTAGCTGCCCATAGCATAGCTCTTCAGAGAATAAGTGTAGCGTCTCATGAACCCGTCCCCATTCAACGCAGGATGCTGAATGGCCTGTCTCGTACAGGCAACGGCAGCTGCTGTGTGTGAAATATCCATGCTATGTCCTAGAGACTGTCTCACATCACTCCTCCTCACCCTCTGACTTTCATCTTCTTCCCATTCAGTCCGCTGTAGTGTTTCCTGGCCCCTGGAAAGAGTGATCTAGATGTCCTGCTTAAGGGTAAGCATTCAGCTGACATCATTCTTAGGACCAGTTATGAGTCTCCGCATTAACTGTTGCCCCTTGCAGATAGAAGCTTCCGAGACCGTGGCCGAGATTACCATTACCCTATGGTTAGTATAACATAAACACCCGGGAAGCATACTTTCAAGTCTTTCAGTATCCCCTGTTGTGGTTTATATGTGCACCACCCAGGGAGTGGCACTATTAGAAGGTATGGCCCTGTTGGAGTAGGTGTGTCACTGTGGGTGTGGGCTTTAAGGCCCCTATCCTAGCTTCCTGGAAGCCAGTATTCTGTTAGTAGCCTTCAGATGAAGATGTAGAACTCTCAGCTCCTCCTGCACCGTGCCTGCCTGGATGCTGCCATGTTCCCACCTTGATGATAATGGACTGAACCTGTAAGCCAGCCCCAGTTAAATGTCCTTTACAATACTTGGTCATGGCGTCTGTTCACAGCAGTAAAACCCTAACTAAGACATCCCCCTTCGGACAATTATTTTAGTAAACAATTATAGAGCCAACCCCAAGTCTTGTTTATTCATCTGTGAGTAGAATAAAAAATCACACAGGCTAGGAACGCCTTCCGTCTTCCTTTCGTCCTTTACCTAGAGAAAGAGGGGTTCCTCAAGGCTGGCTGGTCTTCTCACAGCTTTAGCAAATAATCCTCAAGTAAGGGAAGCTTTTTTTAACCACAAATGCATTTCAGACAGAGGTAATGAGTTCACACCAGTCTGGAACAACCAGCGCCTCCTAGAGCCTGGTAATTGAAGCTCACTTGTATGGAGTCTGGATTGGGCTCCTATTTTTTTCTTTTTCTTTTTGCATTGCTACACATGAAAGTCTGCTGACCAGATAGAAAACAGTTGTATGGCGGTCACTATTAGTATTCAGAGACTGTGCACTTGAGCCACATGTAACCAGCACAGAGCATGGGATTAGGTTCAGAAGGAAAATGCCGTGTGGCGATGGAAAGGATTAGTATAGCACTCACCACCCAGGCAAAGTACTGAATGAGGTAGAATGTTACTTCCTGCCAATCAGCTCGGAACATGCCCAGCCCAGCCTAAGAAGACCCCTGCAGAAAACCCAAGAAATACAGTTTTGATGGGACCACCTATACCTTGAGGCCTCTGGGAACTTTAACAAGGACCAGTTCATGAAAACTGTTGCTATATGCCTGAACGAGAAACTAAGCATGAATTTCAAGTTACCCATCAAGTCTGCCGAAGGGACTGAGATACTTCGGCAACAGGGGTCAATGAAGATGGGATGTTAATAAGCAATCAGTAGGGATATCTTTTGAGAGGCGGTGAAAATGAGCCTGAGTTAGGCTTTTGCTGAAGGACAAAGCAGAAGTATAGCTCCCCTGCTTCTTTTTCTTTAAGTCCTTTTTTTTTTTTTTTTTTCACGTGTCTTTGTGTGTGAATGCCACATGTCTGTGGATTCCTGCAAAGGCCATAAGAGGGTGTTTCATTCCCTGGAGCTGCAGTTGGAGGCGTTTGAGCTGTCCATTGTGGGTTCTGGAGATTAGACTTGGGTCTTCTGGATGGGCAGTGAGTGCTTTTAACTGCTGGGTCATCTCTTTAGGGCCCCTCCCCAAGGATAATTTTAAATTAGAAGTACCAATTAATGTACACTCTTGACGCAAGACTTATTTTCAAGAGAATTTCATTAGCACAGGCTGATGTAGCTTTAGTCATAGCCCTTCAAGAAGAAAAAGAAACAGAACAAGGATACATGTTACTTTGGTTAGAATTTTCATGGGTTATCTCTATTTTGAATAGGAGGCAACTGAGTGCAGAGAGATTAACCTGCCCTCCTCAGAGCTAGGGCCCTGAGAGTGCTGGAGCCAAACCATGCTGCCTCCCAAAGACAGGTCAAAACGGGGACAAGCCAAGTGATCCACAGTCCAAGTTCTCAGTTCAAATACTAGGTTTTCCTCTTGCTTAACTGACCTTAAGTAAACTAATCTCATGTTTCTGTGCTACAGTTTCTGTCTGTCTTAGATAATGAAAGCATGAGAGAGTTCGTATCCAGTAAGCTGTGTACTGTTGTTGGTGGTGTTACTAAAACAAAGAAAAAAATTACTGTGTGCCTGCTTCAGATAAAAAACCCAGGCAATGCCTGCCATAGTAGCTAACACCATATGCTCTCCCTGGGCCTGGGGGAACAGCAGATGAGTCACTAGGTTGGGCTTTCAAGCTTGGGCAGTCCTGACTGGGCTTACCTGAGTCAGGGCCTGCTACTCAGAGTCCCCATGCACCTGACTGCATGGTTTGCCATCTGATGATAATGGAGGCCATCTTCCTTACCTTGGTCTGTGTCTTGCCAGGTTCAAAGTTTCCCTCCTTGTTGAAGTCAGTCCCCCTGGCTACTTACTTAGAGTAGGGCAGCATTCTCCTCTTTTCACCACGTCATCCATGCCAAGATCCTTTCTCTTCAAAGAAAGCCCACATTCACCATCCCTCACTAAGCAAAGAGCTTTACCCCCAATCCTTCCTGAGGACTGTGTTCCCCACAGTTCTCCATATTCATTATTCATACCAGTAGTTCAGAATGTGGCTAGCTTTGGAGAGGCAGACTGCAAAGTCAAGGGGAGTTGGAGGAGAAGGAGACCTTGGCAACAAGGGAGATCACCGAGTGGACATCTTCACAGCAGAAAAGCTGCTCAGCGCAAAGGTTCGATTGAAACACTTAGGAGGCTGAGGGAGTGGAAGCCAGAGTCCCAGGCCACTCTGGGCTGCATGACAAGATGAGGGGTGGGGGTGGGGGCAAGAAAACAAATTCCTGTACTGTTTAATTTATACAGTATGTAAAAATCTTTATTTTACATTAATACCATTGGTGTGTCTGTGTGAGTGTGCTTGTGTGTGTGTGCACACATGGAGGCCAGAGGACAACTTCCAGGAATTGGTCTTTCCTCCTATCATGTGTGTTCCAGGGATGGAACTCAGGCTGGCAGGCTTGGTAGCATTGGTAGCAGGCCCCTTTATGCTCTAAACCATTTTACCAGCCCCTGAAGCCTTTTTTCCCCATCTTCAACAGTCTCATTGATAAAACGGGAAAAGCAGATTACTAAGATGCTATTGCTAAGTTGATCATGTGGGACACAGAGTCTGGGGAGGATTCTCATGAAGGACGACAAAGGTCGGGTGGGGGTAGAGGGATGCTCAGATGGTCAGTTCTCTCCCTCACAGCTTCTCTCTGGGCCAGCCCAAAGAGCAGACTAAGCTTACCGGAAGTGGTGGAGTGTGACGGTTCCTCGATGAAACCTCCGTTTCCAAATGCTCCACTCTGTGCTGGGGACACGGGTTGTGGGGACTGCATTACTGCTGGATGGTTGAGCCACTGCGAACCTTCTTTTGATCTCTGAATGCTTGCAACATTTCGATCAGAAGTTTCAGCTTTGAATGAAAGGGATGTGGTGCAATCTGGGAAGGAAATACACGGAGAACCCACAGAACAGAAGAGCCTGGACACAGTGCAGCGCAGCAGGATGTATTCCTGCCCACTCCTCCACTAAAGTACCCCTTCTTCGTCGCCCCTGGCTTTAGCAAGATATGACGGTAACTCTGGTGTTCTGATTTATCAACATTTTGGCTTGAGTGTGGATGAAAGGACATTTCCGCAGCAGCAGCGTACCAAGTTGGGCAGCAGCTAGGAAAGTGTTTGCATTTGGGCAGGTTAAGTGTGTCCTCCTGGGAGACTTTGTTCCCGCCCACTTCCCATCTCACCTTCCTCCTCTCAGAATCCTCCCCCTAACATGGTAGCTTGTCCTCCCACACTCTCAGGGATCTAACAGCTTCTAGGATGCACTTGCTGCTTCTCATGAGGTATCTGGAGACTGAAAGAAAAAGTTTCAAGACTCACCTGTAGTCCCAGAACTTAAAGATAGCAGCAATAGGACCAGAAATTCTTGGTCATTCTTGGCTGCATGCCAAATTCAAGGCTAGCCTGGGCTACCAGAGACTCTTGTTTCAGAAAAAAAAAGAAAAAATCCAGAATGGATTTCTTGGCGATAGTTTCAGATCACTGGGGCAGGTCTTACGAGGCAGGGAACCTTCCCAATGTTTCCAGCGGTTTCTGTATCTGATTGAGGAGCATGGAGTCGACTAATGGCAAAGAAGATGCTACAGATGGGCAGAAATAAAGCTTCCCTTCCAGAGCAATGAGAAGCTACGCCCTACAGTTTATTCTGAGCCTGTAATTTTTAAAAGGTAAGTGACCCTATTGTTTTATGATGACACTGACTATGAAGGTGAAAGCTGAGTTACAAAGGGGAACAGAAAGGGGCACAGACTCAAACAATGTGCGGCACTTAGGCATGCCAATGCTGTAATGTGGCCTACGGTTAGCTCACAAAACCACAGGAGTGTGGAGTAAGTGCAAAAAGAAAGACTTGATGAAACCTTAATAGAATTTGCACCATTCTCTGGCCTCGATGACACACAATGTTGAACATATTTGTTCACAGCCTCCGGGACTGGCTCCCATCTGATCACAAACTATTGGGCAAGCTTTGGGATGGCTGGGAAGGAGGGGAGTGGAGCAGTTTCCCCGGTTCAGCCCTTCACTCTACCTAGGTTCTTTAGTTAGCAATCCTGGAAGACAGACCTGCCCTGGGGCTTACTCCATGAGGATTATACTTCCCAACCCTCCTCCCCATCAATCTTTGGATCCTCTCTCCTTCCAAGAGACATGGACCATACGATGCACTGCTCAAAGTGCTGGAAAGACTTCCCCTCTCCTCTAATGTAGGAGGCTCAGCACTCCATATCTACAAGTGTGGACAGGATCATCTGGGATCTAGACTCAGGTTCAACCTCAGCCTATGCACAAGGCAAACATCTGATAGGCATCGCAGTGAGGGCCCTATAATTACAATGGCAAAGATAGTGGAAGCAACTAAAATCTGCACACTCAGGGAGGGTTAATATGGTACACAGAATGGAATAATGCACAAACACACACACACACACAAATCCACCATTTTAAGTAGTCTGATGAAGTATTCACTCGGGGAGAGGAATAGATTTGTTGCTCTAAGGTTAATTGAAGGCAAGATAGAAAACAGCTCTTATCTTTGAGATAGGGAATTGCCGGATATCAGCCTTCCTCCTTCTGCTTAGTTAACTGTTTTGCCCGTAGACCGTGAATGTGGTTTAGTTGTGCAATATGTCATTAAAACACAGCCTTTTGGCAGGAAAACAACCAAGTGAGTGTTGAGTATTTCTCTCAAGTGAGTGTAGAGTATTTCTTCCAGAGAGTTCGGAGGCTAGTGGCTTGAGTTCATAGCTTTTGTTTCCAGCAGAAAGTATATTTGGGTGTGTGTGGGGGGGGGGTATGGGCGAGCATTTTTCACAGAAAGGTGCTTAGAGTTTTTTTTGACAAGATGCAAAACATGCAAAGGTGCCTTTCAAGGTTTTAGCCAACTTCAGTTAATTCTTAATAAAGTGCTTAATTCTAGTTAGATAAAATTTTGTTTCATTGCAGTAGATGTAAATCTTCAGGTGATATATATTTCTCAAATTAATTGGTGTGGTATGTTTACATATATTTTACTAAGATTTAGAAAATAGGGCCAGGCCAGAAGATGGAAAGATTTCCCATGTTCATGGATCAGTAGGACTAACATAGTAAAAATGGATATCCTACCAAAAGCAATCTATAGATTCAAAACAATCCCCATCAGAATTTCAACACTTTTTTTTAAAAACAGGAATTGAAAGAACAATTCTCAGCTTAACAGGGAAAGACAAAAACCTCAGGCTGGCTTCAACAATCCTGAACAATAAAGGAACTGCTGGAAGTCCCACCAGAGTTGATTTCAAGATGTCCTACAGAGCTATAGGAATAAAAACCACATGGTACTGACATAAAAACAGACACATTCATCAATGGAATAAAACTGAAGCCCCAGACACAAATCCACACTTATGGACATCTGATTTTTGATAAAGAAGCCGGGGATCTAGAGTGGGAAAAGAAAGCTGCTTCAGCAAATGGTGCTAGTTAATATGCTAGTTGGGATGTAGAGGAATGCAAAGAACCATATCAATCACCCTGCACAAAACTCAAGTCCAGGTGGATCAAAGATGTCAAAACCAAACAGAATGAACCTGAGGGAAGAGAGAGTGGGGAACGGCTTTGAACTTATTGGTACAGGAGGCAAGTTTCTGAACAGAACACCAACAGCACCGGCACTAAGATCAACAACTAATAAATGGGACTTTATGAAACAGAAAAACTTTTGTAAGACAATACACCATGAATTGGATAAGGCAACAGACTTCAGAATGGGAAAAGATTTTTCCAACTTCACATCCAATAGAGGACTAGTATCCAAAATATATAAAGAACTCAAGAAACTACATATTTTAAAAGGATCATACAATTTAAAAATGGGGAGCATATCTAAACAGAATTCACAACAAAGGAATTTCAAATGGCCAAGAAACACTTAAAGAAATTGTCAACATCCATAGCCATCAGGGAAATGCAAATAAAAACGACTTGGAGATTTCGTCTTACACCTGTCAGGATGACCAAGATCAATAACGCAAGTGACAGCTCCTGCTGCTGAGGATGGGGAGAGCATAAGGAGAACAGTCTTCCAATCTGGTGGGAGTGCAAACCTGTAAAGCCACTATGGAAGTCAATATTTTTTTTTCTCAGAAAGTTGGGCATCGATCTTTTCAAGATTAGTTATACCACCCTTGGGCATATACGCAAAGGATGCTCCATCTCACCGCAAGGACACTTGTTCAACAATGTTCATTGTGGTTTACTTCAAAAGAGCCAGGAACTGGAAATAACCTAGATGTTCCTCAACAGAAGAACAGACAACAAAAATAGTGATACATTTACCCAACTGAGTATAACCCAGTGGTAAAACAAAACAAAACAAAACCCAAAACCAAAAAATGGCCTTTTTGGATGGAGAAGCAGGAGTGAAGCATATAAGATGTAGGCCATGGGGGCTGTTAGTTCAGAGATTGTGTTATCTGTTCACTCTAAAACAAACCCAACAACAACAACAACAAACAGAATCATGACATTTGCAGGTGAATGGATGGAACTAGGAAAAAAATCATTCTGAGTGGAGAACCCTTGATCTTCAAAAGGTAATATGGTGTGTACTCACAGTGGATATTATCTGTTAATAATAAGCTACAGTCCATAGACCCAAAGAAGAGGGCACTGGGGTGGGGGGGAGGCAGGGATTCCCTGGGAGGGAGAAACAGGATAGATTTTATGGGCACTGTGGGGAAGATAGGGATGGGAGCAGGGGAGCCGGTGACAGGGATGTGGCAGGAGGGAGAGGGTGTGAGGAGAGATGGTGAAATTAATGAAGCATTGCAGGATGGGGGAACGAAGGAGGACCTTGTACAGTGGAGAGTTCCTAGACTCTATGAAGGTGAGCCTAACGAAGACTCCTGGTAATGGGGAATATAGAGTTCAGCTGGCTATCTCTTGTTGCCAGGTGAGGCGTCCAGTGTCAGGACTAGGTTGCATTCAATTGAGTTGCTGGCTAAGTGGGTCCCATGGAGATTCCCTAATAACCCAGGCTGTTGCTGAGACAAAGGGCTGCTCTCTGAAAACTGTCCGTGGAGACCCCATTGCTGAGGACAATCCCACACAAATCAGTGATCATGGAGAAGTCAAGCTGGTGCCTGCGTGGCGCCCTCACCCCAACATTACAGTCTCTTTGGTGTGGAAGGGACTCTGCAGACTGCTGAAAGAAATGTGGACACCAATCCAGCCACGAAACCTTTGACCCACAATCTGTCCTGTTTGCATAATGTGTTAGGGCAATAGTGGCATAGAACAGGTTAGAGCAGCCTGACTTGACCCAAGGCCTTCTCCATGAGAGGGAACCTACGCCCGACAATGCTTAGGTAATCAAGAACCAGAGACTAGATAGCCCAGAAACCTAAAGTAAAACCCAACAACTTGCTTGTTGAATTAAAAAAAATAAAATGATTCTATATGTATCCTGCTATACTCATTGATTAGTACCTTATCCAGTCATCATCAGAGAGACTTCCTCCAGCAGCAGTTGGGAACAGATGCAGAGACCCACAGCCAGATATTATGCGGAAAGTGAGTCTAAATGGAAGGTCTCCATCAAATCCCTGCTTTTCGAGCTCAGGGAATCTCCTGGAAGAAGAGGCAGAAAGAAGGTATGGAGGACACCCAGAGAAGGAGGAGCATATAAGCTCACAGAGACTGAAGCATCAAGCATAGAGCCTACATGGATCCCCACCGGGTCCTCTGCATTTATATTATAGCTACTAGCTTTGTATTTCTGCAGGACTCTTGACTCTGGGAAGGAGTGGATCTCTGACTCTTGTGCCTGCTCTTGGGACTCTTCTCCTGTTGAGTTGTCATGTCCAACTTTGACATGATAGTTTTTACTTCATCTTAATATATTTAATTTTGTCATGTTCGGTTGTTATCTCTTAGAAGCCTGTTCTTTTCTAATGAGAGACAGAAAGGGGAGGGGGATCTGAAGGGGAGAGGATATGGGGAGAGACTGGGGGGAGTAGAGGGAGGGAAAACTTTCATCAGGATGTATTATATGAGTAAAGAATCTATTTTCAATAAAAGAAAAAGCGTAACAAAGAATCAGTTGCTTTCTGTGGATTTTTCTTTTCCTGATAAAACCTGCACAATCCTGAATCCCTTGCACAATCTTAACTTATTAACCCAAAGGGTAAATTAGATTCTGTACATATAAGACATTTTAACACTATATTAATATTAATCAAATTTACCATTTTAATAATTTTAACTATGTCACCAACTCTATGCTACATTTGGCATTTATTATTTGAGCTTATGTCTATTCTCAAGGAAGCTTCCTTCATGGTAATGGCCGTATTTGCTCAATTGTGGAGAGGCCATTAACTAACTGTAAAGCCAACTGTAGAATGTTAGAAACAACAACAACAATACCCCCTCAAACATTTCCTAGGGATTTTCTTTGGATGTCAGCTACAGACTCTGTTTCTATGAAGAAAGAACACATTCTAGACTAGAGGAAACATGTACCTTATCCACGTCCTGTGGTGACTGGAATTTTAAATACTGCTGCTCATGGGAATTACCTCTCTGTACAGCTATACTGGAAGCCTAGTCCTGATCTGGCAGTCACAGGCGGGCCCTGACACTCTCCAGGTTGGAGCAATGGGTCACTCTATAGCTGAACAAGGTCAAGTGCTCCTCGGTCTAACCTTCTTTGTCATGGTGCTCTCAGCTGGATCATTTCCCTTCCAAATGACATCAGTAGAAACCGTAGAATAAATAAACAAAGGCGTCAGACTGAGGCCTAGGTGTCAGGCTGTATGAAGTGGATGTTGGTGTTTTGAAACAAGAATGACAAGTTCTTCCCATTAAGTGAGAGAAGACATACCCACTTCGGGACTTCATTTCTCATTTGAACTGGTTTATAAAGTACTATTTCTTCTTTCTTCCTCATGGTTTTTAGGCCAGAGTCATTGCCTGCATATCAGCAGAGAGGAGGGTCTTTAAATAAATGATATTGGTGATAGATTTCTGTACTGGTATTTTATGGCAACTTGACATAAGTTATTGCCACCTGAGAGGAGGGAGCCTTGACTGAGAAAATGACTCCATAAAAGCAGGCTGCAGGCAAGCATATAAGGCAGTTTATTAATTAGTGATTGATGTGGGAGAGTCCACTTTATTGTGGGCAGGGTAATCCCTGGGCCGGTGGTCCAGGTTTTATAAGAAAGTGGGCTGAGCAAGCCAGTAAGCATTATCTCTCCATGGCCTCTGCAACAGCTCTTGTCCCCAGGTTCCAGTCCTGCTTGAGTCCCTGTCCTGACCCACTTCAGTGGCAGACTATGATGAAGAGTAAGAAGGAAGGACCCTTTCCTGCCCAACTTGCTTTTGGTCATAGTGTTCCATGATAGCAGTAGTACCCCCAACTAGGACAATTTATTAACTGTGTCACTATGGAACATAGTGTCTCCAGTAATTACAGAAAGGAATTCTAGAACAAATGGCAGGCTTTATCCACGTGCATGTGACAATGGACACCACAAAACTCATGAGTCAGTTGGAAGCCAGCAGGGGACTATGTCTTTGTTAAGGGCTCCTTGTGCAGGAGCTAAGGAGGTTATCAGATGTGATGAGCAGACACCTGGCAGGGGTGGTACCGCTGAGAATGGAATTAGGTTTGAGAAAGCCAGAAATGAAAAGAGATTCTTTTCAGAGGAGCTAAGTCAAGGGACATTTGCATTTATCCAGGAGCACCACTGGATGATTTAGCACTCACAAGGGCCATCAGTGAAACCCAATAGGACTCACTGTGCTTGGGGGACCTAGAAGTCACCATGGGATGCAGGAGACCCAAGCAATAAAAACGTATGTTTGCATTTGTCAAAGTGTTATGACACCTCACCAAATTTTTTTGTTCCAGTCTAAATCATAGAAAGGCATAGTGGTGATCATTCTTGAGCACTGGCCATCTGCTGAGAGTATGGGACTGGAGTCTTTTCTCTCCATGCCACCTGTGAGGTGGGTTTGCTCTGGTTTTATAGAGGAAGCTGAATGGAGCTGGGTGTTTGTGTAATCACCAGCTCTGATGCCTGGCAAGCTTTGGGGCTGGAATTTGATACCACTTATTACATACTTAGCACACCTTGTTGTAAAGGCAATGGGAGAATTCTCTACATTCCTTTAGGCATTTCTAACATGCACACAGCAGCTGTTTGGCCAAACAGTTGTGTCTTGACAGATCTTGTATGATCATTCTTCTATTAATTAGAATCTCAATTTAAGTCTTATAATTTGATGGTTTACAAGGTTATATGTTTTCTCTTTATAACTTCCGAGACACCGCCGATATTCGTATCTCTCACAGCATTTGATGAATAAGTGATGTTCATTTAATTTCTGTGGATTTGATTTTCACCATGTGAATGACACAGCAGAAAGATAGCTGACCTGAAGTGAGAGTCATAGTTAACACCATTTAAAGGCATTTAAATATGTACGGTTCATAGGAGTTTTGATAGTTCTTATATCTACAATGTTAGAGCCTCAGGGAGATTGACGGGGGTATAATTGGGATGGATGTTCTGAGAAGATGTATGCTATTGCATCCTACTTTATACTTAGTGTGTATTTTGTGCATACATGCTTGTGTGAAGGTTTGTGTCATGGAATATTTTCAGGTCTGTCATTCCATCATGTAGGCTCCCGGGGTCATCAGGTCATTAGGCTTGGTGGCAAGTGCCTCTATCTGTTGAACCAACTTGCTAGCCTCATCAATCATTTCCATTAAAAAAAAATCACTTAAGTCTTTATTGTAGAAGTCCTTTTAGATTTTTATCAGCATTGTCATTATGCGTATGTTTGTCAATCTCGCCTCACATTCCAACTTAATCAGCTGATACTCTGATACTCTGAACCTTTACTTTTTCCGTATTTCATGAATAAGTGCCCATCAGGGTCAATGGGGAACAGGAAAACAAAAGCTAATTTCATTCAGAAGACTGTTTTCTTCTGGCTGTGGTGCCTGTTTCCTGCTTGAGTCAGTGCCCAGAGAGCACAGCACTGGGTGTGAGAGCCAATCAAGCAGCGTCTTAATAAACCAGAGAAGATGGAAACAAACCTTCTTTCATGTCATGATAGGACTTCCTCTGCTTTGGAAAGTCTGTGTAATTCAGATCACTATAATTCTCATTCTTTCCCCAAACTCAATCGTGGAGGAGGAGGCAACTGCTGGCACCAGGTTTGAAGCTTGTACTCCATGGAAGCCAGTAGCTTGTTTTTCCATCTGGTCTAGGACTACAGTTTGCAAACCTCTTTCTGAATTACTCATTCCCTGGTAAACGCCGATCTCTGGCTACTGGAGGACGTGTGCCAGGCTTTGCCCTGAGGTCTGCAAACATAATATGGCCCTTGTTTAATACTGTTTTGCTGTCAGAAGTACAGCTAGTTCTACCGAGGTTTGTGCTTGCCATCCCAGGCTGGTCTCCGTTCAAAGGATCTGTTTATCTCCGTGAAGTTGACGGCTTGAGCACCCAAGGGATGGATCGTCATTCTGACCCCTACTCCCAGCTGGGAGACATGGCTAAGCATTTGGCTACAGATCTCCAGATATTAGCTTGGAGTAGTTGTGGTACTGGTTCAAGTGTTCCTGGAGGGTGTCCACATTTGTAATTTCCCTGTGTGGTCTGACATGCCTCCAGCTGTAGCCTTTCCCGACAGGGAAGGTGACTAAGTCCTCTGCCTAGTTTGTTAGACACAAGTGGCTGAGTTTAGCTTTGTTCTAACTCTGGGGCCTCTTAAGGGCTTCCATGGTTCTGCAGTAAATTGCACAAAAGCAAACAGCTCAAATGTCTTTTCTTAAAAATAATTACTATTATTATTTGTTTGTATGTGTGTGTGTGTGTGTGTGTGTGCATGTGTGTTACAGCAAAGATGGAGGTCAGAGGATGGCATGGGGCATCAGCTCTCTCACCTTTCTCTGGATCCTGAGGGATCAAACTCAGGTTGTGCCTCTTAGTGTTCATCTAGGGGTACCCACACCACAAACAGGCAGCCTGAGCTACACTCCTAGCTGGATCCCCCACTAGTCTTTTGACCTTAAAAAAGTAGCCTAACCTGTCTGTGGTAAGAGTGGCTGCTAAGAGCAGGAATGAATAGCACGCACTTTCCTTTACCCTCAGCTATCAGATGCCTTGTGACCAGAACTCTAGACTTACTGAGCTGTTCAGACTCTTCCCCTTGTGCACAAAGGAAACTCACACTAATCATTGTTAAGCAGATGAACGAAAGGGAAAACCGGTTGCTTGGAGATTTGTTTTCTATGGGGCCCAAAGAAGCCTCATAATTCCTCAGTGAAGACTCCAAGAGCTTTTGCAAATCCCAGTGAGAAAACTGGATTCCTTATCCCTTCTCTAAGCTGGTTTTGATCCTGGATTCTAACTTGTCAAGATATGGGGTCTTAACTCTTTTGGATTTTGTTTGTTATCTCCTAGGCTGGTACCATCTATAAACTTCAAAGTTGTGTGTGTGTGTGTATGTATATATATATATATATATATATATATATATATATATATATGAATGAAATAATGAAAGGCAAGGAAATTACTCTATTGTACTCTCTTAGGCAGCCCTTCAATACTGGCACACTGGCTGGCCTTAAGGCTAAGTAGATTGCTCAGCAAATGTGCAATCCACTCTGGCTCCTTTTGCCGTCTTACCCACGGAGTTGATATGAGAAGCTCCTAGGGCTTTGTAGAAATGTGTTAACACATTACTGAGCAGCCTCTGGGTCACTAAGTTAGAGCTCTGTCTGTAACAATAGTGATGGTGTTAACTTGAAATCATTTTATTCACATCAGTGCATTTGCTACCTGTTATCTTACTACTATGTAATTAATATAGTGTGTTCTTCATATTTAGCAAAAGATGTTGAAAATTTTATTCTAAACATTTGATAAGGACTAGTTTATAAGTTTTCCTCTGTTATTATTTTTAGCTGAATTAGGTGTTTAGACAATTTTCTTTCAAAAATGGCTTCAATGGGCAGCAAGATGGCTTAGCTGGTAAAGGTGCTACATCCCAGCCTTCTGACCCAAGTTAGATTTGGTGACAGTTGTCCTGTGACCTCTATGTATACCACAGCTTGTGTGTGTGTGCACAGGCACACACACACACACACACACACACACACACAGAGATGTACATATATATTTGCACAAATGAATGCATACATACACATACACAAGCATGTGCCAAGGACCAGCCTCGGCTTGGATAGGGGTTCTGAGGAAGGGGTGCCAGGGAACACTGAAAGAACAACTCAAGGTCAAATCACAGGTTACAAGCTGATGCCCTGTGACAGCGCTCTCATGCTGGAAAAAACTTCTAAAAACTCTTTGGATAGCTCATCTCACAAAGACCAAGAGCCCAGTCTTTGATTTACATATCGATTTAGTCCTTACCACAGGTTCCCTTTTGATTATTCCATGAATCAGCATCCCTAGATCCCAGCCCCTTGACTGGGATCATCAAGCACATTATTTTTAACACTGCAAATGAATCCAGAGATCTCCCTGCCTTTGTAAACACATCGATAAACTAGCTGGGTGAAATCTAGATGTTATCACCATTCCTACCACACCTGTGCCTAACCTAGCTGTGTCCTAGACTGACCTTGAACTCTGGAATCTGCCTGTCTTTGTACATTTCTGACAAGCCAGCTCACAGTGCCCCTACTCTTTTATATCTTCAAAGTTCCTTATACAATCCATATTGCATTCCTATATTTTGCCTAGTTGAGAAATTAGATCTTCTTGAACTCATATTTTCAGTGTTCTTTTCCACAGCCTTAAGGGCTGTCCTGAAGGTCACAGTTCTACCATTTTGCGGAGACATGAGACACATCCTCACCTCCCAGACTCTGGCTGTCTTTGATCGTCATAGAGTTCTTAACCTTGGCAGAGAGGACCTTCCCAGATAACCTTGGCAGGGAGAATATTTCCCAAGAACCTCAACAGAGAGAACATTTCTCGAAGGAGGAACATGAAGTAACAAGCCTCATACCCAGCATCCATCAACACTCGTGAAGGCCCATGCCTTGCTGGCTCTGTTCTGGGGTCAGGAAACCATGTCACACTGTTCCTTCCCTTCCACATGGCCAAGTAGGACTTGGCAACCAAGTGCAGACACACACACACACACACACACACACACACACACACACACACGCACGCACACATTAGCTAGCTAAGTTATGAAGTATCTATGAACAACATTATGAAGTATCTATATACACTGTAAGACACACAGATTACTTTTAAAATAAAATGTAAGAATTACCCAAATTTCTATTTTTCACAGTAAACTACTGCTAGCAGCATATGTACTTGATATATTAGAATAGCAGCTCTTGTCTGAACATAGCATGACAGGCCAAAACAGTCCCACGTGTAAGAGGTTTATTGGGAGAGAGAGGGGCAAGGAAGATGGCAGTGGAAAGAAAGGGGGGACATTCCTCTTATATATATGAATGGTGACATGGTCACAGGTAAAGATGGGAGGTGAGCGCAATGGATTCTGGGAATATGGTGGCTGTTGTCTTGGCAATGGGTGTGTAGGTCATGTTGTCCCCTATGTAATGTCACAGGTTTCAGAGGTCCTGATACCAACATACCTCCCTTCTCATTATTATAAGGAGAAGAAAAAAGAGGAGGGGGAAGCTGATGGTGAAAAGGGAATGAGGCATGGTGTCTCTTAATCTGCTTCCTTCTGTCTAGGGGTGTTGTCAATTTTGGGGTGTAGCTGACTTTCACCTTCAGGATCCACTTGGTAAAAGTTCACATCAGGTTCCTCTGTGGACAGCGGCTGGTAATCCTGTAACAGGAGCTGATTAATAGTTTGGTTAGGAATGTTTTGTGTTTGTCATTGAAGGAATGTAGAAACAAGATTAATGAGGCAGGGAGCAAATAATAATGCTGGGAAGATGACTAGGAAAGGTGTTACAAAATCCTACTTCCACAAAGGACTTTCAAAAATCTCAGAACTGGAGGTCTCATGGTCCCTGAAGTTCTTTGTGTCTGACTGTAGCTCCTGGCTTTTATTTCTCACTATCCTGGATTGGTTGATGTAGAAACAGCATTTTTCTTGAAGGAACAGGCAGAGACCACCTTCTTTAGCTGTTAGGACATCTAGCCGCCATCGGTTCTGAAGCACCACGGCTGCCAAAGAATCCATCTGTTTCTGGATAGTAAGCACAGGTTCAGTCATCTCTTGAAAATCGCTTTTAAACTGGGAAGTGAATGTATCATATTAGGTCATAGAAGTCCTTATCCCTGCAATCCCAGTACCAGCACCTATGGCTATTCCTCTAGCAACCAAGAGTGGCATGACTTGAGCTGCCCTCTTATGTTGGGCAGCTATCATATCCACAACTGGGATTGCCAGAGGCTCATTTCCCTGGATTACTCCCAGTTCAGGGAAAAGGTTTGTAAACTCCTGACCAGCTGGCAGGTAGGTGATGATATGCCTGAGTGCCACAAAGAATTGGCATGTTCTGGACTGCAGGGCATTGTGGCAGAGATGATATATCAAGAGTTATGGTTCTATTGCAGTCTAGGGAACTTAGTGTTCCTACAGAACATGTCCCAGAGGTCTTCAAACAATTTGCCATGCCAAAGAGAGGAATAAAGCTATGGAGTCATGGTACCATTGGAGTCAGGGCAGCTGACAAAGGGTGAGGTAAGGTTACTTGGCAGTGTCACCGGAGATGCTGTAGTGACTATTGTGAGTTAGTTCTAGGGGACACACATAACCAGCAATCTTTAAAGCATCCAGGCCTGGTGACACTAAGGAGTTGGTATGCCAAGGTCAAGGTTTTCAGCAAAAGGCGAAATGACAAGTTAGTGTCATTTATGAGGGGTGATGTCAAAGAGGTAAGGACCTTGGAGGAGTGATTATCTCCCCTACTTTCCCGATATCTAGGGTTTGGGCAACTGAGACATATTTTCTCTGGATATGGATGGTACTTACTGGGGACTTGGACTGATTTTTATGGTAGAGTTTACCAACAACTCCTGTCTCCCACCTGGAATCCCATGGGTCTTGTATGTAGAAAAAGAGTGTCTTGTGTTGATAGAAGAAATGATTGGTCCGTGAGCCTAGCACATGTATCTGTCAAGACCAATATGAGCAACCTCCATATCTATCTGGTCATTTTCTACAATAATCTTTTATCTGGTCAAAGAGAAAGCAAGTATAGAGACCATCATGTTTAGATGGGGTAACAGATACAGGGATGATAGCGATTTAGATCTGTTCCTGACATCTAGCTATGGAGCAGTTTACTGACTGTATTTGGAAAGACTGTTTGTTATTTGTGGGGGTTTCTTGGACTTTGAATCTCCAGATGTAAGGGCTGCCCTGGAAGGAAAGGAACAGCAGGGGGAGGATGAAAAACCCATGTCCAATCCAGTGAGGTCGATCTCGGCTGCTGGAGTAGAGTCTCATATTTTGGGATTGGGGACAAGATGGGTGGTCTCAACATCTTCTGGAACTTAACAGAGCACAGTCCTGGTAAAGTCAATGTGTATGAAGAAGAGTCATTTTTAGGTAGAGGAATGAAAGATTTGAGGTGAGACAGATGGACCCAATGAGAGAATCCCTCGAGCAGCTGTAGGGGTCATGAGGATTACCTTAAAAAGGCCCTGCCATTTGGGAGAGAGAGGTGAGGGCTGATGATCTGGAGGGAATAGAAGGACCTGGTCTCCAACGTTGACAGGCAGTGGATAGGAGACAGTGTGTGGCTGAGGTAGATGGTGGTCAGCAAAGTTCCATAGGAGAGAACGGAGGTGGCAAAGTAATGGGGTGAGTGATGGTCTGGGAGGGGAGAACACTTAGGTGAAAGACCAAGAGTTAGGACTGGATGCCCATACATGAGTTCAAAGGGCTAGATGAGGAGAGGTCGCTTGGGGAGAGCTCATAGCCTGAAAAGAGCCAGAGGTAGGAGTTTTATCCAATCAAGGTAAAGTTCTTGTGACAGCTTAACAAGAGTGGTTTAAGAATGGTTTGTAAAGAAAGGTTAGTTCTTTCTACCTTACCTGAAGATTGAGGGTGGTAGGGAATGTGAAAATGCCAGGGATGTCTAGGGTCTTATCTAGGATTTTAGAAACTTGAGAAGTAAATTCGGGACCATTGTCTGATTGGAGAGAGGCTGGGACACCAAACAGGGGGATGATCTCTTGGAGGAGGAGACCAGAGACTGTTTGAGCCCTTTTGTTAGTTGTGGGAAATGCCTCTACCCACCCCAAGAAGGGGTTCACAAAGACCAGGAAGTACTTGGCACATCTGACAGTGGGCATGTGGGTAAAGTCAAGTTGACAGTCAGTTCCAGGAAGGGAACCTCTAGCCTGATGGGTAGGAAGAGGGGGTGCTATGATACCTTGAGTTGGAGTCAGACATCTGACAGATTTTGCAAGAAGCAGTGATAGGTTGTAAGAAGCATAAGTCCTCAGGAGTAGGCTGTAGGTGGGTCTGTAGGTGGGTCAGGAGTAGGCTGTAGGTGGGTCTGTAGGTGGGTCAGGAGTAGGCTGTAGGTGGGTCTTAACAAAAGAAGACAAGGTTTCGCTATTAGGATGAAAGAGTTGGTAAAGACAGGACAGAGTTTGGTGGGTGTCAGGGGATGAAGGTGGAGAGGTAGGTTGTAGTGAGAATGTCCTGGGGAGGATGAGACAAGTCTAGGCCTCTAAGGGCCGCAGCTCTAGCTGCCTCATTGACTCGGTTGTTTCCCTTGGAGACAATAGAGTCATCCATCTGGTGGGATCTACAGTGGACAATCCCAATAGCTGTGGGGAGATGGGAGGCCTTTAGCATGGCCATAATTTAGTTTGCATTAGTTACTGATCCTCCTTTTGTGGTAAGTAACCTGCGCTCCTTCCAGATAGCAGCCTGGGACAGGAGGATATGAAAAGCATATTTGGAATCTGTGTAGATGTTGAGGGATTTTCCCTGTGCCAGTTAAAAGGCACAGTAAGGGCGATTAGTTCAGCTTGGTGACTGGTGGTATGGGCAGGAAGCGCCTGTGCCTCCACCACCCGTGTCTGATACTATGGCATAGCCAGATCTTCTGGCCCCTTCATGTAAAAAGGAGCTGCTATCTGTATACCAGGTATAGATGACCTGAAGCAATGTGCCCTCCTGTATGTGTGAAGGATGAGGTAATAGTTCCTCTAAAGTTTCAATGCAGGAGTGAGATGGGGAGTGGTCAGTATTTTGTTGAGGAAGAAGATTGGAAAAATTAAGAGGTGAGCATGATTGGAAGTCACCACAAGCGAAGCTCAGCAGCACAATGTGAGGCAAACCAATACATGTGTGTCATCAGCAAAGGCTAGCGAGGAGGTACAAAGTGAACCAATGCTCGAGCTCCCACTGTCTGTGGGGTCATACTTATATTCTTTCTAAACATCAGTGCCCTTTCACATGTTTGCTATAGCAAAACGTCTTTTCACCTGACTGCCCCAGCAGAACATCATTATAACCCAAGTCTCCAAAGAAACCAGAAATTTCCACTTTATTCAACCCCCAAAGGAGTCTCGACCCACAGGTTGAGAACTGGGGGACCCAAGTGACTCAGTTATCCTTTGTGTTTAGGTGGGATCTACCAGTGATTGTCAGCAAAGGTTGTTCAGAGAGGAAGAACAGATATTCCTTAGAAGCAAGGCTGTGTCCTGAGCTTGGTTGTGCATGCCCGCCATCCCAGCACTCAGATGTTTGAGACAGGAAATGATGAGTTCCAGCTCAGACAAGGTCTGAAAATACCTCAAACCAAAGCCAAGTTCAGCCAAACCAAGCCATACCAAACAACCAAACACCAGAACAACAAAGAAGGAGACCAGGGTCTATGCATGTACATGCATCATTAAATCAAACTAAAAGTCTGTTAGGTGACACATTAATACCCTGATTCTCAGAAGAATAATTCTTTTTTTCTAATACTAAATAACTTGTGTGATGTGGAATTGAGCCGGAAATAGAAGTCTGCCTTCAGGACCATTCTTGCCTCTATAACAGTTCACTGGCTAACTGGCTCAAGAATATATCTTAACTGCAAAAATGAAGTAACTAGCTAGTATAATATCAGATAACAAATCTTCACCTCCCTTGACCTTTTAAGGCATCCAACTTTGGACCACAACTGTTTCCGGGATCTCTTGTGTATGTCTAGCCTCATGATGGCCAGTAAGACTCAGGAATCTGACTGCCTAACACTTGTTTCTCCTGGTGTCTCAGAATTAGCAAACAGAAACCAACATCTACGAACCACAGACTTACTGTTTTAAAGCACTGACTTGAACAGATCATTTAATTACACCACTCTAGCCCTTAACACACATACCACCCTAATGGGGGAAACAGATTGCAATAGAATTCCTTGCATGGCATAGTTCTTGCATGAGACAGTAATGAGGCAATGTCTGGGACTTACTAAAGGTCATAAATAAATAATTCATAACCCAAAAAAAGAAGAACCTTGCACCAGGTGCACTGGTTAGCAGAGAGCCATTCATTGACAACATGAGATAGGATTTTTCTTCTTATATTACTTCAGCTGTCTCTCAACCTATCTGAGAAGTTAGAATCCAACTTAAAAATATATATCCCTCCCCCCTCTTTTTAAGGAACTGATTGCTGTGTTGCCTAGGCTGGCCTGTTAGTTTTAGCCTAACTTCTTCTTTCTGAGCCTTTCCATCCACAGAAACTACAACCTACAGTTGTAGGTACAGGACATCATGCCAGCTCTAACCTACTTAGGAATAGCTAGAGAAAGAAATACATTACTGGGGGTTGGGAATCATTGCAAAACAAAAACAAAAACAACCCCCCAAACAAAAAACAAAACAAAAAAACCCCAATACCAAAAAACCAATCATGTTAGAATCCTTTGCGTTATTTGTTTTGTTTAGAGTTATATAATTTTGTCTCCTTAGAAGTTTGAATTTCATGTTCAAGGTTAAAAACAGTAGTCAATGAACAGCAGCGTCTTTGGGAAATATGTGGTATTTCAAATTCTCACCTTGCCCATCCTATAAAAATAACCTCTTGTTTGGAATGTGACATCATAATAGATTGAAAACAAGAGAAAAGCAATAATAACATTTGGTGCTATTTATATGCATAGCTATAAAGTATTTATTATGGTCAAACCAAATTTTTTCTGTATTGTCTGTTCCAAAAAATAAACTGTTTTCATATTACAGTGCTCTATGAATTTGTTATGAGGCTGTGTATGAACTGGGTTGGGGGTGAGGAGAAAAAGTAGCTCACAGAAAAGAGATATACACAGTAATGTAAGATGAAACTTACTGGGTAATCGAGGGTCTGACACACAGAGTTAGGAGCGCCGTGCAAAGGAGAGGCAGCTGTGGAAAAAGGCCATTCATTCTGTGGCAGGAAGTGGGCACCTCAGGGGGAGTCTTCAAGAGCCTCAAAATGGGATGTGAGGATGACTCTTGGATGAGTCTATGGCTACTTCTCCTGGGCATAAAGCTCTGTGGAGGGCGGAGGGGAATATGAACGAGCCTTGGGGTATGACCTCAGGATGCACAGTTACAGAGGGGATTGCTTTGAACCGGTGCAGCATTGCTTATGCTGTGACTCCCCGTTGATTGGGATTTAAAGCATCAAGAGGTTCGCTCAGTTGAGAACCTTTGTTATCACAGGGCTGGACACCGGAGAGCCAGGTGAGATCACCTGGAGATCAATGGAGACACACAAAAAGCAGAGAGTTAAGCTTTGCACCCAAAGTTTCAGTGGAGGAAAGAAGATGATGGAATCACTTAGAAAAGGTGAAGGCAGACTGACAGTTCTGGACTGTGGCCTCCCTTCCCCCAGCCTGGAACCTGCTTGCTCAAAGGTGGAGCTACCGGCTCATTCGTCCTGCCACGCCCACTGCTGGAACCTGCCTTTGCTGCCTGGAGGCACACACGTGTTCGTGTTCGTCCTGTACTGGACCCTGAGTTACTTGGCGGGAAGTTGGGTTCCCTCCCCCTTCCTTTATAACTGAGTGTCTGAAAATAGTAAAATTGAGCCTTGAACAGAATGTATGTTGTCTTGGCTCCATTCTTTCTTCCGCCCCGTCTAGATTCCTCTCTTTTCAGCCTGAACTGCCATTCTCAGTTGAACCGTTCGTGTTGTGGACTGCGGGCAGGCCACAACACTGGACGGCCCAGGAAAGGAGGGTGGAGACTGAGTGGGGCTGGTGCAAAGCCTGGATTCCAGGCTGGAGGCAGATGAAGGATGAACGACTGCATCCTGGGCTTCTGAGAGTGAAGAATCAACAGGTATTTTTTGATCAAGTTTAGCCTTGTTGGCTGTTGCTGGAAGGTCTAGCAATTCAAATCTTGTCCCATCATGTAACTAGAAGGAATGCTGTAGCCATAGACAGCCATTGCTCTGTCAACTACTAAGGTTTCTGGCTTCTCTTGAAGTCCTTACAGCCATGAACTAGTCACATGTCCTCAGGCAAATGTCTGTCTGGGTGTTACTTAATTCAATTAGAGCAAGTCATCTCTAGGGCTTGTGAATGGATTTCATCCTCTGAAATGACCCCACCCAGCTTAGTAAATTCTAGGCATTCCTTAAGAATTGTCTCAGAAGCTACCTCTGGCTTACGTTCTCTCTGTTTACTCATCCATCTATCCCAGTCAGAGGAGACCTTCTTCTTTCTCATCACAGACTCGGTGTTGTTGGAACACTCTGATGACAGTGGTCACCTTTCCAGTGACAGTTCTTTGTGATGCACTACTATTATAGTAATTAGTGTTTCACTAATAACTGTTCACCCCATGAGAACAGAAGTGTGACAAGCAGTTGTTGCTTATGGTAGGTGCTGGATAGACGCTTTTCAGACAGAGCAATAAGACATCCGTTCCTGAAAGGCAAAACCATCAGGAAGAGATGGAGACGATTAGAAAGGGGAGAGTACTCTGTGATCTAATTCAGATTTTGGTGAAGTATTAGAGGCAAACGGAAAATGTGATTTCATTTGGCTTAACTGGTTTATTTGGTTGCTTTCTGCTGCAAACTTGAAGCCGCTGTAGATATAAAAAGCTTTTAATAGAGGTGGGAAGCTGCTACTGGCAGCTCTTCCAGAGGACCAGAGTTCTTTTTTTTTTTTTTTAATTAGGTATTTTCCTCAATTACATTTCCAATGCTATCCAAAAAGTCCCCAATACACTCCCTCCCCCTGTCCCCCACCCACCCACCCCCACCCCTTGGCCCTGGCATTCCCCTGTACTGGGGCATATAAAGTTGGCAAGTCCAATGGGCCTCTCTTTCCAGTGATGGCCGACTAGGCCATCTTTTGATACAAATGCAGCTAGAGACAAGAGCTCTGGGGTACTGGTTAGTTCATAATAATGATCCACCTATGGGGTTGCAGTTCCCTTTAGCTCCTTGGGTACTTTCTCTAGCTCCTCCATTGGGGGCCCTGTGATCCATCCAATAGCTGACTGTGAGCATCCACTTCTGTGTTTGCTAGGCCCCGGCATTGTCTCACAAGAGACAGCTATATCTGGAGGACCAGAGTTCTATTCCCAGCACCCATATGGCATCTCACAATCACCCACACTCCAGTTCCAGTCGACCCAATGACCTTTTAAAGACTTTGCTGGCACCAGACGTACATGTGCTACACAAAATACATGTAGATAAAACATACATATGCAGAATTTTTTTCTTTTCACAATAGCCCTGCTTGATCCAGCCCAAAGATTTATTTATTATATGTAAGTACACTGTAGCTGTCTTCAGACACACCAGAAGAGGGTGTCAGATATCATTACAGATGGTTGTGAACCACCATGTGGTTGCTGGGAATTGAACTCAGAAACTTTGGAAGAGCAGTCAGTGCTCTTAACTGCTAAGCCATCTCTCCAGCCCAGAAAAAGATTAAAAATAGCTATTAGTAGAGGCACAAGTGAATCATGCAGATATCTTTATGGGGTTTAAAGAATTCTGTCATAGAGAATATGGATGACTTAGCAGATAAGAGCACTCAATATTCTTCTAGAGGACCCAGCTCCCATGACAGGTGCCTCACAATGACCTGTAAGAACAGCTTCAGCGATCTGATGTGTCTGACCTCCATGGACATATATACACATATATGCACATATCTCTACACAGACATACCCACACACATACAGTAAAAAATAAATCTTACCAAAAGAATTATATCATATGAAATGGAAAATGCAGTGGAAGAAGAAGTGAAAACTAATGTATTTGGAAAAGCATTAAAACAGCATACTGTACTGAAGGACAATGTGATCTTTAGACATTAAAAGAAAAACAATCTAAAATGTACCTCATAACTGTGCTCAGTGTTTCATATTAATCCAAAACATTTTAAAAGATGCATTTGTTCACCTGTTTGATCAGCATTCATTGTTTACATCTACTGCATTATCATAATTCACCCAATAAATATATACAATTAAAATACTAATACAATCTAAATATGGATTTGAACTAATTAGTCAAAGGATAAAGCTTTTTTTTTCAGGCTAATAATCACCAATAAAAGATGTATTTCTAGCAGGGTATGATGGTAATCCTAGCAGCTGGGAGGCAGGGGCTGGAGGATCACAGCCAATGTGGATTATATAGTGATCAACTACCTCAAAAAGCAAAGCAAACAGAATCCAGGTGTTGAGTGTTTTCCCAGGGAATGTGTTCGTTATTAGGATGCATCAATTATATCGGGTGGCTTTGTTTTGTCTACATGGAGTATTTTTGGTGGCTACATTTTTTTTTTTTTTAATCAAACGAGCCACTGTGGTCTGATAAGATAGAATGTCCTGGCTGGAGTCGGAGGGATAGAACATGGGGACTGAGACAACACAGGAAAATTCTAGAACTCTGTTAAGGAACTGTAGCACTGCCATGATAGTACCATTCCACGTGCCATCTACAGAAAGAGCAGAGACAGCTCTGAGCTGTCAAGCTGCATCAGCGTCCCCGGAGGAGGTATATTTATTAAGGAGCCAACCATCAGGAATCTGTATATGTGTCTGGAGGCGTCCATAGGTTAGGCTGTTAGGCAGGCGGAGCTAAAACACTCAACATGAATTGAAGCTACTGCCCATAGGTAGAATTCCTTCTTCCTCTGAGATTACCCAACCTGGCTCTTAAGGTTTTTTTTTTTTTTTTTTTTTTGTTACCTGAATCAGATCTACTTCAGGTCATTCAGGATCATATCCCTTATTGGTCAGTTGGTTATGAACATTAACCACACTGACAGAATAGAAGACACTGAGGTCAATGGTTGGACTGTAGTCCAAACTACAGTAAAGACTGTGGTCCCAAGAAGTTAATTGATAACACATGTGCTTTTTCACTCAACGCCTCCCCCCCCCCCCCCACACACACACAATTATATTCTTGTAAAGCAAACCTTACAATTGGTAAGTGTTGGAGCAGAGATTTAAACTCAGGTGGTCTGAAAAGAGATGAGTCACCGTGCTGGGCTGGGGTGTGGAGAAGCAGCCAGAGCTGTGGAAGATTCTCCAAACCAGCTCCTCGAATTTCCTAGTCTCCCTACAACCGGGACTGGTGGCTGCTCCTAATCTCTCCCCGGGAGGATATCACATAGCACTTAACCTGATGTAGTAAAGAGTTCAGATTCATAAATCTCAAAAACTTTAATTTTAGGTCCCGCCCCCAGGGGGTTTAAGGAAATCATAACAGTTTGTCTTTGCCACATTGTTCACCTCTCCTTGGATCACAGAGATGCTGACCTTCGTATTGGATAAACACGGTTGATGCAGGTGGTCACTATAGAGAGATGACGACGACGACGATGACTACTGTTTTATCTTATGTGAATAAGTGTTTTGCCTGAATGTAGGCCTGTGTTTTGGAAGGCACTGGATTGCCTAGAATTAGAGTTATAGACTCTTGTGAGCTACCATGTGGATGCTGAGAATCAAACCTGGTACTCACAAGGGCAGCCAGTGCTCTTAACCAATGAGTCATCTCTCCAGTCCCTAGAAGATTAATTTTAATCAGTCATTCCTTCTCAACTACAGAAAGAATGAGACGACCATTTTGTGGAAAAAGCAGAATGAGGCAGAGTTGCAAATTGCAGTGTGCCAGGAGAATACAATCAAAGTAAGTAGAACTAGGGGTTGGGTGGGTGGGGGGTGGGGCAGGGGTCGAGTGGGGGGTGCAGCGGGAGGGTGTTGCTGTCAGTGCCTTTACTTGGATCTTTAGGTGTGACTCCTGGAGACATTGGCGGGAGGGCAGGGGGCTCAGGTGGCCTGGTGGCGGTATCAGCATGATTAGTTCCTGTGTAGCATCCTTGTGAGCTGATGTCATCGTTCCTGGGCTTCCCTTGGTGACTACACTGTTTTCTCTTCCAGATTTCCTGCTAACTGTCTCTCACCTTCTAGTCAGGACTTTTCCTTCAGAGTCTCAGACAGAGGCAACGTCAGCAACAGGACTGCAGCCTCCTTATCTGTTGACTGGATTGAAAGGCTTTTTTGAACATTGCTCCCTTTGAAAGGAATGGCTCTCTGGAGAAGGTTGGACAATGGCTCCCAAGGAAGCCAGACACTAATCTCTAGGACTGGCATTGTTACTGAGAACAGAAGAATTTTTTTATAGATATGATTAAGTAGATATTCTTGATGTGGAGAGATTGTTCTAGGTTATCTGGTAGACCTTCAGTTGATTGTGTGTCTTCCTGAGGAGGCCAAAGGAGATTGCCATGACATAAGAGAAGGTGACATGGATGTTAAGGCAGAGACTGGATTACGCAGGTATGAATCAAGGGAAGCTGGCAGCCACCAGATCAAGGTCAGGTATGGGTTAAAGATGGTCTCCCTTATCTGGCCCACGGCTTGGGTCACTGGGTGGGATGCAGGAAGTTTTACTGTGCTCACCACATGCTGCCACCAGGTGGGTGTTGGGCTGTGAGAAGCCACAGGTCCTTACTCCTGGGGTGGGGAAGTACAGTCTGAGGTCCCTGCAGAACTGCCAGAGTTGGGCTCATGGGTCCCTTGGCCACATGGAGGCTGAGGACGACAGGTTCTCACTAGATGCCTCAGAAGAGCTGAGAATGGAGTGGGGCCTGCGGGGCTGGCTCTGGCCTGGGGCTGAAGGGAAAAGAGCAGGAGGAGAGAGCTCCTGCTAGGTCCCACAGGGACGAGAGTCCTTGGCTTGGTGGAGACTGTGGCTGAGAGCACAGGGAGGCCTTCTGCAGGAGACTAGATGTGGCTCTTTAGAGGAAAACCTGCTCCATTGCTCCCCATGGCAGATCCCGATGAGAAGGGGGCAGTCCATTGTTTTAAAGCATTTATTGTCATAGCGGGAGAGTTATGATCAGTAAAACCATACCCCCTTTCTCAGGGAGGGCCTGAAGTTAAATACCTTCTGCAGGTAGGAGTGTCTGGGAAGGAGAGCTTAATTGGCTACACCCTTCAGGCCTTTAGTTACCTCATTAAAATGGAGATCTGTCTTGAGGCTATGTGATCTGTAGTCATGTCCTCTACCTGTGGAGGGGTTTGGGGCATCGCCCTATGTGACTGACGGCCACAGAATTATGGAGAGCTGAGGCCTCATGTTAGGAGCCTAGTGTCTGGGAGAGTGGCAAACGCCTTCTGTACTTTGCAGGAACACCTGCTGGGTCTCTGGGGTTTAAACCTAGCTCAACCAGAAAACTGCCTTTCACGGTCCCACAGTCAGGCAAGAACAGAATTTTATAGGGCCTCAGGCTCAGGGCTGCTGATTTTGACTTCTGCTTCCCAAAACAGTTTCTGTTCTTTATACCAATAAGTTCATAGAAATTTGTTACAGTAGGCTCTAAAAGTGAACGTAACTTCCTAGCCTTCCCTTCCTTAATATTTTGTTTCCATTAAGTCCTTCCTGAGATAAGGAAAGGGCGTCCTAGTGGCAAAGTTCTCACCTTAGCCAGTGCTTTCACTCCCCCACCAACTTCAGCAGCAAACCCAGGCATTTATTGTGTTTGATGCTTATGTTTTTGATCACTAAACATGTGGAGGGAATGTCATACAATTGGTGAAGTACTTGTCATAGTGTAGTGCTTGGATGACAGTGTTTCAATGATGAGGAACATGGACTTCAGAAGGGAAAGAGTTTAAATAAGCGTGGCTGTGGGGATCAGGATTCCTTGTTTGAGTTCTTGTTAAAGAAGTCGGTTAGAGTAGCAAATGGAGAAAGATCTGGGTTGTAACAGGATAGAGTGGTGCATCCTGCCATTCTTATCCAGCACAGAGGTCTCTGACTAGCAAAACCATACACGGTGCACTGGGATCCTTTAAACCACCAAGGTAGTCTCAACTCTTCCTCAGCTTTTAGGGTGTAGATGTATGGACAAAAGAATAGGCTAGCATTTTCATTCCTAGAGAAGATAGATGCGTTAGCATTTTCAACTTAGGATGCAATTTTCAGCTAAGAAATAGAAGATGTGTGTGAAAGAATAGTATGTTTATAACACTGTCATTTGAATTTTTAATTAGAGATGATTTCTTTGGTCTGATGAGATAGCTCAGTGGGTACAGGCACCTGCCACCAATGCTTAGTGACTTAGTTCAGTTCCTGGGATCCATATGATAGATTGGAGAACCACCTCTCTCAAATTGTCCTCTGACTTTCACACACATGCAGTGGTACATGTATTGCCCCTTCACATATATATGCACACAAATGGGATAATATTAAAATTATTTTTTTTCATTTTGAAACAATCTCCTAATTATCAAAAGTTGCAAAATGGTAAGGAGAATTCTTAGTTATCTTTTGTGAGGTTTCCCCAAATGTTGTCACCTTTCATAAATGTAGTAAAATAACCAAAATTCAGATACAACTGAGTTAGCTGATATAAAGAGTTTTTTCAGGTGTTTCTAGTTGTCCTAGTTTGTTACTTTGTTTTGTCTTTCATGACATCAACATGTTTGAGAAGTATTAGCTATTTTGTAAAATGTCTCTCAGCCTAGACTGATCAATGTTTCCTGAAGGTTAGATAGAGGTTATGATTTGTGGGGAGGCTTGAGGCGGCCCATAAGCCCCCTTGTGCTCTTCCCAGGCAGGTCAGGAGGAGCACCGTGCTGAGAATCTCCTTGCGCTGGTGATGTCAACTGGTGGTGTCTTTCAGGGTAATCCATTGTCAACCTGCTACATTTCTGTTTGTCTTTATCACTTGGGTTACCATATCATAACCACAGAGTGGGTGGTTTAAATGGCAGAACCTACCTCTCCCAGCTCTAGGCTGTGGATTTATTATAAAACCCCAGCATGGTCCTGGAGAGTTCAGGCTGGAGGAGACTTTGTTCTTGATATGAAGTTCATGAGTCCCCTTGTCCTCAGACAGTGGAGAGAAGGAACACAAGCTCTCTGATGGGTCCTCTCAGGGGGGCAGTAATTCCATCTCCAGGGTTCTGTCTTAGTAACTTCCATCTCCAGGGCTCTGTCTTAGTAACTTCCCCTGAACTTGCTTTCCAGAAGCTCCAACTCCATACTGCAGCCTCCCCCAGCCTTGAAGCAGGCTGATTCAGACTTTGCTACTACTGACTATGAGATCACCTGGGGTGTAGCCTTCTGACTTAGATGGCTATATTGTTATGTCAACTACCACTGCTCTTCTCTGAGAGACTCTGCTACCTGCTGAGAGACCCTTGAGACATTCCTGGAGACACATCCTATCCTGCACATCACCTACAGGCTGGCTCCAAGCACCAAGGATGGACTGGTGGGGGCGGGGTGAGAGGGTGGGCCTTCCCCCTTATAAGCACAGTCTTTTAGTAAACTCTCGGGCCTTGGTCAGAAAAATTTGTCTTGGCTTCATCATTCTTTTCTCGAAGTCTAAGTCTCTTTCAGCCCCAGCCTGCCTTCCAGAAATACCCGGTTCATGTAGGCCGAGGGCCGGTTTACTACACCACACACTATCAAATTTGAAGGAAAGTATTTAACCTAAGAAGATTTTGCTTGTTTGGTTGGTTGTTTTTTTTGTTTTTTGTTTTTCAGGACATGGAAGAGGCATAATTCTGCCCATACTAACTATCATGTGAGGAGTTAATTTGATAATATGGAAATAGCTTTATGATGGTTAGTTTTAGTATCAACTTGACAAAATTTAGAATAGCTTCAGTAAGAAGCCTCCCCAAAAGAACTGTCCTAATGTAGGAATATCCACTGAAAGTGTGGTGGTGGTGGTGGTGGTGGTGGTGGTGGTGGTGGTGGTGGTGGTAGGGGCTACTGATAGCTGACCAGATAAGAAAGGGCAAATCAGAAGGCAGATTATTTCATTTTTGCTAACTTGGCTAAATAGACTTATACTGTTACCACTTCTGTGGCAGGTTGTATTTTAATGTAAGTGGATTTAATTCCCCCCCCCCCCCCGACATACAACCTCGTTACAATTAAAAAGAGCCCAACAAGACTTCAACCCCACTCAAAGAACTATAGGCTGCCGAGGAATGCTGGGAGTGGGAAAATAGTCTTCCCCAGGGAAGAGCACACCGACTAGTTATCCAATAGCAAATGGTCTTGGAAACGTGCATACAAGTAACATTATTTTGACTGGGCAGGTTGTATTTAGGGATATGCTTGTAAGCTCTTATTATTAAACACACTATATAAACACGCACACAACAACAGTTAATGAAATAAGAGGCCATGAATTTGAAAGAGGAAGTAGAGGGATGTGGGAGGGAAGGGAAGAGAGAAACGATGTGATTATATTATCTCAAAAATAAGAAAAATACATATAATGGCACAAAAGTGAAGTCTCGAAAGAACAAGAACACAAAGGCTTCCTTTCGTGACTCGTTTGCTTTGTAATTACGGTGATGCCGTCATCTTTGGTTTGACTTTCTCTTGAAGGATCCTTTAGGTACATTGATGTGTTATTTTTATGTGTATTCCCAATCTTTCAAACATGAAGGAAGATTTTATGAATAAAAGGTAGCATTGCTGTTTCAGTTAAGAAGAATTATTACTAAAATTTGAGTGTTACTTAACCAGTATAAACCTTAATTGTAGAAATACATGCAGTCAAACCTCAAATACGAATAGTGCAGTGTTTCCTATCACAAACCTAGTGAACTGGAGATAGACTGTGTTTGTAACACTTATTTACCATGCCAGCCTGTGACACGGATGGCACTGTGTTCCTGGGCCAGAGGTACTGCCTTGTCTTCACCGATACAGTTGGTGATCAGACAAAATCAATACTATCAACTTTGCCTTTTATTTTAGTAGAACACGTTGTTGCATGTGAGTGAAATTTTCAGATGAGTGGTCCATTGATATTTTTCAATAAGGTTTTAAGCTCCACGAAGACAGAAAGCAAGAGTTACTTATTCAAACTCTCTTTGTTTCCAAGTGGTATTGGTGACACAGCCCTATAGCTTCTGTACTTGGGAGGCAGAGTTCAAGGCCACCTTTGGTACTCAGAAAGTTTGAAGCCAGCCTGGGCTACATGAAACCCTGTCTCAAAAAACCATAATAGCAATAATAAATGAAATAAAATTTAAATAAATAAATAGATGTAAGATAAAAATGTCTTTCTTTTTTGACCCTGTGAGATACTTTCACATACTTTGTTTTGCATCGGCTCAATACAAGCAGCAGGCATGACGGAAAGAATCCTTGAGACAAACTCAGGTGTATTTGTTTCAGTTTTAAGCCACTCCTTGACTGTCAGCCTTCTGTTTAGTGTGTGCCTCTTTCTCAGCAACCATCCCTGACAGCCATCGTGACAGCTCAGTGGTCTTCCTTAAGTGTGGAGTCCTTTGCTCAGCACGGTTTAAAGCCACTTGGTTTATGAGCATCAGTTTCTTGGTCTGTAAAACTGGAAATGAGACAAAGGTGCCATGATACTCTTATAAAGTGATTCATATGTGCACACACGAGGCATCTAATACATTCCTCTTCCTTCCCTTGTTTTTATTGCAGGGCAGACTTTTTCCATCTTTTAGAGGCTCAAAGTAAGGTGCAGCAGTCATATGACTTACCAAAGTTCCTTTTACGCTAACAACAACAACAACAATAACAACAACAACAAAAAGTACCAGAATTAGACTCAATTGCTCTTGACCTTCTACTCAGTGTTTCTAACATCATCTCATATGACCTTATGTTTGTTTATTAAAATCTATAGATAGCTAGTGGGTTCTGTGGCTCAGGACAAGTCAAGAAACCGATGAGTAATACATTCCAGACTGAAAGACATCCGAAATTTTATTGATTTATGCACTAATTTTAGAAAGACTTATCTTTAATTGTATCTACATGTCTGAGTTTATGTGGAGCTATGTGCAGGTGTATGCATGTGCCTGAGGAGGTCAGAGGTGATGGAGTGCAGGTGGTTGTATGCTGGATAAGGGTACTAGGAACTGAACTTGGGTCCTCTGGAAGAACAGCAATTGCTCTTAACTGCTGAGTCATCTGTCTAGCTGACTAAATGTATCTTTATTATAGTCAGTAAACAACTCTAGGTTCGATTTATGTAACATTTAATGTTAAATGTGGCAAAGTCATTCCCTCTAAGAACCTATAAGTGATAGAAATTAAAAACAAACATACCCAACCCCCAAAAAACCAGTGGTTTGAGGGCTTTTACTCTAATCTAATGAGAGCTTCACAACAGTTAAGGTTAAACTACCTGCAACTGTGAGGTGCTGTTTCTAGAGGTGTTTGGGTAGGGGGGATGATGTTTTCCTGCTTCGTGCCAGTGCTGGGGTCAAGGGACCTGGGTGCTGCATATTCTTTTTTTGTTGTTGTTGTTTTGTTTTGTTTTGTTTTTTTCAAGACAGGGTTTCTCTGTGTAGTCCTGGCTGTCCTGGAACTCACTCTGTAGACTAGGCTGGCCTCGAACTCAGAAATCCGCCTGCCTCTGCCTCCCGAGTGGTGGGATTAAAGGCATGAGCCACCATGCCCAGCGATGCACATTCTTTTTTTTTTTTTTTCCAGAGCTGAGGACCGAACCCAGGGCCTTGTGCTTGCTAGGCAAGCGCTCTACCACTGAGCTAAATCGCCAACCCGCGATGCACATTCTTAAACACTTCCAGTGTTACTCTTTGTCTTAGATGTTGCCCTCAAGTGGAAACATCTGGGCTTGGATTAAAGGGTAAAGTGCATTACAAAGAGAGATGAACAGCTGTTCCTGTGACTTTGTCCCTATCGATGACAGACATCCTGGAATGCATCACACCTATTTCCTACATTCAATTTGTCATCAGAAAGTGATATAGCCATCAGTGGGGTCGTTTCTTATGATGATTCAGATCAAGTATGACAGAGGATTCCTTGCATTGAATCTTCCACCAGGCATCTGTTACAGGAAGGGGAATACAGCAAGTTCAATAGAGCAGCCAAGAACAAGTCAGTTTACAAATAGGCTGTTACCTGAGGACAGTGCACTGGAGTCCTCCTTCCCTTTTAAAGCAGGTCTTCCTTTCTGTTCTCTAAGTACCTTCTCCTTCACACCTCTGTTCTCTCCTCATTTTTTTTAAACCCTTTATCCCTTTGTTTTCTATTTAAGGGGAATGTACAAAAGAAACAGAAGTTCTAGTTCTTTCAAGGTGGAATTGATAATAAATTTAGGAAGAAAAGACCTGCAGTCTAGAATGCCCCATGACTGTTGAGAAGCACAGAGTGTGTGTGTGTTGGGGGAGCCCAGTCTCTGGGCTTGAGGGTAGGGAGAAGTCATAATGGGAGGAGTGTGACTTCCTTGAAACAGGGTGTGTCGGAAGTTTCCAATGCTGGCTTGCTCACCTGCTTTCCTGCTGGCTCCAAAGCAAGTTCTTTCAGCTCCTCGTCGCTGGGCTGGTGATGTCTTGTTTTTATCCACAGAAGCACATCTGGCTTTTCTCTTTTTAAACCAGAAAAATCAAGCTACCTGATGCCAGTTTCTGGGTTCACTTTCCCCTGTTTTTGTTGTGTTTCTGAATATCTCTATGGCAAAAACCTCTGCACCCTTGGCAACGGTGCAGATAACAACAGGAATCTTAATGTCTGTTTTAACGGCTACTTTGACCCCTTTCTACTCTCTTCCTCTCCTACTCAGGATGCCTGATCCCAACCAGAATACAGAACACAGTGAAGTTGCTTTGTTTAGAGTGCGTTATGATCTAGGCTCATGAATCCTTTATGAATTGGATTATTATATCAAATGACCATATCATGAAGATAATTAAAACCACAAACCTACCACAAACCTTTGAGGTCTAGAGATAATTGTTGGATCAGACTCTTCAGCTAACCATGGCCCACGGCAGTATGGTCACATGTGGTAGAATGTGTGCTTACTGCGCTTAGCAGGGAGGCCAGTGTGTTCCGGTTGCTATTGTCTCAGGTTTTGTTGTATATAGCACATTATCAATGGACACGTGTTCAAAGCCTGTAGGAGGAACATAATTTACTACCGATGCTGCACGTGTAAATTGGAAGTGTCCAAGCTAAGCTGAGTATTTAAGAGAGAGAGGGCCTGAGTGGTGTATGGTGAGAGAAAAATAACAAGATCTCTCCCAGACCTCACCTAATTACCACTTTTTATGTTCCTTACTCATTTGATAGATCTAGATTTCATTTGCTATTATTTTTTGACTGAAGACT
Source organism: Mus caroli (assembly GCF_978045245.1). NCBI lineage: Eukaryota > Metazoa > Chordata > Mammalia > Rodentia > Muridae > Mus > Mus caroli. The sequence goes on along the minus strand of NW_028227256.1, from coordinate 148,657,749 downwards.
TTCCCTTAACATTTCCTGTTGGGCAGTTTTACTGTTGAGAAATGGTTTCAGCTTGTATGCCTTCATTTTACATTTCTATGTGAAAGCTGTAGTTACTGAGTATATAATTTAGGCTGACAGATTCTTTCATCTTTCAGTGCTTTTAAGGTGCTGCCCTGCTGGGGTGCATTGGGTCCAGGAAGTCTTGTTACACTGCACTATTGTGCCTTGGTTTCCTGGTTGGCTACAAGTCAGCTGCCATTTTCTTTGTTCCTTAGTGAGCCTTCATCTGTAGGCTTCCTGGCTATCTGGTTACCACTGACTTTAGGTAGGTTCACTACTCAAGCATGGATGCTTAGTGCAGTCATAGTGAGTTTCTGTTTGGGGAACTGCTAAAGCATTGTGACACTAAAGACTTAATTGGTTACAAGATTGTGGATGTTTTCAGCCATTATTTCTTGAAGTAAGTTTTGGCCCCTTTGGGACTCTATTTGCACAGGTGTTAGGGTGAGAGGACTTGCCCCATAGTTCACTGGTGCTCTGTTCCCTCTCCCAGTGTTTCTTCTCTGGATTCTTTTGTACATAGTTTTCTGTGCTATGACTTCTACATCACCAGCTACACTAATGCAGTTTCTAGATGGCTGCCAATCCCTCTGGCTGTTCTCCTCGCCTCACACATTGCCTTTGTGGAAACCATTCAGAGCTAGCCATCCCTGTGTCATGACACCCTCTTGCATCTCCTTGGCTACTCCTTACCATTAACCCCCCTGCTTCCTTTTAACTTTTGAGCATGGGTTGGGGGGAGGGTAGGCTTTTAGTAGCTACTTTAATGTCCTTGTCTACTAATTCTCCCATCCACAGCATTCCTGAATTATCATGGTTTTATCTTTTCAAAATGTCTTCTCTTTTCCTGTTTGTTTTTTCCTTCCTGGTGCTCTTATTGGGACTGTGTGTCCTTTCTACCCTGTTTGTATCCTGATTCTCTGAACTTAGCTGAAGATAAATGTTTTATATAGTGAAGTAAGCTCAGGTAAAATTATCAAAGTGACCCCAGTCCACTTAGGGACACTTAGAGACAGGTGTGCATACTTAGAAACACAGGGAGAAGAAGACCATGAGCAAGTTCAGAGAAAAAACCCGCCAGCTCTACCAACAGGTTGACCCTGAACTTCTAGCCTTCAGAAATGAGACGATACATGTTGGTTGTTTGCTTCTAGCAAACGAATGCACTGATAAGTATTAATTGGATGCTGAATTGTCAAATTTTCCCTTGTTAAGAACTAGTTATTTTGGAATGATTATAAATAGTTTATCCTCCAAGTCTTGCCGTTATATTGAAATGTTAATTTACTTTCTGCATTTATTTGTGTGTGTCTGTGCATGCACGTGTCGCAGTTGGAGAGCAGCTTGTGGGAGATGAGTTCAGGAGATCAAACTCAGATCTTCACAACAGATTAAGAATAGTTATAACTCAGCACAGCTATCGGGCCGGGCCCCTGGGGACATCACAGGAGACTAGGGAAGGCAGAATTATGCAGGGAAGAATGGCGAGGCTCCCAATTGCACTAAATCTCCTGCAGCTTAAAGTAAAATGTTATGGCTGGCTGACTTGCAAAGTCGGTTTCCCATGGTCTGTTGGTGTTAATCATCAATAGGCATGGGTGACTGCTGCTCACCCAGAGAGCAGTGGTTTAGACAGCAAAGGGCAGTTCTGAGAACCAGTAACTGTCATGATAGGAGAGGCAGAAACAAGTCTATATTGAGGGGCTCTCTTAACAGGCCCAAGCATTTCAAACATGGCACTGGCAGGTTTTGCTCTTTTCTCTTCCCTCTTCCTTGCTAACCCATTAGATTACATTCCTAAAGCTAGCCTCCAGGCCACGGACTCCTTCCTGAAACTGACTACTAAGGTCCAACTATCAAAACACCAAGGTCCAGCAGTCAGAATCCATTCCTCTGCTACACTGGCTAACATGTCCAACCAGGTCTTACCAACTCCATGTTAACACAGACTTCCCTCTTTCTCCTTAAAAATCACTCCTACAGAAACACCTGCTTGCTGCCTTTGTCTGATCTAGAGGTACACCCATCCCCCTCCATGTCCCTTCAGGGTAATAAATCTCCTTTGTGTTGAGAATTTGATGTCTGGGTGTGTCCTGTACCAACTTGTGGACTTGGTGTAAACACACACACACACACACACACACACACACACAAAACCCTTCTAAGAGCAAGTTTAACTCGGTCTCCATCCCATCTGAGGACTTGGCATTGACTATTCTCTCTTCTGGAATGAGTATGCTTGCTTCTCAGTATTCAAGTCTCAGATAAATCTTACCCCAGAGGCCTTCCTTGATGATCTAATCAACTGATTTTCCCCTCTTCTTCTTGTTTGCTCTTACACACAATCCTACTGATTTTCTTTGAAGCATTTATGCTTCGCTCTAGCTAAGCACTTACCGGTATATTGCCTATTGCCCCACAGTGGCATTTAAGCACCTCAAGCAAAGAGATGCTGTTCATCCTGCTCACCCTGGTCTTCCAGAATTCAATAAATGCTTGAAGAATGACTAAATGAAGCAGTCAGAGTCTCCTGTGAGCTGCGGAATCATGCCAGAAGCTGAGGAGATATATTTCAACACCAGGAGTTAGTTTTCATGTTTGTTAAAGAAAGTGCAGAAATTCCCACCTCGATGGTGTCATTGACTCTGCAGGAGCATGAATTCGAGTGAGTGATGAATCTGCAGACGCTCATTAAGTCAGTAAGGATTATAGCATGCAGCTGAAGATGCACTTTACAAAGTGATCATGGTTGCTTACTGTGAGAACAGACTACTTGGGGTGGGGTGGGGGGGCAGTTATTTATACCTCTGAGCTAGAATAACGTTTTGGTTTTTATTCTTTAGATCACATCATTGTGGTCTCAGAGACAGGAACACATCTTTTGGGCAAAGATAAAATAAGGTGTGTGGAGACTTTGTGGGTGTAGAGACATTTTTCAGTGTGCTTTGTGGAACTCTGATCACCAACTTTTTTTTTTTTTTTTTTTAAACAACAGATAGTATAAAGAGAAAAGAACACAGGCTTGGCTTCCTAAGGGTTTATTTCTCACAAAACATTGTTTTTAATAGGTTAATCGTGTACAGCATAGGAACCCTGTTGTTTCAGTTTGTTTAAGGAAGCTAGGAAAATCAGGAAGTGCACCCTCCCAGAAACACACTGCCCAAGGTTGAATGCGCACGCTCTCTCTTACAGGTTCCCTAAGCCAGTTTCCCACTTGTCAAACAGGGACTATGGTGGTAGCTATCTCCTGATTTCGTTGTGGACTTTAGATGGGTTACTACCTCTTTATTTTAGTTTTTACTTAATCTTTAAGTAAAAGATTAAGATTTTTTACTTAATCTTTAAGTAAAAGATCTTTAAGTATAGCTGAGAACACAGGAACTGGATCCGGAGGAGCCAGTGCTGTTAAAGTAGGTATGGGAGTTGAGGAGAAAGCGGGCTGTGCTCTCTGTCCTTGAAGCCTGAAGAGGCACAGAGGGAAGATGTGATCCTGTCAGACTTCAACTTCAAGGTTGTGGCCCTGTAGAGCTGGAGTATAAGCCTTTGAGTTGAGATTATCACAAACCCAAGAAATCCATGGCACTGATTTCTGCCACGTGGGGTTGGGAATCGCCTAACTGGCACCACACGAGGGCTCGCCAAAGCCTCCTTAAAGATGTTTTCCTCTGTCTCCAGGGTGCTTCCTTGTTTCAGAGACCGTGTTGGAACCTGAGATGTGGTGTCAAAAAGAGCCATAAAATCAGATAGGCATCCTACACTTGGACTTAGATAAAACACACCTTCTGGCCGCCTGGAGCTCATTTGCCACCGGCCAGATGAGATTACTAGCAGCTTTATAAATCACAGGCTCCAGGACTCTTCAGAAGTTTCGTAATGAGTGGAGGCGTGCTAACAGGACAGTAATAGCACACTAGGCATAATTGCTCACTTCAGAAAGCCTAACATGGCTTCCCGGATGTTCCTATTTAAAGAGTCGGGTTATAGTTTCCTCTTGTTGAATTTAATACAGCTCGGGGTTAATAATGTCTGGTAAACTCCTGAGTTTTCCCTTATTCCTGAGGTTCCTCAGCTTCAGGTGTTCTTTCCTCAGAGTGTTCGGAGCCTGGGGAAGCTCTGTGATGCCCTCCCTAGTAAAGAATCAGAAGTGAGCAAACTGGCCGTCTTCCCAGAAGGGGGAGACTTAGCTTAGTCCTGGGGAAAGGACAGAACGCGGCTTTTCCTGTCTGCTCAGAGAGCACACTGAGACTTTAGAAGTACCTCAGTTTACCTCATAACAACACCACGGGTTAAGGGGCATCACCCCCGCTCTACATGATAAACTAGGATGTGACCTGAAGTGACTTGATGAGGTGACATTGTGAGCAACTGAATCAGGTATATCTGGAAAATCCGTTCTATATTATCGTTTGCATTCAAGCATTGTTTAAAAGATGTCCGTAAGGCCGGGCGTGGTGGCGCATGCCTTTAATCCCAGCACTCGGGAGGCAGAGGCAGGCGGATTTCTGAGTTCGAGGCCAGCCTGGTCTACAAATTGAGTTCCAGGACAGCCAGGGCTATACAGAGAAACCCTGTCTCAAAAAACCAAAAAAAAAAAAAAAAAAAAAAAAAAAAAGATGTCTGTAAGGGTGTTAGGGACGGGGAGTATGATGGGGGAGGGAAGAATGGGAGACATGCAAACGGTGTTTCACACACAGAGGAAAACCAGATGAAGGGAATAGAGACAGAGTGGTTTCATTGGGCAAGTGCTGAGAGCTTGTCAGAATGACACTCTTCTACTCACGGGGCAGACGGGAAGTGAACACTTGTCATATGTGGGGTGTTATCTGTGAAAATTACACAACCCAGCACTTACAGCAAATTTGGGAATGTTGGCTTCGTGGCTGAAGGGCATTTGTTGAGAAAATGGGAGACTATTTAGGATAGCTATGCCTGAGAAGCTGAAGGGAAGACAGGAAACCTTCAGGGAAGGGATGGGGAGAGCCAAAGTACGGAGCAGGTTGGCTGCAGGGAAGGAACGTTTAGCTGAAGTGGACAGATGTGAAAGGATGTTCTGCTAAAACAAGCACGTGATAAGGGATTTTTGGTTAACAACATACATGTATCGGTCTACCTTACATTGTGTAATTGAGCTCCATTTATCGGAACTTCATAGAGAAACAGCACAATGGTGGCGTGCTGTAGTTTCTTGTCGTTTGCTCGGACACTGATTGGCAGTGATGTCAGCTGAGACAGACTTGTGGAGGATATGTTTGGAGGGTATAAATAGGTCTCAATGCAATGGACAGTGACAGGAGCTGAGCTTGGCTTGTTGGTAGAGCTAGCTGTGTAATGCTTGTGGGTCTTGAGTCTTTGTTGATCTTCGATTCCCTGAGAGGGGCACAGCTGAGAACTTCTCTTGGTCCCTCCTCTTGACTTATGTCGAGGCTGAGGCCTGGATATCTCTGCTAGATCAAGTCACCATGTCACCGCTGTTGCTAACCCAACTCTACTGAACTGGACTGTTGGTGTATCCGTGATGTATTTGTGAATGGATCAAGCTGTCACTGTTAACTTGTGAATTGAACTGTCAATTTCCAAACAACACAAATGGGAGTTGTTCTAAAGATCTTTTCTAAACAGGTCCATTTTCCTCCCCTCCCCTCCCCCCCTCTGGTAAGTGGTGGACTAAAAGGGAGGTTAAAGCATTTAAGAACTGTCATTTTAAAAAGGTTTAAAAAAAAATTAAAGTTACAGTGGGAGGAGGGGACGCACCAAAGTATGGCGGGGATTGGCTGTTTTCCGGGTTGCTTTTGGATTTGATCTCATCTTAAATATCTAATTAAAGTTGGGGTCAGTTGGTCTTGCCAGGCAGGGGTGTACAAGCTGAACTGCATGCACCCGAGTTGAACAGGTACAGACCCACACTTTGAATGTAGGTCTTTGAGGTCAAGGAACTAATTACTAATGAAAGTTTCCTGATAGGATGTTAAGTGGTTTTACAATGTGTTTTTTAAAAAAAGAAGACATCTACATAGAAGATTTTGGTCAACTCAGCAATCTTGCCGGTACACTGCTCCTTCTAAGAGACTAGAGTTTGCCAGAATCATTGCTCTTCTTTGCTTTGCTTGAGCCTATTGTACGCCTCTGCTTTTGTCACGGCTTCTATCAGGATTCAGCAAGCTTACCAGTTTTATATATTTACCTCCACTACTAGAATGATGCCAAGTCAATAATAACAATAGCATTAATAATAATACAAACTTGTCAGAAATAGGTTCTAAGAATAGCAAATAGGGGCTGGAGAGATGGCTCAGTGGTTAAGAACACATACTTCTCAGATAGGACCTGAGTTTGCATCCCAGCATCCACATTGGGTCACAATTTCAGCTTAAGGTCCAATGTCCCCTAACCTCCTCAGGCACCTGAACTCATTTGCAGCCCCCACAGATACATAAATAAAATCTTTTAAAAAATAAAGCTTAAAAAATAAATAAGTGGAATGGAGCTGAAGTTCACTTGTAATTCTGTTGAGCCATGGATGACAACATACGCATCATGGACCTATCAGGCCAACACAAGCAAACTGACCTGTTATTACCTGAAGCGAACTGACCCTGCTAGTGGTTTTCTGGCCAAGAAGGTGGAGTGCAGTTGGGGCCTGTTCCTTAATCATCATTTGTACGCTGGTTGGTTCTTTCCTCTTTCACTTGAGTGGAATTTTCCACTTAATAAACAACATCTATGAGCCATGATTTTTTTTTTTTTTTTTTTTTTGCCACTGGGCATCTCACATAGAAAACCAGGACTTGTTTTGAATTGTATGCATGCCCAACTTTGTAAAGCAGTGAGCTACAAAGTCCTCTGGTTTTGCCTCCCAAGAAATAAACTCTAAGTTTAATCTCAATTTCTCCCTCCCCACCAAATGTCTAAGGGAACCAGGTATGTATTCTATCTCAGAAGGCACATTGTTTAACTGCATTCCCAGAAACACCTCCAGCACATGTCTTTTTTTTTTAATTACATATTTTCTTTATTTACATTTCAAATGTTATCCCCTTTCCTGATTTCCCCTCGAAAAAAAAACCCTCTCCCCTGCCCCCTCCCTGCTCACCAACCCACTCACTCCTGCTTCCTGGCCCTGGCATTCACCTACAATGGGGCATCAAGCCTTCTCATGACTAAGGGCCTCTCCTCCCATTGATGACCGACTAGGCCATCCTCTGTTACATATAAGGCTGGATCCATGAGTCCCATCATATGTACTCTTTGGTTGGTGATTTAGTCCCTGGGAGCTCTGGGGGTACTGGTTAGTTCATATTGTTGTTCCTCCTATGGGGATGCAAATTTCTTCAGCTCCTTGGTCCTTTCTCTAGCTCCTTCACTGGGGACCCTGTACTCCATCCAATGGATGGCTGTGAGCATCCACTTCTGTATTTGTCAGGCACTGGCAGAGCCTCTCAGGAGACAGCTATATCAGGCTCCTGTCAGCAAGCACTTCTTGGCATCCACAACAGTGTCTGGGTTTGGTGATTGTCTATGGGATGGATCCCCAGGTGGGGCAGTCTCTGGATGGTCATTCCTTCAGTCTCTGTTCCACACTTTGTCTCCGTAACTCCTTCCATGGGTATTTTGCTCCCCCTTCTAAGAAGGATCGAAGTGTCCACACTTTGGTCTTCCTTCTTCTTGAGTTTCATGTGTTTTGAAAAATTGTATCTTGGGCTAATATTCACTTATCAGTGAGTGCATCTCATGTGTGTTCTTTTGTGATTGGGTTATCTCACTTAGGATGATATCCTCCAGGTCCATCCATTTGCTTAAAAATTTCATAAATTCATTGTTTTTAATAGCTGAGTAGTACTCCATTGTGTAAATTTACCACATTTTCTGTATCCATTTCTCTGTTGAAGGACATCTGGGTTGTTTCCAGCTTCTGGCTATTATAAATAAGATTCTCTAGGGAGTATCTTATTAAACTATACTAACTGCCTTTAAATTTCAGATTTCCCATCTCTTCAACTGAATTAAGTTATAAAGCCTTGTATTCTTGAGCTCCCAAATGTATATATAACGATATCTAGTACCCACACAGATATCTGTAAGAATATCTGCTACTGCCCCGAACCATCTGGGGCAGGGCCTGGATCTGCCTTTCTGATTGTTTTTGGCTCTCTCCCAAGCACAGTGCTCAGAATGGATGACCAGTGAAGCAGGGCTGGCTTGTGCTGTCAGTACGGCCTGTACAGAAGGAATGACGAGGCTTTAGCTCTCTAGGAACTGAGATGCTGGGCCTAGAGATAAGGGCTAGTACAGTGAAGAAACTCAATCAGAGTGTAAGACCATGAAGATAAGGGAGAAGGAAGAAAGCAGCAGTGTGGGATTTCTAGCCATCTCTTGTAAGAATTTCATCTCTAGCCCATTCTATACCAGGCATCACCCATCATGTTTTGGATGAGAAATTTGATTTACATTTTGTTATCTCAGGCTTCATGCTCAAAGCATATTTGTGTATTGCTTATTTTTGCAACTGAATTCCCTTCCTTCCCTTCCACTCACTGGTTAGCTCTTTAAGCAGATATTGGAGGATGAACTATGCAGAACTCATAAAGACTTCAGTAACTGGATATATCCTGTGAAACACAGTAACCCACATTTAAGTGCTTACATTTTTCTTGTTCGTAATGTAAGCCTAGGCAGTTGAGCTCATCCATGAGCTGATCTAGCAGGCATGAGGATTTAGATGGTGGTGTTGTCCACTGAGCACCCTTTAGTGATGATAATTCCAACAAAGCCCTTTCAGATTTTCTAGATTAAGTTACAGGGAGTTCTTTCTGCCTTCATTTGATCAAATTCTTTCCCTTTGCCAAATTCTTTCCCTCTACCTTGCTGAGCTATAACAGGGTGGAACTGGCTGGGAACACAAGGTACAAGAGGTCGCTTTCATGTTGAACTAATCTTTAACAATTTTTAAGCAAGAAGATTAAAGGCAAAGCAGAGAATGACCTTTTCTCGAGCATCATGGTCTTTTAGTTCTGTATTAGACAGGCACAAGAAGAGGTTTTTGTTTTCTCTAACCTAAATAATTCCAGATAAGTTCAGTAGGTATAATATTTGGAGTAGCTACATGGTGGTTGTCTCGTCTCACTGGTCATATATAGAGAGTTGAATATCACATGGAAATAAACAACTGGTATAATTTCAGAGATTTTTTTTTCTTCTGGTTCACTAGAAGGCCTTGATAAATAATACTGACAGTTATTTATGATAGTAAGGGACCTTGCTCTGGGAATATAGGTTATCACCTGGGCTCAGACTGGTTCTGGTAAAAATCTCATTAATGACAATCAGGTGTTTCAATTTACCAGTCAAGTGGAATTGATAGGAATTCAAGTTAGCAGGCTACCTGTTAGCAAGGAGCTCAAGGAGAAGGCTAAAATGAGGGTCCTGCTGGCCCAGTGGGGGCTCTCCTGGTCATTGACTTCCCAGCTAACTCTGCTGCCTGAGGTTGATACTCTTGTATCTTGTGATCCCCCCTCCCCATTCTTCTCCATGTTGTCTTAGCCACAAGGTGGGAGAGTGATTCCTCAGCTTCTCTTTCTCATGCGTCTACTGTTCTTCATGCTTAATAACTCTCTCTAATATCTCTTGCTAACATCCTTTGTCCCCCTGTCCTTTTGGCTCCGGAAAATTGAGACTATGTAATGCAGCGGGACTGAGGGGAGCAGGCATGGCAGTTAACTCTGCTGACTCTAGCTAGAGGTTAGTTCAGGTTCCTCTGGTCTTCTTTGCCAGGTCTCCTAGAATATGTCCACACATGATTTCCTAGCCATTTAAATAAAGCTAAAGATGTTTTTATGTTCTGGTCATAGTCTAAAAACACAGCCATGACTCCTTAAATGTAATAACAAGTGCACATTGTATGTCTTTCCCATCTCTCTTTATCTCTCTTTTGTTGGTCATCTGGCCGTAGTCTTCAGCCTCGTGTTGGCCTTCCGTCTAATCCTCTTCTCTGGCTATCCTAGTACTGTCAGCAACTCCCTCTTGTTTGTAACCTTTATGTTCTCTCTTCTTCTAGCTTTCATTAGAATGATAACTGTTAGGACTGTGTTTGATGTATATAATAGAAAATCTTACATCTGTTCTTAGAGCGATTGGAATGTATTTGTAGCAAATGAACAGAGGTATTGGGGCCGTTCTTTTCTTTGGTGATTTGGCTTAAAAGGTGATTAGGAAACTATAGGGAGAAGAGTCTGTTTCAGACCTGAAAACTCATCAAGATGGAGAAGTCCATTAGATATTTCAAGGAAGCATTCAGAATGAATTTGGAGCTGGGAGGAGTATCCTGAGAGACAGTGAACCCCCTTTACATACCTGAGCCCCATCACATGGCTTGGTACATAATAGGTTCATATTTGATGGGGGGGGGGATTAGTTAGCATGTGTTTATGAGGCTCCTGAGTTGTATTAAGAAATAGCAATGAGCAGTATAGCTAAGGCCCCCTCCCGCTTCATATCACAGAGAAAGGGGCTTCAGTTGGGGAAGGGCCTCCATGAGATCCAGTTGCAAGGCATTTTCTCAGTTGGTGATCAGGTGGGGAGGGCCCATTGTGGGTGGTGCCATCCCTGGGCTGATAGTCTTGGGTTCTACAAGAAAGCAATCTGAGTAAGCCAGTAAGTAACATCCCTCACTCCGTGGCCTCTGCATTAGCTCCTGCTTCCTGACCTGCTTGAGTTCCTATCCTGACTTCCTTTGGTGATGAACAGCAATGTGGAAGTGTAAGCCGAATAAACCCTTTCCTCTACAACTTGCTTCTTGGTTGTGACATTTTGTGCAAGAATAGAAAGCCTGACTAAGACAAGTACTGTCTCCTATCATAACTGTAGATTATATATAGAAATACATGTTTTAAGAATAATCTATACCCCTTGTCTTGATACCAACATCTGACACTTTAGTTATGGTGATTTGAGAAGAACGTTTTGCTGTTGCGTGTATCTGATGCAATTAATCTCACTATTTAATCCAAAAGCGATCATTTCTTTTGTCCTACTAGCTGACTATCTTGACCCTGACACTTGCACATGATGCTCTTGAACATGTTTGGTTTGGCCTAAGCCAGTGTTTTGAAAGTAGGACTACCCAAATTGAGTGTCTAGCTCTTCCATCTACAAAATGATCTTTTTTTTGCCTCCAGGTCTTCCTCAAAATATTGTTTAGGGGCCATGCTCAACTCCATATCTGTATTTTGTTTACAAAATGCTTGCTCAGCAGAAGCCGGGTAAATGACATATAGCTTCTTTAAAGTTTGTTGCAGCTTTTAAATAAGTATATACCAAGTATATTTATATACATCTATCTATCTATCTATCTATCTATCTATCTATCTATCTATCTAATAGACTATAGCATTTTCACATAAGTCATTGCTTGTCCCTCCCTTTTTAACTACAATTAGGAGGGGGTACATAGCTTTGTTGTTGTTGTTGTTATTGTGTATGTGTGTATGTGTGTGTGCGTGTGTGCATATGCACATGTGCCACAGTGTGCATGTGAGGTCAAGGGACAATTTTTGAGAATTGATTGTCACTTTGACCTTGTTGAATCAAGGTCTCTCTTGTTTCTCCTATCATCTAGTTAGTATGTTTTAGGCATACTAATTAGATAATAATCAAGGTTCCAGTTAATTTTTTCTCTACTACCCATGCCATGGTAGGAGTGCTGGGATTGCTGGTGAACATCACTGTACTGGCTTTTATACATGGATTCTGAGAATTGAATTTAGGCCCTCAAGCTTGTATAGTGAGTGCTATCACCCCCAGCCAGGCCATTTCCTGTACACCATTCTATATCTCCTTTTCCTAAATCATCGTTCTTCTGAGACATTCACATGGGGACTGAAACCTCATTGTAAGATGTCTGTGTGAGCCCTGTTCTTCCTTCCCATCAGTTCATTGGGTACCTGGTCCAGTATAGAAATCTGTATTATAGCTATAATCTTTAAAGAGGAACAAGAACCATCCATTAAGTCTCAGGTTTTCATTCACATTTCTATGAGGTAAATATTGTACTTTCTATTTTACAAGTTGGGTACGTAAAATTCCGGAAGCAAATCAACTTGTTCAAGGTCGCACTGGAATTTAAACCTTCTCAACTAAACTCAGTGCTATTTCTACGATACTGCAGCTGAGAGATACGAGGAGAGTAAGCCGCAAAGAATGAGTAGCCGATGTCTCAGAAAGAAGGGATGACTTAATTTTTTTTTTGTAGAAAAAAATAAAACTTTATTAAAATAGTGAAAACCACAATTAAGCATTACAAGTCAGGATGTGACCAGGACGGAAATGAAGTGGATAAAAATCAGGTCATAGATTTAGAGTACTAAATGGATTGGCTGTGTCAGAGAGTAAGTCTACTGAACCGTGAGCTGTGTTCGGAGCGTTCCTAGTCCAGCTTGCTAACCTGAAGTAAAGTCTGGGTTCTAGGCAGTGCTTGAGTGCTCTGCAGAAGGAAAGAATGCAGTTAAAACTGAAGGAAAGGAGCACAGGCTTTCCCGCGGCTAGGGAGCTGCACTGCTAGCATGCACAAGGGCAGAAGTTTGACCCCGGGAACTCCAAGTCAATGTGTTGTGGTGGCCTGTGCCATACATGGGCAGTTTAACCCTCAGTTGGCATAAGGGACCCTGTCCAAAAGGGGAGGAGGGTGTCTATATGATATCCAAGTTCCAATGGCTGATTGAATGCTAAGAGTCGGTCGTTTCTCAAATGGTACACTTCTCCTAAAGGGCAAGGTAGAGGGGTCCACATCTATGAAAGGTTTCAACAGTCCAAGTTCCCGAGTGAGGCTTCCCAGGTTTTCTTCACAGTCACTTCCTGTGTCGTTAACTGGAGAGACGCTGGGCTCTGAAGTTGAGTTCCTCCGGAGTCTGGAGATAGTTTGGTACTCACTGGATTCAAAGCCTGCCTTCTGGTCTCTCTGGCCTGCTGTGCTCAGCCCAGGATGCTTCTTGCATCCACGGAAGGGTTGGGAGATGCCAAGTCGCTTGGTCACTGAGCCAGTTGGCTGGCCTGGATCTTGGAGGTGGGCACGGGTCTAGAGTCAGCAGTGAAGGAATAGCCTTGGGGCCAGGTGTATCAGGGCAGGCTGGCCTGCGCAGTCAAGAAGGAATTGACTGTGTGAAGCGCCCAGTGCAGTGTGGCTCCTGCATGGGACAGTTGCCAAGTGAGCCAGGCCCGCTGCGAGACACTGGGCTCCCTGCTGCTTGAGGGCACACGCAGGAAGGCACCTCCGGGGGCTTGCAGATCATCCAGGGTCACCTGCAAGGCATCCACATTGGTGAAGACTCTGGACATGAGCAGCGAGAATGTTGGTAATGAGCTGGCTTCTTCTGGAGGAGAAGTGTGTCTGCGCCTCTTGGCAGAGTTGTACAGGGCACCTTGCCTGTCTCCAGAGCGACTGCGCTTCAGAGTCCTCACAGAAGATCTTGGCTGGGACCTTCGGTCCTTTACATGCAGTTTTGTGTGCGAGGAATCTCTTTTGTGGGTGGACCCCGGCTTGTACCTTCCTCTCTTTATGGAGCGAGACGGTCTGTTCTTCCTCTTCTCCTCCACCTTGCTGCTTCTCTTGTGGGGTCCGCAGGAGGAGACAGCCCAGCTTTGCCCAGATCGCTTCTGGCTGGGGACCTTAGCCTCTCGACTTGACCAGATGTTCTCTTTGCCCATGGGAGAGGACTTGGAACTCCTGCCATTGTTACCCCGACTCTCAGAGGGCTGTTTGTCTTCTGCCTTCTTGTCTAGGGGCTGCTTTCTCTTGGAAGGAGCCAGGATGGACACCTCTAAATTCATATGTTCAGGCTTCTGGACTAGCGTTTCACTCAGGTCTGCTCCCAGGGCCATGTCTCTGGCTCTGTCCTTGGGTGGAGCTCACTGGCAAATGGTACTGATAAGAGAGCTGACTGGCTTTAAATAAAGCCCTGGAAGCCCCTCCCCCTTCCTGCAGAGCTCTCTGAGAATCTTTGCCACGCCCTCAACAGGCCATACCCTGGAGAAAGGGAGGGGCAGGGCTTGGAGGCTAATTCAATCTAACTGAAGAAAGTATGGTACTTCTTTTTTTAATCCTTTTTAGTTGGATATTTCATTTATTTACATTTCAAATGTTATCCCCTTTCAGATTCCCCCCATCAGAAGCCCTTTATCCCATCCTCCCTCCTGCTGCTTCTATGAGGGTGTTCCTCCACTCACTCACCCACTCCCACCTCCCAGTTCTCCTATTCCCCTACAAGGGGGCATTGAGCCTTCACAGGACCAAGGGCCTCTTCTCCCATTGATACCCAACAAGGCCATCCTCTGTTATATACAAGGCTGGAGCTATGGGTATCTCCATATGTACTCCTGGGTTGGTGATTTAGACCCTGGGAACTCTGGTTGGTTGATATTGTTGTTCTTCCTATGGAATTGTAAATGCCTTCAGCTCCTTCAGTCCTTCCTCCATTGGGGGCCCTGGTTGGCTGTGATTATCTGTCTCTGTATTTGTCAGGCTCTGGCAGAGCCTCTCAGGAGACAGCTATATCAGGCTCTTTCCTTTCAGCAAGCCCTTCTTGGCATCTGCAGTAGTGTCTAGGTGACTATATATGGGATGGCTCCCCAGGTGGGTCAGTCTCTGGATGGCCTTTCCATCACTCTCTGTTCCACACTTTGCCTCCATATTTGCTCCTGTGAATATTTTGTCCCCCTTTCCAAGAAGAGAATTATGGAGGGCACTGGAATCCATGCTAAATTTCTTTTTGATACACTTCTATGGGAGGTGCCAAAGACGTGGAGGATTTGGACAAGGGAAAAAGAGAAAAGATGCAGGTTTTAGAAGTATGAAAGTTGGTGTTGGAAGGACAAGTGTGGATAGGTTTGAGTCTTTGGGCAGGAGACCAGCCAGGAAACTACTGGAGGAGATGGTCATTTTTGACTCCATCTCAGCTTTCTATGAACACTCTCTGGGTAAGTGTGTGTTCAGTCACTAATTTCCATGCCTGGCTGGGGGCACAGAGATGTTTCCACCGGCACAAGGAAGTTGCCTGACTTGTCCAAAGTTAGCAGGCTACTCAATGATCAAGTTGAGCTTTTACCACCTTTTACTGCCATTCTTCGGAACTTAGACATACAGTTAAGTTGGCTTTCTTCTCTCAGTGAATGATAGGGCTGTCAGTTCCTCCCTGGAGTTGAAGGCAGTAGGGTACAGAAAGAGAGAAGTGGACTCTTAGTGGGCAGTGTAGAACTGAAGCATTTGTTTAACCATGTCGAGTCCCACCTGTGCTTGACATCATGTGCATAAAAGCCTTCCACACACACACATACACACACATTCACTGAGGAACTCTTCTGCAGGTCTCATCCTCTTAACTCAGAGTCAGTTCCTGTTCAAATTGGGGGTGACGGTGAGAGAACAGTGAGTTGCTTCCTCTAAGCCATACAATCCCATCCGCTGAGTATCCAGCACGTGTTATTGCTCAACCTCCCAGAAGATGCTAGGTACCACTTTGATGTTGAGGTACTTGCTCTGAAGGCCAGTGTCCATAAGCTCCGTGGTAACTATGTGGATGAGAAAGGGAGACAAACTCCTGTGCAAGAAATCACAAATCTCTTGCCTTAAAGCCACACCCATTCATCTTCTCCTAGTGCTGGAGTCCAGAAGTCTGAGCTGGCTTTGATGAACTCTCAGGGTCTCTAAAAGGCAATTCAACGTGTCCCGAGAGAGGCTGCTCATAAGAAATACTGTACTGGCTGGTTTTATGTGTCAACGTGACACAGGCTGGAGTTATCACAGACAAAGGGGCTTCAGTTAGGGAAGGGCCTCCATGAGATCCAGTTGCAAGGCATTTTCTCAATTAGTGATCAAGTGGGGAGGGCCCATTGTGGGTGGTGCCATCCCTGGGCTGGTAGTCTTGGGTTCTACAAGAAAGCAATCTGAGTAAGCCAGTAAGTAACTTCCCTCTGTCTGTGTCCTCTGCATCAGCTCCTGCTTCCTGACCTGCTTGAGTTCCTGTCCTGACTTCCTTTGGCGATTGTCTTTGTCAAGGTTTCTATTCCTGCATAAACATCATGACCAAAAAGCAAGTTGGGGAGGAAAGGGTTTATTCGGCTTACACTTCCATAACTGCTGTTCATCACCAAAGGAAGTCAGGAACTGGAACTCAAGCAGGTCAGAAAGCAGGAGCTGGTGCAGAGGCCATGGAGGGCTGTTCTTTACTGGCTTGCTTCCCCTGGCTTGCTCAGCCTGCTCTCTTATAGAACCAAGATTACCACCCAGAGATGGTCCCACCCTCAATGGGCTTCACCCCCTTGATCACTAATTGAGCAAATGCCTTACAGCTGGATCTCATGGAGGCATTTCCTCAACTGAAGCTCCTTTCTCTGTGATAACTCTAGCTGTGTCAAGTTGACACAAAACCAGCCAGTACAATTGACCCCTTGTCAACTTGACACACAAACACATCACTAGTAAGCCTCAACCCTTACATTCTTACTCATCCCCAAGATCTAAATAACTTAAAAGTCCCACAGTCTTTACATATTCTTAAAATTTCAATCTCTTTACAATATCCATCTTTTTTAAAATTCAAAGTCTTTTTACAATTAAAAGTCTCTTAACTGTGGGCTCCACTAAAACAGTTTCTTCCTTCAAGAGGGAAAATATCAGGGCACAGTCACAATCAAAAGCAAAAATCAATCTCCAACCATCCAATGTATGGGATCCAACTCAAGATCTTCTGGGCTCCTCCAAGGGCTTGGGTCACTTCTCCAGCCATGCCCTTTGTAGCACACACGTCGTCCTCTGGACTCCAGATGCCTGTACTCCACTGCTGCTGCTGCTCTTGGTGGTCATCTCATGGTACTGGCATCTCCAAAACACAGTGTGACCCCCTTCAGTCCTGGGCCTACAATTGCAACTCAGGCTGCACCTTCACAAATGGCCTTCCATGCCCTCTCACAGTGCCGAGCCTCAGCTGCTCTGCGTGACCCCTTCATGCCTTCAAAACCAGTATCACCTGGGTGACCCTTACATATTACCTAGTCCCGCTGCAGCAGGAGTACAACCTTGGCTATCTCTGGAACACAGCCTCTTTGTGCTTTCAGAAAACACTTCCCAGAAGATGTCACCTCAATGATGCTGGTCTCTATTTAATCACGGCTAATTTCTTAGCTCCAGCTAACCAGCATCAATAGTCCCAGTAATGCAAAGTTTTTGCTTTAGTAGTTCTGGTATCTTATTAATCACAGCTGATTGTTCAGCCCCAGCTAACCAGAACTACAGAATCTTCACAATCAAAACAGCAATGGCCCTGAAAAGAGTCTTTAATTTTCCCTCTGAAATTTCACAAGCCAGGCCTCCATCTTCTGCACTGTTCTCAACATTATCTTCCAAGCTCCTACAAAACATCTGACAGAGCTCTTAACAATGAATGGATATTCAAGCCCAACGTTCCAAAGTCCTTCCACAGTCCTCCCCCAAACATGGTCAGGTTGTCACAGGAATACCCCACTCTGCTGGTACCAATTTGTCTTAGTCAGGGTTTCTATTCCTGCACAAACATCATGACCAAGAAGCAAGTTGGGGAGGAAGGGGTTTATTCGGCTTACACTTCCATAACTGCTGTTCATCACCAAAGGAAGTCAGGACTGGAACTCAGTAGGTAGGAAAGCAGGAGCTGGTGCAGAGGCCATGGAGGGCTGTTCTTTACTGGCTTGCCTCCCCTGGCTTGCTCAGCCTGCTCTCTTCTAGAACCAAGATTACCACCCAGAGATGGCCCACCCACAATAGGTTTCCCCCACTCGATCACTAATTGAGAAAATGCCTTACAGCTGGATCTCATGGAGGCATTTCCTAAACTGAAGCTCCTTTCTCTGTGATAACTCCAGCTGTGTCAAGTTGACACAAAAATAGCCAGTACAGTGATGAACAGCAATGTGGAAGTGTAAGCTGAATAAACCCTTTCCTCTACAACTTGCTTCTTGGTTGTGACATGTTGTCCAGGAATAGAAAGCCTGACTAAGACAAGTACTGTCTCCTATCATAACTGTAGATTATATATAGCAATATATGTTTTAAGAATAATCTATACCCCTTGTCTTGATACCAACATTTGACACTTTAGCTATGGTGATTTGAGAAGAACGTTTTGCTGTTGCGTGTATCTGATGCAACTAAATCTCACTATTTAATCCAAAAGCGATCATTTTTTTCTCCTACTAGCTGACTATCTTGACCCTGACACTTGCACATGAAGCGCTTGAACATTTTTGGTTTGGCCATAGCCACTGTTTTGAAAGTAGGAATACCCAAATTGAGTGTCTAGCTCTTCCATCTACAAAATGATCTTTTTTTTTTGCCTCCACTTCTTCCTCAAAATATTGTCTAGGGGCCATGCTCAACTCCTTAACTGTATTTTGTTTACAAAATGCTTGCTCAGCAGGAGCCTGGTAAATGATATATAGCTTCTTTAAAGTTTTTTACAGCTTTTAAATTAGTATATACTGCTTTGTTGTTGTTGTTGTTATCGTGTGTGTGTGTGTGTGTGTGTGTGTGTGTGCATATGCACATGTGCCACAGTGTGCATGTGAAGTGTAGGGACAATTTTTGAGAATTGATTGTCACTTTGACCTTGTTGAATCAAGGTCTCTCTTGTTTCTCCTATTATCTAGTTAGTATGCTTTAGGCACACTAAGTAGATAATAATCAAGGTTCCAGTTAATTTTTTCTCTACTGCCCATGCCATGGTAGGAGTGCTGGGATTGCTGGTGAACATCACTGTACTGGCTTTTATACATGGATTCTGAGAATTGAATTTAGGCCCTCAAGCTTGTATAGTGAGTGCTTTCACACCCCGCCCAGCCATTTCCGGTACACCATTCTTGATCTCCTTTTCCTAAATCATCATTCTTCTGAGACATTCACATGGGGACTGAAACCTCATTGTAAGATGTCTGTGTGAGACCTGTTCTTCCTTCCCATCAGTTTATTGGGTACCTGGTCCAGTATAGAAATCTGTATTATAGCTATAATCTTTAAACAGGAACAAGAACTGTCCATTAAGTCTCAGGTTTTCATTCACATTTCTATGAGGTAAATATTGTCCTTTCTATTTTACAAGTTGGGTAGGTAAAATTCCAACAAGTTGAAGCAAATCAACTTGTTCAAGGTTGCACTGGAATTTAAACCTTCTCGACTAAACTCAGTGCTATTTCGTCGATACTGCAGCTGAGAGATAAGAAGAGAGTAAGCCCTAAAAATTGAGCAGCCGACGTCTCAGACAGAAGGAATGACTTAATTTTTTTTGTAGAAAAAAATAAAACTTTATTAAAATAGTGAAAACCACGATGAAGCATTAGAAGTCAGAATGTGACCAAGACGGAAATGAAGTGGATAAAAATCAGGTCATAGATTTAGAGTACTAAATGGATTGGCTGTGTCAGAGAGTAAGTCTACTGAACGGTGAGCTGTGTTTAGAACGTTCCTAGTGCAGCTTGCTAACCAGAGGTAAAGTCTGGGTTCTAGGCAGTGCTTGAGTGCTCTGCAGAAAGAAAGAATGCAGTTCAAACTGAAGGAATGGAGCACAGGCTTTCCCGTGCCTAGAAAGGGTTGTGTGGCTAGGGAGCTGCACTGCTAGCATGCACAAGGGCAGAAGTTTGACCCCGGGAAGTCCAAGTCAATGTGTTGTGGTGGCCTGTGCCATACATGGGCAGTTTAACCCTCAGTTGGCATAAGGGACCCTGTCCAAAAGGGGAGGAGGTTGTCTATATGATATCCAAGTTCCTCTGGCTGATTGAATTCTAAGAGTCGGTCGTTTCTCAAATGGTACACTTCTCCTAAAGGGCAAGATAGAGGGGTCCACATCTATGAAAGGTTTCAACAGTCCAAGTTCCCGAGTGAGGCTTCCCAGGTAACTTCACAGTTACTTCCTGTGTCGTTGACTAGAGAGACGCTGGGCTCTGAAGTTGAGTTCCTCCGGAGTCTGGAGATGGTTTGGTGCTCATTGGACTCAAAACCTGCCTTCTGGTCTCTCTGGCCTGCTGTGCTCAGCCCAGGATGCTTCTTGCATCCACTGAAGGTTTGGGAGATGCCAAGTCGCCTGGTCTCTGAGCCAGTTGGCTGGCCTGGATCTTGGAGGTGGGCACGGGTCTAGGGTCAGCAGTGAAGGAATAGCCTTGGGGCCAGGTGTATCTGGGCAGGCTGGCCTGCGCAGTCAAGAAGGAATTGACTGTGTGAAGCGCCCAGTGCAGTGTGGCTCCTGCATGGGACAGTTGCCAAGTGAGCCAGGCCCGCTGCGAGACACTGGGCTCCGTGTTGCTTGAGGGCACACGCAGGAAGGCACCTCCGGGGGCTTGCAGATCGTCCAGGGTCACCTGCAAGGCATCCACATTGGTGAAGACTTTGGACATGAGCAGCGAGAATGTTGGTAATGAGCTGGCTTCTTCTGGAGGAGAAGTCTGTCTGCGCCTCTTGGCAGAGTTGTACGGGGCACCTTGCCTGTCTCCAGAGCGACTGCACTTCAGAGTCCTCACAGGAGATCTTGGCTGGGACCTTCGGTCCTTTACATGCAGTTTTGTGTGCGAGGAATCTCTTTTGTGGGTGGACTCCGGCTTGTCCCTTCCTCTCTTTATGGAGCGAGACGGTCTGTTCTTCCTCTTCTCCTCCAGCTTGCTGCTTCTCTTGTGGGGTCCGCAGGAGGAGACAGCCCAGCTTTGCCCAGATCGCTTCTGGCTGGGGACCTTAGCCTCTCGACTTGGCCAGATGTTCTCTTTGCCCATGGGAGAGGACTTGGAACTCCTGCCATTGTTACCCCGACTCTCAGAGGGCTGTTTGTCTTCTGCCTTCTTGTCTAGGGGCTGCTTTCTCTTGGAAGGAGCCAGGATGGACACCTCTAAATTCATATGTTCAGGCTTCTCGACTAGCATTTCACTCAGGTCTGCTCCCAGGGCCATGTCTCTGGCTCTGTCCTTGGGTGGAGCTCACTGGCAAATGGTAATGATAAGAGAGCTGACTGGCTTTAAATAAAGCCCTGGAAGCCCCTCCCTCTTCCTGCAGAGCTCTCCCAGAATCTTTTGCCACGCCCTCAACAGGCCATACCCTGGAGAAAGGGAGGGGCAGGGCGTGGAGGCTAATTCAATCTAACTCAAGGAAGTATTGTACTTCTCTTTTTAATCCTTTTTTAATTGGATATTTCATTTATTTACATTTCAAATGTTATCCCCTTTCAGATTCCCCCCATCAGAAGCCCTTTATCCCATCCTCCCTCCTGCTGCTTCTATGAGGGTGTTCCTCCACTCACCCACCCACTCCCACCTCCCAGCTCTCCTATTCCCCTAAAAGGGGGCCTTGAGCCTTCACAGGACCAAGGGCCTCTTCTTCCATTGATGCCCAACAAGGCCATCCTCTGTTATATATAAGCTGGAGCCATGGGTCTCTCCATATGTACTCCTTGGTTGGTGATTTAGACCCTAAGAACTCTGGTTGGTTGATATTGTTGTTCTTCCTATGGAATTGTAAATGCCTTCAGCTCCTTCAGTCCTTCCTCTAACTCCTCCATTTGGCGCCCTGGTCGGCTGTGATCATCTGTCTCTGTATTTGTCACGGTCTGGCAGAGCCTCTCAGGAGACAGCTATATCAGGCTCCTTCCTGTCAGCAGGCCCTTCTTGGCATCTGCAGTAGTGTCTGGGTGACTATATATGGGATGGCTCCCCAGGTGGGTCAGTCTCTGGATGGCCTTTCCATCACTCTCTGCTCCACACTTTGCCTCCATATGTGCTCCTGTGAATATTTTGTCCCCCTTTCCAAGAAGGAAATTCTGGAGGGCAGTGGAATCCATGCTAAATTTCTTTTTGATACACTTCTATGGGAGGTGCCAAAGACATGGAGGATTTGGACAAGGGAAAAAGAGAAAAGATGCAGGTTTTAGAAGTATGAAAGTTGGTGTTGGAAGGACAAGTGTGGATGGGTTTGAGTCTTTAGGCAGGAGACCAGCCAGGAAACTACTGGAGGAGATGGTCATTTTTGACTCCATCTCAGCT
Source organism: Mus caroli (assembly GCF_978045245.1). NCBI lineage: Eukaryota > Metazoa > Chordata > Mammalia > Rodentia > Muridae > Mus > Mus caroli. The sequence continues at coordinate 148,635,675 of NW_028227256.1, read as the reverse complement.
TTCTATGAACACTCTCTGGGTAAGTGTGTGTTCAGTCACTAATTTCCATGCGTGGCTGGGGGCACAGAGATGTTGCCACCGGCACAAGGAAGTTGCCTGACTTGTCCAAAGTTAGCAGGCTACTCAATGATCAAGTTGAGCTTTCAACCACCATTTACTGCCATTCTCCGGATCTTAGACGTACAGTTAAGTTGGCTTTCTTCTCTCAGTGAATGATAGGGCTGTCAGTTCCTCCCTGGAGTTGAAGGCAATAGGGTACAGAGAGAGAGAATTGGACTCTTAGTGGGCAGTGTAGAACTGAAGCATTTGTTTAACCATGTCGAGTCCCACCTGTGCTTGACATCATGTGCATAAAAGCCTTCCACACACACACATACACACACACATTCTCTGAGGAACTCTTCTGCAGGTCTCATCGTCTTAACTCAGAGTCAGTTCCTTTTCAAATTGGGGGCGATGGTGAGAGAACAGTAGGTTGCTTCCTCTAAGCCATACAATCCCATCTGCTGAGTATCCAGCTCCTGCTATTGCTCAACCTCCCAGAAGATGCTAGGTACCACTTTGATGTTGAGGTACTTGCTCTGAAGGCCAGTGTCCATAAGCTCCGTGGTAACTATGTGGATGAGAAAGGGAGACAAACTCCTGTGCAAGAAATCACAAATCTCTTGCCTTAAAGCCACACCCATTCATCTTCTCCTAGTGCTGGAGTCCAGAAGTCTGAGCTGGCTTTGATGAACTCTCAGGGTCTCTAAAAGGCAATTCAATGTATCCCAAGAGAGGCTGCTCATAACAAATACTGTACTGGCTGGTTTTGTGTGTCAACTTGACACAGGCTGGAGTTATCACAGAGAAAGGGGCTTCAGTTGGGGAAGGGCCTCCATGAGATCCAGTTGCAAGGCATTTTCTCAATTGGTGATCAGGTGGGGAGGGCCCATTGTGGGTGGTGCCATCCCTGGGCTGGTAGTCTTGGGTTCTACAAGAAAGCAATCTGAGTAAGCCAGTAATAACATCCCTTCGTCTGTGGCCTCTGCATCAGCTCCTGCTTCCTGACCTGCTTGAGTTCCTGTCCTGACTTCCTTTGGTCATTGTATTAGTTAGGGTTTTACTGCTGTGAACAGACACTATGACCAATGCAAGTCTTATGAAAAAAAAAAACAACATTTAATTGGGGGTGGATTACAGGTTCAGAGGTTCAGTCCATTTTCATCAAGGTGGGAGCATGGCAGTATCCAGGCAGGCATGGCGCAGGAGGAGCTGAGAGTTCTATGTCTTCATCCAAATGCTGCTAGTGGAAGACTGACTTCCAGGCAACTAGGGTGAGGATCTTATACCCACACCCACAGTGACACACCCATTCCAACCAGGTCACACCTATTCCAACAAGGCCACACCTTCAGATGGTGCCACTCCCTGGTCCAAGGTTATACAAACCATCACATTCCACTCCCTGGTCCCCATAGACTTGTTCAAAAACATGAGTCTATGGGGGCCATACTTAAACATAGCATAATGCAAAATGCATTTAGTGCAACTTTCAAAGTCCTCATAGTCTATAGCAGTTGCAACAATGTTAAAAGTCCAAAGTTCAAGGTCTCTTCTGAGATTCATTCAACTTAATTAACTGTAATCCCCAAAGCAAGGCAGGAAACCAGCTGGACAAACTCCAAACTCTGCATCTCCATGACTGATGTCAAAGTGTTCTTCAGATCTTCACTCCTTTTTCATCTTTATTGACTGCAACAAACTGCTTCCTCCTGTGCTGGTTCCACTCCCTTTTAGCAGCTTTCCTCAGCATGTATCCCATGGCCCTGGCATCTTTAACATCTTTGAGTCTCCAAGGCAATTTCAATGTTACAGATTCTTCTTTCAGTGTCTGGGATTCCACTTGATCTTTTGGACTCCTCCTAAGGGCTGACATCACTTCTCCATCTCTGTCCTCTGTAGCACTCTATGCTCAGGTTGATCCACTCCATTACGGCTGCTGTTCTTGGTGATCATCCCATGGTATTGACATCTCCAATGCACTGGGGTGTTCCACTCCAACTAGGCTTCACCAATAGCCTCTCATAGGCTCTCTTCAGGGTGCCAAGCCTCAAATCCTTTGCATGACCCCTTCAGTCCTGGGCCATCAACTACAGCTGAGGCTTCACCTTCTCCAGTGGGTTTCCCTGGCCTCTCACAGGGCTAAGCCTCAGCTTCTCTCCATGATCCCTTCATTCCTTCACAAGCAGTACCACCTGAGTGACTCTTACACATTACCAAGTCCAGCCACAGCATGAGGTACAACCTTGGGTATCTCTGGAACACAGCTTCTTTGTGCTCCCAGAAAACAATTTCCAGAAGATTTCACCTCAACGATGCTGGTCTCTTCTTAATCACCACTAATTCCTTAGCTCCAGCTAACCAGCATCAATTTTCCCAGTAGTTCCTTCCATTCTTAACTCTAGAGCCAGAGGCACATGGCTGAAGCTGCCGAGTTCTGCTGCTTACAGGAACTAGAACATGATCCCCTTGTATTATTACATTATCACTAGCCTTATGTTTTCTAAATCCTTCACTGCCTAAGCTTGACTATCCTGGTTCTTGCTCTGTAGATTGACCTTGAATGTAGAGATCAGCATGCTTGTCTCATGGGATTAAAGGTGTGTACCACCATGCCTGGATCTAATTTAGCTGGGTAGGATCTTGCCCCAAGCTCCCACTCCCTTAATCTTTATCTCCTAGAACACAAGATTTTGCTCCATTTCACTTCCTGGTACTCCTTTAATACTCAAACCATATATTTTATATTTTTCCTTTCTAAGCTTGCTATGCTTGTTCAAACTTCTCTTCATAATACTTAACCAGAGAACAAAGTCTCTGGTGGGATTCTTTGAAACTTCCTTTGTCAATGCAATTAATGCAGTTAATCCAAGTCTCTTAACCTTAGCCTCAGGCAGACTTTTCAGACAAGGGCAAAAAGTTAGCCACATTCTTCACCAAAATACCACAAAACCAGTCTTTATGCCACATTCTGAAATTCTTCTCCTTTGAAATCTCTTGGGCCAGGTCAACACAGTTCAAATTACTCCCAGCAACCAAGTCTTCGATATTCCTACTAGGATGACCCATTAAGCCCCATTTAAAGCATTCCACTGCTTTCCAAATCCAAAGTCCCAAAATCCACATTCTTTCAAATAAAAGCATGGTCAGGCCTATAACAGCAATACCCCACTCCTGGTACCAATTTCTGTATTAGTTAGGGTTTTACTGCTGTGAACAGACACTATGACCAAGGCAAGTCTTATGAAAAAAAAAAACAACATTTAATTGGGGGTGGCTTACAGGTTCAGAGGTTCAGTCCATTATCATGAAGGTGGGAGCATGGCAGTATCCAGGCAGGCATGGCGCAGGAGGAGCTGAGAGTTCTATGTCTTCATCCAAAGGCTGCTAGTGGAAGACTGACTTCCAGGCAACTAGGGTGAGGATCTTATACCCACACCCACAGTGACACACCCATTCCAACCAGGTCACACCTATTCCAACAAGGCCACATTTTCAGATAGTGCCACTCCCTGGTCCAAGGATATACAAACCATCACAGTGATGAACAGCAATGTGGAAGTGTAAGCTGAATAAACCCTTTCCTCTATAACTTGCTTCTTGGTTGTGACATTTTGTTTAGGAATAGAAAGCCTGACTAAGACAAATACTGTCTCCTATCTTAGCTGTAGATTATATATAGCAATACATGTTTTAAGAATAATCTATACCCCTTGTCTTGATACCAACATCTGACACTTTAGCTATGGTGATTTGAGAAGAACATTTTGCTGTTGCATGTATCTGATGCAACTAAATCTCACTATTTAATACAAAAGCGATCATTTTTTTCTCCTACTAGCTGACTATCTTGACCCTGACACTTGCACATGATGCTCTTGAACATGTTTGGTTTGCCTAAGCCAGTGTTTTGAAAGTAGGAATACCCAAATTGAGTGTCTAACTCTTCCATCTACGAAATGATCTTTTTTTTTACGCCTCCATTTGTTCCTCAAAATATTGTCTAGGGGCCATGCTCAACTCCTTAACTGTATTTATTTACAAAATGCTTGCGCAGCAGAAGCCTGATAAATGACATATAGCTTCTTTAAAGTTTTTTACAGCTTTTAAATTAGTATATACTAAGTATATATGTATATATATGTATGTATATATATATATATATACACACATCTATCTATCTAATAATAGACTGTAGCATTTTCACATAAGTCATTGCCTGTCCCTCCCTTTTTAACTACAATTAGGAGGGGGTACATAGCTTTGTTGTTGTTGTTGTTATTATTTTGTGTGTGTGTGTGTGTGTGTTTGTGTGTGTGCGCGCGCATGTGTGTGCATATGCACATGTGCCACAGTGTGCATGTGAGGTAAAGGGACAATTTTTGAGAACTGATTGTCACTTTGACCTTGTTGAATCAAGGTCTCTCTTGTTTCTCCTATTATCCAGTTAGTATGCTTTAGGCACACTAAGTAGATAATAATTAAGGTTCCAGTTAATTTTTTCTCTACTGCCCATGCCATGGTAGGACTGCTGGGATTGCTGGTGAACATCACTGTACTGGCTTTTATACATGGATTCTGAGAATTGAATTTAGGCCCTCAAGCTTGTATAGTGAGTGCTTTCACCCCCAGCCCAGCCATTTCCGGTACACCATTCTTGATCTCCTTTTCCTAAATCATCATTCTTCTGAGACATTCACATGGGGACTGATACCTCATTGTAAGATGTCTTTGTGAGCCCTGTTCTTCCTTCCCATCAGTTCATTGGGTACCTGGTCCAGTATAGAAATCTGTATTATAGCTATAATCTTTAAACAGGAACAGGAACCGTCCATTAAGTCTCAGGTTTCATTCACATTTCTATGAGGTAAATATTGTCCTTTCTATTTTACAAGTTGTGTACGTAAAATTCCAACAAGTTGAAGCAAATCAACTTGTTCAAGGTTGCACTGGAATTTAAACCTTCTTGACTAAACTCAGTGCTATTTCGACGACACTGCAGCTGAGAGATAAGAAGAGAGTAAGCCCTAAAGATTGAGCAGCCGACGTCTCAGACAGAAGGAATGACTTAATTTTTTTGTAGAAAAAAATAAAACTTTATTAAAATACTGAAAACCACGATGAAGCATTACAAGTCAGGATGTGATCAAGACGGAATTGAAGTGGATAAAAATCAGGTCATAGATTTAGAGTACAAAATGGATTGGCTGTGTCAGAGAGTAAGTATACTGAACTGTGTTCGGAGAGTTCCTAGTCCAGCTTGCGAACCAGAGGTAAAGTCTGGGTTCTAGGCAGTGCTTGAGTGCTCTGCAGAAAGAAAGAATGCAGTTCAAACTGAAGGAACGGAGCACAGGCTTTCCCGTGCCCAGAAAGGGTTGTGCGGCTGGGGAGCTGCACTGCTAGCATGCACAAGGGCAGAAGTTTGACCCCGGGAACTCCAAGTCAATGTGTTGTGGTGGCCTGTGCCATACATGGGCAGTTTAACCCTCAGTTGGCATAAGGGACCCTGTCCAAAAGGGGAGGAGGGTGTCTATAGGATATCCAAGTTCCTCTGGCTGATTGAATTCTAAGAGTCGGCCGTTTCTCAAATGGTACACTTCTCCTAAAGGGCAAGGTAGAAGGGTCCACATCTATGAAAGGTTTCAACAGTCCAAGTTCCCGAGTGAGGCTTCCCAGGTTTTCTTCACAGTCACTTCCTGTGTCGTTGACTGGAGAGACGCTGGGCTCTGAAGTTGAGTTCCTCCGGAGTCTGGAGATGGTTTGGTGCTCACTGGACTCAAAGCCTGCCTTCTGGTCTCTCTGGCCTGCTGTGCTCAGCCCAGGATGCTTCTTGCATCCACGGAAGGGTTAGGAGATGCAAAGTCGCCTGGTCTCTGAGCCAGTTGGCTGGCCTGGATCTTGGAGGTGGGCACGGGTCTAGAGTCAGCAGTGAAGGAATAGCCTTGGGGCCAGGTGTATCTGGGCAGGCTGGACTGCGCAGTCAAGATGGAATTGACTGTGTGAAGCGCCCAGTGCAGTGTGGCTCCTGCATGGGACAGTTGCCAAGTGAGCCAGGCCCGCTGCGAGACACTGGGCTCCGTGCTGCTTGAGGGCACACGCAGGAAGGCACCTCCGGGGGCTTGCAGATCGTCCAGGGTCACCTGCAAGGCATCCACATTGGTGAAGACTCTGGACATGAGCAGCGAGAATGTTGGTAATGAGCTGGCTTCTTCTGGAGGAGAAGTCTGTCTGCGCCTCTTGGCAGAGTTGTACAGGGCACCTTGCCTGTCTCCAGAGCGACTGCACTTCAGAGTCCTCACAGGAGATCTTGGCTGGGACCTTCGGTCCTTTACATGCAGTTTTGTGTGCGAGGAATCTCTTTTGTGGGTGGACCCCGGCTTGTCCCTTCCTCTCTTTATGGAGCGAGACGGTCTGTTCTTCCTCTTCTCCTCCAGCTTGTTGCTTCTCTTGTGGGGTCCGCAGGAGGAGACAGCCCAGCTTTGCCCAGATCGCTTCTGGCTGGGGACCTTAGCCTCTCGACTTGGCCAGATGTTCTCTTTGCCCATGGGAGAGGACTTGGGACTCCTGCCATTGTTACCCCGACTCTCAGAGGGCTGTTTGTCTTCTGCCTTCTTGTCTAGGGGCTGCTTTCTCTTGGAAGGAGCCAGGATGGACACCTCTAAATTCATATGTTCAGGCTTCTCGACTAGCGTTTCACTCAGGTCTGCTCCCAGGGCCATGTCTCTGGCTCTGTCCTTGGGTGGAGCTCACTGGCAAATGGTACTGATAAGAGAGCTGATTGGCTTTAAATAAAGCCCTGGAAGCCCCTCCCCCTTCCTGCAGATATCTCCCAGAATCTTTTGCCACGCCCTCAACAGGCCATACCCTGGAGAAAGGGAGGGGCAGGGCGTGGCGGCTAATTCAATCTAACTCAAGGAAGTATTGTACTTCTCTTTTTAATCCTTTTTTAATTGGATATTTCATTTATTTACATTTCAAATGTTATCCCCTTTCAGATTCCCCCCATCAGAAGCCCTTTATCCCATCCTCCCTCCCGCTGCTTCTATGAGGGTGTTCCTCCACTCACCCACCCACTCCCACCTCCCAGTTCTCCTATTCCCCTAAAAGGGGGCATTGAGCCTTCACAGGACAAAGGGCCTCTTCTCCCATTGATGCCCAACAAGGCCATCCTCTGTTATATATAAGCTGGAGCCATGGGTCTTTCCATATGTACTCCTTGGTTAGTGATTTAGACCCTAAGAACTCTGGTTGGTTGATATTGTTGTTCTTCCTATGGAATTGTAAACGCCTTCAGCTCCTTCAGTCCTTCATCTAACTCCTCCATTGGGTGCCCTGGTCGGCTGTGAGCATCTGCCTCTGTATTTGTCAGGGTCTGGCAGAGCCTCCCAGGAGACAGCTATATCAGGCTCCTTCCTGTCAGCAAGCCCTTCTTGGCATCTGCAGTAGTGTCTGGGTGACTATATATGGGATGGCTCCCCAGGTGGGTCAGTCTCTGGATGGCCTTTCCATCACTCTCTGCTCCACACTTTGCCTCCATATTTGCTCCTGTGAATATTTTGTCCCCCTTTCCAAGAAGGAAATTCTGGAGGGCCCTGGAATCCATGCTAAATTTCTTTTTGATACACTTCTATGGGAGGGGCCAAAGACGTGGAGGATTTGGACAAGGGAAAAAGAGAAAAGATGCAGGTTTTAGAAGTATGAAAGTTGGTGTTGGAAGGACAAGTGTGGATGGGTTTGAGTCTTTGGACAGGAGACCAGCCAGGAAACTACTGGAGGAGATGGTCATTTTTGACTCCATCTCAGCTTTCTATGAACACTCTCTGGGTAAGTGTGTGTTAAGTCACAAATTTCCATGCGTGGCTGGGGGCACAAAGATGTTGCCACCGGCAGGAGTAAGTTGCCTGACTTGTCCAAAGTTAGCAGGCTACTCATTGATCAAGTTGAGCTTTCAACCACCATTTACTGCCATTCTCCCGGAACTTAGACATACAGTTAAGTTTGCTTTCTTCTCAGTGAATGCTAGGGCTGTCAATTCCTCCCTGGTGTTGAAGGCAGTAGGGTACAGAAAGGCAGAAGTGGACTCTTAGTGGGCAGTGGAGAACTGAAGCAGTTGTTTAACCATGTCAAGTCCCACCTGTTCATGACATCATGTGCATAAAAGCCTTCCACACACACACAAACACACACATTCTCTGAGGAACTCTTCTGCAGGTCTTATAGTCTTAACTCAGAGTCAGTTCCTGTTCCAATTGGGGGCGACCGTGACAGAACAGTGAGTTGCTTCCTCTAAGCCATACAATCCCATCTGCTGAGTATCCAGCACGTGCTATTGCTCAAACTCCCAGAAGATGCTAGGTACCACTTTGATGTTGAGGTACTTGCTCTGAAGGCCAGTGTGCATAAGCTCTGTGGTAACTATGTGGATGAGAAAGGGAGACAAACTCCTGTGCAAGAAATCACAAATCTCTTAAAGCCACACCCATTCATCTTCTCCTGGTGCTGGAGTCCAGAAGTCTGAGCTGGCTTGGATGAACTCTCAGGGTCTCTACAAGGCAATTCATCGTGTCCCGAGAGAGGGTGCTCATAACAAACACTGTACTGTCTGGTTTTGTGTGTCAACTTGACACAGGCTGGAGTTATCACAGAGAAAGGGGCTTCAGTTGGGGAAGGGCCTCCATGAGATCCAGTTGCAAGGCATTTTCTCAATTAGTGATCAGGTGGGGAGGGCCCATTGTGGGTGGTGCCATCCCTGGGTTGATAGTCTTGGGTTCTACAAGAAAGCAATCTGAGTAAGCCAGTAAGTAACTTCCCACTCTCTGTGGCCTCTGCATCAGCTCCTGCTTCCTGACCTGCTTGAGTTCCTGTCCTGACTTCCTTTGGCGATTGTCTTTGTCAAGGTTTCTATTCCTGCATAAACATCATGACCAAAAAGAAAGTTGGGGAGGAAAGGGTTTATTCGGCTTATACTTCCATAAATGCTGTTCATCACCAAAGGAAGTCAGGAACTGGAACTCAAGCAGGTCAGAAAGCAGGAGCTGGTGCAGAGGCCATGGAGGGCTGTTCTTTACTGGCTTGCTTCCCCTGGCTTGCTCAGCCTGCTCTCTTATAGAACCAAGATTACCATCCAGAGATGGTCCCACCCACAATGGGCTTCCCCCCTTGATCACTAATTGAGAAAATGCCTTACAGCTGGATCTCATGGAGGCATTTCCTCAACTGAAGCTCCTTTCTCTGTGATAACTCTAGCTGTGTCAAGTTGACACAAAACCAGCCAGTACAATTGACCCCTTGTCAACTTGACACACAAACACATCACTAGTAAGCCTCAACCCTTACATTCTTACTCATCCCCAAGATCTAAATAACTTAAAAGTCCCACAGTCTTCACATATTCTTAAAATTTCAATCTCTTTCAAATATCCATCTTTTTTAAAATTCAAAGTCGTTTTACAATTAAAAGTCTCTTAACTGTGGGCTCCACTAAAACAGTTTCTTCCTTCAAGAGGGAAAATATCAGGGCACAGTCAAATCAAAAGCAAAAATCAATCTCCAACCGTCCAATGTATTGGATCCAACTCACAATCTTCTGAGCTCCTCCAAGGGCTTGGGTCACTTCTCCAGCCATGCCCTTTGGAGCACACGACTCGTCCTCTAGGCTCCAGATGCCTGTACTCCACTGCTGCTGCTGCTCTTGGTGGTCATCTCATGGTACTGACATCTCCAAAACACAGCGTGACCCCCTTCAGTCCTGGGCCTACAATTGCAACTCAGGCTGCACCTTCACAAATGACCTTCCATGCCCTCTCACAGTGCCGAGCCTCAGCTGCTCTGCGTGACCCCTTCATGCCTTCAAAACCAGTATCACCTGGGTGACCCTTACATATTACCAAGTCCCGCTGCAGCAGGAGTACAACCTTGGCTATCTCTGGAACACAGCCTCTTTGTGCTTTCAGAAAACACTTCCCAGAAGATGTCACCTCAATGATGCTGGTCTCTTTTTAATCACGGCTAATTTCTTAGCTCCAGCTAACCAGCATCAATAGTCCCAGTAATGCAAAGTTTTTGCTTTAGTAGTTCTGGTATCTTATTAATCACAGCTGATTGTTCAGCCCCAGCTAACCAGAACTACAGAATCTTCACAATCAAAACAGCAATGGCCCTGAAAAGAGTCTTTAATTTTCCCTCTGAAATTTCACAAGCCAGGCCTCCATCTTCTGCACTGTTCTCAACATTATCTTCCAAGATCCTACAAAACATCTGACAGAGCTCTTAACAATGAATGGATATTCAAGCCCAACGTTCCAAAGTCCTTCCACAGTCCTCCCCCAAACATGGTCAGGTTGTCACAGGAATACCCCACTCTGCTGGTACCAATTTGTCTTAGTCAGGGTTTCTATTCCTGCACAAACATCATGACCAAGAAGCAAGTTGGGGAGGAAGGGGTTTATTCGGCTTACACTTCCATAACTGCTGTTCATCACCAAAGGAAGTCAGGACTGGAACTCAGTAGGTAGGAAAGCAGGAGCTGGTGTAGAGGCCATGGAGGGCTGTTCTTTACTGGCTTGCCTCCCCTGGCTTGCTCAGCCTGCTCTCTTCTAGAACCAAGATTACCACCCAGAGATGGTCCTACCCACAATAGGTTTCCCCCACTCGATCACTAATTGAGAAAATGCCTTACAGCTGGATCTCATGGAGGCATTTCCTCAACTGAAGCTCCTTTCTCTGTGATAACTCTAGCTGTGTCAAGTTGACACAAAACTAGCCAGTACAGTGATGAACAGCAATGTGGAAGTGTAAGCTGAATAAACCCTTTCCTCTACAACTTGCTTCTTGGTTGTGACATGTTGTCCAGGAATAGAAAGCCTGACTAAGACAAGTACTGTCTCCTATCATAACTGTAGATTATATATAGCAATATATGTTTTAATAATAATCTATACCCCTTGTCTTGATACCAACATCTGACACTTTAGCTATGGTGATTTGAGAAGAACGTTTTGCTGTTGCATGTATCTGATGCAACTAAATCTCACTATTTAATCCAAAAGCGATCATTTTTTTTCTCCTACTAGCTGACTATCTTGACCCTGACACTTGCACATGATGCGCTTGAACATTTTTGGTTTGGCCTAAGTCACTGTTTTGAAAGTAGGAATAACCAAATTGAGTGTCTAGCTCTTCCATCTACAAAATGATCTTTTTTTTTGTCTCCAATTCCTCCTCAAAATATTGTCTAGGGGCCATGCTCAACTCCTTAACTGTATTTTGTTTACAAAATGCTTGCTCAGCAGAAGCCTGGTAAATGATATATAGCTTCTTTAAAGTTTTTTACAGCTTTTAAATTAGTATATACTAAATATATATATATATATATGTATATATATATATATATACATATACATATATACATCTATCTATCTTATGATAGACTATAGCATTTTCACATAAGTCATTGCCTGTCCCTCCCTTTTTAACTACAATTAGGAGGGGGTACATAGCTTTGTTGTTGTTGTTGTTGTTATCGTGTGTGTGTGTGTGTGTGTGTGTGTGAGCATATGCACATGTGCCACAGTGTGCATGTGAGGTGTAGGGACAATTTTTGAGAATTGATTGTCACTTTGACCTTGTTGAATCAAGGTCTCTCTTGTTTCTCCTATTATCTAGTTAGTATGCTTTAGGCACACTAAGTAGATAATAATCAAGGTTCCAGTTAATTTTTTCTCTACTACCTATGCCATGGTAGGAGTGCTGGGATTGCTGGTGAACATCACTGTACTGGCTTTTATACATGGATTCTGAGAATTGAATTTAGGCCCTCAAGCTTGTATAGTGAGTGCTTTCACCCCCAGCCCAGCCATTTCCTGTACACCATTCTTGATCTCCTTTTCCTAAATCATCGTTCTTCTGAGACATTCACATGGGGACTGAAACCTCATTGTAAGATGTCTGTGTGAGCCCTGTTCTTCCTTCCCATCAGTTCATTGGGTACCTGGTCCAGTATAGAAATCTGTATTATAGCTATAATCTTTAAAGAGGAACAAGAACCATCCATTAAGTCTCAGGTTTTCATTCACATTTCTATGAGGTAAATATTGTCCTTTCTATTTTACAAGTTGGGTAAGTAAAATTCCGGAAGCAAATCAACTTGTTCAAGGTCTCACTGGAATTTTAACCTTCTCCACTAAACTAAGTGCTATTTCTATGATACTGCAGCTGAGAGATACGAGGAGAGTAAGCCCTAAAGAATGAGCAGCCGATGTCTCAGACAGAAGGAATGACTTAATTTTTTTTTTTTGTAGAAAAAAATAAAACTTTATTAAAATAGTGAAAACACGATGAAGCATTACAAGTCAGGACGTGACCAGGACGGAAATGAAAAGTGGATAAAAATCAGGTCATAGAGTACTAAATGGATTGGCTGTGTCAGAGAGTAAGTCTACTGAACCGTGAGCTGTGTTCGGAGCGTTCCTAGTCCAGCTTGCTAACCTGAGGTAAAGTCTGGGTTCTAGGCAGTGCTTGAGTGCTCTGCAGAAAGAAAGAATGCAGTTCAAACTGAAGGAACGGAGCACAGGCTTTCCCGTGCCCAGAAAGGGTTGTGCGGCTAGGGAGCAGCACTGCTAGCATGCACAAGGGCAGAAGTTTGACCCCGGGAACTCCAAGTCAATGTGTTGTGGTGGCCTGTGCCATACATGGGCAGTTTAACCCTCAGTTGGCATAAGGGACCCTGTCCAAAAGGGGAGGAGGGTGTCTATAGGATATCCAAGTTCCTCTGGCTGATTGAATGCTAAGAGTCGGTCGTTTCTCAAATGGTACACTTCTCCTAAAGGGCAAGGTAGAAGGGTCCACATCCATGAAAGGTTTCAACAGTCCAAGTTCCCGAGTGAGGCTTCCCAGGTTTTCTTCACAGTCACTTCCTGTGTCGTTGACTGGAGAGACGCTGGGCTCTGAAGTTGAGTTCCTCCGGAGTCTGGAGATAGTTTGGTACCCACTGGACTCAGAGCCTGCCTTCTGGTCTCTCTGGCCTGCTGTGCTCAGCCCAGGATGCTTCTCGCATCCACGGAAGGGTTGGGAGATGCCAAGTCGCCTGGTCTCTGAGCCAGTTGGCTGGCCTGGATCTTGGAGGTGGGAACGGGTCTAGAGTCAGCAGTGAAGGAATAGCCTTGGGGCCAGGTGTATCTGGGCAGGCTGGCCTGCGCAGTCAAGATGGAATTGACTGTGTGAAGCGCCCAGTGCAGTGTGGCTCCTGCATGGGACAATTGCCAAGTGAGCCAGGCCCACTGTGAGACACTGGGCTCCGTGCTGCTTGAGGGCACACGCAGGAAGGCACCTCCGGGGGCTTGCAGATCGTCCAGGGTCACCTGCAAGGCATCCACATTGGTGAAGACTCTGGACATGAGCAGCGAGAATGTTGGTAATGAGCTGGCTTCTTCTGGAGGAGAAGTCTGTCTGCGCCTCTTGGCAGAGTTGTACAGGGCACCTTGCCTGTCTCCAGAGCGACTGTGCTTCAGAGTCCTCACAGGAGATCTTGGCTGGGACCTTCGGTCCTTTACATGCAGTTTTGTGTGCGAGGAATCTCTTTTGTGGGTGGACCCCGGCTTGTCCCTTCCTCTCTTTATGGAGCGAGACGGTCTGTTCTTCCTCTTCTCCTCCAGCTTGCTGCTTCTCTTGTGGGGTCCGCAGGAGGAGACAGCCCAGCTTTGCCCAGATCGCTTCTGGCTGGGGACCTTAGCCTCTCGACTTGGCCAGATGTTCTCTTTGCCCATGGGAGAGGATTTGGAACTCCTGCCATTGTTACCCTGACTCTCAGAGGGCTGTTTGTCTTCTGCCTTCTTGTCTAGGGGCTGCTTTCTCTTGGAAGGAGCCAGGATGGACACCTCTAAATTCATATGTTCAGGCTTCTGGACTAGCGTTTCACTCAGGTCTGCTCCCAGGGCTATGTCTCTGGCTCTGTCCTTGGGTGGAGCTCACTGGCAAATGGTACTGATAAGAGAGCTGACTGGCTTTAAATAAAGCCCTGGAAGCCCCTCCCCCTTCCTGCAGATATCTCCCAGAATCTTTTGCCACGCCCTCAACAGGCCATACCCTGGAGAAAGGGAGGGGCAGGGCGTGGCGGCTAATTCAATCTAACTCAAGGAAGTATTGTACTTCTCTTTTTAATCCTTTTTTAATTGGATATTTCATTTATTTACATTTCAAATGTTATCCCCTTTCAGATTCCCCCCATCAGAAGCCCTTTATCCCATCCTCCCTCCCGCTGCTTCTATGAGGGTGTTCCTCCACTCACCCACCTACTACCACCTCCCAGCTCTCCTATTCCCCTACAAGGGGGCCTTCAGCCTTCACAGGACCAAGGGCCTCTTCTCCCATTGATGCCCAACAAGGCCATCCTCTGTTATATATAAGGCTGGAGCCAGGGGTCTCTCCATATATACTCCTTCTTTGGTGATTTAGACCCTAAGAACTCTGGTTGGTTGATATTGTTGTTCTTCCCATGGAATTGTAAACGCCTTCAGCTCCTTCAGTCCTTCATCTAACTCCTCCATTGGGCGCCCTGGTCTGCTGTGAGCATCTGCCTCTGTATTTGTCAAGCTCTGGCAGAGCCTCTCAGGAGACAGCTATATCAGGCTCCTTCCTGTCAGCAAGCCCTTCTTGGCATCTGCAGTAGTGTCTGGGTGACTATATATGGGATGGCTCCCCAGGTAGGTCAGTCTCTGGATGGCCTTTCCATCACTCTCCGTTCCACACTTTGCCTCCATATTTGTTCCTGTGAATATTTTGTCCCCCTTTCCAAGAAGGAAATTCTGGAGGGCACTGGAATCCATGCTAAATTTCTTTTTGATACACTTCTATGGGAGGTGCCAAAGACGTGGAGGATTTGCACAAGGGAAAAAGAGAAAAGATGCAGGTTTTAGAAGTATGAAAGTTGGTGTTGGAAGGACAAGTGTGGATGGGTTTGAGTCTTTGGGCAGGAGACCAGCCAGGAGACTACTGGAGAAGATGGTCATTTTTGACTCCATTTCAGCTTCCTATGAACACTCTCTGGGTAAGTGTGTGTTAAGTCACTAATTTCCATGCGTGGCTGGGGGCACAGAGATGTTGCCACCGGCAGGAGTAAGTTGCCTGACTTGTCCAAAGTTAGCAGGCTACTCAATGATCAAGTTGAGCTTTCAACCACCATTTACTGCCATTCTCCGGAACTTACACGTACAGTTAAGTTGGCTTTCTTCTCTCAGTGAATGATAGGGCTGTCAGTTCCTCCCTGGAGTTGAAGGCAGTAGGGTACAGAAAGAGAGAAGTGGACTCTTAGGGGGCAGTGGAGAACTGAAGCATTTGTTTAACCATGTCAAATCCCACCTGTGCTTGACATCATGTGCATAAAAGCCTTCCACACACACACATCCACACACATTCTCTGAGGAACTCTTCTGCAGGTCTCATCGTCTTAACTCAGAGTCAGTCCCTGTTCAAATTGGGGGCGACGGTGATAGAACAGTGAGTTGCTTCCTCTAAGCCATACAATCCCATCTGCTGAGTATCCAGCATGTGCTATTGCTCAACCTCCCAGAAGATGCTAGGTACCACTTTGATGTTGAGGTACTTGCTCTGAAGGCCAGTGTCCATAAGCTCAGTGGTAACTATGTGGATGAGAAAGGGAGACAAACTCCTGTGCAAGAAATCACAAATCTCTTGACTTAAAGCCACACCCATTCATCTTCTCCTAGTGCTGGAGTCCAGAAGTCTAAGCTGTTTTGATGAACTCTCAGGGTCTCTAAAAGGCAATTCAATGTGTTCCGAGAGAGGCTGCTCATAACAAATACTGTACTGGCTGGTTTTGTGTGTCAACTTGACACAGGCTGGAGTTATGACAGGCAAAGTGGCTTCAGTTGGGGAAGGGCCTCCATGAGATCCAGTTGCAAGGCATTTTCTCAGTTGGTGATCAGGTGGGGAGGGCCCATTGTGGGTGGTGCCATCCCTGGGCTGGTAGTCTTGGGTTCTACAAGAAAGCAATCTGAGTAATACAGTAAGTAACTTCCCTCTGTCTGTGGCCTCTGCATCAGCTCCTGCTTCCTGACCTGCTTGAGTTCCTGTCCTGACTTTCCTTGGTGATTGTCTTTGTCAAGGTTTCTATTCCTGCATAAACATCTTGACCAAAAAGCAAGTTGGGGAGGAAAGGGTTTATTCGGCTTACACTTCCATAACTGCTGTTCATCACCAAAGGAAGTCAGTAACTGGAACTCAAGCAGGTCAGAAAGCAGGAGCTGGTGCAGAGGCCATGGAGGGCTGTTCTTTACTGGCTTGCTTCCCCTGGCTTGCTCAGCCTGCTCTCTTATAGAACCAAGATTACCATCCAGAGATGGTCCCACCCACAATGGGCTTTCCCCCCTTGATCACTAATTGAGCAAATGCCTTACAGCTGGATCTCATGGAGGCATTTCCTCAACTGAAGCTCTTTTCTCTGTGATAACTCTAGCTGTGTCAAGTTGACACAAAACCAGCCAGTACAATTGACCCCTTGTCAACTTGACACACAAACACATCACTAGTAAGCCTCAATCCTTACTTTCTTACTCATCCCCAAGATCTAAATAACTTAAAAGTCCCACAGTCTTTACATATTCTTAAAATTTCAATCTCTTTACAATATCCATCTTTTTTAAAATTCAAAGTCTTTTTACAATTAAAAGTCTCTTAACTGTGGGCTCCACTAAAACAGTTTCTTCCTTCAAGAGGGAAAATATCAGGGCACAATCACAATCAAAAGCAAAAATCAATCTCCAACTGTCCAATGTATGGGATCCAACTCACGATCTTCTGGGCTCCTCCAAGGGCTTGGGTCACTTCTCCAGCCATGTCCTCTGTAGCACACGACTCGTCCTCTAGGCTCCAGATGCCTGTACTTCACTGCTGCTGCTGATCTTGGTGGTCATCTCATGGTACTGGCATCTCCAAAACACAGTGTGACCCCCTTCAGTCCTGGTCCTACAATTGCAACTCAGGCTGCACCTTCACAAATGGTCTTCCATGCCCTCTCACAGTGCCAAGCCTCAGCTGCTCTGCGTGACCCCTTCATGCCTTCAAAACCAGTATCACCTGGGTGACCCTTACATATTACCAAGTCCCGCTGCAGCAGGAGTACAACCTTGGCTATCTCTGGAACACAGCCTCTTTGTGCTTTCAGAAAACACTTCCCAGAAGATGTCACCTCAATGATGCTGGTCTCTTTTTAATCACGGCTAATTTCTTAGCTCCAGCTAACCAGCACCAATAGTCCCAGTAATGCAAAGTTTTTGCTTTAGTTGTTCTGGTATCTTATTAATCACAGCTGAATCTTCAGCCCCAGCTAACCAGAACTACAGAATCTTCACAATCAAAACAGCAATGGCCCTGAAAAGAGTCTTTAATTTTCCCTCTGAAATTTCACAAGCCAGGCCTCCATCTACTGCACTGTTCTCAACATTATCTTCCAAGATCCTACAAAACATCTGACAGAGCTCTTAACAATGAATGGATATTCAAGCCCAACGTTCCAAAGTCCTTCCACAGTCCTCCCCCAAACATGGTCAGGTTGTCACAGGAATACCCCACTCTGCTGGTACCAATTTGTCTTAGTCAGGGTTTCTATTCCTGCACAAACATCATGACCAAGAAGCAAGTTTGGGAGGAAGGGGTTTATTCGGCTTACACTTCCATAACTGCTGTTCATCACCAAAGGAAGTCAGGACTGGAACTCAGTAGGTAGGAAAGCAGGAGCTGGTGCAGAGGCCATGGAGGGCTGTTCTTTACTGGCTTGCCTCCCCTGGCTTGCTCAGCCTGCTCTCTTCTAGAACCAAGATTACCACCCAGAGATGGTCCCACCCACAATAGGCTTCCCCCCACTCGATCACTAATTGAGAAAATGCCTTACAGCTGGATCTCATGGAGGCATTTCCTCAACTGAAGCCCCTTTCTCTGTGATAACTCCAGCTGTGTCAAGTTGACACAAAACTAGCCAGTACAGTGATGAACAGCAATGTGGAAGTGTAAGCTGAATAAACCCTTTCCTCTACAACTTGCTTCTTGGTTGTGACATGCTGTCCAGGAATAGAAAGCCTGACTAAGACGAGTACTGTCTCCTATCATAACTGTAGATTATATATAGCAATATATGTTTTAAGAATAATCTATACCCCTTGTCTTGATACCAACATCTGACACTTTAGCTATGGTGATTTGAGAAGAACATTTTGCTGTTGCGTGTATCTGATGCAACTAAATCTCACTATTTAATCCAAAAGCGATCATTTTTTTCTCCTACTAGCTGACTATCTTGACCCTGACACTTGCACATGATGCGCTTGAACATTTTTGGTTTGGCCTAAGCCACTGTTTTGAAAGTAGGAATACCCAAATTGAGTGTCTAGCTCTTCCATGTACAAAATGATCTTTTTTTTTGCCTCCACTTCTTCCTCAAAATATTGTCTAGGGGCCATGCTCAACTCCTTAACTGTATTTTGTTTACAAAATGCTTGCTCAGCAGAAGCCTGGTAAATGATATATAGCTTCTTTAAAGTTTTTTACAGCTTTTAAATTAGTATATACTAAATATATATATGTATATATATACATATATATACATCTATCTATCTATCTATCTATCTATCTAATGATAGACTATAGCATTTTCACATAAGTCATTGCTAGTCCCTCCCTTTTTAACTACAATTAGGAGGGGGTACATAGCTTTGTTGTTGTTGTTGTTGTTATGGTGTGTGTGTGTGTGTGTGCATATGCACATGTGCCACAGTGTGCATGTGAGGTGTAGAGACAATTTTTGAGAATTGATTGTCACTTTGACCTTGTTGAATCAAGGTCTCTATTTTTTTTTTTTTAAAGATTTATTTATTTATTATATGTAAGTACACTGTAGCTGTCTTCAGACACTCCAGAAGAGGGCGCCAGATCTCGTTACGGATGGTTGTTAGCCACCATGTGGTTGCTGGGATTTGAACTCAGGACCTTTGGAAGAGCAGTCGGGTGCTCTTACCCACTGAGCCATCTCACCAGCCCTCAAGGTCTCTATTGTTTCTCCTATTATCTAGTTAGTATGCTTTAGGCACACTAAGTAGATAATAATCAAGGTTCCAGTTAATTTTTTCTCTACTACCCATGCCATGGTAGGAGTGCTGGGATTGCTGGTGAACATCACTGTACTGGCTTTTATACATGGATTCTGAGAATTGAATTTAGGCCCTCAAGCTTGTATAGTGAGTGCTTTCACCCCCAGCCCAGCCATTTCCTGTACACCATTCTTGA
The DNA here is from genome assembly GCF_978045245.1 of Mus caroli. Taxonomy (NCBI): domain Eukaryota; kingdom Metazoa; phylum Chordata; class Mammalia; order Rodentia; family Muridae; genus Mus; species Mus caroli. The sequence continues at coordinate 148,616,340 of NW_028227256.1, read as the reverse complement.
TCTCCTTTTCCTAAATCATCATTCTTCTGAGACATTCACATGGGGACTGAAACTTCATTGTGAGATGTCTGTGGGAGCCCTGCTCTTCCTTCCTATCAGTTCATTGGGTACCTGGTCCAGTATAGAAATCTGTATTATAGCTATAATCTTAAAAGAGGAACAAGAACCATCCATTAAGTCTCAGGTTTTCATTCACATTTCTATGAGGTAAATATTGTCCTTTCTATTTTACAAGTTGGGTACGTAAAATTCCGGAAGCAAATCAACTTGTTCAAGGTCGCACTGGAATTTAAACCTTCTCCACTAAACTAAGTGCTATTTCTATGATACTGCAGCTGAGAGATAAGAAGAGAGTAAGCCGCACAGAATGAGTAGCCGAAGTCTCAGAAAGAAGGAATGACTTAATTTTTTTTTGTAGAAAAAAATATATCTTTATTAAAATAGTGAAAACCACGATGAAGCATTACAAGTCAGGATGTGACCAAGACGGAAATGAAAAGTGGATAAAAATCAGGTCATAGAATTAGAGTACTAAATGGATTGGCTGTGTCAGTGAGTAAGTCTACTGAACGGTGAGCTGTGTTCGGAGCGTTCCTAGTCCAGCTTGCTAACCAGAGGTAAAGTCTGGGTTCTAGGCAGTGCTTGAGTGCTCTGCAGAAAGAAAGAATGCGGTTCAAACTGAAGGAACGGAGCACAGGCTTTCCCGTGCCCAGAAAGGGTTGTGCGGCTAGGGAGCTGCACTGCTAGCATGCACAAGGGCAGAAGTTTGACCCCGGGAACTCCAAGTCAATGTGTTGTGGTGGCCTGTCCCATACATGGGCAGTTTAACCCTCAGTTGGCATAAGGGACCCTGTCCAAAAGGGGAGGAGGGTGTCTATATGATATCCAAGTTCCAATGGCTGATTGAATTCTAAGAGTCGGCCGTTTCTCAAATGGTACACTTCTCCTAAAGGGCAAGGTAGAAGGGTCCAAATCTATGAAAGGTTTCAACAGTCCAAGTTCCCGAGTGAGGCTTGCCAGGTTTTCTTCACAGTCACTTCCTGTGTCATTGACTGGAGAGACGCTGGGCTCTGAAGTTGAGTTCCTCCGGAGTCTGGAGATAGTTTGGTACTCACTGGACTCAGAGCCTGCCTTCTGGTCTCTCTGGCCTGCTGTGCTCAGCCCAGGATGCTTCTTGCATCCACGGAAGGGTTGGGAGATGCCAAGTCGCCTGGTCTCTGAGCCAGTTGGCTGGCCTGGATCTTGGAGGTGGGCACGGGTCTAGAGTCAGCAGTGAAGGAATAGCCTTGGGGCCAGGTGTATCTGGGCAGGCTGGCCTGCGCAGTCAAGATGGAATTGACTGTGTGAAGCGCCCAGTGCAGTGTGGCTCCTGCATGGGACAGTTGCCAAGTGAGCCAGGCCTGCTGCGAGACACTGGGCTCCGTGCTGCTTGAGGGCACACGCAGGAAGGCACCTCCGGGGCCTTGCAGATCGTCCAGGGTCACCTGCAAGGCATCCACATTGGTGAAGACTCTGGACATGAGCAGCGAGAATGTTGGTAATGAGCTGGCTTCTTCTGGAGGAGAAGTCTGTCTGCGCCTCTTGGCAGAGTTGTACGGGGCACCTTGCCTGTCTCCAGAGCGACTGCGCTTCAGAGTCCTCACAGGAGATCTTGGCTGGGACCTTCGGTCCTTTACATGCAGTTTTGTGTGAGGAATCTCTTTTGTGGGTGGACCCCGGCTTGTCCCTTCCTCTCTTTATGGAGCGAGACGGTCTGTTCTTCCTCTTCTCCTCCAGCTTGCTGCTTCTCTTGTGGGGTCCGCAGGAGGAGACAGCCCAGCTTCGCCCAGATCGCTTCTGGCTGGGGACCTTAGCCTCTCGACTTGGCCAGATGTTCTCTTTGCCCATGGGAGAGGACTTGGAACTCCTGCCATTGTTACCCCGACTCTCAGAGGGCTGTTCGTCTTCTGCCTTCTTGTCTAGGGGCTGCTTTCTCTTGGAAGGAGCCAGGATGGACACCTCTAAATTCATATGTTCAGGCTTCTCGACTAGCGTTTCACTCAGGTCTGCTCCCAGGGCCATGTCTCTGGCTCTGTCCTTGGGTGGAGCTCACTGGCAAATGGTACTGATAAGAGAGCTAACTGGCTTTAAATAAAGCCCTGGAAGCCCCTCCCCCTTCCTGCAGAGCTCTCCCAGAATCTTTTGCCATGCCCTCAACAGGCCATACCCTCGAGAAAGGGAGGGGCAGGGCGTGGCGGCTAATTCAATCTAACTCAAGGAAGTATTGTACTTCTCTTTTTAATCCTTTTTTAATTGGATATTTCATTTATTTACATTTCAAATGTTATCCCCTTTCAGATTCCCCCCATCAGAAGCCCTTTATCCCATCCTCCCTCCTGCTGCTTCTATGAGGGTGTTCCTCAACTCACCCACCCACTCCCACCTCCCAGTTCTCCTATTCCCCTACAAGGGGGCCTTGAGCCTTCACAGGACCAAGTTCCTCTTCTCCCATTGATGCCCAACAAGGCCATCCTCTGTTATATATAAGGCTGGAGCCATGGGTCTCTCCATATGTACTCCTTGGTTGGTGATTTAGACCCTAGGAACTCTGGTTGGTTGATATTGTTGTTCTTCCTATGAAATTGTAAATGCCTTCTGCTCCTTCAGTCCTTCATCTAACTCCTCCATTGGGTGCCCTGGTGGGCTGTGATCATCTGCCTCTGTATTTGTCAGGCTCTGGCAGAGCCTCTCAGGAGACAGCTATATCAGGCTCCTTCTTGTCAGCAAGCCCTTCTTGGCATCTGCAGTAGTGTCTGGGTGACTACTATATATGGGATGGCTCCCCAGGTGGGTCAGTCTCTGGATGGCCTTTCCATCACTCTCTGCTCCACACTTTGCCTCCATATTTGCTCCTGTGAATATTTTGTCCCCCTTTCCAAGAAGGAAATTCTGGAGGGCACTGGAATCCATGCTAAATTTCTTTTTGATACACTTCTATGGGAGGTGCCAAAGACGTGGAGGATTTGGACAAGGGAAAAAGAGAAAAGATGCAGGTTTTAGAAGTATGAAAGTTGGTGTTGGAAGGACAAGTGTGGATGGGTTTGAGTCTTTAGGCAGGAGACCAGCCAGGAAACTACTGGAGGAGATGGTCATTTTTGACTCCACTCAGCTTTCTATGGACACTCTCTGGGTAAGTGTGTGTTCAGTCACTAATTTCCATGCCTGGCTGGGGGCACAGAGATGTTGCCACCGGCACAAGGAAGTTGCCTGACTTGTCCAAAGTTAGCAGGCTACTCAATGATCAAGTTGAGCTTTCAACCACCATTTACTGCCATTCTCCGGAACTTAGACATACAGTTAAGTTGGCTTTCTTCTCTCAGTGAATGACAGGGCTGTCAGTTCCTCCCTGGAGTTGAAGGCAATAGGGTACAGAGAGAGAGAAGTGGACTCTTAGTGGGCAGTGGAGAACTGAAGCATTTGTTTAACCATGTCGAGTCCCACCTGTGCTTGACATCATGTGCATAAAAGCCTTCCACACACACACATACACACACATTCTCTGAGGAACTCTTCTGCAGGTCTCATCGTCTTAACTCAGAGTCAGTTCCTTTTCAAATTGGGGGCGACGGTGAGAGAACAGTAGGTTGCTTCCTCTAAGCCATACAATCCCATCTGCTGAGTATCCAGCTCCTGCTATTGCTCAACCTCCCAGAAGATGCTAGGTACCACTTTGATGTTGAGGTACTTGTTCTGACGGCCAGTGTCCATAAGCTCCGTGGTAACTATGTGGATGAGAAAGGGAGACAAACTCCTGTGCAAGAAATCACAAATCTCTTGCCTTAAAGCCACACCCATTCATCTTCTCCTAGTGCTGGAGTCCAGAAGTCTGAGCTGGCTTTGATGAACTCTCAGGGTCTCTAAAAGGCAATTCAACGTATCCCAAGAGAGGCTGCTCATAACAAATATTGTACTGGCTGGTTTTGTGTGTCAACTTGACACAGGCTGGAGTTATCACAGAGAAAGGGGCTTCAGTTGGGGAAGGGCCTCCATGAGATCCAGTTGCAAGGCATTTTCTCAATTGGTGATCAGGTGGGGAGGGCCCATTGTGGGTGGTGCCATCCCTGGGCTGGTAGTCTTGGGTTCTACGAGAAAGCAATCTGAGTAAGCCAGTAAGTAACATCCCTCCGTCCGTGGCCTCTGCATCAGCTCCTGCTTCCTGACCTGCTTGAGTTCCTGTCCTGACTTCCTTTGGTGATTGTATTAGTTAGGGTTTTACTGCTGTGAACAGACACTATGATCAAGGCAAGTCTTATGAAAAAAAAAAACAACATTTAATTGGGGGGTGGCTTACAGGTTCAGAGGTTCAGTCCATTTTTATCAAGGTGGGAGCATGGCAGTATCCAGGCAGGCATGGCGCAGGAGGAGCTGAGAGTTCTATGTCTTCATCCAAAGGCTGCTAGTGGAAGACTGACTTCCAGGCAACTAGGGTGAGGATCTTATACCCACACCCACAGTGACACACCCATTCCAACCAGGTCACACCTATTCCAACAAGGCCACACCTTCAGATGGTGCCACTCCCTGGTCCAAGGTTATACAAACCATCACATTCCACTCCCTGGTCCCCATAGACTTGTTCAAAAACATGAGTCTATGGGGGCCATACTTAAACATAGCATAATGCAAAATGCATTTAGTGCAACTTTCAAAGTCCTCATAGTCTATAGCAGTTGCAACAATGTTAAAAGTCCAAAGTTCAAGGTCTCTTCTGAGATTCATTCAACTTAATTAACTGTAATCCCCAAAGCAAGGCCGGAAACCAGCTGGACAAACTCCAAACTCTGCATCTCCATGACTGATGTCAAAGTGTTCTTTAGATCTTCACTCCTTTTTCATCTTTATTGACTGCAACAAACTGCTTCCTCCTGGCCTGGTTCCACTCCCTGTTAGCAGCTTTCCTCAGCATGTATCCCATGGCCCTGGCATCTTTAACATCTTTGAGTCTCCAAGGCCATTTCAATGTTACAGCTTCTTCTTTCAGTGTCTGGGATTCCACTTGATCTTTTGGACTCCTCCTAAGGGCTGACATCACTTCTCCATCTCTGTCCTCTGTAGCACTCTATGCTCAGGTTGATCCACTCCATTACGGCTGCTGTTCTTGGTGATCATCCCATGGTATTGACATCTCCAATGCACTGGGGTGTTCCACTCCAACTAGGCTTCACCAATAACCTCTCATAGGCTCTCTTCAGGGTGCCAAGCCTCAAATCCTTTGCATGACCCCTTCAGTCCTGGGCCATCAACTACAGCTGAGGCTTCACCTTCTCCAGTGGGTTTCCCTGGCCTGTCACAGGGCTAAGCCTCAGCTTCTCTCCATGATCCCTTCATTCCTTCACAAGCAGTACCACCTGAGTGACTCTTACACATTACCAAGTCCAGCCGCAGCATGAGGTACAACCTTGGGTATCTCTGGAACACAGCTTCTTTGTGCTCCCAGAAAACAATTTCCAGAAGATTTCACCTCAACGATGCTGGTCTCTTCTTAATCACCACTAATTCCTTAGCTCCAGCTAACCAGCATCAATTTTCCCAGTAGTTCCTTCCATTCTTAACTCTAGAGCCAGAGGCACATGGCTGAAGCTGCCGAGTTCTGCTGCTTACAGGAACTAGAACATGATCCCCTTGTATTATTACATTATCACTAGCCTTATGTTTTCTAAATCCTTCACTGCCTAAGCTTGACTATCCTGGTTCTTGCTCTGTAGATTGACCTTGAATGTAGAGATCAGCATGCTTGTCTCATGGGATTAAAGGTGTGTACCACCATGCCTGGATCTAATTTAGCTGGGTAGGATCTTGCCCCAAGGTCCCACTCCCTTAATCTTTATCTCCTAGAACACAAGATTTTGCTCCATTTCACTTCCTGGTACTCCTTTAATACTCAAACCATATATTTTATATTTTTCCTTTCTAAGCTTGCTATGCTTGTTCAAACTTCTCTTCATAATACTTAACCAGAGAACAAAGTCTCCGGTGGGCTTCTTTGAAACTTCCTTTGTCAATGCAATTAATGCAGTTAATCCAAGTCTCTTAACCTTAGCCTCAGGCAGACTTTTCAGACAAGGGCAAAAAGTAGCCACATTCTTCACCAAAATACCACAAAACCAGTCTTTATGCCACATTCTGAAATTCTTCTCCTTTGAAATCTCTTGGGCCAGGTCAACACAGTTCAAATTACTCCCAGCAACCAAGTCTTCCATATTCCTACTAGGATGACCCATTAAGCCCCATTTAAAGCATTCCACTGCTTTCCAAATCCAAAGTCCCAAAATCCACATTCTTTCAAATAAAAGCATGGTCAGGCCTATCACAGCAATACCCCACTCCTGGTACCAATTTCTGTATTAGTATTGGGTTTTACTGCTGTGAACAGACACTATGACCAAGGCAAGTCTTATGAAAAAAAAACAACATTTAATTGGGGGTGGCTTACAGGTTCAGAGGTTCAGTCCATTATCATCAAGGTGGGAGCATGGCAGTATCCAGGCAGGCATGGCGCAGGAGGAGCTGAGAGTTCTATGTCTTCATCCAAAGGCTGCTAGTGGAAGACTGACTTCCAGGCAACTAGGGTGAGGATCTTATACTCACACCCACAGTGACACACCCATTCCAACCAGGTCACACCTATTCCAACAAGGCCACACCTTCAGATGGTGCCACTCCCTGGTCCAAGGATATACAAACCATCACAGTGATGAACAGCAATGTGGAAGTGTAAGCTGAATAAACCCTTTCCTCTACAACTTGCTTCTTGGTTGTGACATTTTGTTCAGGAATAGAAAGCCTGACTAAGACAAATACTGTCTCCTATCTTAGCTGTAGATTATATATAGCAATACATGTTTTAAGAATAATCTATACCCCTTGTCTTGATACCAACATCTGACACTTTAGCTATGGTGATTTGAGAAGAACATTTTGCTGTTGCATGTATCTGATGCAACTAAATCTCACTATTTAATACAAAAGCGATCATTTTTTTCTCCTACTAGCTGGCTATCTTGACTCTGACACTTGCACATGATGCTCTTGAACATGTTTGGTTTGCCTAAGCCAGTGTTTTGAAAGTAGGAATACCCAAATTGAGTGTCTAACTCTTCCATCTACGAAATGATCTTTTTTTTTTACGCCTCCATTTGTTCCTCAAAATATTGTCTAGGGGCCATGCTCAACTCCTTAACTGTATTTATTTACAAAATGCTTGCTCAGCAGAAGCCTGATAAATGACATATAGCTTCTTTAAAGTTTTTTACAGCTTTTAAATTAGTATATACTAAGTATATATGTATATATATATATATACACATCTATCTATCTAATAATAGACTGTAGCATTTTCACATAAGTCATTGCCTGTCCCTCCCTTTTAACTACAATTAGGAGGGGGTACATAGCTTTGTTGTTGTTGTTGTTATTATTTTGTGTGTGTGTGTGTGTGTGTGTGTGTGTTTGTGTGTGTGGCGCGCATGTGTGTGCATATGCACATGTGCCACAGTGTGCATGTGAGGTAAAGGGACAATTTTTGAGAATTGATTGTCACTTTGACCTTGTTGAATCAAGGTCTCTCTTGTTTCTCCTATTATCCAGTTAGTATGCTTTAGGCACACTAAGTAGATAATAATTAAGGTTCCAGTTAATTTTTTCTCTACTGCCCATGCCATGGTAGGACTGCTGGGATTGCTGGTGAACATCACTGAACTGGCTTTTATACATGGATTCTGAGAATTGAATTTAGGCCCTCAAGCTTGTATAGTGAGTGCTTTCACCCCCAGCCCAGCCATTTCCGGTACACCATTCTTGATCTCCTTTTCCTAAATCATCGTTCTTCTGAGACATTCACATGGGGACTGATACCTCATTGTAAGATGTCTTTGTGAGCCCTGTTCTTCCTTCCCATCAGTTCATTGGGTACCTGGTCCAGTATAGAAATCTGTATTATAGCTACAATCTTTAAACAGGAACAGGAACCATCCATTAAGTCTCAGGTTTCATTCACATTTCTATGAGGTAAATATTGTCCTTTCTATTTTACAAGTTGGGTACGTAAAATTCCAACAAGTTGAAGCAAATCAACTTGTTCAAGGTCGCACTGGAATTTAAACCTTCTCGACTAAACTCAGTGCTATTTCGACGATACTGCAGCTGAGAGATAAGAAGAGAGTAAGCCCTAAAGAATGAGCAGCCAACGTCTCAGACAGAAGGAATGACTTAATTTTTTTGTAGAAAAAAATAAAACTTTATTAAAATAGTGAAAACCACGATGAAGCATTACAAGACAGGATGTGACCAAGACGGAAATGAAGTGGATAAAAATCAGGTCATAGATTTAGAGTACTAAATGGATTGGCTGTGTCAGAGAGTAAGTCTACTGAACGGTGAGCTGTGTTTTGAACGTTCCTAGTCCAGCTTGCTAACCAGAAGTAAAGTCTGGGTTCTAGGCAGTGCTTGAGTGCTCTGCAGAAAGAAAGAATGCGGTTCAAACTGAAGGAACGGAGCACAGGCTTTCCCGTGCCCAGAAAGGGTTGTGCGGCTGGGGAGCTCCACTGCTAGCATGCACAAGGGCAGAAGTGTGACCCCGGGAACTCCAAGTCAATGTGTTGTGGTGGCCTGTGCCATACATACATGGGCAGTTTAACCCTCAGTTGGCATAAGGGACCCTGTCCAAAAGGGGAGGAGGGTGTCTGTATGATACCCAAGCTCCTCTGGGTGATTGAATGCTAAGAGTCGGTCGTTTCTCAAATGGTACACTTCTCCTAAAGGGCAAGGTAGAAGGGTCCACATCTATGAAAGGTTTCCCAAGTTCCCGAGTGAGGCTTCCCAGGTTTTCTTCACAGTCACTTCCTGTGTCGTTGACTGGAGAGACGCTGGGCTCTGAAGTGGAGTTCCTCCGGAGTCTGTAGGTAGTTTGGTGCTTACTGGACTCAAAGCCTGCCTTCTGGTCTCTCTGGCCTGCTGTGCTCAGCCCAGGATGCTTCTCGCATCCACGGAAGGGTTGGGAGATGCCAAGTCGCCTGGTCTCTGAGCCAGCTGGCTGGCCTGGATCTTGGAGGTGGGCACGGGTCTAGAGTCAGCAGTGAAGGAATAGCCTTGGGGCCAGGTGTATCTGGGCAGGCTGGCCTGCGCAGTCAAGATGGAATTGACTGTGTGAAGCGCCCAGTTCAGTGTGGCTCCTGCATGGGACAGTTGCCAAGTGAGCCAGGCCCGCTGCGAGACACTGGGCTCCGTGCTGCTTGAGGGCACACGCAGGAAGGCACCTCCGGGGGCTTGCAGATCGTCCAGGGTCACCTGCAAGGCATCCACATTGGTGAAGACTCTGGACATGAGCAGCGAGAATGTTGGTAATGAGCTGGCTTCTTCTGGAGGAGAAGTCTGTCTGCGCCTCTTGGCAGAGTTGTATGGGGCACCTTGCCTGTCTCCAGAGCGACTGCGCTTCAGAGTCCTCACAGGAGATCTTGGCTGGGGCCTTCGGTCCTTTACATGCAGTTTTGTGTGCGAGGAATCTCTTTTGTGGGTGGACCCCGGCTTGTCCCTTCCTCTCTTTATGGAGCGAGACGGTCTGTTCTTCCTCTTCTCCTCCAGCTTGCTGCTTCTCTTGTGGGGTCCGCAGGAGGAGACAGCCCAGCTTCGCCCAGATCGCTTCTGGCTGGGGACCTTAGCCTCTCGACTTGGCCAGATGTTCTCTTTGCCCATGGGAGAGGACTTGGAACTCCTGCCATTGTTACCCCGACTCTCAGAGGGCTGTTTGTCTTCTGCCTTCTTGTCTAGGGGCTGCTTTCTCTTGGAAGGAGCCAGGATGGACACCTCTAAATTCATATGTTCAGGCTTCTCGACTAGCGTTTCACTCAGGTCTGCTCCCAGGGCCATGTCTCTGGCTCTGTCCTTGGGTGGAGCTCACTGGCAAATGGTACTGATAAGAGAGCTGACTGGCTTTAAATAAAGCCCTGGAAGCCCCTCCCCCTTCCTGCAGAGCTCTCCCAGAATCTTTTGCCACGCCCTCAACAGGCCTTACCCTTGAGAAAGGGAGGGGCAGGGCGTGGTGGCTAATTCAATCTAACTCAAGGAAGTATTGTACTTCTCTTTTTAATCCTTTTTTAATTGGATATTTCATTTATTTACATATCAAATGTTATCCCCTTTCAGATTCCCCCCATCAGAAGCCCTTTATCCCATCCTCCCTCCCGCTGCTTCTATGAGGGTGTTCCTCAACTCACCCACCCACTCCCACCTCCCAGCTCTCCTATTCCCCTACAAGGGGGCATTGAGCCTTCACAGGACCAAGGGCCTCTTCTCCCATTGATGCCCAACAAGGCCATCCTCTGTTATATAAAAGGCTGGAGCCATGGGTCTCTCCATATGTACTCCTTGGTTGGTGATTTAGACCCTAGGAACTCTGGTTGGTTGATATTGTTGTTTTTCCTATGGAATTGTCCAGGCCTTCTGCTCCTTCAGTCCTTCCTCTAACTCCTCCATTGGGGTCCCTGGTTGGCTGTGAGCATCTGTCTCTGTATTTGTCAGGCTCTGGCAGATACTCTCAGGAGACAACTATATCAGGCTCCTTTCAGCAAGCCCTTCTTGGCATCTGCAGTAGTGTCTAGGTGACTATATATGGGATGGCTCCCCAGGTGGGTCAGTCTCTGGATGGCCTTTCCATCACTCTCTGCTCCACACTTTGCCTCCATATTTGCTCCTGTGAATATTTTATCCCCCTTTTCAAGAAGGACCGAAGCACTCCCACTTAGTCTTCCTTGTTCTTGGGCTTCAGGTTGTCTGTGAAATTTATCTTGGGTATTCTGACCTTTGGGGCTAATATCCACTAATCAGTGAATGCATACCATATGTGTTCTTTTGTGATTGGGTTACCTCACTCTAGTTTTGCCTAAGAATTTTATTAATTCATCATTTTTAATATCTGAGCAGTACTCCATTGTGTAAATGTACTACATTTTCTGTATCTATTCCTCTCTTGAAGGACATCTGGGTTCTTTCCAGTAACTGGCTGTTATAAATAAGGCTGCTATGAACACAGTGGAACATGTGTCCTTATTACATGTTGGTGCATCTTCTTAGTATATATGCCCAGGAGTGCTATATCTAGGTCCTCAGGTAGTAATATGTCCACTTTTCTGATGAACTGCCAAACTGATTTCCAGAGTGGTTATACCAGCTTGCAGTCCCACCAGCCTTGGAGGAGTGTTCCTCTTTCTCTACATCCTCTCCAGATCTGCTGTCACCTGAGTTTTTGATCTTAGTCATTCTGACTGGTGTGAGATGGAATCTCAGGGTTGTTTTGATTTGCATTTCCCTGATGACTAAGGATGTTGAACATTTCTTTAGGTGCTTCTTGGCCATTTGGTATTCTTCCGTTAAGAATTCTTTGTTTAGCTCTGTACCCCATTTGTAAAATAGGGTATGTGATTGTCTGGAGTCTAATTTCTTGAGTTCTTTGTATATATTGAGTATTAGTCCTCTATCGGATGTAGGAATGACTTTAGACAGTCTCCTTTCTTGAGATGTTCTGATTATAAATTTTAACCATGGAATCCAAATTTGCATATTGTTAGCATATTGAGGTTGTCCTGATCAACTGTCAGTATTTGCCCTAGAGAGTAGATGACTCACTTTAAAAAGTTATTTACAGCAGGGACCATCTATAATGCTCTCTTACAGTTAAAGGGCAACCCCTTTAACTATCCCTCACTGGCCTTGAATATTTACAGTTCTATGCTTTAGTGCTGTTGCTCACCAACACCTGAAGTTGACAACCAGGGCCTCTGTTGTTGGACGCTCAGTTGCAAGGACTGTGTCCTTGAGACTTTGTGTCCCTCCTTTCCAGAAAAATCAGTTGAAGAACTTCACACAAAAACTTCCATATGCATCAAGGAATTAGTTCATCCTCAGGGTTGTTTCTTGGCCCCACACCAAATCAATTATTCATGCACTAGTCCTGGAAATAGCTGATTGAAAAGCAACATAGTATGGTGGTTAAAAGGTGTGGGTGTGAGACCAGCCTACCAAATGGAGATCTAGGTCCTGCCATTAGCAGCTGTGAGATCTTGGCAAATAATTTAGCTATGAGGTGGAGAAGATAACAGGATCTACCTGATAGAAGGGATCATGGAGTTGCTGTAAGTGCTGATAAATTATTGAATATTAAACATGTGAATATCTGCCACTGTGCTTCACTCTTAAATGTGCCCTCTGTGATGTCTGCCCTGGAGAACCTGGGAATATAGTACAACCACCTTCCCGTGTTCATGCACAGTTGATTTAAAGGTAGGGAGATTATCTGGGAGGGGTCAGTTTAATCATGGGAGCACATTTAAAGGCAGAACATTTCCTTCTGTTGCTGGCTGAGGAGTGAATCAAAAATTCACAGCATGAGAAAGATTTGAAGTGGTGCTGGTAGCTTTGAAGATAGATGGACAATCGAGATGGAATGTGGAGATCTCTCAGAGGCTAACAGAGACCCAGGATGAACAGCCAGCAAAGGAATAGAAATAACAATTCTAGAATAGCAAGGAACTAAGTTGGGCTGGCATCATGGATGTGCTAAGAAGCCAACTCTCCCCAGATCCTCTGGTTAGTGCTCAGCTAGTTGATCTCCAGACTGTGAGCTGAGAGCCTAGGTGGCTGAACTGCAGAGCTCTGAGATACTGACCTGGTGCTGATCTCCAGACTGTGAGCTGAGAGCCTAGGTGGCTGAACTGCAGAGCTCTGAGATACTGACCTGGTGCTGACCTACGCTACCAGGCTAACTGTAAATAGTCATGCAGCAATCAAAGACTGACATGATCACAAAGAAGTTCTTAATAAATAATCACTACCATTATTACATTTATTATTAAACACCTTAAACAATGACATAGTGCATGAGGGACTGGAACACAAGGTTGGAAAAGCCTTTCTGTGAGTTTCAGAATCTCACACACACTCCTTTCCTTCTTTCCTTTCCTTTACTTCTTTTATTATTCACACTTGTTTTGTAGGATAACTTTCTTTCTTTCTTTCTTTCTTTCTTTCTTTCTTTCTTTCTTTCTTTTTTTTTTAAAGGTTTACTTATTTATTTTATGTTGTACAGACAGTTGTAAGCCTTCATGTGGTTGTTGGGAATTGAATTTTAGGCCCTCTGCTTGCCCCAGTCGGCCCCGCTCACTCCAGCCCAAAGATTTATTTATTATTTATAAGTACACTGTAGCTGTCTTCTGACACACCAGATGAGGGCATCCGATCTCATTATGGGTGGTTGTGAGCCACCATGTGGTTGCTGAGATTTGAACTCAGGACCTTCTGAAGAGCAGTCAGTGCTCTTATTCATTGCGCCATCTCACCAGCCAGTAGGATAACTTTCATTTATTCTTAGATGATCTTATACATGTATACAAGTATAAGTGCTTAATATTTAATTCTTTCCATTTTAGCCACTGGGTAGGCTATGTTTTTACCACCAACAGTAATCTCTAGCCAGGAGAGAATTGGAAATTGATTGATTGTTTTCTCAGTGTATAACCACTAGGCTGTCTGAAATGTTCCTGGCATGGAGGCTGGGAGGTTGTAAGCTATATAATGGGAGTGTCTGTTTCTAACAAAGGATCTATATAACCCTTTATCTCTAGGATCCACCACCTGGTGTTCTCAACAGCCCTGAGCACAGAACAAGTCCCAGTTTAATCAAACTGGAATACAAAAGGAGCAATGGGGTCTCAGTGTGAGATCCCTTGAAGTTATTCCCAGGGAAGGGGACCTTTTGTCACAGAGACAGCTCATTTTAGAGTTCAGTGGCCTGTGACACTTCTCCAGCTGGCAGCTCAGCGGGGACTTTCTGATGCTTTCCTAGACTTGAAAGCCAGGTTTTGGTGGGAAGAACAGTGATGTTGTCATTAAAGAAAACTGGGTGGGAGGATGGTGGGGGCAAAGGAGAGACAGGGCAAGAGTTATGGCAGCAATTTTGTGACTTTTATTCAAATGTGCGCTAACTTTTCTTTCTTTTTTTTTTTTGTCTCTGCTTCATAAGATTAGCAGTTGTGACAATGTTGTTGGTTCTTAATTTAACATTCATTTTAAGGCTCTAAGATTGACTCTGAGTGGATGGGGAAGCTACTCATTACCCAAAGACAGTCTGAAGAAGCTAGTTGCTTTCCTGGGCTGGGAACGGGTTTTCCTCCTGCTGTGAGGTGAGCAGCGGTAAAAAGCCATTACAGTTTCCAAATCAGTCTGATAGAAAGAAGCCCAGGGTGTAAAACTGATAAGGATCTCAGAGCCCTAAGCCAACAAAACCGCCCAGGTAGGCAGGATACACCATGGCTTCATCATGGGAGGAAGCGCTCTCCAGAGCAGCACTGGAAGGAGGGAGTTGTCTTGAAATCACCCTGGCAACGGGACCTTAAACAAGATGCCTGATTTCCTCACCTAAGCAATGAAGGTGAAGTCACCTTCCGAGTACCTGTGAGGATTAAAAGGCATAACCAGTGTAAACGGACTCTGTGTAACTTCTGTGACGTCAATTATTACAAGAAACAATGTGAGCAGATCCTTGTTAGCCTACAGGTTGGAGGGTAGATGAAGGGCAGCGGTTAGACTGAGATGCTTAACTCTGGGTCCTAATGCCCAACCACCTCCTAGGTGGCTCCTCCCACCCGTCTAAAGGGCAGTTCAGATTTAGAAGATTCCCCGAAAAATTTCCCAGTCTTTCTCACACATCTGCTCTAAGTCTCAGTTTCAAATAGCTGGCAATTCTATCCTGTTAGGTCTGAGGTGTCTATTAACATATCAAAGCGGGCTCTGGCTCCTCCTGCAGCAGTCTCTACCTGTTTCAGAGTCCTGGTCTTTACTGCTTCTCACCCAGCCCTCTACCCTCTGTTATGCCCAAGTCGCAGGGACCGCAAAGACCACCGAGGAGCCAATTCTGATGCAAACACTCAAGGGTCTTTATTAGACCACCCGTGAGCAAGGACACTTACTGTCATCATTGCAGAGGGTCAGAAGTGAAAGCCCCAGTCTAGGGGTATTTATGGTGGTTACCAGCTCGGGGAATTTCCATACAGGTCAGGAAGTTTTAAAAGCTGCATTTCTGGTGTAATCTGCAGAAACCAAACACAGGGGCAAAACCCACCTGACAATCAGGCTGGTTGGGTTATCTATTTCTGTAGGATGTCTTCAGTTATCTCTATGTACCTTGACTCTGCTGCTGTGGCCTGACTGGCTGTTGCTAAGGGGGGGGGGGGGGGGGAGGAGTGGGGGGGGGGGAGTTGCCATAGAATGTTTGCTCACGTGGACTTTGTGGTTTTCTTCCTGGAACTGGAGTTTAGCTCCCGGTCAGGTCGGAATTGTTTAGGCGGTACACTTCAACCTCCCCCCCCCCACGAGCTTCTCTGTCCTTCCCCAGCTGCTCTTCCCTATATAACCCAGCCATTTTGGCTACATGAGGCCCCCCTTTTATTATTAGTTATTTTATTTGTCTACATTTCAAATGTTATCCCCCTTCCCAGTTAAACCCCATACCCCCTTCCCCCCACCCTTTCCCCTGCTTCTATGAGTGTGCTCCCCCACCCTCCCACCCCCTCCTGCCTCAGTACCCTAGCATTCCCCTAGGGTGCATCAACGAGCCACAGGACCAAGGGGCTCCCCTCCCATTGATGCCAGATAAGCTGCTACACAGGCAGCTGGAGCCCACGTGGCCCTTTTTATGTCTTGTCCTCTTGGGCTTGTGGTCTCCTAGCTTCTTGGTCCTCCTTTTCTCTCTTCTGTTCCTCTCTTCACCCTGCCCTCTCCCTCTTAGCCTGGTTCATTCTAGACAATTCCAGATATCTCTGACTGTGCTCTTCCTTATATCTACAACAAAAACCTCAACCAGTTCCGAGCAGTCATGTTCTCCTTTTGTATTGGATTGGATTGCATTGGACTGTACTGTACTGTACTGTATTGTGTTGTGTTGTGTTGTATTATGTTTATTCATTCATAGCCATCTTTCCAGTTGTGATGACCAAAAACTTGTTGTTCTTGATTTTTCACTCTCTGACCACACTCATTCTGGGAGGAATTTCCTTTGACTCCAGTTGGAGTATGGCTCACATCTAACCACTTCTTAACATGTCCACTGTCTCCAACATCTGCCTGTCATCTATGTTCTTTCAGTGTAGAAATCAGGGTGATTTGAATTACAAATCAGCTCAAATCTCTCTGACTCAAAACTTTCCAGTGTACTCCCCACCCCTGTGCAAACTGGCAGCAAAATGGCGCAATAAATGGTGGTGATGTGGGTGGTGAAAGGCTTTACCAAAACATGAGCAGACAAAGAGAGAATTTATTGCCATACACTTCAAGAGTGTAATGGAGAAGTTCCCTGTGTGTTGCAGTTGAAGGGAATCTTACCCGGTCTAGTCTTATGGGCCAGTTGTAGATGGTCTGTATTTGGGCAGATAGGTGTACATCTCATTATCATTGAATAGTAATTTGTTTTTTCTTGAGGTTCATCCTTAGTGTAAGATGTCTTGAGTCATTAGTTGTCATTAGTCATCATGTCTGGGTAAGGCGTAATGGATCAGGCTCCAAATGGCCATTGCCTTGTTAAAATATAGGAATTTTGATTTTATTTTGGACCTTTTCCCCCCCATACCCATCTTAGTAAGTCAAAGCCTCATAATGGTCTACAGCAGTGATACTTGGGCATTGTATACAGAGTCCGTCTGTAAACTCTTTTAAGTCAATGACATCACTGGACACATGTCTACTTTGCCTGAGATTCTGCACACATGTTCTCAATGACAGAAGCAGGACCTAATATGCATCCTGCATTGCTTTCCTTGAAGGCTGGTACCTATGCAAACTAAATAGCTTGATCCAACAGGCAGACTTGATACTCAAACTTATGAATATCCCCTTTTCTCTGGATGCTTGTCATTACTTGATGTTATTATCACTGCAATTTAAAAGCTGCTGGGTGAAGATAATACATACTTTCTGTTCTAATTGCTAACTTAAAATTGACTAGTCACTCCATAGTTTTGGATCTTGTGTGTGTGTGTATGTATGTGTGTTGTAGATGATCATCATTCATTTTTTTCTTTATTTAATAATTTTAAAATACATTAGCAACATGGAGTTTCTGATATGAGGATTATCTTTCTTTGCATATAAAGATATTAAATAGTATGTTTTTGCTGCACATATTTTTCTTCTTGTATTTCTTAATTTTTTTCTTCCCTTATAGTATATATTTGAAGTTTGAAATTGCATTTGGTTGAACATGTTAGTTCTTCACTTTTTGGTATTTTTTTGTTATGTTTGGGTTTAACATTTGACATTCTTTCCAAGTACATCCAACCTTTGACACTGCAGGATGACATTCATCTATGAAGTCTATGCTCAAAGAATCACAGAATTGAGTGACAAAGGAAAAAAATCATAAAAAAAGGTCACAATGTTTTTGTCAGATTTCATTAGTAGTGATGGCTTCATACAGTTGCTTGTAGGTTGTAGGTTGGGCACATCTGAGAGTTTAGACTTTTAATTTTACAAACAATTTTAATTGTTTAAACTTTTAAATTTACAATGAGTTTTCACTTTCACAAAAGTTGTAATAGTACAGAATTCCTACATACTTTTTATCCCATTTCTCCAACTGCTCACGTGTTATTTATTATGATATAACTGTCAAAACTAAAAAAATTACAATTGGTGTGGTATTGCTAACCAAACGATTGGCTCTACCTGAACGCCATTACTTTCTATGACTGTTCAGTGTCTGCTCTGTGACTCAGTTCAGGAGCCTGGGTCGTAGTTAGTTGTAGCATCTCCTTAGTTTCTTGTGATCTACAGTAGATTCTTATTTTCTCATGACATTGGTGCTTTGGAAAAATACACTTCGTTTTGTAGAATGCCCCCTCAACTTGGGTTGCTTTTTCTAATAAGTATGATGAGGTAACAGAGTTCTGGTGAGACGATATCAGAAAGAGAGAAGACGTAGTAACATTTTAAAAATAGGCCACTGTTCCTGGTGGATTGCTTCAGTTGTGCATATGGTTTTCAATGAGGATACACAGATTTTCTACCCTCCCAACTGCACTGTTTGCCAGGTGTTGAAACTGTATTTAGTAATATCAACAGTGGATCGTGTATGGTTTTTACAAAAGGCCACCTTTAATCCTTACACTCTGGAGGCAGAGGCAGGCAGCTCTCACTGAGTTCAAAGTCAGTCTAATCTAAATACAGAGTTCTAGGCCAGCCTGCACTACACAGTAAGACTCAAAACAAAAAGAAAAGAAAAAGGAAAGGAAAAAAGGAAAGCAGGAAGGATGGAAGAAAGAAAAAAGAAAGAAAGAAAAAGAGAGAAAGAAAGAAAGAAAGAGGGAAAGGAAGAAAGAGAGAAAGAGAGAAAGAGAGAGAGAGAAAGAAAAAGAAAACAGAAGTTAATTATTCACAGAGTTAGTTAAGGGCAATTTGCAAATTCATCTGAAATAACAAAATCCTAGGATAGCAAAAACTATTCTCAACAGTAAAAGAACCTCTGGTGGAATTACTATCCCCGATCTCAAGCTGTACTACAGAGCAATTGTGATTAAAAACTGCATGGTACTGGTACAGTGACAGTCAGGTAGATCAATTGAACAGAATTGAAGACCCAGAAATGAACTCACACACCTATGCTCACTTGATCTTTGACAAAGGAGCTAAAACCATCCAGTGGAAAGAAGACAGAATCTTCAACAAATGGTGCTGGCTCAACTGGCGGTTATCATGTAGAAGAATGCGAATTAATCCATTCTTATCTCCTTGTACAAAGCTCAAGTCTAAGTGGATCAAAGAGCTCCACATAAAACCAGAGACACTGAAATTTATAGAGGAGAAAGTGGGAAAAAACCTCGAAATGTAAATAAAGAAAATATCTAATTAAAAAAAAAGAAAACAGAAGTTATACCGATGTCGTTTCTGGTAGATGATATCAATATATTTTATGACTGGTTGTATTGATTGTGATATCTTGGTTGATGAAGTATGTGCTGGATTTCTGTATTGTAAAGGTAGTATTTTTTCTGAAATTTATGAATTCTTGGAGAATATATTTTTGAGAACTTGCAACTATCCCATGTTTCGTCTAACTTTTGCCATTAATTTAGCACACACATGTGTATCTTGCTGAATATAATTATTGTCGTTTTGTGTCAGTATTTTTGCTGTTTTTCTGTTGTTTTTCTACTCTGCTTAAGCAGGATTCTTTATAAGGAAAGTACATCCCTTCTCCTTGGTTAATTAGTTGCTCACTAAAGCAGCTAACTAGTGGTAGTGTAGATTTGTAGATGTTCATTTTATTTTGTGGTTATAGACTCCTGCAACTTTATTTGTTTTGTTGCTCAAAGTGGTCCAGCTCAGAACCATTGGTTCATAAACATTTTCTACATACTTCATTCTTTCTATTTATTTGTTCCTTATTATTTTTAAGTATGTGTATGTGCACATGTGAGGGGATTCCCTTGGAAGATGAATAAGGGTGTCATCAGATCCTGTAGCGCTGGAGTTACAGGCAGTTACGAGCTGTCTGGCATGAATCCTGGGAACTAAACCTGGGCCCTCTTCAAAAGCAGCAAACTCTCTTAACTGCTGAGCCATCTCTCTAGCCCTTCATTTTCTTTTTATAAACCTAGTTGTATTCTTTGTTCTTCATCACTGATTTTTACTCAGCTAGGTACGTTGGTAGAGAAAGATAGAGGTGATATCTCACAGAGACTATGATATCTTTTAGGGTTTTGTGGTCTCCTGACTCACTTGAATGTAAGGTCATTAGCATTGGGAAAGTAGAGAACCCTGAGTCACAGGGTTGACCATTTGCTGTGAGCAGGGTCCCATGACAACAGCAGGTTTAATGCATGTCATTTCAATGGTTCTGAAATGAATACCCCATGGGAGAGATGGGAATCTCAGCTTCTCACTTCCAGTCCAGCACTATTTCTGTGTGCTTAAGAAAGCTTAAGGCGGACTATAACACTTCTAAGGATATGCCATCTGCTTGTCTCTCAGTTCTGTGGCTCGTAAAACACAAGGAAAGAAGGAATTGAAGAATCTTGACTGTGAGACGTTTATTATAGGGATTTATTTTTTTGTCCCACTCTCCCTGGGGAAAGCAGTGCTATTGTCCTGCAATGGGCACTTAATGACTTGTCAAATGGGTGCCCGTTAAGAGTCTTGGCATTGGGTTGTCTTTGTGGTATCTTAGCTCCCAGTGGCTCTCTTCCAGTTGCCACCTGATCCATCTGGCTGAGAAGCCTCCAAGTCCTGTGCTCTTGTCTGTGACTAAAGTCCTTCTCTTTCTGGATTAGCTTTCAGGGATCACAAGACAGTTTGGTCACTTCCTTCCTCAGGCAATGCACTATTATTGCCAACCACAGAGAACTTGATGTAATGTAATTCAGAGACTTGTGATAGGTGTGTGTGCTCAGGAATGTGCGTGAACAGGCTGGCCAATTAACGGGGAAGGATAATAGTCTTTAAAGACACTGCTAGATGTTTAAATACTTTGACCTTTTCTACATTTGTGTTAGGCCATTTCCAGATGGTGAATTCAGGTTAAGTCAACAATATATTTTTTTTCTGACAGTAAGGATTGCGATAAGTAAGTGAGATATTGCCTATGAAATCATGTGTGTGAATGGGGCTGGCTTCAAAGGAATACTCCATGGGTCTTTTCTAAATATGTGGCATCTCTTCTATATTATTTATTCCTTCAGTAGCCTGTTTGTAATTTGGAAGATGAATCTAGTTGTGCAGTTCAAATGATACACTATCTATTTAAACTAGTGATGACTTGGGCCAGCCTGACAGTTCATGACAGTTACTTAATCATGAATAAAACTGTAAGTTTTTAAAGCTAAGAAAAGTTCTGATGCCCAGGGCAGACAGAGAACATGCATACCGAGAGGCAGATTTTGAATCCCCCTGGCTACCATTATTTGTCTTTGTTTTTTTTTTTTCTTTTTCTTTTCTTTTTTCTTTTTTTTTCTAAAAGGAAGAAGTTGGATTTAAGTTCAGTTACCCAGAAAAAAATGTATTGTTTCAAAATATATCCACCAATCCAGTTATTATACATTCAGGGGCAGTGCTAATGTCACTGGGACTATAGTCATAAGCAAAATGACTTTGGCCCCATTGAATTTTATGTCTACAGTAAAGCTGTCCAGCAGAAGTAGGATGTGAGGCCAGGTATGGTTGGGCTTGCCTGTGGTCCTAGCACATGGAAGGCTGAGGCAGGAAGATTGGGAGTTTGAGACAAGCCTGGACTCCACCGAGACACTGTCTTGCTTTTACTAATGCTATAAAGAAATGAGATGTTAGCCCAAGTATAACTTAAACATTTTTATTAGAAACCATAAAAAACAAACCTAAAAATTTAATTTCATTTCATTTAACTCAATTTAGCTAAAGTACTCTATAGAAATGTAATTCAATAATCCTAAAATAATCATGACATTTTCCTTTCTGTTTACCTTACTGTCTCCATAATTTGGTGTGGATTTAACACCTGTGACACATCTCAGCCTGGGTCAGCCACGTGCTAAGTTCTCAGGCCCATTGGCTGCTGCATTGGTGCAGGTACGTTTGCTAACACCTACATAATCATACAAGCAAACGTTTGTATTTTAATGACAAGAAGTAGAACTTATGGGATGCACTAGAAAGAGCCAGCTTTGAGGAAAGGGAAAGGGTATTCTTGGGAACAGCATAGGTGAAATCTAGGAGTTGAAAAATCAGGGAAAATAAGGCCAGTGTACTGAATGGGAAGAAGAGAGGTACCAAGACAGGAGGCGAGAGAGGAACAATCCAGGAGAAATGGGGTTTCAGAAACACAAACATTTTAAACTGTAGATACAGACAGACACATGGGGAGGAAAAACTAGAGAGGGGAGGGACGAGATACTAGCTTTAGAGGCATAAAGAATAGTCAAGTTGCACTGTTTGTGAATGTTCTAAAGTCCGAGGTTCTTGGAGATTACATATTAGGGAGCTAGAGCCACAATTGGAGGAGGAGCTGGAAAAAAAGTAGTCAGCTAGATCAGGAAGGGAGGAAAGACATGGCAAACATAAACTGTGTCCTACAAAGATCAACGGTCATGCAGGAGACTGGATTCAGTGGTGGGAGTGGAGGGGCCAACAGGACAAAGCATAGAAGAGTCAAAGATGCTGATGTGAAGCTGTGTGTGTGTGTGTATGCATAGGGAACTGAAGTCAGTAGATCTTCAGCAATAGGTGAACCCCAGTTTCCTTTAGTTGTCTGCTAGTAGCCTAGAGGGTGGTAAGTGAGGAGTTTATGTAGAGATGAAGTGTCCAGAATTAAATAATTACCATTTTCGCACTGCATAGGAAGTTCCTGTCAGTGGCAGTTACATGTTATTGTGTATACCATATAGCCCGGATCCTATAGGGATCTCTACCTAGCCTGTGCCATGTGTGCTCTTGTGAGTGCATTCTGTAATATTTGCACAATGGCCAAAAATTGGCAAAGGGCACCTTTCTCAGGATGTTGTCACTGTGTGACCACACTTCTACACACTGGGGGTTTTGGAAGGAATAATCCAGAGACTTAAAAGAGGTTCTGGAAAATAGACCCATTCCTCAAATGACCACAGCATTGTACTGAGTCTTGAGAGAAGCCATGTTTGTCTGGAGACTGTGGAGAAAGCCCGTGTTATCTCCCTTATATATGCTACCTGGCAAGCAAGTTATCTGCTACACTAAGTTCTAGTCAACAACCGTACTTAAACACACACACATACACATATACACACATACACATACACACACACACACATACACACATATACACATACACACATACACACATACACACACACAATACACACATACACACACACAATACACACATTCACACATACACACATACACATACACACACATACACATACACACACACATACACATACACACACACACGCACATACACATACACACACACGCACATACACACACACACATTCAGACTATCATTATCATATCAGACATATCAGACATTCAGACACACACACACACATATCAGACACACACACACACATTCAGACTATCATATATATCAGACATATCAGACATTCAGACACATATACACACACACATACACACACACATACACACACACACATTTAGACTATCATTATCATATCAGACATATCAGACATTCAGACACATATACACACACACATACACACACACACACATACACACACACACATTCAGACTATCATTTCTTTTTGCCTTTACATGACACAGAATATCTGTTTATCTGTTTTTTTTTTGTCTTTCTGTGTCTGAGCATTGCAGTTAACACAGTGTCTTCCAGTGATCTCAACACTGCAGCAAATATGATTTCCTTCTTTATGGCTGAATACCACTCCTTTGTGCATATGTATCAATTCTCTTTAGCTATTTGTGACTGGTCCCATCTGGGCAGGTTCCACAGCATACTGTAGTAAACAGTGTTGCAATAATGCAAAGAATGGAGGTCTCTGGTTCCTTTAACAACCGTGGATCTTCAGTGTGATAATTCATTGCCTGAGACCTGTGAGAAAGGCTGACTCATGAATCCCTGGAGCTTGTTTCCCACAAGCTCACCTGGAATGCTGAGACTGCAAAGGGCTCTCTTAGCCTTCTTGAACAGTGATGTGGCAGTTGCTAAGGTGGGCAGCAAGCTTGCTTACACACCCAGCTGAGCTGGACCACTGCAATTCGAAGGATGCAAGCCTATCTTACAGACTGGAACCCTCCACACAGGGAAAAATGGGCGGGTTTCCCCAGTGCATCGGTGCTCTGTGGTAGGGGCCTGTTTCTCAGGAACAGCTGTTTTACGAAGGATGCTTTTGTCTGCTTTCCCTCCCCCTTGCAGGCATCAGGGGTTGAGACTGATAGGTGCATGGGTAATAAAAGATGCTCCTGTATATGATGGAGTGACCACAAACCGGGCCTGGAGCATGACTCTTAATCTAAGCTTGTTAAAAATAGCTATACGTCTGCATTTATTGTGTTGATTAAAGGCTGATGAAGAGCTGTGCTCAGTGTTTCATGAATAACACAGACTTTTAAAGAAGCAAGTAAATTAAGAGAAACATGACTAGATCTTTCATTGTACGGCATCCTGGACAACAGAGCTCTTGAAGTCTTAGGTGGAGGGAGCGGGAATGGCAGGGGAGGCTGGGAGCTGGACTTGATCTGATCAGTTAAGACTCTGGAAGACATGAGCAGTTAGCATTTTCTTCTAAGAGAGATGGGAAGCTGGGGACATTTTGTGTTATTCAGGAGAATATTTATAAGACATGATGTGTGTCTTTTTTTATGAGCTTTCTTTGGCTGCATTGGGGCTGACTGCAAGTAGTCTAGAGAAAAAAATTGGATTCCCCTTACTGATTCCGGTCATGAAGCTGCTGCTGAGGCTTGACTCTCAAGTGACCAAGCAATAAACAGAAAGCACTCACAGAGGTGTGAAAGGAACAGGCCAGCCTCCCCGCAGGAAGGGGCGCCCACCAGCCACATTTCTTGCTGGCTTGCTAATGCAGCGCTAATCAAAGGAAATGGATCATACAAAAAGCTTCTTTGTAGTTTTGTTTAAAGAGAAGGCATGCTTAGGAACAGGCTTGGAGGACGTGGAGAGCATGCTGATGAGCAGGCTCACCCCAGCAGGTGAGTGCACCAGACTTGATAGCCTACAAGCCTTCCCAGGGCTGACTCTTTAGGGGAACATCAAGGGCCCTTGGAGCTGATCCTTTATCCAATGGAGACAGACTTCCTCTTCCTGTGGCCTGGACTGTTTTTTTCTTCTTCCCTCTGCTCAGCGCCTGCTCTCCTCTGATCCTGGGCCTCTGCTGGGATGCCGAGGCCTCATGCTTTTTACAATTAGAGGAACTTTAATTATGCTGGTTGCCTGGGATCCTTCCTTCCTTTGTTTGAAGTCAATTAATGATTAAGCAATCCCTGTTTTTGACCTGTCTGTCCCCTGGCTGAAGGAACCATCGCGTCTCTGTCCTCTGAAGCTCAA
The DNA here is from genome assembly GCF_978045245.1 of Mus caroli. NCBI lineage: Eukaryota > Metazoa > Chordata > Mammalia > Rodentia > Muridae > Mus > Mus caroli. The sequence continues at coordinate 148,591,274 of NW_028227256.1, read as the reverse complement.
CCTTTGTTTGATCACAGCTCTATCTTCCAGACCTGGGGTGGACTAGCTCACCTGACCTGAGTCTCTGACTGACCAGGACATTTTTAGAAGAATAATGTCTACTCTGGTGCAGATCCAGATGTATCACTTAGCTGTAGGCTGGTGCTTTTCACTTGGGTCGTTTGAACACTAGGTGATTAGCCGCCTCTGGATCTTGGCTTTGAATGTTGAACCCAATCTCTCTCTCTGCTTCCCTTAGCCAAGACTTGCCTCTCAAGCCATGGTCTCTATTTTAGCAAAGTCCTGACTGGCTGGCTGGTCTTTCTCTGTTGATCTCTTCTCTTTTACTGGTACCACACCACCGGACAACAGACTTGCAGATCCGGATCAGTCCTGAGGCCTGATGTTCATGGAAAAAAATGGTTCGCAAGTCATATTCCAGGGCTACTATGAATAAACTTTATAATTTTAATAGATTTTAAAAACTAACTCATATTTTAAAGTTCATTTTTGTGGAAATTTATTAATGAAATTTCATTTAAAGTTAAACAACACTATATAGTGGTTTCCAATTTTTATTGCCTATTAATAATTTCCTAAGAGTTATCTCTCACTGATATACACACACACACACACATTATCTACTGTTTTCTTTAAAGTGTAATTTGTTGTATATAGGGCTAAGTGGTTTTATAAATGATAGCTAGTATACTTTAAAATATATATTTTAAACTTTAGACTGAGCATCATTTTAGAAGTTTCAGTAAACTACCATTAAAAATAATTTTAGCTCATTTTTTAAAAAAGAGATATGCTGTAACAGTTTTGTCTATGAGCACATTAGTAAACTGTGATCTTGCAAATAACATTAGAGCAAGTGCTCACTGGAAGAATTCCCTTCCAAGGTATTCTGGCTTGGATGCTGGAGCACAGGAAGGATGAAGGAGCTGGGGAGGGGTCTGTACCTTACACAGTTCACATATGCACACTCAACGGACTGCTTGAGAGAAATACTGGCCTTGGGGTATGCTTGCATCATTTGTCAAAATTTTCGGACACTAACCCACTGACCATTCTTAGATTATCTCCTTCCAATTACAACTTCCCTTCAAGCTTAATTACACGCGGACTTGCAAACGCAGGAGGATGGTTAAACAGCAGATAATGAGGCCAAAGTGCTTGTGTGTTCTACACCCGCCTTTTGTTTGATCACAATCTGGTCTTCCTGGTAATGCACTGTGAACTAGGCATTCGAACCTCTCAGGGCTCAAACCGAAAACCACATTTGCATAAAATCCAATATTCCTTGCTTCTGAAGTACCCCTGCTGTAGTATGCCTCTCTCTCAGCTTTAAGGGAAGAAGATGTCTGCACAGTGATGGAAGACAGACTTTTCCCTTCAGACTTCCATGTTTGCAGTGTTTTGCTTCACCTTGTAAGGTCTGAGATAGTTCCTGCATAAATAAAATCTATTCTGAAAGTCTTTTTAAAATCAAGACCTAAGGGGATATAATTTGGAAAGAGAATCTTTATTTCTATTCTCTCTATTACTCTCGTCATGGCCTTTTTAGTTTTTATTCTGAAGAAAATAATTTTATTCTAAATTAACTAACAAATGGAAACATTGCTCTGCCGGTTTAAAAAAGAGCACCCAAACATTTGTCCAACCCCAGTTTTTAGCGTTCTGCATAAAGTCAATCATGGCTTCATGGTTTTTCTGCAGCAATAGAACAATTACTAACAGGAGATTTAATCTAGGGCTTCACTATCAAGTACATTATATGTGTGTGGTGTAAGTGTATGTGTGGGTGTATGTGTATGTGTGTGATGTATGCACACATGCGTGAGGTGTATGCACGTGCGTATTCAGGAGGCCAGCCCCTTCTAGAGGAGACCAGGGACTCTGCTTTATCCCGTTCTACCTTCTTCCCTTGAGAAAGCGTCTCTCATTGAACCTTGAGCCAACCTGGATCCAGACTGGCAGTCAGTAGCAATCTTACTCTCTCCTTCCTCCCCACTCCCCACAACGCTCTGGTAAGCGAGGTGTGTGATAACACTGCTTACACGGGATTCGAACTCATGTCATCATACTTGCACAGCAAGCTCTATTACCATCTAAGCCTTCTGCAATTGCATTTTGGGGGGGGGAGAGGGAGGGGGAATAAAGTCATTTGTTCACCAAAGCCCATTTGCCATTCTTCAACTTGAACATCTTGCTTAGATTAATCTCTTTGCAAGTCTTCAGTGCCTTACAGAACTTAATGTGACCCTGGCTTTTATCACATTCCACGACATGTTTCATTGCTTCATCTCACAAACGCAGGGCACCTCTGACTGCTGCTATGCTCTCCGAGCTCTCCTAGGGGCAACATTGCTAATGCTACCCAGATGCTCAGGGATGGCTGAGTCCCAATGTGTGCCTCGGGGCGTCACCCACAGCCACACTGGCTGCAGCGCTGTCATCTTAGTCATCAGACCTGGTTACTAGATGACCTTATCAGTTGACTTCACTACACGTGGCGGCTGCAAGCTTGGGTACAGCTCTCAAGTGAGGTGCCCAGCAGGCTGGAAGAGACCACATGAAGGCTGTAGCTTCAGCTTCCGTGAGGCGTCCTAAATATGCCAATTTTTTCCTCTTGTTTATACAACTACTCCATGTTCATGACTGAAAAATTAAAACTACAGATTAACAGAAAAAAAAAGTACCCTAAATACCATCTGGTGGAAGAAACCTCCCTTAACAGTTTGGCTTACAACAATATTATTATTGGTACATGTTGCCACATGAATGTACTACAAACCCCCAGCCCCCTTTTTTAGAAATGATGTCCACTGGAAATTTATGTGTAAATTTTGGGGTTCTGTAATCTGGGTAGACAAATAGTTCAGGGGTAATAAGAAGGTAGCCCAAAGGGACACGTGATATAATGACATGGAAAGATGGTATCTGAGTATTTGACGGCGGAATCATTCTACTGTGAAGATAGAGAAAATCCTTGCCAGGGCAGTGAACTGGCTCAATCCGCCTACAGGCTGAACAGTGTGGGATTCCTGCAAGGTGATTCAGCACCCCTGCCCAAGTCCTTCGATTCTTTTACGTGTTTGGCTTAGTTAATAATTGAAGAAATTTTATAAATTTCTTCCACTCTTTATGAAATTAGCAAAAAAAAAAAAAAAAAAAAAAAACCCTCCATAGCCCTAAACCAAACTAAACCATCACCACCAACAACAACCAATTAACCAAACCAAGCCAAAGCAAACAACTGACTTTAATGCTAAAACATAACACCAGTGGTGGTGTGGAAAACTAGGTACATTCATAGACTGTTCTACATTGCCCCAGTGATTCTGGGGGCCATCTTGCCCAAGTAGAAACAGGGCAGCGTGGTTGATAGTGTCTTCTTGTACTGTTATCCCCCGAATTATCAGATAGAGCTGTAGGAAATCATAAGATCACAAGACTTTAAGAGAGTTACAGGTTACATGTTGGGTAATCAAGAAAACTATTGTCAAGAGACTCATTTACTTCCTGACAGTGTTTTAAGTGCTTCGGAGAACTCTTCTAAGGGATGAATGCTGTATGTGGTGACAGAGCTTCTTCTGCGAGTTGAGTAGAGTCCATGAGTTTTGCATAGAGTAAGCTGCATATAGCCTTCCTTTAGTCCTGTCAACTTCTGTTGATGGAGGTGATGGGAGATCATAGAAGTAACAGAGACCTTGCAAGGAACTTAAACCACTAGGAACTAGTACCTTCTCTAAATAAGTTGATCATTCTTAGATGAACTCCTTAGCTCATTTGTTGGAATGGTTGTTAGAGGGTTTTTATATTAGAATAAAATCAACTTTTGCCAATCAATTTACAATTTAACCTTAACCTTCAGAGTATGGGCAGAATAAATATTGTTCTTACTTAATATATATATATATATATATATATATATATATATATATATATATGAGTGTGTGTGTATGTTTTCCTATGGTGAACAGCCTTGGCTTTTTAAAACTTTTCTCCCATATTTAATGTACAGTTTTCCTCCTGGAATTATCTCAATTTGTGCAATTTGTGATGTTAAGATCTGCAGAAGGCAGGCTAGGGATGTAGCTAAGTTGGTAGAGTGCTAGTTTTGAATCTATGAAGTCTTAGATTTAATCCTCAGCACTGAATAAAATGGCATACTTGTACTCTGGAGATAAAGGCAGGAGAATCAAAAGTTCAAGGTCATTCTTAGCTACGTCATGGGTTCAAGACTAGTCTGGCATATATGAGACTGTCTAAGACAGAAAAAAAAAGATGAAAAATGGTAACAAATAAATCTCTTTTTTTCAATTAAAATTACTTTGATAAAAACTCATGTATTTATCATGCGTATGTGTATATGTGTGCATGGTGTGTGTATTTGTAAGTGTAGGTTTGTACATATATGTATGTATGTGTGCAAGTTTATGTGAAGGCCAGAGGCCAATTTCCTCACTTTTTAGCATTAGTTTTTGAGACAGGGTCTCTCACATTTCTGTCTGTGAGCTTGGTTAATAGCAATGCAACAGAAACTCGGTCCTTAAAACTCACATTGTAATGTCCATTAGCATAAATTACATAACCATTTATTCATTCCATTCAGTAAGTTACTAAGCACTGTTTTGTTTGTTGGTTTCTCCTGTATCTCAGTACCCCAGGCTGGCTTCAAACTCAATATGCAATGAATAATGATTCAAGTGTGCTTGGGGATCAAAGCCAGGGCTTCATGGGTGCTAGGCAAGCATTTTACCCACAGAGTCATGCTCCTCCTCCTACCAGTAGGCATTTTAAACACAGAGCCACCATGACCATTCTACCACAGCTTTTCTGGAAAAGCGGAGTATTCACACCTGCAGAATTGTAGGTAAATAGATACTTGGCTTAGAACACACTGTCAAATAATTTCCCAAGGTTGCTATGCTAATTGTATTCTTTCTTTACAATTTCAAAATTTTTATTTGTGTATGTGTGTGTGTGCTCATGTTCCTGGAATATCCTAGGCCTAAACAACAACACAAAGTTTATGCAAATATAATTCAAGGACGGGGCCAGGTTCCAGCCTCAGCAGGCAGCAGAACTTGGCAGCTTCAGCCACTTGCTTCTGGATTTAGAGTCAAGAAGGAGAAAGGAAACAGGCTGTGGAATCTTGCTTCTCAGTTAAGGAAAGCAGTTATCAGGTGGTTCTCTGCATGGAGGCTTGGAGAGGCCATTGTGTGGAGCTGTGAAGGTGAAGCCTCAATTGTGTTGGAGACCAAGATGTTGAAGATGCCAGAGCCATATCCCTGCTAAGGGAAGCTGCTAACAGGGTGTGGAAGCAGCCCAAGAGAGAGAAGTGTGGTAGTCAGCCAAGATGAAAGGAGTTGGAGATCTAAAGAGTGCTTTGGCGTCAGACATGGAGATGCAGAATTCGGTGTTTGTGCTGCTGGGTTTGTTCTTGCTCTGGGCCCTCATTTCCTTACTATGTCCCCTTTCTGCCATTTTGAAATGGTAATGTATATTTTGTGCCATTGTATATTGGATGTGATCTGCTTTTAATTTTGATTTTATGGGAGGTTACAGTTAAGAGATTGCTTTGAGTCTCAGAAGAGACCTTGAATGTTGAAACTGTATTGAGACTGTGAAAGACTAGGGGGACTTTTGAAGTTGCACTGAACGCATTTTGGATTATGATATGGCAACAAGAGTCCTGAGGCCGGGGAGTAGGAAGTAATGGTTTGGATGAGAATGGCCCTCGTAGGCTCAGATGTTTGAATGCTTGGTCTCCAGTTAGCAGAACTGTTTGGTAAGGATGAGGAGGTGTGTGGCCTTGTTAGAGGAGTTGTGTCACTGGCTTCAAAGTTTCAAAAGCCCATGCCCAGCCCAGTCATCTTTCTCTCTGCCTGGTGTCCGAGAATCAGTGTGTACAACTGTCAGCTACTGCTCCAGTGACATACTGTCTGTTTCCTATCATGCTGATCATGGACTAACCTTCTACCACTTTAAGCAAGCCTCTAATTAAATGCTATCTTTTATATATTGGCTTGGTAGTGGTAGAGCATTAACAAAGACACATGTCTTTTGCATGTGCCCACCCCCAATGAGCTGGCTGGCATAGGTCTGACTCATCTTCTATAAAGAAGATAGTAAAAGAGGAATTTGAGGGGCCCCATAAATATCTCAATGAGCAGATTGTCTCTTGTGACTTTGTGACACCCATTCTTCTACCTTTGATGCTGAGGCTGGCATTGCCCTCAAAGACCATTGTTAAGCTAATTTTCAAATATGACAATGGGTTTAGTGTAGGAACAGTTTAATAGACCTTCTTGTCCACACAACTTGCAAGGAATGAGAACTGTTCACTCAGCAAGAACACAGAGACAGAGAGAATTCCTCCACAGCTGGGAGTCCCTGCTTCAGGTCAATGGCCAACTCACTGGAAGCTCCTCGCTTTGGCTTCTATCACAAACACTCTTTAAAAGGAGAGGCATTTAGGAAGCTCTGTCTTGTAGTGTCCCATCAGTACAGCATTCCCCTACAAGAGGCCAGAGATTAACTTTAGCTTTACAATTTGCATCTAAATAAAATACCTTGACTTCTCCGAACAGAAAATTTACATTGCTACACTCTCATTGTTTAGAATTCTTCCTTCTCTCAAGCAGGTCAATCTACATTCTCCGGTTCTCCGCCCCTACGAGCAAACAGGTGGTACTGCTAATCTCACTTCCAGGGACATCCCAGCATGTGGCTTTTCAGTCTAAGATAAGATCTAGATTTACCAAGAGAGCTAAAGAAATAGAAATTTCATATATATTTACAAAGATTAGTTTTTATTTTGATAGATATAGGCTTAGTCCCTTAACTGGCCTCTGGCTTTTCACCCTTGCTGTTACTGCAAGGTGTCCTTAGTTCCTCAGGCTACTGGGAATAACAGAGATGAAGAGGAAAGACTTTCAGCTCCTATTTTAACCAAAATTAATGGTGTTAATACTGACATAATTCTTGTCTAGGCCTTGCTAAATCTGAGGTTGACAAGTCTCATATAGAGACCTCGCAATAACTCAGAATTGCGCTACTGATTCATAATCATATGAATACGGTATGGGTACCGCTTGGCGCAGGAGATTACTGCAGAGGGAAGGTCCAGTTTGACAGTTTCTGAGTTCCCTGTGCGACACACCTGATTTGAAAGAGGTTGGTATCTGACTCCAGCTAAAAACCAAAAATACTTAAGGCTCTGCCTCCCCTCCCCAAAAGATACCAAGAGCCACAGATGTGAGTTGTTACAATGCTCACGGGAAGAATCAGGCCAATGTCCACCCAAGTCAAGGTTAAAGGCCCACTCATCTATGGATGAGAAGAATCATTTGATCACCTCTGTTAAACATTGCCTATTTAAACTTAATTAATAGGGGGGAGAGAGATTGGAGACCTTGCTGTTGTAAGAGCAGGCCCTTCACTGCCTCCCACCCAAAAAATAAAAAAGCCAATTGGCCTTGTACTAGGAGCCAGCCAGTCTTAACCCCTTCTCCCTGTCCCCCTGCCTTTCACCCAAAATTGTGGATAATTATCAGCTCAGTGTTATTCCAAAAATCGTTTAGTTAAACTCAGCTAGGGTTCCAACGCCCTACTTAATGCAAACAGGTAGCTACCTATTCAGCACTAATTAACATTATAAAGTCAGAGCCTACAGCCCAGCGCTGCTATTCAGTCAGTGCTTTAAAGACAGTCTTAGCCAGATACAGTTTACCATTAGAAAAGTTAGGGAATCCCACAGAAACAAGTTTTTTCTTTAGCCCTAGGAACTCAGGCAGAACTATTGAACATAGATAATTTTTCTGCCACAGGCCACCCCCTTTTTTTTTATTTTTGTTTTGTTATCTAATGGGGGGAAATGTGGCCTCCCTTCCCCCAGCCTGGAACCTGCCTGCTCAAGGGTGGAGCTACCGGCTCATTCGTCCTGCCACGCCTACCTACTGCTGGAACCTGCCTTTGCCGTCTGGAGGCACACACGTGTTCGTCCTGCTACTGGACCCTGAGTTACTTGGCGGGAAATTGGGTTCCCTCCCCCTTCCTTTATAAACTGAGTGTCTGGAAATATTAAATTGAGTCTTGATCAGGATTTGTCTTGACTCCATTGTTTCTTCCGCCCCGTCTAGTTTCCTCTCTTTCCAGCCTGAACTGCCTTTCTCAGCGAACCGTTCGTGTTGTGGACCGCGGGCGGGCCGCAACAGTTGTGCTCTACTTTCTTCAAAATGTCCAAGAGAAGACCTACTTTATTTACTTAAGAGAAAAGATAGTATCAGGTGGCGAGACTATTGAACAAATGGTACAGACAAGAAAGAGGCTTGGTGGACATGCAGCAAGAGAAGGAAATGCCTTTTTGGGGAGATGTCAGAAAGGTTTTTCTGAAGCTGTGTAGAGAGACCAGATCTGGAAGCTTCATGTTCTGGAAAAGAGCAGAGGGAGTTAAGCTCTGTGGAGGACTTTCAGACTATAGCTTCTGCTATAACCAGGGCCAGGCCTGATTAGTGTTTCCCAGGGACTTGGAGTTGAAGTCCTTTGGTGACTGAGGGGACGAGCAGAATGTACAAGCTGACTATGCACTCTGAGTTGGGGTGATTGATGGCTTCACTTGTGGTTCTAGGAAGTCTCAAGGGAAAGCTTGATTGAGTGGTACTGATTGTAGGTATAGTAAGAGGCAGGCAGCAAGCATGATGCAGACTCTCACCAGGTAGGAGGAGTGTGGGACTGGGTGGAGAGCGAAATAATGGTCAAGCTGGGGAATCATTGTCTGAGTCTGCCTGGGGGTAGAGACAATGAGAACCCAAAGTGAGACAGGGACAAGAGGACCACTTCTAACTCTTCTCCCACAATGCACTGGCTGCTGAAATGGCTGGAAGCTACTGACCCTGTTACTCCTCTGAGTCCTCTATGCTGGGGACAGTGAGTGGGATGTCCTCTCTCAGTAGCTCCACTTGTGATTATCCACTGGCTAGAATAACGCATGATCAGACTAGGGCACCCCTGGGGGTAAGGCCATCTTCCCTGGAGGATGTTACTCAGGACCACCTTGAACTCCAGGATGATCATCTTCATCTCCTAGCAGAGGTTTGGGGGTGGGGCAGATGATGGTTGGTGTGAAGAGAAGCTGTTATGTCTGGTTTGCAGTCTGGACATTCGTCAAGGGAGCAGACACCAGTGCTGCTGCTGCTGCTGCTGCTGCGGCTGCTGCTGTGGTAATGTGGCAGGGCTGCCTGCTCACTCTGAACTTCTGTAAGGCTAACCAAGATCTGACATGTTAATACAGCTTTGATGTTTTCAGCCTCTAAGTCACTGGAAATGCAGTTCTGGGGAAAATTCCTGAGGATATTTCTTTGAACATTGGTATCTTCATCTGGAAAGGGAGGAAAGGAAGGAGGGAGGGAGGGAGGGAGAGAGGAGAGAGGGAGAGAAGCAGAGTGGGGAATTTGTGCCTCCACAATTCCCCATTTTGGAGAGAACTATTTATTTCCCATCACTTATGAACATCATGGTCTCTTATTTTAAACTTCTTTAATGATTGCCCTTCCAAAGTTTCCCCTGTTCAGAAAACACTGGTAAATAGAAAACTTAAACATCTCCTTTCTGTTAGAAAAGGGTCTGTTTGTTATTGCTCAGTGACACATTGTATAAAGGAACATTTTAAAACTCACAAATATTTTCTTGTAGGTTATTTCATGTTGATGGGCAGGGAAGTACCAACATTCTAAGGTTACTGGTATATAGACAGGTGAATTAACCGGCTCATGGCCATTCCTGTAGTAAATGATAAATCTGGGGAAAACTTCAGGCTTCTACTTTAAGACCAAGGCAAATGGCCTGTGAGAAGGAAAGCTTTGTTTCTTCGTCAAGTGTAAAGGAAGAAAAATATATTCCATAATTTTCCTTCTTGTTAAAAAATAAATTACTTTTATTTTCAATGGCATACAGGAATTTAGAATATAGTCTTTACAAATTAAAACAAACAAACAAACAAAAAACAAACCTGTGCTGTAGTATGTGCACTGTGTTCATGCCTGGTATACTGCAGAGGTCAAAAGAGGACCTTTGATCTCCTGGAACCAGAGTTAAAGATAGCTGTGAACCTCCACATGGGTCTGGGACTTGAACCTGAGTCCTTGGGAAGAAGAACCAGTGCTCTTTACCATAGGAACAGCTTCCCAATCCAAGATTATATTCTTGACAGTGCAAACAAAGTAAATCTTCAGTCCTGATGTCCTTTATGGAGGTAACTGCTGTTATGAGTTTGGTATGTATTTTTTCCTTACAAACAAACAAACAAACAAACAAACCTCAATGGTACTTTTATGTCATTATAAAAGTGGTATATGGTCATTACAGGAGCCAAAAGGGGGGGGGACCCCTCCTTTTCAATGCTACTTGGAGACAGAGTTAATATTTCATCATGCTTCCCATTAACCTTGATCGAGGCATGCTTTTACAGCTATACACGTCTTACATAACTAAGGTTTTAGTGCATGTATGATTGACTGCTTTTTAAAAATTTACATATCAGGAAAATTTTCTCATGCTAATGAGTTTTTGGAATGATATTTTAAAGGCAGCATGTTTCTTTAATTAGGGGTGGCACAGTCATTTCGTTAACCATTTACTACATTACTGGAAGTTTCCAATGTTTGTATAATTGTAAATGATGCTGAGGTGTTATCTTTTCTTTCATAAGGAAGGAATGCTTCTTAGGCTCAAATTTTACACATTTTCCTTTATTTACCCTACCGAGCATATTGGCAGAAGTCCTGTACTGTGTTAATTATCAAATCAAATCATTTGGGGAGGCTCCCGTCTCCTGGCCACTGGGCTATTTGTACCAAATGAATAATGGAGAGAACAGTGGTAACGAGCATGGCTCCGTGGCTGTTCATTAATGCCATCTGCTCAGCAAAACATTAATGAGCTGCACTTTTGACCCGTGAAGAGCGCTTTTAATTACAGCTCTTTCTTGGTGTCTTTGCTCTTTTGATTCCACCAGTCTGCCAGAGCCTTTGAACATACTGTCTATGCTTTGCAGCCATGAATGAGCTCTCTGGCTTTGAGCTGATTTAAGCATTACAGTAGAAAGGGCATGATAAAAGGGCAAATATCCCTCTAAGCTTTGGTTTTCACACTGAAGCTGGGATAAATGAGATAGAGGTTGAAAGCTCCCACAGTTACTTGACTAGTAGACCAATCACAAGAGATCTAAGCAATGAACGGTTGCCCAAAGATTACAAGTGCTATCAAAAACATAAACATGATCAACATAAATAGCAATCAAAGACATTGACTAATAACTAAAATATTACAGCATTTTAAGCTGTAAAATCCATTATTTTTTCAATGGACTATCCAATTTCATCATTGTATACTGCTAGCATACATAGTATACAAGTGGATTCATTTGTGAAAAGCTTACTTGCCAGTGAGGTTGAAAATAGATGCTATCTGGTCAACTCAGGAGTAAATATTAATGCCTTAAGATCTGCCTTCTCTGTGAGGCGATATTTATGTCTAGCAAAATGTATTTAAAAAAAGAATTATTACAGTAGGATTCTAGCAGTGTTTAGTTATAAATGTTTGTGATATGATTGTAATTCCTGGGAGGGAGGAAATTATCAGCAGTGTCACACAAGAGACAGAAACACTGTCAAACTCCTGTTCCACAAGTTAGCTGATGTGCTAACACCACGGTTATAGAAAGGAGGGACTGCACATGTAGGCAGCTCACCACTGTCTATAACTCTAGTTATAGCAAATCTCATGTCCTCTTTTGGTCCCTTCAGGTACTCCAGGGAGAACACCCATACACATAAAGTCAAAATAAATACATCGTTAAAAAAATAAAAACAAGAGTGATTATGGTTATATAAAAGAGTGTGTTTTGGAAGCAAATTTTGCCAGAGGAGTTTGGAGAGACGTTTTCTTATTATTGAGACATTTGCATTTCTGACATAGTTGATCAGGGGGTGAAGCACAAGGCTCTTCCTGGTCTTCATAGTTCCTAGCTGCCTTGTCTAATGACTTCACCTAAGCCAGGTCCTATCTGGGTAAGAGGAAATACAGCCACCAGCACACAGGACATATGTAATCTTAGTGCTTAATTTGGTTAAGATTCTGAGTTCATAGTTAATCAAAGCTTGCTTTTATCAAATTAAACCGAATAGAATGCCACAGATAGCTCCTACTGACACCGACACAGGACACTGGGAAAGCAGCCATTTCTGCCCCTGGAAATGCAGTTCATACTGTTACTGTCACCACCACTGATAGAACAAATTTGGCTGTCCCTGCTTCTTGGAATCACTTGATTCCAAAGTGACATTTTCACTGCTTAGGTCTTAGGGTCATGCAGAAAAATGACACCTAACACTTCATCACTCTTTAACATACACAGAAACCCCCTCTGACTTAATCCCAAACATGAAATGTGTTAGCTGACACCATAACCAGAATAAGGTCAGATCTTTCTGAGGATGTGGGCAAGGGCAACCCAGCAAATCTCAATCACATGCGTATGTTAACTTGTATTTGCTTTGTGGTTTTGGTACAAAGTTAAGGTCAGGTAGGCAAGAAGTTGGACATGAGATCATCAAAGAATCTGCGCTTGTATCTTGGAGCGGGGTTTCTCCTGATGACCAGAATGCTCCTAAGGTTAAAGCTGCCTTACAACTGCAGTGAGGCTCTTTCTGCTTTATCAGAAAACTCGTGCACCACAGGGCTTTCCTAACTGAGTCAAACACACACCAATGAAAAGCCTGTATTGACTCTGGGAAGGGAAGCAGAGCAGTATCTTGCTCAGCCGTCGTCAGAGAGGCTTTCTCCTGCAGCAGATGGGACCAAATACAAAAACTCATAGCCAGACATTATGCACCAGTGAGACCTTGAAGCACTCAGGCCTAAACAAGATGTCTCCATCAAATTGCTCCCCTCAGGGATCAGAAAACCCTACAGAAGAGGAGGCAGAAAGAGTGTAAGAGCCAGAGGGGATGGAGGATACCAAGCAAACAAGGACCTGTAAACTCACATAACAAGGCCCTGTAAATTTACACAACAGATGCACTTATGAACTCACAGAGACTGGAGCAGCATGCACAAGGCCTGCCTGGGTCTTCACCAGATGGGTTCCTAGAACTGAAAGAAAAAAAAAAAAAAAAAAAAAAAGGACACTCTGAAGCTATCTCCAATTGATAACCACTTGCAAATGATAATGTCCTTTTCCCCAAAAGAGTCACTCAGGGAAACCAACTATTAAGTGGGTAGGCTGCTTGCCCAGCAATAGTGGCCAACAGAAAATGAATGCAATGTCATCTTTAGCTGTTCCTTGCCTCATAATGTAATGTTAGGCCTTTTTCTCTTTTAATTTTATCATCATTTCACTTATATACTTTTCTTCCTCTCTTTTTTTATCTTTCTGTATGTATGTTATGATGATTGTTTTTTATGGGGTTCCTGGGTGTTCAAATAAGTGGGTCTCTATTCTTGTGCATTCTCTTGGGCCTTTTTTCTTCTATTTGTTTGTTCTGTTCTGTTCCAATGTGTTAGTTTTTGAAATATCTATTTTTAATAAAAGGAAAAAAATAGGAAGACAAAAAGAAGTCAAAGAGGAAAGAAAAGTCTGAATCCTCAAGAGTCAAGCTTACTTATATGATCACCTGTAAGGTCTTGCCTCCCCTCCCCTTGGCTTTCAAGAGATTCAGAAATACCCTAAAGGGAGACCCCAGTTCTTTATGATTTAGGGAGGGAGAAAGCGGTCACCTTATCCTATGAACATGCTACTAGTCTCAAAAGTATTCACTGAAACTTAAGAATCCAGAAAGGGGTCTTGGTGTGCTGCTATCTGAGCTTACTCTCTCTCATCAAAGTGGACTTTGATTTACTAAACAAATTTAAAACTTAAGTTTACTTAAAGCTATCTGTGCTCCTCAACCCCAATATAGGGGAATGCCAGGGCCAAAAGAATGGGAATGGGTGGGTAGGGAAGTGGGGGGCGCTATGGGGGACTTTTGGGATAGTATTGGAAATGTAATTGAGGAAAATATGTAATAAAAATATAAAAAAAAAAAAAAGAAAAGAAGTGGGAGAAACCTTTACATTGTAATGAAGTTAGGTCCTAATTAGGAGCAACATTCTGATGGAGATAGACATAGTGACCGAAGCATTCAGCTGGACAACAACACTGTAGAAGCACAGCAGGCTGGAGAAGAGAATAAAGATCTACATCAACTCATTGGCCCAGTGAGCAAATCACATCCAGCTTTGTGAGCAATGATACCCAGTGGACTCAGCCGCCTCCCAGGTGTCTCCTTGTTCATCTAGGAGGTAATATTGTTTTCTGTGTTACAAATTGTGATTGGCTGAGTAGCTGCAAGGCTGCTTTATTACCAGTTTATGTTGAGTCCCTATGCATTTTATTTCCCGTCAATGTTATGTGTTGCTTATGCAGCACTGAGCAAGCATTGGGATATAGTGGGAGAAGGTCCTGCCATCTGGTCTACCTCCCCACTGAGGTCTTTTGGTAAGGGTTGATCTAGGCCACAAGTATTTTCACCATCTGAGTTTATGCTGAGTTATGTCCTTTCTCCAAACCTTACCCATAAACCTCTGATCTCACTCTTCACAAATAGTCTAATATCAGACCAAACCCCCAGCACATTTCAATAAATCTTGACTGATTAGAACTCAGCGCCACCACTGTTGACAAGCAAATTGGCTAAAGAGATCTTTAGGTTTTACTCATAAGGTTTCCCTTTTCTGCTTTCTAAGAGAAGTATTACCCAGTGGGTGTGAAACAGTCCAGTATCCTTCCAGGAGATGCTAGAATATCTTACGGTGCCTTCTCTAAGCCTTTGTGTTGACTGCTTGCAGGTCAGTCTCCTTGGTTCAGTGTTGCTTAAGGAAGGGTGGCGGAAGTAGCTGTGCAGGGAGTATGAACCGCTTGTTTACAAAACTACAAAATGTGCTTCCAGAAGGAGTTTGTACTTTGGCCTGTAGATAAACTCTTCCCTTTAAGATTAATACACAACAGGGAACAGCCAGTTAGTGGTGAGGCTGCAGAGATAATTCACTTATGATGGTCAGCTGGTGTCCCATGACCTGACTGCCGGTCTTTATCAAACTTCTGTAGCAAGGTGTTTCTCGTGAGGGGAACAATTACTTGCTGAAAAGGACATGGCTTTTATCCAAAACTGAAGGGGCTTCTGAGAGCCTTTTGTATTATCACTTGCTGTGGGCTCAGTTAGCACCCTTACCCATTTATCCCGTGCATCTGTGCTAGTTTGCTCAGATGAGTCACAGAGGTTGGAAACAGCTGGTGGAGCTGTGGTTCCTAGTGGTGGGAAATTACTGTTGATTAGGAGCTCTCTTTAAAGTTGCAGCACAGTCGCATACAGGTATAGAAAAGCTACTCTCAAAATCAACAGGTGTCCACAACACTTTTGTCTTCTTTTCAGTGGGAAGAATACAAAATGAGTGGTTTTAACAGACTTCTGGAGATGCTGCTGGCCTATCCCTCTGCATCATTGTCATACATCCTGATATCATTTTGGATTCCTCTCCCCAGCTTTTCTGCACATTATCTTACTACAGCATCTATAATAGCACAATTCCCTCTTTCTTTCTTTCTTTCTTTCTTTCTTTCTCAATACATGTTTTGCAGTTTTGTAAACTAGTGGTTCATACTTCCTGCACAGCTACTTCTGACCTGTCCCCACCCCTCCAGAAGCCACCCTGAATAAAGGAGACCTACCTGTAAGGAGTCAACACAAAGGCTTAGAGAAAGCACTGTAAGATATTCTAGCACCTGGTGGAAGGATCCTGGACTCTTTGACACCCACTTGGTAACACTGCCCTTGGAAAAGCAACAGATGAGTTCGATCATGTAGGGTTTCCTGAAAGGATCAATTCTAGCACAGGTCCTGAAAATTGGTGTGACCAAGAATAGTGATGAAAATATATTACCACGTGCACTGGGAGAAAGCAGGGGTTTGGTGTCTGTATAGCAGTTAAACGTAAAAGAATTTTTTTTCTTGATTAGTGGCTACATATCACCAAATGCAAGCCATGTATGCTTGCTCAAGTGAAATGGCTACCTCTAGAACAGAAGGTACGGTTGAATGCCAGCTTCTGTTTCTCATCTATTGCTGTTCTGTCAGATGCATCTGCCTCAGGCACTCTAAGGCAGCAAGTTGAACAGGGATGAAAGATTTGCTACATCTGTGGTTCAAGTCTTTGATGGCAGAGCAAGGGTTTGTATTAGTCATGGGAATCCCAGAGATTTGCTTGATATTTCTCCAATAATTCTCCACAGCTCAAGTTGCTATGTAATTGGAGAATCAGCCAAGTCCCGTATAGGCATATTCTAACTATATATTAAGACCCCATAAAAATCATCACACCGCAGCTTCAGAGTTCCCTTTGGCAGCTGAACATATTGGCTATTATTAGCGTCAGTTATAAATTCTATGGCACACGAACTAGTGAGGTGGCTCAGCAGGTAAAGGCACTTGCTGTGAAAGTTTAACAACCTGAGTTTGATCCCAAGGACCAATGGGAGGGGGAATGGACTAACCATAGTCACCCCTTGACCTACACACACACACACACACACACACACACAGAGAGAGAGAGAGAGAGAGACAGAGACAGAGACAGAGACAGACAGAGAAATAAAAAATAAATACATTGTGTATCCCTGGATGAGTCTCGAGAAATTAAGAGTGGAGAGGTATTTTTTAGTAAAAATCTAAAAGGCTGAATATTGCTGTTTCCCTTCTCTGAATCATTAGTTAGTTTTGACGAATGGCCAGAGCTCTCATCCAATGCTTCCCTTTGGGAAAGGACGTGGGAGGGGTGGAGGGGGAAGAATATACAATGCCGGTTTCCCTGTCACTGCATGCTTCTTCTTCAAAAGTGGCTTTTCACTCCCTCCAGGCCTGGAAATGCCTTGATGGTCACAGCACTTGATGAGGAGAGTGGATTCCAGGTTACAGTGGCACAGACTGGCCTTTTACAACCCAGATCTAGAATTTTTTTTAATTGTAAAAATCTAATAGGACTTGAACTATTACCATTTCAATGCCAGAGCCTGGACCTTAGTCCCTGGCATGATGGAGGACAGGCAGCCGATCCTGTTGTCATGCCACTTTATCTTTGCTGCCTTGAACTTGGTTGTTAAACACTAACATTGGGGACTCCAAACTGCCAGCATTTCCAACCAAGTCAGGGAAGTTTCTTCATACTCTATCAATCTCTGGCCTTCAGAAAATAGCCAGTGAGTTCTCATAAGACTTCTAAACAATGAGGAAGCAGTTTTATTAAGGGGGGTATGTGTGTGAAGACTTCTCCTAGCCTTAGTAGGGGCTAGTTCTGATATAGTGTGAGCCATTTCAATCTTCTAAGGTGTCTGTATTCCAAACCTTTTGGGGGGTCCAAGGTTTTTTTGTTTGTTTCTTTCTCCCTCTCTCTCTCTCTCTTTTTTTAATCATCAACGCCCTTAGTTTTATCAAAGGAATTTTCCTAGGCTTTCAATCTTATCACATTGTAACTTGGCAACACTTAAGGGGAATCTTTGGATTGTTTTGTTGGAGGAGGTGATGGTGGCACTGTGAGGAATGTCATGGTCCACCACAGGAGATTCTCATAGGAGATATGCACGAGGTAACTGATCACTGTAGCTATAACAAATCAATTTGTAGTTGTCACAAGTCATTTGGGGTTTTGAACACACCCTTCTGTATTAATTGCTCTTCTCATTGATGTGGCCAAATACTGGACAAGAAGCAGTGTAAGAGAGGAAACTTATAGTCTGGGAGATCCACCCCTAGTGGCCCACTTCCTTCAGCTAGATCCTACCTCCAGGCCCAGGTACAAGTGCAGTCAAGAGTTGAAACACATGACCCTTCGGGAGACATTCTAGCTACAATATTTTATCTTCTTTCAGGCTGCCCAAGGTCAGGAAAAATAGTTACCTCATGTTCACTGTCCTTATGGTACCTCTCTCCTTTGTGTGATTCTGGCTTCAGAATCCAGAATTTTCCAGAGCTTTTCTACAATGACCTCCCCATGTAGGTGACTATGGGACTTGCACTCAATAACATCAACTGGGTTGTTATTTTGTTCAACCAGCCAGAACGGATTCTAATTTCTAAGTTTCCCCATCACCTTAAGTGTCCACACTTTAGGGTGTGCTGGTAGCGTGTATCCCCCAAGGACATCAACGTCCCAATTGCTAAGATCCATGAGTGAATTAGATTACACAGCAAAGGGGAGTTAGAGTTGCAACTGAAATTAAGATTGCTAATAAACTTACCTAAAATACGTAGATTATACAGATGGACTTCCAAGGATCCACAAAGGTGGAAAGGAAAGGTGTATTAGTCAGGGTTTTACACTGTGAACAGACACCATGACCAAGGCAAGTCTTATGAAAAAACATTTAATTGGGGCTGGCTTACAGGTTCAGAGGTTCAGTCCATTATCAGCAAGGTGGGAGCATGGCAGTATCCAGGCAGGCATGGTGCAGGAGGAGCTGAGATTTCTATGTCTTCATCCAAAGGCTGCTAGTGGAAGACTGACTTCCAGACAACTAGGGTGAGGATCTTATACCCACACCCACAGTGACACACTCATTCCAACCAGGTCACACCTATTCCAACAAGGCCACACCTTCAGATGGTGCCACTCCTTGGTCCAAGGATATTTAAACCATCACAGAAGGTAAAAGAAAGGAGTCCCATGGAGGAGAAATGGTTAGAGAGATATATAATGTTGCTGGCTTCCAAACTGAAGAAAGAAACCTCTCATGTATTACCAAAGTGGGGACCCTAGATTTGCCTGGCCAATTCCCCTCAAAGAACACAGCTCTCCTGACACCTCAGCTTCGGGGCTCATACTCCCTTAATGAAAGAGTACTAATGAGTGTTGTGCTCTGCTACCCCATCTGTGGTGCTCAGCTGTTAAAAGGGCAGTGGCCAGAAAACTAAGGCAGGATTTTCATTTCAAACACTAGAAGATGAATGGCCATTTTAATTAGAAGATGGTTGGTTATTCAGAGAGGTCTGTCTAGCTCATGGACTGGCCATGAGGGCTGGGGGCAGAGTACGAATTAGAATCATACCATGGTTTTCCCTCAGGCTTGCTTCATTGAGCTGTGGACACCTTCACAGGGAAGTGGCCATGGTACCCTCTTCTGTTGGGACCAACAATGGATGCTAACATTAAACAATGTGGTTAGGCCTTTAGCCCCTTTCCTTCTTGGATGTAGATGCTGTCCCATGTCACCTTCTGAAGACACAGATTTACACAGTCTCTACTTTGGGTCTAAACTAAACCTGTTTTTTTTTTTCCAGTGTTCTCAGGTGCTTTTTTACAGTTTTTATTTTTAGTGATTTTATTAAACAAATGGTAAGTGTACACATTTATGGGATATGATGTTATGTTTTAACGTATGTTTATTTTGTTTATAGGGATATGAATCTATACAACCAATGTGGAGAATGGTATGAAGATTGTTAAATATAGAACTACCATATACTTGACAATCTCACTTCTGGGTACATATCCAAAGGAAATGAAATTAGTGTGTCAAAGAGACACCTTGCTTATTGTAATGTTCTTTACAAGAATGAAAATTTAAAAGCAACCCACACATCTGCCAATAGCTCAAGAAGGAGGTATGGTCCACATATCTTAAAGGGGATACTAGAGTAGCCTTCAAAACACAAGGACACTCCTCTGTAACAACATGGATCTGTAGGGTGTTAGGAGTCATTAACTTCTAATAAACACCAGGATTCTGTGTGCCTTGAGTTTCCACTTGTCCTGTAGCTACGATGGTCTTTGAAAGTGACTATCTGTTGTGTGACAAAACTTTTCCTGGGAAGAAGCAACACACATGTCTACTCGCTCAGACAGGGACCATATGACAGACCAAAGTATTGCTATAACCTGCCCTGGCTGCTTTTTTGTGTTGACTTGACATAAGCTAGAGTCATCCCAGAGAGAGAAGCTTCAGTTGAGGAGATGCCTCCATGAGATCCAGCTGCTGTACATTTTCTCAATTAGTGATCAAGAGGGGAGGGCCCAAGTCCATTGTGGGTGGTGCCATTCCTGGGCTGGTGGTCCTGGGTTCTATAAGAAAGCAAGCTGAGTAAGCCAGGGGAACAAGCCAGTAAGCAACACCCATCTGTGGCCTCTGCATCAGCTCCTCCCTCCAAGTTCCTGTCCTGCTTGAGTTCTTGTCCTGACTTCCTCCAATGATAGACTATGATCTGGAAGTGTAAGACAAATAAACCCTTTCCTCTCCAACTTGCTTTTGGTCATGCTGTTTTGTTGCAGCAATAGAATCCCTACCTAAGACATCACCAAAGTCCAATTTGGTGAACCAACTAGCTTTATTGGGGTTTCTTATAAGAATATAGGTGAGGGGTTACTTACAAGAGCAGAAATGACTCAAAGACAACTGCATTACCAAAGCCTACCCCAGCACATTTGACAGCTCACAAAGCTGGGAATCTGGAGCACACTGTACAGTCTGCAGTCAGCTCAGCAGGTTAGAGTGTCCTTTCCAAGTGACTCAGTTCATCTAAAACCTTCCAGGCAACTTGGCTGGTTTCTGCTTCTTCCTGGCAGGTGGTCTGGCCTCAGAGTCCTCTTTGCTGTTTGGTTTAGCTCATCTGAGAGGGACTCTCAGCTTTTACTGCTCACTCTGGCAGGGAGGGGCCTAGTGAATTTGGTCAGTTTTAGGGACTTCCTGAAGCTATTTTGAATTGTTTAACTTTCTGCTTAAGGAGTTTCCCAGCAGGATGGAAAGGTTACAGAACACTATCTGGTGCAGTTGTCTTCCTCCTCCTCCTCTTCTTCTTCTTCGACTATTTTTATGTATGTATATGCATCTATTCTAAGTGTGCAGGCATCTGAAGCTGCCAGAAGAGGGAGTGGGAGATGGAGATACAGGCATTTGTGAGTTGTATGGCATGAGTGCTGGGAACTGAACTCAGGACCTCTGGAAGCACAGCAATCCCTTTTCATCCCCATCACCTTTCAAATGCCTGTCTTGTTGAATGGGCTTATTCTTTACTGCTGAAGTTGTAGATTGCTCACACATAAGAAGGTGTTTCAGATGTCAGGTTAGTGAAACAAATGACACAGTCTGCCACTGCCACTATTCCTGCAATCCTAGATGATGAGGGATTACCTGTCTCTCAATATTGCCCGCCGCTTTTGTGTGTCCCCCTGGTAAGAACACGCTCAGGGCAACCGGAATCTTCTGCAGTACAAACTTTATTGCTTACCCCATCAGGAGCCAGTGGAGAAAGGAGCCAGAGAGAGAGCCAGAGAGAGAGAGATATGGCGGAGCCCCCTCCCTTTTATGGAGGACTGTCCTCCGCCTCGGACGTGTCACTCCCTGATTGGCTGCAGCCCATCAGCCAGAGTTGTCGTCACGGGAAAGGCAGAGCACATGGCGTGGAAAGCTACCCCGGCACATGCACAGCTTGCTTGTTTACTACTTAGAACACGGGTGTCAGTGCCATCAGCGCCATCTTGTAATGGCAAATGTGAAGGCGACTCCTTACATCTCAAGGTGTATTTCAGTCTCTGAAAGGGACTGTCATTAGCCCTGTGCAGGCTCATCTCATGGCCCCTGGAGCTAATTCTGTCATCAAAGGACTGAGATAAAAGGGTCAGGTGATATGCCACAGTAGGAATGCCAATAGTCACACAGGCAGGATTAAATACCAGACTGCAAGAAAAGTCAGGTGACTCAAAGGTAAGAATCCTGGTTTTTGGTGTCAGGTTGGTTTCCTGTCCTTTATTGGTTATATGATTTTCTGTTCTATTGTGTAAGAATAGTAACTGTCTTATAGTATTGTTGTGAATTATATATGAGTAATACCTTTAATGAACTTAGGAGAGTGTCTGGTAGGAAATAACAGCCAATATTAGTGTTAGTATATTACTACAATTCAGATACACAAGGAAGTTAGGCTCACAATGACGATTTAAATAGCTTTTTAAAAGTTTTTAAAGGTTTTTAAAAGTGTCATTCATTCATTCATTCATCCATTCATTTATTCAAGGATGATGGCGTGTGTGTGTGCATGCACATGTCTATGTGTCCATGTGATATGGCATGAGTGTGGAGGACAAAAGACAACTGGTAGGTATCTGATCTCTCTTCTTCCCCCACATAGGTCCCGGGGATCCAACGCAGGTTATCAGACTTGGTCTCAGGGTCCATTAAATAGACTTTCAAGGATATAAATGAAATCTTTCTAAGATCCAAACCTCTGGCATATTCAATATATATAATATAATGTATAATATATATAATATGTGTGTATTTATCCTTAGTTATGCTGTGTGCACTCTGTATAGATAATCTTTATCATGGCTTGTTAATAAGAGAATGTATAAGACTCATACATACTTAGTATACATAAATTTCTTACTTTTTGTTCATGATAAAAATATAACCAATTTCCCAGAGATCATATGATGATTTTTGGCATCCATATGCCTGTGAGAGAGAGAGAGAGAGAGTTAAGTGTTTCACACTGTGTGAAATGATTTTTTTTTAATGTGCAAAAGCTTTTAGAGAGATAACAGATATGTCAAGATAAAGCTGAAGAGGCTTGCCCATGCAGGAAAATGTCCCATGCAAACAGTTTGGCTTGGAATTGCAAAACCTTTTTTTTTTTTTTTTTTTTAAATTTTGAACTAATTGAGCACCGCCTCCCCAACCTCTATGTGCTAAGAAGACTCACACAGGCGTTCAAAAGCTGTGTGGATCCACTGCCTTGTCTGCTCTCATGAGTGTGGAGAATGGTCCCAAGTTATCTGTTTCTCCTGGAAATAAGTCAAATGCTTGAGGGACTTTTGAGAATTTAGATGAAAACTAAAATAGTTTTCAGGGTTTGAGTACATTCTTTGTGCAGAGAATATGTTCTTTAAAAAACTTTTTAAAATCATGCATTTGTGATATATTTTCAATGTATATCATTCTGGGAGTCATTATTAAATTTAGTTGCTTTTGTACCTTTTTTCTTAAACAAACAATGCAGAGATCAATGGGTTATGGGTAGCCCAGCCCCAGCAGCTGTATCTGCACCATAGCCCCTGCATCTATGTCTCAGGGATGAGGATGTGTGTGCAGGAAGTCTACTATGAAATAGTCTTCTAGAAATGGCTGCATAAACAATATTGGGAGAATAGCAATATCAGTGAACATGTTAACATAGGAGGGGGAAAATTTGCAGGGTTCTACACCAAGAACTATAGGCAACTGGCAGGAGAGGGAGAATTAGCCTTTTCCAGAAATATGACCCAATTACTGGTTGTCCAGCCTTGAAACCACACACACACACACACACACACACACACACACACACACACACACACAGAGAGAGAGAGAGAGAGAGAGAGAGAGAGAGAGAGAGAGCGCACACGCGCGCGCGAGAGAGAACAAAAATGAACTTTTGTGTTTATATATATTTGCATGTATATACATACATAATACACACATACACACATAAGTATGTATCTATTAATAAGTATGAGTGCCAAAAGCTATCTACTTTAGAGTTAGGGGTATGGGAGAGTAGCTGGGAGGGTCTGGAGGGAGAAAATGATTGTGGGAAATGGGGTAACTTTATTTCAATTAACATATTTTAAAGGATTCATTTGTTGGTTTCAAGTTATAAAAAAATAGAATGAATTGACTTTATCTAAGATTGGAAATATTTTTTGATCTTTGTTTTTGCCGATCCAGTTGGCACATGTCGGTAGTCTTTGCAAACAACATGGCCAGCAGAGTGTGGATCTGTGAGAGGCAGGAAGAAAATCTGGCCCAGCACAACTCAGTAGCCAGTGTTGGTTCAAATTTAGAATCTGACTCCAGGTAGTTTATTTTAGGCACATTTAAGGGCTGTCAACTTGGTGAAAAACAATTTCCTGGTGATAATAAACTCAACCCCCAGTGCACAATCAACTTAAGGCATTGTTACATCAAAGTCTTTGTAAAGTACATGTGACATCTTCCACAAAGAAAGGCTCTATAGAACAGAACCTATAGAGCAGGCTCAAAGGAAACAATGCACATGATAAGGGTCTGGGGGAGGATAGTGTTTTAAATTGAACTGAGATAAACAGAGTCAAGATAAGAGTCTGAGGTCTAGAGGAAGCCTTTGTGTCCTGGCCACACAGGGGTCACCAGGCCATTAAGCACCTCTGCTCCCAGCCTTCTGGGTAGTTATAGTCTCTTTCTTGGAAGAGACAACCCTGAGTGCTTAACATTCCTGGTTTTCCAAGTGCTTATCTGTGAGCACAGGGGCCTACAGGTCTCCTGCAGAGACTGCCTTTTCTTCCAAGAAAGATTACGACCAAAAGTACTTTTGGATAGAGTCATTAAGAACTATGGACTTTGCCTTGGTTCAACTGTCTTTTTGTTCTTCCTGAGGAAAGAAATTCTATAGCATCTTGATTTTATTTACTGGACTGAAAGTTCTAGTCTAGGGGCCAAGAGAATTAATTGTTCTGTGTGAAGTTTCAGATGTGGGGACAAAGGAAGTAAACAAGGATGATGTTCATCTTGACCCACATGATGCATGGACCCATGCACTGGGTGTGTGTATGTTCCCTGTGTGTACCCTGTGGTTTGCGTGACCATGTCTAAGATGACCAAGGCTGTGAGGCTGAAAGACTTGCCTGTAAGCATTTACCTTGTTACTGGCTTGGGAATACAAACACTGGACACTGGAATCTGCTTATCAATCCGATGCACCATTTTACCCCAATATGGTGAACTTAGAGAATATTTAGAAAGACCCCAAGATTCTGAGAAAACAAATCTACATATATATATATATTATAAAGAACATTTGTCTTTTACAGCAGAATTCTAAATTTGAGAAAATATGTCAAAAGGACCCCTTAAATCTTTGTCAAGTACAAATTCGATTTGAAGCAGATTTGAAGAAATAGCCTTTATTAAAGTCCATTTATCCTCATTATCACTGATGCCACAATCTCAAATATCGTTTTCACATTGTACAAATATTTCAATTGACTTATATGAAGTAATAGTTAATACTATTACTATGTATTTATTAATTTTATATTTGAGATGTGGTATCAGTAGTTCAGGCTGTTCCAGAATTTACTATATAGCCCAAGGTGGCTTTATACGTGTAGCAATCTTCTTGTCTAAGTCTCCCAGATGCTTAGATTACTGGCAAGAGCCACACGCTTAGCTTCATTAACTTTATCTTGTGTGTGTGTGTGTGTGTGTGTTGTACTTGTGCACACACAGGTGGGCATAAGTGTTCAGGACAGAGGCCAGCCTTGGATATCACTCTTCTTGGAAACAGGGTCTCTTTGGCCTATGGCTCTCTGATTAGGCTAGGCTGGGCGGCCTACCAACCCAGATCATCCACCTATGTCTAACCCCAATGTTAGAACTGGATTCTGGGGATCAAACTTAGTTCCTTGTGCTTATGTGACAAGGACTTTGCCAACTGAGTCACTGTTCCAGCCTTTACTAACTTCATTGTTGTTTCTATCATTAATCTCCTTTTATGTGGAGGAAGCCAAGGTATACAGAACTAGAGCAAGGTTACCTAGCCTAGGAGGCAGAGCTTGCTTGCACTGGCCATAAAGTGGCTAAGTTCAGCTATAATCACTTGTTGTACTGTCTTCTCTGTGGGCAGGGTACATACGGGTTGTTCTTATCTTTGTTGTTTTTTATTTTGCTGTTTTGCTTGTTTTTACTGCTGCTGTTTTCACAGCTTGCTTTACCCAAGCACCTGTCTCGAAGCCATGAGAAACATTTTATAGTTGAGCCTAGGGATATCTCATGATCAGATAGAATGTTCTTCAAGGTATTGAGCAAAATCAAGATAATTTTTCCTTTTACCTAAAATGAATCAGAATTTTTAAATGATCATTTCTTGACTACTAAGTTTGAACCTGCAAGTTGGACAATGAATCCTATAAACAATGTGTTATGTTTTCCAGGCAAATGTTCAACTACTTGAGCTACATCACCAGCAGCACATCTTGTTTCAGGTTCCAGCGACTTCCATTGCAAAGCAAATCTGTCGTTCCTGTGTTACCCATTCAATTTGACAGACTCTGTTTGGAACAAAAAAATTATATTCAATTCCATATAATTATTCTTTTGCTGAATGATTAAAAATGAGAAAGAGAGAGGTACAGAGATGAACACTCACCCATGGATGTGATGTTGATGGAGGGCTAGTGAAGGAGGATGGGGTACCGCAGCAGCAGGCAGACCGTGGGAGCTGCATCATGTACCACACATTCCGTGATTATGTTATGTCAGTTCTTTTGACCATCCTCGGGAGCCAGCACTGTCTTACTCCCCTTCGGTCAATGAGGAAGTAGAAGAGTTGAGAGGAGCCAGTAATCAAACCTCCATAGCAAGCAGAGGTAGAGCTGCAACTTGGCACTGGGCGCATCTGCAAGTCGGGAGTGCTTCCCTGATCTTGTGTCTGTAAGATGCCTGCGGATGGCTTCCATAGAGATGCCCACGAACTAGCTTAAAGATGCAAGTGTGGAATCCTTATCCAGAGGTGAAGGCAGAGACTTCACCTGAAGCAGAGTGGCTCTGAGTTAGAGATCAGCTGAAAAGAAGACAATGACAGCCATTCACTTTGGATGAATTTAGGAGGGTGATATACTTCATAACAGTATAAAGGGCAAAGGCTTGCTGTGACGCTGGTGTCCAGACCCAGGAAAGCATGAATCACCCATCACAGATGAGTTTACTATGGTCATACCTCGAGTCACGGGGATATGCTGTCAGGTTTATAGTCTTAAGACTTCTAAGAATAACTTAAGGCTGGATAAAATTTAGTCATCAGTTACGTCATGTGACATGAAGGTGGTGGTATAATCTAAGCACTTCAGAGACCAAGGCAGGAGAATAGTGAACTTCAGGCTAGCCTGGCCTACATAGCAAGAAGACTCTGTCTTGGGAAACAAAGAAACAATGAAAGAAAAAGATATAAGGAAATGGCATACAGAATGTGCCTAAGAAACTACCCATGGAGGACAAACAGTTCTGGAAAGGCATTCTCACTAAAAGATTTTTAAAATGAAAATGTAACGTTGACACACAAAGGTGAAGGGGTTTCGTCGTGGCATGTCCATCCCTATGGGTTTCATCATGGCATGTCCATTCCTATGGGGTGTTGTTGTGGCATGTCCATTCCTATGGGTTTCATCATGGCATGTCCATCCCTATGGATTGTCGTTGTGGCATGTCCATTCCTATGGGTTTCATCATGGCATGTCCATCCCTATGGGCTGGTTCTAACTCAGCCTTCTCCTCTACTACCCCTCCCATTCCCTTCCTTTCTCCAGAGTCCTCACTCTGTTTTCATACCACATGCATTTGTCCAGTCATTTGTATGACATTGCACTGCACCTTCGACTATGTCCCTAAAGCTATCTGTCTCCAGTTCTAGGACCCAGCTAGAGCAAAAGTAACAGGTCAGCTTTCCTGTTTTATTTACAGTTGTCTGCACATTGCAGCTTCTTTGTGCAAACTGAGCATGCATGAGCTTCCAAGGCAGGTCCTCTCTTAGTGCTTTGTGGGAGATCCCCATCATGGCTTGCTGAAAGCCAGGCCCTACCCCCAGCTGGGACACAGGCTGTGCTGCCTGGATCTTAAAAGGCAACGAATGAAATGGGAAGAAGAAAGAATGTGCTTGGTTGTATTTTGTTTTATTAAGACTTTTTTTTTAAAAGTCTCAAATTTCAGCCCCCACCTCTTATTAAACTAACCCCAGATTGTTCTGTTTGCTTATGCAGCTTTTCCATACTCGGCTTAGGGCATTAATCAAAAACAGCACCAAAGTCACATTTTTCCACAGATCCTGGATCCCATTTTTTATTGTCTTAAAAGACCATCTTCAGATCCCAAAGTCTGTGAGTTTTGGGTCACTAAGAACCAACTGAAAACAGTTTTCTATTATTGCTTTTCACTCTTCCTTTTGGTAAGAATCCATCTTGGTTCAGAGTCCCAGGTGTCATGGTAGCTTCATCAATGACTAGCAATGTGAGCATGGGCACAGTGCTCACAGCGCTCTAATCCTTAGCCCCCTCTTCTGTGAATCTTGGACCCTAACACTTAGGGTTGTAGAGATGAAGGGAGAGAGCTCTTCTACATTCTGCATATTCTGGTATTCAATGGAATATCACATATATTCACATACATTTGCATCTTCCTTGTCCCTGTTACTTCTTCCCCCCTCTGCTGCTGCAAGGAATGGCCCCAGAACAATCCTGTTTGGTCTACCCAGCATCTTCACTGGCGTCTAGACATTTTCTTTGATCCCCAGTATAATGCTTCAGTACTTTGAAGTTTTGCGCAAGTGGGGCATTTGCATATTTCTTCCAAATCCTTCCTTTTTGTCAATTGCTCATTACTATTTAGATAATGTTCAAGGGATGTTATATCAAATGACAAAACAAAACCAAAAGCAATAAGGGAAGGCAGTCAACCTGGTGCTGAGTCAAAACTATCTTTCTATGACACTTCTTTGTGTCTAGAGGCTGGGAAGCTTTTTGGTCTATTGACCACTGTTAGATGCCAAAGCAGTTCTTAGAATGAAGGCTCTTTTGTAGCTGGATGAACACACATCTGTATTCTAGGCTCATACTTGGTGCGCTTCCTTTAAGGCAGAGGTGAGATGGATTATGGACTATGGGTGACTCTTAGCACCTTTAGATTTCTTAGTCTCCTCAAGACAAACACTAACAGAGGTAGGCGAGGTGTTGTAGACACGGTCTCTATCCTCTGTATATGGAGAGCAAATCATTCTCACACGTTAGCTTTGTGGGTTCCTATTTTTGGTCCGGGTCTCATGTAGCCCAGGCTGGATCTGAACTTGTTATGCAGCAAAAGCTGTCCTTTTAACGGCTGATCCTTATTCCTCTCCATCCATGGTGCTTGGATTAGTTGCCCCACCCCCATACCTGACTTCATCCTGGGTCTCAATGGTTGCTTGCTTGCAAGTCAGGTAATTGTCTGTGAAAAAAGAGAGTTAGGTTCCTGCCTAGTGCCTTTCAGCTCTAGTAGTCAATCTTTTCCTCACTTTATAATACCTCAAGGTTCCAGACCACACACATGAATGGTCATGGAATATCTGAGAGACGTGGCGTTATGGACTGAATGGGGACCCCTTCTAAAGTCTAGTAACAACCTTACCCTGGTAGAGTTTTTAAATGCAATCAAGTTAAGTGAGGGCATACTGAGTTATGGCAAACCTTAACACAATGATGAGAATCCATGGAAGGAGAGCAAACTTTGGTAGAGACACAAATACAGAGACACCCTATGACGATGGAGACAGATTGGAGCGATACACCTATGCATAAGCTAGAGCCCTAGGGTTTGCCTGCACTTGAAAGAATCGAAAAGAGACGTGCCAAACAGAAGTCTCACTCAGAATCTACAGGAGCAATTGGCATTGTTCACACCTTGACTTCCATGTCTATCATCCAGGATCAGGCAAATCTTTTAAGTTGCTTTAAGCCACTCAGTGTGTGGACATTTGTTATAACACGCAGGACACTAATATAACCATCAATCTTCAACTGTGAGCCATGAGTGTGCCGGGCCTATTTAGAAGTGAATTCTGCAAGTGCTGTCATGCACTCTGTAGCAGGACATTTTGGTCTCCCCAGCATGCACGGACTTGGGGCTCTGGATCATGAGCCTCCCCCACCTGGGAAGCTTCTGGTCTTTGGATTTACTGGCCACTTGCTTTCTAGTTTACCTTGGATTCTCTTGACTGGCTCCTTTATTGGTGGTTATTTCGAACCTAGACAGAAACTAAGAAAAGCATTTAGAAAACAATTCTTGGCTCCATTTAGCTGATATAATTTTAATTTGCAATTTTCTTGTCAGGATGAGTACCAAGAAGTTGTTAAAAAATCATTATCCAGCAATCTCCTGACAGTGTCATTTTATACTGATGGGGTAATTTCTCCCTACAGAAAGAGCTATTTCTTGAGTAATTATTTTGGGTACTAAGTGACAGGCTCAGACTATTTTGGGACTCTGTGGCCTTGTCTCCTGACTTGCGTTTACCTTGAGGATAACGTGTGTGGCGGGTATCACCTGTGAGTCATTCTTCTCCCAGCAACTCTCGGTGATGTTCCTGTCTTCAGCAGACAGGAGAATGTGACAGGGATGGCTCAGGAGACCGGCTGCTGTGTGGTTCTTATGTAAGACTAGCAGAGAGGATTGCTTTCGATTGCTTCTTACTAAGAATCCTTTGACTCTGGCTAGGTGTGAGACTCACACACACACACACACACACACACACAGAGTCAGGGAGAATGAAAGAGAGGACACAGAGGAGGAGGGGGAGGAGAATGCTTCGGAAACTTACTAGATGTGAAGAGGTATACAATAGCTAAGTATGGCAGCTTTATTTAGAGCTTCCAACTTAAAGCTGCCCCATCAAACCAACACAGGTGTAAAGGAAGTAGGCTTCATTGAGGGCTCCTACAATGCAGCTTTCATGATTACTTGTTAATTTCTATGAAAAGGAATAAAGAGAGCTATTAGAACACTTTCAAAATTGCCCAAACACCACATTTTCAGGATGATGAATTAAAATAATGCTTAAGTATTCCAACTTCCATCTTGTTCCCACCCTCCCCATCGTGAGCTCCCCTAGGAGTCTACTCGCTATCACATCACCATTGTGTAGCCTGGATGCTTCTGTAAATCTTATGGGTGGTATCCAAGAGAAGAAGGCTCCCTAGACCCCTCCTATGATGGGGGTAGGGGGAGGATCTGGGATAGAAACTGTGTGGGAGATGCTTAGGGCTGAGCTGGGATAGGGACTCCTCAGCAGTCAACAGCCTTTCTCTTCTTGCTCTTGCTGGGGTGAGTGGTCCAGGGTTTCTTACTCCTTGAGGCCATGTAGGCCATGAGGTCCACCACCCCACTGCTGTAGCCATATTCATTGTCATAACAGGAAATGGGCTTTACAAAGTTGTCATTGAGAACAATGCCAGCCCCAGCATCAAAGGTGGAAGAGTGGGAGTTACTGTTGAAGTCACAGGAGACAACCTGATTCTTAATGTAGCCCTGTCTTAGTCAGGGTTTCTATTCCTGCACAAACATCATGACCAAGAAGCAAGTTGGGGAGGAAAGGGTTTATTTGGCTTACACTTCCACATTGCTGTTCATCACCAAGGAAGTCAGGATTGGAACTCAAGCAGGTCAGGAAGCAGGAGCTGATGCAGAGACCATGGAGGGATGTTCTTTACTGGCTTGCTTCCCCTGGCTTGCTCAGCCTGCTCTCTTATAGAACACAAGACTACCAGCCCAGGGATGGTCCCACTCACAAGGGGCCTTTCCCCCTTGATCACTAATTGAGAAAATGCCTTACAGTTGGATCTCATGGAGGCATTTCTTCAACTGAAGCTCCTTTCTCTGTGATAACTCCAGCTGTGTCAAGTTGACACACAACTAGCCATTACAAGCCCAGAGTGCCCTTTAGTAGGCCCCAGGATGCCTGCTTCACCCCCTTTTGTTATCATCATACTTGGCAGGTTTCTCCAGGTGGCATGATAGATCTACAATGGATACATTGGGGGTAGGAACATGGAAGGCCATGACAGTGAGCTTCCTGTTCAACTCTGGGATGACCTTGCCCACAGTCTTGGCAGCACCAGTGGATGCAGGGTTGATGTTCTGGGCAGTCCCTTTGCCATCACGCCACAGCTTTCCAGAGGGACAATCCACAGTCTTCTGGGTGGCAGTGATGGCATCGACTGTGGTAAGGAGTCCTTCCACGATGCCAAAGTTGTCATGGATGACCTTGGCAAGGGGGTGGGTGGGGCTAAGCAGTTGGTGGTGCAGGAAGCATTGCAGACAATTTTGAGTTGCAGACATACTTCTTGTGGTTCACACCCATCACAAACATGGGAGCATCAGCAGAAGGGACAGACATAATAACTCTTTTGGCCCCACTCTTCAAGTGGTCCCCAGCCTTCTCCATGGTGGTAAAGATGCCAGTACACCACACAACATACTCAGCAACAGCATCACCCCATTTGATGATAGTGAGATCTCACTCCTGGAAGAAAGTAATGGCCTTCCTGTTGATGACAAGCTTCCCATTCTCAGCCTTGACTGTGCCATTGAACTTGTCATGGGTAGAGAGTCATACTGGAACATGTAGACCATGTCAATGATGGCAACAATCTCTTTGCCAGATGAGCAGGTAGCCCTGGTAACCAGGTGCCAAATCCGTTCACTTAGACCTTCACCATTGTGTCTAAGGGGCGCGGCTGGCACTGCACAAGAGGATGAGTCTGTCTCTGCAACAGGAGGAGCAGAGGGCCATGACCTGGATTCTTATTCCAAAATTTTCACGGTGTTTGTTTTAGGCCCACATCTTCTGGTGCTAACAATTTTTAATGTTTAAGAGATGGAGATACTGTTTTCATAGCATGGACTCTTAAACAGCCACAGTTCCCCTCAAAACCAAGGGTAGAATGTGCAGTGCTTACTGTGACCAACAAGGGTGCCAAGGATACTTTCATGAGATGACCCTCAACTCCACCTTACACAAAGAAATTGACATAGATATGTTCGATTCATTCTTCTAGAACACGTGAAAGAACAACAAAACAGGAAGAAGGTTCCAGGGCACAGGCCACAGGGTTCATATCACATGTTGATGCTGGGGAAAAAAAACTACATTTACAAAAAATTTCTGGCTGGAGAGATGACTCTACCATTAAAGGCTAGGCTCACAACCAAAAATACAAAGAAAATGTAGATAAAATCTTAGGCTATGTCATTCCAATAACTGATTGTTTTTTTTTATTATTTTATTTTGATTTATTTTACAGAACTGGGGCTCCAACCCAGAGTCTTATCCATGTTAGTCATGCGTGTCATTGCTAAACTCAATCACGAGCCAAGTGGGTTTTATGTATTTTATCTGGGCCACAATTTAATAACTTTACTGTTAGTTACAACATTTTTTTTTTTTAGAACTCTTTACTGTTGTTTTGTTTGGGGTCCTGATTTCACTGTGAAGCCCAGGTTGACCTCAAACGAGTCCTCTTTCTACTCTTGATACTAGAGTGCTGTGATCACTATGCACTGCCGTGTCAGGGTCTTTAGTGGTTTTTAAATTGTAGAGGAAAAAACAAAAACCCTCAAGCCAAAGCGCTCAAAACACCTTTTTCCCTCTGATAATAGCATTTTCTAGAAGTGATTTTCCCTGCTGTCAGAGTGTGATAAAAGACTTGACTTTAATGTTTGACCCAAGTGTTACCTGGAACATGCAGAACAAAAATATGTGTTTCATTAAACTAACAGGAAAAGCAAGGTAATCCCTTAAATCAGCAGTTTGTCTCTATAAAGGACAGATGTGCCAGGACCACAAAATCAACACTGTAATTTTTGTCTTTTTCTCTGCTCATTCCGAGGTGGAAACTGTTGGTTTCAGTCTGTCTGGGGAGTTCATCTGCTAGATCAAGGATTTTTATCAACTGCAGGGAAAGGACCTTAAAGATAACATTTATTGACTTGTTGACTGCATTCATAGAAAACAATAGATGGAATTGTAAATGTCTTGCAGATTCAATAAATGAGACATTCCATTTAATGAAAATTATATTATCAGCATAACTCTTTCCATTCACAAAATAGTTTCATTTGCTTCATGCACTAATCCTATAAGATAGCCAAGCTGTTGATATGTATACACACACACACACACACGACCCACTCCACACCTACTCCTGTATGTTTAATTTTCTCTTGTATAGAAAAGACAAATAAGGAGCTGAAGAGATGGCTCAGTGGTTAAGAGCACTATCTGTTCTTCAAAAATTCCCAGCAATCACATGGTGGCTCACAACCATCTGTAATGGGATCTGATGCCTACTTCTGATGTGTCAGCTATAGGATGCTCATATGCATTAAATAAATAAATCTTAAAAATAAAGAAAATACAAATAAAATTCTTCTAACTTACTAAACTGTTGGCCTCTGTCTCATACCTTTTTGTTTGTTTGTTTGCTTTTTTTTTACTTCTTCTTCTTCTTCTTCTTCTTCTTCTTCTTCTTCTTCTTCTTCTTCTTCTTCTTCTTCTCTTTTGCTGTAGTTTTCTCTTTTACTTTTTGAGACAGGGTCTTATGTGCCCAAGGTTGGCCTTGGACTCACCAAATAACTGGGGATGGCCCCGAGTGGCTGATTCTTCTGTGTTGGGGACTGGTTCTAATGCTTTGAATTAATTCGGTTCCCCGAAATCGGGAATCTGCATTTCCAAATGCTGAAGGTCCTTGTCCCCAATTGGCTTTTGATCGATCAGTAAAGAGCCAATGGCCAATGGCTGGGTAGAGAGAAAAGCAGAACTTTTAGATTTGTGTGGGCTAGGAACTGGAAAAAAGGAAAGAGGGAGATAAAGATTGCCATGCTTTGGAGGGAGACAGATCGGATTTAGAGCTGGAGAAGAAAATTCATCCAAAATGCAGGTGGAAAGGGAAAGCGGCCCTATGGGAAGGGCTGCCCAGAAGGAAATAGGGCAGCAAAGATAAAACATAGCTTTAGAAGGTGTTGAGCTGGGTAGGAGTACTGGAGGGAAATACATATCCACTAGCCATATCCACTAGATACTAGTCTGTCTTTATCTATTCTTTTTGTAGTTTCTGATCTGCGTGTGGATAAGCTCCATCATTCTTCCAGTTAGTCTTCCTTTGAAATAGTCACACACACCTTCTGTGACAATGCAGTTTGCTTCCATTGCCTGGGCCCTGTTCCCTCAGCTGTCTATGTCTCTGTTTCTTCTGGAAAATGTTTACATTCCCTAAGGTAGTGCTAGGACCCACCTTTGCTTTTATTGTTGACATTC
Organism: Mus caroli; assembly: GCF_978045245.1. Classification (NCBI taxonomy): domain Eukaryota; kingdom Metazoa; phylum Chordata; class Mammalia; order Rodentia; family Muridae; genus Mus; species Mus caroli. The sequence goes on along the minus strand of NW_028227256.1, from coordinate 148,556,349 downwards.
CTTCCATCTTAATTTCAACCGTTTTATCCATTCTCCTCTCCCACCTTCTACCATAGCCCATAACCTACCCTGTACTGTGCCCTCCTACAGATCTAAAAGCTGGGAACAAACTGAACAAGAAGTGCCCCTCCTCTTATCTCCTCTCTAGATTACGTGGAAGAGGTGTGCCTCCTCTCTTCAAGACCAGCCTTGTTCACGATCCTGTCCCTTCCTGCCTTTTGGAGAACACAAGCTTGCTTCTTAATGTTTTCCTTTGCCTGATTTTTTCACTGTTTAGAATCCACTCTTAGATGTTTCCAGTCTTTAAAGGGCCTGGCTATAGGCAGTGTCCTCTCCAGCCAGCATGTATTTCCAGAAGGAAGGGTCTACAAAAGTTCCAACCGTTTCCTTGTTTCTAAATCATCCTCAGGACTGGTATCACCGCCAGGTGCAGTACATGCAATCGCCTCACAACTATGGGGCTAATACTTCCCAGAACAGCTGACTGCCCACCTGCCCTCACTTGGTTTTCCTTCCACCTGCCCTCTTCTGACTTGTGATTGGCACTTCCTTCTTTCCTTCCTACTTCCCAGATCTTATAGCTGTTCCCTCCATCCTTCTGCCCCTCCCCCCTTTCCCTTCTTTCTTTCTCCTTTCTCTTTGAGTTTTCTAATTGGCTTACAACTTAAACTCTTTTTAGCCCCTGTGATGCAAAATGGCTGACACTGTTCACCTGCCAGGTGTCTTCTAGGGACATGTCCACAGCCCTTGCTTTCAACTCTTCCTGATAGCTACCTAGGGGTGTGTATGTGAAGACAAGTGAGTGAAAGTGGTTGCCAGAGAGATCACCTTGAAGGTAGACCTAATTTCTGGGGGAGGGGGGGGCAGGTAATAAACTTGTAGCTATGATACTTTATCCTTAATCAGTGACAAAGACACACCTTGTCCTTGATTACATTAGGGTTGTCACAACAATATTGTTGGGAAGGGCTGATAGACGAGGTCCCTGAGAGGCTGTTGAATTGTTCTAGATTGAATATTAATTGTCTGAGAGTTATTTCCTGGAGTGTTTGAGTAAAAAAAAAAAAAACTAATTTTAATACCCTAAATTTACTTACTTATCTATTATGTCACAAATAGGTAACAATTCTAAACCTGTAAATATTTTGGATTATGTTATGGAGTTAAGCAGTGAGAAAAAAACATTTTCTGAAGCTCGATAGTTTAAAAATATCCTAGAATCCTCTATTGTAAGGGACAGCCTCTGAGAGAAGAAGGCATTGCAAGTTTAGAGACCTTTTCAGGATGAGGTCGTTTCTAAAGGACATTTCTTGGGAGCAGAGATCACCCACAGTATCTGGAGTTGCTTAATCAATCTTGAAATTTAGGAAAGCATTAGAATTGTATGAGAATTAGGGTAGCTTTAGTGCTGAGATATTACATCTGGAAGATACCTCATGAGGACTTTAAATGTAACTAAGTCTTATGACCTCGGTGAGTATAAAGCTGAAGGAAGAGCTCACGCTTTCTTCTCTATAGAAGTGATGAGCAAGCACATTCTCTTCTTTAAATTTGTCTCTGTAATGATTAAAGCAAATGGTTAATCATGGTAAATTATTAAATTCAATTTAACCTTAACATTCGTAAGGCTAAAACCTAGGTTAAATTTTTACACAGTCCTGGCACATAGTCACTAAAATTATCACCTTGCCCGGCTCTTCCTATCTCAAGCAACTATTTTTAGCTCACTGCAGGAAAAGAATTTGAAAACTCTGTTCAGCAAATGTGAGTGGCTTTATCTCAGCAACACAGATTTGAAGCTTTGTGGAGGGGCCGAGCTGCTCTGTAAACATCTCTCACAAGTGTTTTGTAGGTGACCGATATGTGACAATAAAGAGCTTGAAAGGGTTCACCTCGTCAAAGTAGGACATTTGTAAGAAACATGTATGCCACGTTTAAAAAACAAAAGAATTCATACCCACTAACCTCTAAACAACCCCTACTGTTGTTTGTCTAGCATAATCGAGAGAGAAGTCAGTAAACCTTTTTCAGTAAGAGAAAAATAGTGGATATTTGTGGCTTTGGGACTGCTGAGGCTTCTGGGAACTTTGCACACAGCTTTGCTCTTGTGGAATAAAACTTGACATAGGGAAGAGGATCTGTGGCTGTGTTCCCATCAAACGGGGTTTGCAAAGTTGGGTGGACTCTGCCTGCAAGCTCCCGTTTACTGATTATATATATATATATATATATATATATATATATATATATATATTTATATATATGTATATATGTATATATATATGTATACACACACACACACACATATATATATACACACAAAAACACATATACACATATATACATACATACACATATACACAAATACACACAAATACAGATACACACATATACACATACACACATACACACATACATATACACACATACACACATATACACATATACACATACACACATACACACACATATACACTTTACATACATACATACATACACACATACAGCAAGCTATAGTATTTTGGGGATAATTTGTTCTGACAACTAAGATATCTTTTCAATCAAATGTTGGGGTTATCTGGAAATCCCCTGTCTTCTAAGTCATGGAATTCATAGTTACTCAAAGGAGACAAAGATTGGATCTTGGGTAGAAAACAATCTTTAGCTGTTACAATGGCATGTGGCCCTCCAAAGTTCATCTCTTCCCTGACAAAATTTCATTTGCATGTTGAGTTTGGACTTGATAAAAATATCTATAAAGTATCTTTGTGGTGGTTGGGGGGAAAGAATGAAAACCAGAAATAATATGGCTCTGAGATGTGGCCTTTTGTCTCTGCCTGGGCCATTTTTTCAACTTTGTACTTTGCAGATAACTGCCTATTGCAAACGTGAACAGTTCTTATCTCTAAACCTGCAGTGGCTTCTGCCCACTGGATAGGCAGCCTCATTCTGTTCCCAGAAGAAAGCCAGGTTTTGTGCCTGGGCAAATATCCTTCCATGTAGAGTCGTGGTTCTTTACTTTCTCCATGGAAGGGCTGAGTCCAGCCGATTGACTCCATTATAAACATGATGCAAAGCTAATTGTTGCTCTAGTTCCAACTCTGTCGTGCAGTTTTAGTTTTTGATGGTAGGTAAGTTCACAAAAATATATATTCAATTGCTTCAGCAGGCCTATCCTAGCCATGTAAAAGTACGTTGAGATGTATAGATTTTAGAGCTGGTTAGTATTGGTGTGTGATAGTTTTTATGTCTAAATTTTTTTATAATAAAGGTTTAAGAAAATATTTTTTGTCTTTCAACTTATTGTAACATGTATTTTCTTTTCAAATAATCATATATTAAATAAACACCTTTGACATGTTTATTTTGAATATATACGTATATATGTATATATAATCTTACTGTTTTCCCCCTTTCAAAATATAATTCAGCAATCTCCACTGATATATAACAACCATTTTTAACTTGATAATAATATTAAAAAATATTTGCAAGTATCCATGTATTATAAGGCTAAATAAAAGATGTTTCACTAAATGAATATACCACATTAGAAATTTATTTCTGGAGACCAATAAATGCTTTTTATAGATATAGATTATTCTCTTAAGATGTGTGAAACATGGGAAGTCTGAAGTGTGTCAAAAGCCTGTTACTTAATTTTTCTTGGCATTGTGCTTGTTGGCTTTTAGCTCCATGTTGACTTTTTGGAGGACATGGGCCAGTAGACATAAAGGCCAGGGCTATTTCCACAACTGTTTGTTGACAGGAGGTTGCCCGTGTCGCTACTGTGAATCTACAGATCATTTTGGGAGAAACCCTAAGCCCTGGCCTCATGAGAGGTGCACACAAGGATTAGGACGTTCAGTACACTTTGATACTTGGCTCGGAATACCTACTCAGGATGCTGTTTGGCTACAATTTATTTCAGGAACATGGAATCACTACTGTTTATCTGAGTCTTACTTCTTCCCTGCCAGCTCCTCCCACCCTCTCCCTTCCTTTCCTACAAGGCCAGCAGCTTCTAGCACTTACTATGTTTTATATTTATGAAGTTGAACACTAAGCCATTTTGGAAGGACGTCTTTCTTCTCAATTTTGATCTGCCCTGGAAATCATGTTCAGCTCTTGTCAAGCCCGCCTTTTTTCTCTCCCTTGACATTCTTGTGGTTTTTTATTTTTACAGTTGCCCAGTGAATGACTGTGAGGAAACAGGTTGTTCTCGGTGGGCTTGGAACTCTCTGTAGCCTTGTCTTGAACTTGTGATTCTTCTGCCCTGGAAAATCCTTTTCAAGAGAACACATAAATAAATGTTTCATTCAGAGAAGTCAAATACAAAACAGTATTGGTTTTTTTGAAAGTGATCTTAACTGTAGGCATAGAGAAATGAGATAAGAGTTTTCTTTGGTGTCTTGTGAGACATACCCTTATAGATCAGCAGCTGTGGTGGAAGATATCTAACCTAGATACATATATATATGTATATATGTATCTATATACACACACACATATATATATATATATATTCTCATTCTGTTTTAAAAAATACTATATAACACTTTCAAGGCCTAAATGATACCAAGTTAAATGCACAGGAAATAAAGATGATATAGATTTCTGGTTTTTAACTGAAGAACATTTTGATGTTTTAAATTTTAGAAAAAACATATTTAATTTTTTGGGAACCTCCACATGTTCTCCCATAGTGGCTATAGAAGCCCCTCGAGGCACAGGATTGGCTAGGCCCATTCCCTGAGGACCTCTGACTGTCAGGTTTCACCCACAAAACACTCTGCCCTAATGGCAGGGCTCAGCCCCTGCCCCACAGAATAAAAAGCCCAGCTCAAGACTTTTCAAGATTTTAATCCCATCAATCTCCACCCTGGAAAGCTCCATCTCTCATGAAATCCTATATAAACTCTGTCCTCTGCTGCTTCTTGCCAGAGCAGAAGCACCTGTCCTCCTGGGTCTTTCCCTCCCAATAAACCTCTTAGGAGAAGTTTGTTGTGCAGTGTGACTCAGCTCCCAACTGCCAGGATACCTTTCCATCTGAGCTCTAAAACTCACAGGCCATACCCACTGACATTCTCAACACTATAGAAAGGCTGCATTTTCTCTGCTTTCTCACCTGTACTTGTTTTCTGTGGTCCTTTCTGATAAGAGCCACCCTTACTGCGCTGAGGTGACGTGGCATTCTGGTGTTGGTTTGCATCTTCCTGATGATTAGTGATACTAAACTCCTCCCCCATTTTTTTTTTAAACCTACTGTACATTTTGTATGCATTCTGAGAAATGTTTGCTTAGGTATATGCCTATTTTTGAATGAGTTTTAAAGGATGCCATTCTAATTATTGTCTTTCTTTCTTTCTTTCTTTCTTTCTTTCTTTCTTTCTTTCTTTCTTTCTTTCTTTCTTTCTTTCTTTCTTTCTTTCTTTCTTTCTTCCTTCCTTCCTTCCTTCCTTCCTTCCTTCCTTCCTTCCTTCCTTCCTTCTTTTTCTTTTCTTTTCTTTTCTTTTCTTTTCTTTTCTTTTCTTTTCTTTTCTTTTCTTTCTTTCTTTCTTTCTTTCTTTCTTTCTTTCTTTCTTTCTTTCTTTCTTTCTGCTATTGAGTTTTTTAGATTTCTGTATATTCTGGATGTCAACCTGTATTAGTTACTTTCTTCTCTGCTGCTATACAAAGGTTTGTGTTGGCTCACAGTTTGAAGCTGCCATCCAAACACAAGGCAGCTAGTCACATTGTATGCAGTCGGGAAGCTGAGAGAGAGAGAGAGAGAGAGAGAGAGAGAGAGAGAGAGAGAGAGAGAGAGAGATTCTCATGCCTAGCTCACTTCCTCCTTTTTATTCAGTATGGGACCCCAGTCCTTGTGAAAGTGCCACCCATATTTGTGGTAAATCATCCCTCGTCACCTGACTTGGGAAACACTCTCATAGACACATCCAGAGGCACATCCTCATGGTGACTGTAAACCCAGGCATGCTGACTATCAAGATGGAGGATCACACAGCTCCTTCCCACGTGTGCCTTTCTAGGTCATCTCAGCTCTCTGCTGTTTCCTTTTTGGCTCTGCTGAGAAGAGGCTGTTTAGTTTGATGTACTTTTTGTTTTTTGTACTTTCGGGGTTCAAGAGATTTTGTGTGTGGAGGTTGCTGCTTCTGTTGGCCTGTAGAGCAAACTGATAGCCATAGGAACTTTTTTCCCCCACACGACCTTCAGATAAACGGTAGGGATAGTTTGGAGAATTATCCAGTTGATGCCTGTGAGAAGGCTCTGCAAGATATTATATAATACATCCTTGTTGGAAGACAAGACCTGCCACGATGACTCACCACAAAAAGTCTCCTAACGTCTAAGGGAGAGGAGACACTTAAAGAGACACTCAGCCTCATTTGTGAACGAGGGGACGAGGGGAGGGTATTAGAACTCCATGTAGGCTTCAGGATGACCTCAGTGACCAGGACATGGGTGTGTCTTTAAGTTTTGGAGCTCAACTTACATTAAATCTGACTGTGCCAAACTCCAGTCTCAGTTGCTTACCCACTTTGGTCATCCATCCCATTACCGATACACTGATAATTTGTTCCAACAGACTAACCTTCTCTTCATCCATGCACACATTCTGTGTGCATCTGGGGCATGAAACCTGCAACTCAGGTTACCCTTATCTAAAAGCTTGACTTCGATTTCAAAGACTCATTTATCAAAATTTTAGTAAAACTAGGGTTTTCCTATATCTAAGTTATGGTGTCTCAGGTGAGTCACGGTATTAGCTGGGGAGCCCATATTTCTTCTGGAGTTGTCCAATCAGGATGTCCCACATCTCTTGACCTTCAGAGTCACTTTGAAGAACTGTTCTCACTCATTCTACCTCCCAGGTCTTTATTACCATGCAACATGTTCTTTCAATTCTAACGAGCTAAATTATTAAAGTGAAAAAGCCAGAATGTGACTAGTTTTGAATTTTCTTTTTGCTGCTGCATATTTTCCCTAAGGCAAGGCACAAAAGAACCAGCCTAGCAAGCTGAATGCAGGAAACGGTGAAACTGTGGGTGTGGGAAGGAACATACGTGAAAGTTCTTCAGTTAACGTTCAGACTGTGCCTATTTAAAAGACAGATCCTCCTCATTTTCTCTGGCCTGGCCTTTCTAACTTGCTTTGTGTAAACCAGTGGTTCTCAACTTGTGGGTTGTGACCCCTTTGGGGGTTACATATAAGCTATCTACATTATTATTCATAACAATAGCAAAAGGAAAGTTTAAAGAAGCAATCAAAATACTTTTATGTTTGTGGGTCACCACAACCAGAAGAACTATATTAAAGTGTCATAGCATTAGGAAGGTGAGAAACACTGTTTTAAATCCTGCTTCTTCCAGTACTAAGTCATGTTTCCTACTATAAGTCACGTAATCTATGCTGCATCCTTTAATGGTAAGTGGATTACAATCTCTATAGCACAGAAATAAGTGTTGGAGGAATCCCTGATAGAAATTTGTTTAGCCCCAAAGTTCTCACAGTATGTTTTTCTTTACTGTGACAAAATACCAAAGGTAATCAAGTTAAAGGAAGGAAAGGTTTCTGTTTGCTCATGGTTTTAGAGGTTCAACTCATAGGGCCAGGCTCTATTGCTTTGGGTCCTATAATATTGCATGAATGCTTGGCAGAAGAGTGATGTTCAATCCCAATGCTTGAAATCAGACAGGGAGGGTGGAGAAAGGGACTGGGTCTCAATACATCCTTCGGGAGCACTTCTTCACTGATTAAACTTCCTCTCAGTAGTTTCCATCTCTTAAAGGTGTCACCACTTCTAGTAGTGTAACAGGCTGGGGACTCAGTATTCAACATGGATTTCTGGGGAGCATGGGAGATCTAAATTCTAGCAAGCCTTAAGTAGACATTTTTTTATAATGCAGTTTCTCGGGTGCCTTTGTAGACCTTGAGTCAGACTCTCTGGGACTGGGTACGATTCCCCTATAGGTATGTGACACACTTTCCCAGTTTGAGAACTACTGGCTTATTGATGGTAGGAGAAGCTGCCTAACAGGTAATATTTGAAAGCCTGCTGACTGAGCTTGACTACCTCCAAATAATGAGGCTTTCGTAACTCTACAAAGCAGTACAGCTGATGTTGGCAACCCTTGGCCTTGGTTTTGATCTAACTTTCACACCTTTAGACTTTGCCTAGAATTTCCTTGCTGGAACCACAGGGAAGGAGTCAAGTTCTTTCCCTGCGATTCAACATTACTCTCGGTTGCTTTTCCTATTGGGATGAAAGCAACATAACCTTGAAGTTCCTTCCCTGATTGCTTACAGGTAGCTGGCCATCTATATTGATCTTTAAAGTGTTCTGCACAGAATCAAACACTGTAGTCTTGTCCTACAAGCTAAAGTGTCTACCAACTGCTTGCCTCTAAGCACCACACAGAGACTAACATGATCTCGCTGAGATACTTTTTTGAGTAGTCACACTGTTAAGTATAACTACCTCATACAAAGCCTCTTGCCATCTGTAATTATTTGCTGCTTTGTACTCTTCCTGGTCTGTTCTTTCTGTATGTGTGAGGCTGTGTCATGGCTGCTCTTTTTTTATACCTTCAAGATCAGCACTTCAAAATGTCTTGTGTCAACTTATGTCTTCAGCCATTTTCTTTTATAGCATTATTATATATAATATATCCATGAATAAACTCCCAGTCTTTCTTATCTTTGGCAGAACTGACCTTTTGGGATGGGGGTGTATATCTTTTATAACAGGGAGAAACTTGCTGTGAGAGGTCAGAAAATCTTGGTTGGACTACACCACAGATATGAGCCTGGATGGGAGAGATGAGAGGCTCATTCACAGGGGAGGCTGATTCAGGGTTGCTCATATCATTGCCACAGAGTATCGACATGGAGACCCTAGTCTCCCCATTATAAACCTTAGGGCTTCAGATGTTGAGAAGCTGACCCAAAGCAAAGAGATGTCTTCAAGCAGTAACTTGACTTCATCTGTCTCCCGGATATCTCCTTTTCACCTCTATCCACCCATACACAGCCACAATCTGATGCACTTGGTAGGTAGGATTTCTATTACTGGGTTAAACACCACGACCAAAACCAACTTGGGCAGAAAGGGTTTACTTCTTACACAGTCCCTCACTGAGGGAAGCCCGGGTAGAAACTCAAGCTGGGCCAGAACCTGGAGGCAAGAATGGAAGCAGAGGCCATGGAGGGGTGCTGCTCACTGGCTTGGTCTCCATGACTTGCTCAGCTTTCTTTCTTTCTTTTTTTTTTTAATTTTTAATATTTTTATTACATATTTTCCTCAATTACATTTCCAATGCTATCCCAAAAGTCCCCCATAGCGCCCCCCACTTCCCTACCCACCCATTCCCATTCTTTTGGCCCTGGCATTCCCCTATATTGGGGCATATAAAGTTTGCAAGTCCAATGGGCCTCTCTTTCCATTGATGGCCGATTAGGTCATCTTTTGATACATATGCAGCTAGAGACAAGAGCTCCGGGGTTCTGGTTAGTACATCATGTTGTTCCAATAATAGGGTTGCAGATCCCTTTAGCTCCTTGGGTACTTTCTCTAGCTTCTCCATTGGGAGCCCTGTGATACATCCAATAGCTGACTGTGAACATCCACTCCTGTGTTTGCTAGGCCCCGGCATCGTCTCACAAGAGACAGCTATATTTGGGTCCTTTCAGCAAAATCTTGCTAGTGTATGCAATGGTGTGAGCGTTTAGAAGCTGCTTATGGGATGGATCCCCGGATACGGCAGTCTCTAAATGGTCCATCCTTTCATCACAGCTATGAACTTTGTCTCTGTAACTCCTTCCCTGGGTGTTTTGTTCCCAATTCTAAGAAGGTGCACAGTGTCCACACTTTGGTCTTCATTCTTCTTGAGTTTCATGCATTTAGCAAATTGTATCTTATATCTTGGGTTTCCTAAGTTTTGGGCTAATATCCACTTATCAGTGAATACATATTGTGTGAGTTCTTTTGTGATTGTGTTACTTCACTCAAGATGATGCCCTCCAGGTCCATCCATTTGGCTAGGAATTTCATAAATTCATTCTTTTTAATAGCTGAGTAGTACTCCATTGTGTAAATGTACCATAATTTCTGTATCCATTCCTCTGTTGAGGGACATCTGGGTTCTTTCCAGCTTCTGGCTATTATAAATAGGGCTGCTATGAACATAGTGGAGCATGTGTCCTTTTTACCGGTTGGGACATCTTCTGGATATAAGCCCAGGAGAGGTATTGCTGGATCCTCCGGTAGTACTATGTCCAATTTTCTGAGGAACCGCCAGACTGATTTCCAGAGTGGTTGTACAAGCTTGCAATCCCACCAACAATGGAGGAGTGTTCCTCTTTCTCCACATCCTCGCCAGCATCTGCTGTCACCTGAATTTTTGATCTTAGCCATTCTGACTGGTGTGAGGTGGAATCTCAGGGTTGTTTTGATTTGCATTTCCCTGATGATTAAGGATGTTGAACATTTTTTCAGGTGCTTCTCTGCCATTCGGTATTCCTCAGGTGAGAATTCTTTGTTCAGTTCTGAGCCCCATTTTTTAATGGGGTTATTTGACTTTCTGGAGTCCACCTTCTTGAGTTCTTTATATATATTGGATATTAGTCCCTTATCTGATTTAGGATAGGTGAAGATCCTTTCCCAATCTGTTGGTGGTTTTTTTGTCTTATTGATGGTGTCTTTAGCCTTGCAGAAGCTTTGTAGTTTCATGAGGTCCCACTTGTCAATTCTCGATCTTACAGCACAAGCCATTACTGTTCTATTCAGGAATTTTTCCCCTGTGCCCATATCTTCAAGGCTTTTCCCCACTTTCTCCTCTATAAGTTTCAGTGTCTCTGGTTTTATGTGAAGTTCCTTGATCCACTTAGACTTGACCTTAGTACAAGGAGATAGGAATGGATCGATTCGCATTCTTCTACATGTTAACAACCAGTTGTGCCAGCACCATTTGTTGAAAATGCTGTCTTTCTTCCACTGGATGTTTTTAGCTCCCTTGTCGAAGATCAAGTGACCGTAGGTGTGTGGGTTCATTTCTGGGTCTTCAATTCTATTCCATTGGTCTATTTGTCTGTCACTATACCAGTACCATGCAGTTTTTATCACAATTGCTCTGTAGTAGAGCTTTAGGTCCGGCATGGTGATTCCACCAGAGGTTCTTTTATCCTTGAGAAGAGTTTTTGCTATCCTAGGTTTTTTGTTATTCCAGATGAATTTGCAGATTGCACTTTCTAATTCGTTGAAGAATTGAGTTGGAATTTTGATGGGGATTGCATTGAATCTGTAGATTGCTTTTGGCAAGATAGCCATTTTTACAATGTTGATCCTGCCAATCCATGAGCATGGGAGATCTTTCCATCTTCTGAGATCTTCTATAATTTCTTTCTTCAGAGACTTGAAGTTTTTATTATACAGATCTTTCACATCCTTAGTTAGAGTCACGCCAAGATATTTAATATTATTTGTGACTATTGAGAAGGGTGTTGTTTCCCTAATTTCTTTCTCAGCCTGTTTATTCTTTGTGTAGAGAAAGGCCATTGATTTGTTTGAGTTAATTTTATATCCAGCTACTTCACCGAAGCTGTTTATCAGGCTTAGGAGTTCTCTGGTGGAATTTTTAGGGTCACTTATATATACTATCATATCTGCAAAGAGTGATATTTTGACTTCATCTTTTCCAATTTGTATCCCTTTGATCTCCTTTTGTTGTCGAATTGCTCTGGCTAGGACTTCAAGTACAATGTTGAATAGGTATGGAAAAAGTGGACAGCCTTGTCTAGTCCCTGATTTTAGAGGGATTGCTTCAAGCTTCTCACCATTTACTTTGATGTTGGCTACTGGTTTGCTGTAGATTGCTTTTATCATGTTTAGGTATGGGCCTTGAATTCCTGATCTTTCCAAGACTTTTATCATGAATGGGTGTTGGATCTTGTCAAATGCTTTTTCCGCATCTAACGAGATGACCATGTGGTTTTTGTCTTTGAGTTTGTTTATATACTGGATTACGTTGATGGATTTCCGTATATTGAACCATCCCTGCATCCCTGGGATGAAACCTACTTGGTCAGGATGGATGATTGTTTTGATGTGTTCTTGGATTCGGTTAGCAAGAATTTTATTGAGGATTTTTGCATCAATATTCATAAGGGATATTGGTCTGAAGTTTTCTATCTTTGTTGGGTCTTTTTGTGGTTTAGGTATCAGAGTAATTGTGGCTTCATAGAATGAGTTGGGTAGAGTACCTTCTGTTTCTATTTTGTGGAATAGTTTGTGAAGAACTGGGATTAGATCTTCTTTGAAGGTCTGATAGAACTCTGCACTAAACCCATCTGGTCCTGGGCTTTTTTTAGTTGGGAGACTATTAATGACTGCTTCTATTTCTTTGGGGGATATAGGGCTGTTTAGATCATTAACCTGATCTTGATTCAACTTTGGTACCTGGTATCTGTCTAGGAACTTCTCCATTTCATCCAGGTTCTCCAGTTTTGTTGAGTATAGCCTTTGGTAGAAGGATCTGATGGTGTTTTGGATGTCTTCAGGATCTGTTGTTATGTCTCCTTTTTCATTTCTGATTTTGTTAATTAGGATGCTTTCCCTGCGCCCTCTAGTAAGTCTGGCTAAGGGTTTATCTATCTTGTTGATTTTCTCAAAGAACCAGCTCCTTGATTGGTTGATTCTTTGAATAGTTTTTCTTGTTTCCACTTGGTTGATTTCGCCCCTGAGTTTGATTATTTCCTGCGGTCTACTCCTCTTGGGTGAATTTGCTTCCTTTTGTTCTAGTGCTTTTAGGTATGTTGTCAAGCTGCTAATGTGTGCTCTCTCTAGTTTCCTTTTGGAGGCACTCAGAGCTATGAGTTTTCCTCTTAGAAATGCTTTCATTGCGTCCCATAAGTTTGGGTATGTTGTGGCTTCATTTTCATTGAACTCTAAAAAGTCCTTAATTTCTTTCTTTATTCCTTCCTTGACCAAGGTATCATTGAGAAGAGTGTTGTTCAGTTTCCATGTGAAGGTTGGCTTTCTATTATTTATTTTGTTATTGAAGATCAGCCTTAGTCCATGGTGATCTGATAGGATGCATGGGACAATTTCAATATTTTTGTATCTGTTGAGGCCTGTTTTGTGACCAATTATGTGGTCAATTTTGGAGAAGGTACCATGAGGTGCTGAGAAGAAGGTATATCCTTTTGTTTTAGGATAGAATGTTCTGTAGATATCTGCCAGATCCATTTGATTCATAATTTCTCTTAGTTTCTCTGTGTCCCTGTTTAGTTTCTGTTTCCATGATCTGTCCATTGGTGAAAGTGGTGTGTTGAAGTCTCCCACTATTATTGTATGAGGTGCAATGTGTGCTTTGAGATTTACTAAAGTTTCTTTAATGAATGTGGCTGCCTTTGTATTTGGAGCATAGATATTCAGGATTGATAGTTCCTCTTGGAGGATTTTACCTTTGATGAGTATGAAGTGTCCCTCCCTGTCTTTTTTAATGACTTTGGGTTGGAAGTCAATCTTATCAGATATTAGAATGGCTACTCCAGCTTGTTTCTTCATACCATTTGCTTGGAAAATTGTTTTCCAGCCTTTCATTCTGAGGTAGTGTCTATCTTTTTCTCTGAGATAAGTTTCCTGTAAGCAGCAAAATGTTGGGTCTTGTTTGTGTAGCCAGTTTGTTAGTCTATGTCTTTTTATCGGGGAGTTGAGTCCATTGATATTAAGAGATATTAAGGAAAAGTAATTGTTGTTTCCTGTTATTTTTGTTGTTAAAGTTGGCATTCTGTTCTTGTGGCTGTCTTCTTTTAGGTTTGTTGAGGGATTACCTTCTTGTTGTTTCTAGGGCATGGTTCCTGTCCTTGTATTGGTTTTTTTCTGTTATTATCCTTTGAAGGGCTGGATTTGTGGAGAGATAATGTGTGAATTTGGTTTTGTCGTGGAATACTTTGGTTTTTCCATCTATGTTAATTGAGAGTTTGGCTGGGTATAGTAGCCTGGGCTGGAATTTGTGTTCTTTTAGTGTCTGTATAACATCCGTCCAGGATCTTCTGGCTTTCATAGTCTCTGGTGAAAAATCTGGTGTAATTCTGATAGGCTTGCCTTTATATGTTACTTGGCCTTTTTCTCTTACTGCTTTTAGTATTCTATCTTTATTTAGAGCATTTGTTGTTCTGATTATTATGTGTCGGGAGGTATTTCTTTTCTGGTCCAGTCTATTTGGAGTTCTGTAGGCTTCTTGTATGTTCATGGGCATCTCTTTCTTTAGATTTGGGAAGTTTTCTTCTATAATTTTGTTGAAGATGTTTGCTGGTCCTTTGAGTTGAAAATCTTCATTCTCATCCACTCCTATTATCCGTAGGTTTGGTCTTCTCATTGTGTCCTGTATTTCTTGGATGTTTTGAGTTAGGATCTTTTTGCATTTTACATTTTCCTTGATTTTTGTGCCAATGTTCTCTATGGAATCTTCTGCACCTGAGATTCTCTCTTCCATCTCTTGTATTCTGTTGCTGATGCTGGTATCTATGGTTCCAGGTTTCTTTCCTAGGGTTTCTATCTCCAGTGTTGCCTCATTTTGGGTTTTCTTTATTGTGTCTACTTCCCTTTTTAGGTCTAGTATGGTTTTGTTCATTTCCATCATCTGTTTGGATGTGTTTTCCTGTTTTTCATTAAGGACTTCTACCTGTTTGATTAGGTTATCCTGTTTTTCTTTAAGGATTTGAAACTCTTTAGCTGTGTTCTCCTGCAATTCTTTAAGGGATTTTTGTGCTTCCTCTTTAATGTCTTCTACCTGTTTACCAGTGTTCCTTTGTATTTCTTTAAGTGTGTTATTAAAGTCCTTCTTGAAGTTCTCTACCATCATCAGGAGATATGCTTTTAGATCCGTGTCTAGCTTTTCCGGTGTGTTGGGGTGCCCTGGACTGGGCGAAGTGGGAGTGCTGGGTTCTGATGATGGTGAGTGGTCTTGGTTTCTGTTAGTAAGATTATTACGTTTACCTTTCGCCATCTGGTAATCTCTGGGGTTAGTTGTTGTCGTTGTCACTGTTTAAAGATTGGAGCAGAAGCTGTGTTCCACTCACCAGCAGTCTCAAAATCCTGTGGCGGGGGTCGTGGGTAGCTGGCAGTACCCCGGTTCTGGTCCAGCCGGAAGAGGCCTGTGGTCCTACTCAGGCCGGTTTTCTGCTTCCCTAACTAATGCAGTCTCAGGTCCTGCATGCAATTGGATTGGAGCAGAAGCTGTGTTCCACTCTCCAGAAGTCTTAAGATCCTGTGGCGGGTGTTGTGGGTAGCTGGCGAGTGTCAGCCGACCCTGTGCCCTAGCTACCCTGGTGCTTTTCTGACCGCAAGAGCGCTTTCTTTCTTTCTTTCTTTCTTCCTTTCTTTCTTTCTTTCTTTCTTTCTTTCTTTCTTTCTTTCTTTCTCTTTCTCTTTCTCTTTCTCTTTCTCTTTCTCTTTCTCTTTCTCTTTCTCTTTCTCTTTCTCTTTCTCTTTCTCTTTCTCTTTCTCTTCCTCTTTCTCTTTCTCTTTCTCTTTCTCTTTTTTTCTTTTTCTTTTTTCTTTTTTCTTTTTTGTATGTTTTTTCCTTATAAGATATTTTCTTTATTTACATTTCAAATGTTATCCCCTTTCCTGGTTTCCCCTCCTAAAACCCCCTATCCCATCCCCCCCTTCCCCCTGCTTACCAACCCACCCACTCCCACTTCCTTGTCCTGGTATTCTCCTACACTGGGGCATCAAGCCTACACAGGACCAAGGGCCTCTCCTCCCATAGATGTCCAACAAGGCCCTCCTCTGCTACATATGCAGCTGGAGCTATAGGCCCTTTCATATGTATTCTTTGGTTGGTGATTTAGTCCCTGGAAGCTCTAGAGTACTGGTTAGTTCATATTGTTATTCCTCCTATGGGGCTGCAAGCTCCTTCAGCTCCTTCGGTCCTTTCTCTAGCTCCTCCATGGGGGACCTAGTGCTCAGTGCATTGGTTGGCTGAGAGCATCCACCTTAGTCATCATGGAAATGCAAATCAAAATAACTCTGAGATTCCACCTCACACCAGTCAGAATGACTAAGATCAAAAATTCAGGTGACAGCAGATGCTGGTGAGGATGTGGAGAAAGAGGAACACTCCTCCACTGCTGGTGGGATTGCAAGCTTGTACAACCACTCTGGAAATCAGTTGGGTGGTTCCTCAGAAAGTTGGACATAGTGCTACTGGAGGAGGGACCCAACTAAACCACTCCTGGGCATAGACCCAGAAGATGCTCCAATATGTAATACATAGCAGCCTTATTTATAATAGCCAGAAGCTGGAAAGGACACAGCCTGCTTTACCACCAGCTTAGGCGTGGTACCGCCCACATGGAGTTGAACCCTCCCCCATCAATTATCAATCAAGAAAATGTACCACAGGCTTGCTCACGGGCCATTCTGGAGAGGGCATTTTCTTAACTGGGGTTCCTTCTTTCAAACTGATTCTAGCTTGTGTCAGGTTGACATGAAACTGGCCAGCACCGGCAGGAATTCCAAATAGTTACTGTGAAAGTCAACGAAAACAGAACAAACAGAAAACAAAACAAAAGAAAAAAAGTCAAGTAAAACAAACACAAGTCAACTTCAAATGCTTTAGTTAGAAAACTTCCCTGTGTTACATAATGTTTTAAAGTTTAGACTTTTCTTCCTAAATTTAATTAATGCTTAATTTAAAAAACACAGACAGCCTTTTACACATTCAAGCTTATTGGGCAAAAAGTATGTGGGTTGACAGGCAAAAGGCCATTTATTTATTCAGAGCAAAAAGCAGTTTATATGCTTTTTCTGGTTGGCATTATCTATTTATCCACCGTGTATGTGTTGTAAGTCCAGAGGCTTTCACTAAAAATGTTTTTTATTAAAATTGAAATCTTAAAAATAACATTGTAAATTTATAGTCCGCCTAATTCAAAAGATGTTAAAACTAGGGCTGGAGAGATGGCTCAGTCATTAACGGCCAGGCTTACAACCCAAAAGATAAAATTTGATAAAACTAATTGTTGATATTTTTTGGAATCTCAACATTGATTATATCATCCTGTTGCACTCATTTTAATTTCCCATGCTATGAAAAATATTCTATTGTTATAATGATCAATAGTGAAGATTTATTATTGAATTGAGACAATAGATTGATTATATATATATATATATATGTATATATATATATATATATATATATATATATATATATATATATTTGTTTTGTTTTTTCAAGACAGGGTTTCTCTGTATAGACCTGGCTGTTCTGGAACTCACTCTGTAGACCAGGCTGGCCTTGAACTCAGAAATCTGCCTGCCTCTGCCTCCCAAGTGCTGGGATCAAAGGCATGCGCCACTACTTCCTGGCTTATGAGATTCTTTCATATGTATTGAACATGATCATATGACTCTTGGATGAACCACTGCAGTCATGCATGTACTGTAATGGTATTTCATTCCACATGCACATGTTACATATATATTAATCAGTGGTTGCTACAAGCTCCCTGGGATTAACTCATCTGTCAGTGTAGTTTATATTCCATAGAAATAGTGCCTGGACCACAGCTAACATTGGAAGTGATCTTCCTGGAGCAATTTATGAGCTCTACTCTAAGAGCTTAGTGTTTTTAGTGATGTTGCCTGTATCACTTGTGGCTGAGAATAAACTAACCGCTGGTGAGAAAGACTAAGCCTGTTTAGGTGTATAGCTCCAGGCTCTTCCTCAGTACAGCTTCCATGAAAGAAGAGAGCTTTGGACAGACATTTGATCTTCTGTTAGGAGAATCTAACAGATGAAAGCTGAGAGAACCTTTGAGATGTCACTCAGCAAAACTGTTAAGTTTCAAAAGTTTTAAAAAACAGAGTCATGGGATGTCCATGGAGAATAGCAACCCTTTGACTAAACAAACAACAGATAACACATCATACTCGATTCCTTTTTTGGGAAATTCATAATTAATATAACAAAGGCTTAGAGATTCCATGCAAAAGAAAGGGTCTGTTTTAATTTAGTTTTGCCTAGCTCTTTTCAAACAAACTTGACAGTGTATAAATATATATATATCCTCAAAATAGGTTATAGAATTATAGGCTGTAATATTGACCTTTCATGGGTTTTTTTTTCTAGAGAAATATTGATTTGCTGAAAAATTGCAACTGTGCTATTTTTTTTGTCCTTTACATAAGGTATTTAAAACAAATACTTTCCAGTTTACCTTCCCATATATACTTAAATATAACAGGAGTTTAGCAGCCATGGATCAGAAACCATTTAAAAACTAGATTTGCTTCTGTTTAATTAAGATAATATTTTGAGACTACCGATATATTTATATTTCCATGCTTATTACTTATAAGTTATGAAGAGGACAAAGATGAACCAAGGATCTAATATCACAGGGCAGAAGCATGTTAGGGTAAGTCTGATGTTATTAAGCCTTGGTCAAGTCTTATTTACAGTTCTGAGCATGCTAACAATCATTTGTCTCTAATGTATTTTCATAGATAATTTTCTACCTTGTATTACTTATCTCCTATATATAAGAAATTATCCCCAGATTTAATAGCTCAAACAATAAACATTATTATTTCACATTGTCAGAGACAGGAGCGGGGTATGGTTTAGTTGGCTCCTCTGGCCCAGGGCCTGTCACAAGGCTGCACCCTAAGTATTGACAGGGACTGTTGTTACTTCAGGCTCAGGGAGGATCCTTTCCTAAGTTCATGCAAGTGCTTATTGGCAGGATTTAGTTCCTTGTGACTAGTGCAGAGGGCCCTTTAGCAGCTTACCAGCCACTGGCAGGGAGGCTCACTCCATCTTTCCTTACTTGGATCTTCTCATAAGGCAGCTTACGTCATGGCAGCTGGCTTTCATCATGTAAAACAGGTCGGGGAACGAGAAAGGGTGGGTAAGATGGAAGCCGGTCTTATGTAACCGCGTCTCAAATGGCAATCCCATCCAATTTGTCACTTTTTGTTTGTTAGATACAGGTTGCTAGGAAGCCCACACTCAATGGGTGTATGTGACTGGAGGCTGTGGATACCAGGAAGTGAAGGCGCCATCTTAGAAACTGCGTGGTTCCTGTATTAGCCACTGGTCCTTAGAGTGAGGATGCTCCACAAAACGAAGCAGTGCTTTGGGAGATGTTGACAGTGGTCTGTCTGGCCCTGTGATTGTAAGCCCACACACTGGAATCTAGTGAAGTGGTTACAGCTGCACTTGTAGAGTTGATATAAAAGAGAACACTGTATTTGTCTAGAAAGTACTCATTGCCGGGCGTGGTGGCGCACGCCTTTAATCCCAGCACTCGGGAGGCAGAGGCAGGCGGATTTCTGAGTTCGAGGCCAGCCTGGTCTACAGAGTGAGTTCCAGGACAGCCAGGGCTATACAGAGAAACCCTGTCTCGAAAAACCTAAAAAAAAAAAAAAAAAGAAAAAAAAGAAAGTACTCATTGACACCTCTGCACGGCAAGAAGATGTAGAGAAAGCAAGTGTCAATATTTAGTGTCCAGGCCAGCACCACCTAATGGAATTGTGGAGCTGGTTGGGCCAAGTAGAGTCAATTATATCTAGATGTCCTAAAGCTAGGAGCATCCACAGAAGTCTATGTTTCATTCAATTGCAATGCAGAAGGTTTTAAAGAACACTGGAACTTGTTTCCAAGAAACAAATTATCTCAAAATGTTGTGGCTTCAAACACTAAGGATTTGTGGCTCACAGAATCTGAGTCTGAATGGGGAGCAGTTTGGCCAGGGTTATCTATCTGGCTCAGGGTAATTCATAAAGTTTCACTTAAGATTTCATTAAGGATTTCAGACATCTGAAGGCATCAGAGTGTCAGGACTCACCTCTGAGATGGTGCAACACACAGCTGTTAGCAGGAGGCCTTGGGTCCCTGCTACATGCACTTCTCTCTAGGAGTGCTCAAGTCCCCACATGCCGCTGTGACATCTGGCTTCCCTTAGAGATTGAACCAAGACAAAGAAACAAGAGGAAGTCAGATAATCTTTCATGAGTTACTCTGGAAAAGCCCCTAGTCAGTCACTTTGGGCACATGGTGTTCATTCAGTTTAGTCCTTTGGTTCAGTCCATCCTCGGGGGTGAGGGAGTAAGGACGCCTCAGTTCTAAAAGGCAAAGTGCCAAAAATTCTCAGACAAAGCTCAGGGTCATCGCAAGGCTGTGGGTACACTTCTTGACAGAATGAACATCTAAACCACCGTGAAAAGCTAAGCTGTGCATCTGATCGCACAGCAGAGTGAC
Source organism: Mus caroli (assembly GCF_978045245.1). Taxonomy (NCBI): domain Eukaryota; kingdom Metazoa; phylum Chordata; class Mammalia; order Rodentia; family Muridae; genus Mus; species Mus caroli. The sequence goes on along the minus strand of NW_028227256.1, from coordinate 148,536,076 downwards.
TGTAGATAAAGAAAATGAGTTCGAGGACTCTCAGAAGACAGATCTAATGTGGATGTTTTCACCAGAAGTAATGAATACTGAATGAGGATTCTTAAAAGACAAAACAAAACAAAAACATCAGCTTCTAAGCTTAATAGAAATAACCCTGTTGTTGATCAGAAACATGTTTTAAGAATAAAATGATTTCCTTTTTATAAACTGACAAGTAAATTACTCTCAGATATTAAAAACTAATTACAAGGCTAGGCTTTGACTTGTGGGATAATTTTTTTTTTTTTAGGTCAGATATCAAAACAGCAGCTGGGCTGGCAGTATAGGCTTATAATTTTAGCTCTTGGAGCTGAGGCAGAATTGAACACAAGTTAAGGTCCAGCTTGGGCTACATGGTAAGTTTGAGGCCAGCCTGGGTAATTTAACAAGACCATTTCAAAACAAGCACTCAAACAAACAAACAAACAAACAAATCAAAATTGTAAATGTTAGCCCAATGTACTTCTATGTGGAAAGTGAGAAGAGGGTGCATGAGACTAGGAATCTAGTTTATGTTCACAATAAATAGTTAGCTCTTAAGAACTAAATGACTCAAAATGATTTACAATGTAATTTCATTTTAAGTTCAGATTAAATTCAGATCAACCTGAATTCAGATCCCCAGAACCCACATTAAAAAAAAAATGTGGTAGCACACTCCAGTAACCTCAGAGCTGAGAGTCTAAAGGGGGGGAGGTGTGGCGCAAGGAGGAGGAGGAGGAGGAGGAAGAGGAGGAGGAAGAGGAGGAAAAGGAGGAGGAGGAAGAGGAAGAGGAGGAGGAGGAAGCTGCAGCAGCAGCAGGATTGCTGAGGTTTTCTGGCTGCCAGCTGAGCTGAACAATGGAGAGTTCCAGATCTCTCTGTGAGGGAACTCATGGGAATAAGACTATCATATCTGTATGCCTAGGCTGGGGAGCCTTTGAACACACGGAGAAAAAAATGCACACACAATTTACATATTTCTTTAACTCTAACACATCATTCTGTTACCTGCATTTTCAAGAGGCTGAAAGAACTGCTATGTATCAACAGAGGTCAGATAAAAACAATTATGGACCCAAAGTTGAATTTACACTTGTTGCTAAGCTGCTACTTTCCAGGAGCTCTTAGCATGGAAATCAGTCCTTATGCCACTCATCTCGATTCCTGAAATGGAGCACGGAAGGAGAATGAATGAGTGATTATAAGAAATGCAGAAAAGTGTCACGCTTCCCTCCCTGCCTCCCTCTGACCCTCCCTCCCTCCCTTCCCTCTCCCTGCCCCCCTTCCTCCCTTCCATCTCTTCCTTCCCTTCCTCCTCTCTTCTATCCTTCCTTCTCCCCTCCCTCCCTTCATTCCCCCCTCCCTCCTGCCCCCCCTTTCTCTTCCTTCCTTTCTCTTCCAGTCATTGTAGGTTGGGACTGTGTCTGAAGTCTTGGGTAGCCTTCACTTTAACCAACCTTCCCAGAAAGTGCACACTTTACACAGAGAGCTTCTTTTCCTTAGCCAAGCACTTTGAAGACATTTCTACTCCTAAGAAGACTTTATGGGAATAGTTTAGCTTATTACATCTGACTAGTTTTTCTTGGCTTTTACCTCTCATGAGTAGGTATGGTCCCCACTACAAATATTTGTTTTATCTCAAATGTCAATATGGCTTCCAGCAGGGACCCATTTCTCACATCTTTCCAAGTTCTACCTCCAGTTTAGATTGAAAAGCCTTGGAGAGAGGGGACATATTCATCTGATTAGCTGTCTTAACCTCAGTGTCAGGGAGAGACATTTATATGTAGTGACTATCAAATATTTATTGAAAAATGAAGTGCCATTTATAAAGACACAATTGATCAGCTAACATTAAGATAGCTATGATAAAATGCTACTAACCAAAGCTTAGTTTCCTTAGGTTCGAGTTGCCTGATATTGGGATCCTGAATGTACTTGTTTTTGAGTCATAGATCTGTCTTTAGCCTATAAATTATAATATTTAAGGCTGAGGAAAGTAAGTTGTCAGTGCCCCACCTTACACCTTGATTGACTGTGAAGCTGGGGGTAGATACAAATCTTCCTTGTAATAAAACTTTCCAGAAAGCAGATTGCTGTCAGTATGCAAATACATGACTTAAACACACAATCTAGTCTAGCAATTATGAAAAATATTGTTGAAATATAATTTTACTCCATGGAAAATGTTTAAGGAGACTTTCTTTTCAATATTTCCCAAAAGTTTTTCATCTTTACTGTGTCTTTTTCCTTTTAATGTTATGTCATATGCTCTATTGATTAGCATTGAAAACATTCATTCTCAGGTTAAATATTGAATTTTACATTCCAATTAGTCATACCACCAAGGAATAATTTTTTAAAGTTAAAATGTAATTACATCATTTCCTTTCTTTTCCTCCATCCAACCCTTCCCATGGCTGTTGCATTAGTTTCTCCTACCCCTCCTTAAGCTCTAGGAACAGGCCATGCTACCAACCCTGTGCCCAGGGTCCCTTGGATCAATAGATGAAAAACATAGACACACATGTTGTTCAATTTCAACCTGCCCTAATGGCTCAATTTCTGGGCACTTCTAATCAGCTGTGGCTATCGTGCCCTTCCCAATACTCTTAGTTCCGCACCCTAAATCTGCCCTCAGCTTTTGTTGCTCAGTTACCTTTAGTCCCAGCTCAGCATCCTAACCTCCCACCTGGAGAAGCAGCCTAACTCTGCTCTGTCCAAGATCTCACATAGCTGGCCACCTTTTCTTCCTCTGAAGCATGGCGAAAATTCTTTTTCTCCCTTTGCATCTCCTCCCTCTCCTGCAGGATCCAGAAGTCCCACCTCTTTCCTTCTGCCCAGTAATTGGCCCCTGGCATCTTTATTGATAGATCAAGAACCAATTGGGGAACAGGACCTTAGCATCAGACCCACCTGCTACACATAGTTCCCTCATCTTGTTTGTTCTCTAATTATTGTTATACACACATATGTACATAAATATATAAATACAACTTGCTCAGTCTGACCAGGGTTGACCAGTTACCATTGCGTGATCAACTGCAGGTGGCGGTGGGTGTAGCGGGGCTCATCCCAGAGAAGGCTATTTCTTCCACTGTCAGCATTTCTTAGACACCTGTAGTCTTTCTTCCTTTCATGTAAGCATATTTATTGGTGTTGCACTTCTTTGGGTCTTCTTTAGGTGGCCATCTGCTAAGGTATCATCAATGAGGCTTCTTTGTCATTTCTAGGAAACAAAATTTCATGCCAGATTTCTTAGTCTTATGGCTCTTATATTCTTTCCATTGCCCTTTCTGCAACATTCCCTGAGGCTTAGAGGTGCAGAAATTGTGTTGTAGATTTATCCATTTGGGCTGGGCTCCCCATGATCTCTAAATTTTCACCAGAAGTGGTTTTCCGTAATGGTTCTGTCTATTGCAAAAAGGCTCTCTGATGAGAAACGAGAGCTACACTTATTTGTAGGTATAAGGGTAAGGATTTAGAAAGTAGTTAGGAGGGCTGGTGAGATGGCTCAGCGGCTAAGAGCACTGACTGCTCTTCTGAAGGTCCCGAGTTCAAATCCCATCAACCACATGGTGGCTCACAACCACCTGTAATGAGCTCTGAAGCCCTCTTCTGAAGACAGCTAGCTACAGTGTACTTATGTATAATAAATAAATCTTTAAAAAAAAAAGTAGTTAGGAAGTCCATTGATATAATAGAGTGATAGTCAAAGGTTCCTTCTAAGACCCCTCACTGTAAGAGATCCATGACCTACAAGTTGGATTTCTAGTACCAGGTGTGATCTCCCTCTTACTGAGCAGAGCAATTAGTCAGCTGTTGGTTACCAGCAAGACAGGAGCGCCACTGTTGAACCCTTAGGGTTATCTTGCCATGCTGATCATTACCGTGGATCACTGATGTCACAGTTGGGTAGGACTATTGCTGCTTTCCTCTCATGGGGGCTTACAGAGCACCCTTCAGTACTTTGAAAGCTAGTCCTTAAAGTAGCGTTTGCATCAGATGCAGTGTGAATCCTTCAAGTTCTTATGTCCAAACTGAACGGTGTCTTCAGCAATAGGGGCTTACCTCTAACCACCACCTGTATTATTTTGAGATTCCAGTGACAACAACTGGAAAGTGAGCTTCTCATGTCTGTTTCTGGGATTTTTCATTGGCTAGTCTATGACTCTTGGTGGGAGTATTGTCAGCCCAAGTGTTATAGCTTCATTTAAAACACACACACACATACACAGAGATATCACATGTAAATAATTATATATTTACATGTGTTATATGTTTTGTTATTTTTTATGGCTTTTTAAAACATTCTAAGTGTTTTCCCCTTAACCCCTCTCCTGTATCACAACACAAATTGTGGTTCATTTCTTCTTCTCTTCATCTGTACTGATAGCATATTCACATATTGAGTATTTAAAATTCCTCAGTGAATCCACAATAGAACTTTTTCTTACAAAAATTTTGATTTGTATTTTCACAACAGCATTCTTTTGTGTGTGGTACAAATTTATACTCCTCTTTCTTGGTGCCAATTTTGGGGGCTATTTTATTGGGATCTTATATCTACTACCCTTCCAACCCCTCAGGACTAGGTAGGAGACAAAGGAGGTTAGAGGTTGTCTTAGGGTTTTACTGCTATGAACAGACACCATGATCAAAACAACATTTAATTAAGGCTGGCTTATAGGTTCAGAGGTTCTGTCCATTATCATCAAGGCAGGAGGACGGCAGCATCCAGAAAGGCATGGTGCAGGAGGAGCTGAGAGTTTTACCTCTTTATCTGAAGGCTACTAGGAGAAGTCTGACTCACAAGTAGTTAGGAGGAGAATCTTAAAGTCCACACCCACAGTGACATACTTCCTCCAACAAGGCCACACCCACTCCAACAAGGCCACACCCATTCCAACAAGGTCACACCTCTTAATAGTGCCACTCCCCCAAGCACATACAAACCATCACAGAAGGGCAAGGGAGCACAGACCACTTTAGACTACTTCCTGCTCATTGGGGCTTTGAGTTCCTTAAGGCAAATCCAATCTTTGTTTTCAGGACATCTCCAACCAGCAATCCAGCCATCCAGCCATCCAGCCATCCAGCCATCCAGCCATCCAGCCATCCAGCCATTCAGCCATCCAGCCGTCTAGCATCAGCAAATCTACAAACTAGCAATCAACCAGAAATTCAGCCATCAACCAGCAATCAACAACCAATAAATCTACCAGCAAGCCAGGAACAACCAGCAGACCAGCAATACAGCAATAGCAAATGCAGCAGCAGGAACCAGCAGCAGGAGAGCAGCAGCCACCACATCCCCTCTTGGGGGTCTTGCATTTATACCCTCTCAAGAGTTCCCAGAATTTCAAACATAAACTATCTGTAGCTGGCAAAAATCATACCCCTCGTAGAGCACAAGGCAATTTTCATTAGCAGCTGTGGACAATCTGAAGCCCGATATCCCACACCTGGGATAAAAATAAAACCACATTCACATAACAGTTTTTAAAGAAACCAAAATTCCCACTCTCCTCCTCCTTTTCCTCCTCCTCCTCCTCTTCCTCCTCCTCCTCCCCTTCCTCCTTCTCCCCTTCCCTTTCCCCTTCCCCTTTCTCTTCCCCTTCCCCTTCTTTGTCTTTTATGTACTAGAAGCTGTGTTTTAATGGCAGGGGCTGATGGATTCCACAGATCCATCTTTGAGGCTGGAGTCAGAGCAGCTGTTTCTGTAATGGCCCCATCAGTCTGTTGAGGTTTGGTCTCTCTGTCTATTGTAATGCTAAGTGCTGACCCCCCCCCCAAAAAAAATCTGGAGTCTGCACAAAGACTCTAAGTGACCCTGCCCCCAAGTTATTTCTGATTGGTAAATAAAGATGCCGACAGCTAATAGTTGGGCATAAGAGACATAAGTGGGGTTTGTGTTTCCCATTGCTTGGGGTTGGAGGAGGATGACAAGGAGAAAAAGAAGGTGCAGGAGGAGGAAGGGGAAGCAGCCATGGGTTAGGTGAGCCATAAAATGTGTCCCTAAGGGCTGGCTAACTGGAGTTAAGAGCAGCCCAGATGAAGCATAGTAAGTAAAAATTCGGGGTTATTGATAGGAAAGTGGAATCTAATAGCACAGAGAACAGATAGCTGCCCATGTCTTGTGCTGTTTACGGCTTATTGTAAATATAAAGGTTGGGTGTGTCTTTTATCCAGGAACTACATGGGCAAAGGCAAGGTAGAAACCCTGGGTCAGGATTACATATCTCTACAACAACGTCTATTTTCCCACTTCCCTTTAAAATGTCCTATTGAGACCCTTCAGAACTCATGGGGGCCAAAGAAAGAAAGCCTGTGTCTCACAGAAACACCTCTGCTATTACTTATCCACAGGCTAGCATTTGTCTGTTTAAGTTGACTTTGCCAGTGTGCACAGCAGTGAATCTCATTGGAATCTGTCCTGGGCATCTTCTCTGCCTCATCATAAGCAGAGTCATTTCCTTTCAGTAAATATTTGGAAACCCATTCAACGGCCTCCTCAGCTGCAGTTTGTGTCTGGCTGGGATGACCAAGGAGGTTTGTGTAGGTGCTTGTGTGTGGTTAGGTTGTTCTGCCCTCTTTTATTTTTCTCTGAAAAGCTTTTTGAAAATAAATCTTAAATATAGGATCTGGAGAAAGGGGGTGTTTTCAGACTGTCATCTTGGTTCTAATCAGAAAAGAGGTTTCCAAGTCAGAATTAGTGGTGGGAAAAGAGTCTAAGAAATGGTCTGGGGAGGCTGGAGGAAGATTCTCTCACTGAGGTGGCTACTAGTGTAGCTGTGTCACTCTTTCCCTTGCCAGTTTTACTAGGCATAATTGTATATATTTTTAAAAAAACTGTGCATGTTTAATGTCTACAGTTATTGTGGCGAAAGAACTTTCCAACTCGATAGAAGAGAAAGCAGTACCAGCTAAAATTAAACATCTCACCTCCCGTGTCCCTGTCACCAATGCTGGAGAAGTGAAGGATTTGGGGTGTCCTGTCTGAGGAGCCAGGGATGAGTCCCTGGAGGTATAGACCTATCCACTGCCTCCTCTATCTGAATGGCCTCCTCAGAATCTCCTGCCCCATCTGCCTCATCACTATTGCTCCAAGACCAGAACTTGGGTCAGAAACAAGGGCTCTCAGCAAGAGATGCAGGAGCCTCCAAGTTTCACTGATTGATCTGAGGCAATCTTAGTAAGAACCGAATAAATGCTTCTTAGTTGAAATCTCAGTGGTAAGGGAACCCAAATAAAGGGCTAGACATACATTGATAGAACCTGACAGCCTTAAGGAATCAAATGTCCTTAAGCTGACCTGCTTTTGAAGGGGAGAACGATTTACCATCAAATCTTAAAACTATAGGAGCATATACAAAACAAAACAGAAATAAAACAATAACAATGCATGACCGAGAAAGAATGTATGTGAGGAACTGACTGGTGTCGGGTATGTCTTTTGACTTCAAGATGTCTATCTTGCAGAAAGACCATTATCAAGAGCATTCTAGGGTAACCTTTCTATCCTCAGATTTTATCATCAACTTAACACAACCCAGAGACGCCTGGGGAGGGAGAGTCTCAATTGTATGATTCCCTAGATCAAATTGGCCTGTGGCCATGTCTGTAGGGAATTGTCTTGATTCTTGATTGATGGGGGAGAGCTCAGCCCACTGTGGGCAGTGCAACCTCAGACAAGGTGGCCCTGGCTTGCATAAGAAAGCAAGCTGAGCAATAGCTCAAGACAGCAAAGCAGCAGGCAGGGGGGTGGGGTGGGGAGTGGTGTTTCCTTCCTGGTTCCTGCCTCTGCTTCTGCTTGAGTTCCTGCCCTGATTTCCCCATGATTTAGGCTGTGATCTGGAAGAGGAAGATGAAATTAACCCTTTCATCCCTTAACCGCTTCTGGTCAGTGTTTTATCATCGCAACAGAAAACAAGCTAGTGTCCCTTCCTAAGCCTAGTCATGTAAAAGAAAAGTTGCCCCTCGTTTTATAAATATGTGTGTTGTGTGCACTTCAAGCCAGATAACAGAGAAGTCACCTCTTCGAGCACCTATTGCCAGTGTAATTATTGTTGGTTTTTTAATTACTTTTGATAACAGCTATTGTTTAATATTCAGTGTGTCAAGCTAAAGCTTTTCTTTTAGCGGAGAGGAGACTGAGTTCATAGCTGTTTTGTTTCTGTGTTGCTTAGTCTACTCCCATGCCATTTGTGGCTCATATAAGCTTTCCTTAGTTCCCTTTATGCCTTTATGGCTGACTGTCTGAATCTCAAACAATGTCCATGGAGAATGCAAACTCATGGTTTTAGTCTTGCCTTTTATATACTGCTATGATCTTAAGGTTTGACTTTAACTTCTTCTGTCTCGCCTTCAATAAATCAAGTTTCCTTGCCAGGATAAAACAGCGCCATCCTATGGCTTGGAATGTTGTGTGTGATGATAATAGGATCCTGAATATTTCTGAACACTACGTATATCAATTTTTAGATTTCAACTCAAGGCTAACAACTAAGAGAGGAGTACACATTCTGAAGCCTAGACCTACCTTTTTATGATCTCAGCTGCCTAATATCTGTGGGCCTCAGACCTGCTCAGGTGCTGCCTCCGAACCTTGTAGACACCAGCTCTGGAGAAGGGAGGGTGAAGCTGAAATCTCAGGTCAGCCTGTTGATCTGGAGCAAGCTTCTTAACTTTCTGACATCTCATTTCTCCTTCCATAAAAATGAAGCCATTAACACAAAGGTCAGACTTCTTGTCGTAGACTCACCTATAGCACCTGTCTGCATATCAAAACAACAGATTTTAGTAAATAGAACCAGATGAAGATTTCAGGAAACTGAGGTAGGGACGTGGCTGCACAAGCATTAGGATCTGAGTCTGGAGCTCTAGCACTTCTATAAAAGCCAGGTGCCGCGGCACAATCCTGTAACCCTGGGCTGGCAAGAGCAGGGACAAGTGGATCCCAGGGGCTCCCTGGCCAACCAGTCTCTTTTCTAAATGGCCAGCTCTAAATTCAGTACTGACTATATCTCAAAGCAGTAAGATGCGGTACTGTAGAAGATGCTCAAAACTGAGCTCTGGCCTCCACAGGTACATGCACAGTAAGCACACATGTGCACACACATGCACATAACACATGCACAATTCAAGAAACTGATAGTAGTTGACATTGTTAATCTAGCAAATGAAGTCATTTCTGAAGATAATGTAACTGGTGGACCCTGCAATACTCAAGGCAGGTTGTGTGAAATGGGAAGGAGTGGATAGTGTTCCAAACTGAAACTGCTCAGTCATGTTTTATTGACTTAAATACAACTCATCTCACATGCATCAGCAATTTTACCACACTGCACTCAAGACAGTCAAATGAATTAAACATTAGTGTGAAGAATAAATACAGAAATGCTTCTAATTGCACTAAACTCGTCTATATATAGTAAAACACCCTTCATATTGTGTACTACTTCTAACTGAGTAAATGTTTGACGTGAAGCCTAATTTAGCAAGACTTCAATTTCTCAATGGAAAACACTCTCTTCATCAGCGGTGACTGTAATTTCCCATATTAAATACCGTTTCTAACAGTGATTTGTTGAGGAAACCTCAATCCGTATACAGCCTATCTAATTACAATACTCTTTTGAAGCTGAATGGTTCTTAAGGATATCTTGTGATGGTTCCAAAATAATCCCTTCCAACCAGGTTAAAGAATTAGCCTCTGCAGGAGGAGTCTGAATTCAGAGTGCCTTGGGGTCACAAATTGTTTTATATTTATATAGTTATATATTTACCAAGTCCCTTACTTCTGTTTATGATCTGTGAAGATCCTGGTAACACAGAGGTGCCACCTGTCACCACCAACTTCTCTGCCAGTTGCTTCCAGGTGTCACTGGATACTGGAGAAGAATACCCAATACTAAAGTGGCCACTGATTTCTTGTTAAGATCTTGTTCAAAATGAAATCCCATACTGGAATCTTTTTGACATATAAAATCTTTCCATCTAATGGACACCCAACATTTGAGGGTGTAGAGGGATGCTCACTGTTTCTATCAACATTACATTTTGATGCTTAGAGTTTTAATATCCTCTAAGACACCTCCTAGGATTGAGCCCACCGCCAGGGGATAGTCTCTGTTCTTCAGCAGTAACAACGAGATTTCTGACTTCTTGTAAAAAAAAAACTGTTTCTCCTAGGAGGAATGGTCCCCAATAATTTAGAATGCAAATTCCCCTCTTTATATATAACATCAGGGCCTTTTTTTTTGTTTTTGTATCTGCAATGCTGAACTATTAATCCCAAGCATCAGAAGAACCAAGGGTAAGATAGGTGTGACCTAAGAATATATACATGAAGTAATGCCTCTCTCTCTTAAGTTGGAAGGACATCATACACAGTTCATAGCAACAGATGCCTGAAATGAAGTATACAGTAAAGAAGGAGTGTTTTTCTTCTCTGTTGGTTAGCCTAGGACTACCAGCCTCTTCATCATTCTAGCAAATACATATCCTAGATCACTTTCTCAAAAACATTTATTCTGTACACCAGTGACCCCCAAAGGTCTTCTTGGTTTGAGATGATGATCTTAGGCTGTAGGGAAGGAAATTCTTCTGAAGTTTCCTAGGCCTCTCAGGGAGTCAGGACCTCCTCTAGACCTACGGGACCCTCACAATTCATACTGCCTAAGGCAGAAACAGCAAGGGCCCTCATTTGGGTGGGTGTCTGGGAGAAGGCTGCAGAAAGTCTTGAGATGCCCAGTAAGTCTCTAATGAGTGGCTGGAAACTACCAGTGCCCCCTGCTCCCCCAAGGCATTCACTTAGTGAAGGGCTCATCAACATCCATCATGACAGCTGTCCTCTGGCCATCACTCCCCAGACCCTGATAGAGTGGCATCAAGGTTAGGTAGATTGTGAGACCCTGAGATTTTAGATAAGAGGCATATGCTATGGTTCAAATCTATGTGCCCCTCCAAGTTTATGTGTTAGGATTTAATGTCCAAGGTAATCATATTAAGGGTGAGACCTTTTGGGAAGAGGATAAGTCTTTACCATTATGTCCTCCTGAGTGGGATAAGGATTCTTTAAGGGAAGTAGAAGGAACTGTCCCCTTCTCTGCTACAGTTTAGGTCTGGAATGTCCCCTAGAGAATCCTTGGGTTAAAACTTGGTCTTAGGCTTGACACTATGCTATGTGCTCCCACAATGCTATGTTGCCTTTGCTCAACAGGGCCACCTGGTCATGGGTGCTGTGAGCTTTGTTCCTGGACCGTGTGATGATATACCATTGTCCCCTCCAGAGGACACAGCATGAAAGCCCTGACCAGACACTCATCTGCAAGTGTCTTGATCTTCGAGTTTCTAGGTTTCTAAACTGTACAAAAGTTCTATTATTTCTAAACTAATAAATTTATGGCACTTTGTTATAACTCCAGGAGCAGACATATCCAACCTAGACTCCAGTAGTTTGTTGTTGAACTGTCCTACTTTCAGAGTATAGAACTTCCAGTGCATGTACTGCTTAGAATAAAGACATTATTGTGTCTGTTCCCTTGTACCTACATGGCCATGTGATTAAGTTATAAACCATGAGGAATGTGTAAATACAGTGTGATTGCTCTGGGGAGTTTTAGATTAAGGCGTGTTTTGTTATCAGTTTTATCTTTGTTTCCTGGAATGTAGATGTTGTGTGGAATATGAATGCCAGCATTTGGAAAGTGAGCAAAGAGATTTAGAGAGGTCTGGGTTAAAGCTGTTGCGTTTAGTAATTATACAGGCTTTCTGATATATTGCACGGGACATGGTGAGAATGAAATATTATCTATGTTTATCCTAAATTCAAATGTTATTGAGTCTTGTTCCTTGCTTCGGCTTCCATCCTGATCTGGACCCCACACAGAAGCCGTATCAGCCCCCAGGAAGTCTCCCAGGGATTCTACATATGAGGAAACCAAGCTGCATCATATTTTTCTGTCTCTTGTACACAAACTTAATTCAACAAATTCAAAGCAGTCTGTTCCTATACCGAGCCTCTCACCTTTAAAACTTTACTACAATGCCCTTTTCTTCAGTGTTGCTTGTAAGTACAAAATTGTATATTTCATATACCTTTTTACAATTTCTAAAGACATTTTGGGGTTTGGGGATGGCTCAGTGGGTGAGAGTACTTGTTACTCAGGCATGATAATCTGAGTGGGGATTCTCCACACCTACTTAAAAAGCCAGCTGTGGCCATACTCACCTGTGAACCGAGGACTGTGGGATCAGGAGGTAGAGACAGAAGGCTTCTTGGAACTTGACGAGGACCAGCTACCCAATAGCAATCTCGAGGTTCACTGAGAGACATTGTCTCAAGAGAGCAAGGCAGACAGATAGGCTAGAACACCCAATGTCCTCCTCTGACCTCCACGTGTTCATACACCTGCACATACATGTGCGTGAACTTACACGTCGGGCCATAGTGATCGCATTTGATTACAGTGATCTGCTCATATTTATGGTTTACAATGCTTTACAGTGGCCTCATTTTTTTTTTTCATTTTACATACAACGTCTCATTATTTGGCCTTGCTCATATAACTGGAAAGAAGTGAGTGTCAGGCTTGAATTTGCATCTGCTGGCTCAGTCTGTTGGTGTCTCTGCTGACTTACGACTTCTGTCCTGACCTTAGCTGATTTACCAGGAATGAAACACAGGCAAGTTGCCCTTTGTTGGGAGTGACTGAAGGCAGGGAGCCCATCTGCTCTGCTCTGTGCCCTCACAATCTGCAGGTTCAACGTCTGAGTGTCCCAGGGCTTTGGAAAGGGGACCAAGCCAGGATGATTGCATTTGTAGGTTGGAGGGAGTAGTGGTGGGGTGGAGGTGGGGCACAAGTAGCCTCTCACACAGTTACATAAGAAGCATAAAAATAGAGGCTGTCTTGATTGTGTTAGTATCCGGATGAGTTCCTAGCAGACTTCCTTTTTGGTGACATTGAGTGAAATTCTCCTTCCTGTAGCAAGAAACTCTTGCAAGAAGTTTGAATCAAAGCTCTTCTGTTTATAAAGTATGGCTTTGGGATAGAAGATCTGGGTGCTTAGTAAACATTTGGTTAGATAGTGTTTTCATGTTTGCTTTGAATAGTAAGTGTAAGTAATACTACCACCACAACAAAATTGTTAAGGATGTCCCTGTGGAGGACTAAACCACCAACCAAAGAGTACACATGGAGGAATCCATGGCTCCACCCCCATATGTAGTAGAGGATGGTCTTGTCAGACATCAATGGGAAGAGAGGCCCTTGGCCCTGAGAAGGCTTGATGTCCCAGTGTAGGGGAATCCCAAGACAGGGAAGTGGGAGTGGATGGGTTGGGGAGCAGGGGTAGGTGGGGAAGGGAATAGGGGGTTTTCAGAGGGGAAACCATGAAAAGGGATAATATTTGAAATTTAATTAAAGAAAATATCTAATAAAAAAGATAATTAAAAAAGAAAAAGAAAAACATCATTAAAAGTAGGCATTGAAAAAATTAGTAAAATTTTTTTTAGAAATTAATAATAAAAAATAAATAAAAAATGTTCCTGGACTGTCTTTTGTGGGTGGTCTTCTCCATGAACCTGCAGAACTTCAGGCCTTCAGGAACTCTTTCCATTTTAAAGTTATGTTCCTGTTTAACCACTCAGAGTCCCTCTATCCAGCCAGTTGTTGAGGAGAGGGCTGGGGAACTGCCTGTGGGAGGGTTGCAGATACCAGGTCTGGAAGGCATTCATTGGCTGGAGGTTAGACAGTTGCTCATAGAGAAGGCAACTGGACAAGTAGGGCTGAGTTTTGAACCCAGGAAGCAGAGGGGTGGGCTTTATTCCATCTCGTTTCACTGTGTACACCCATCTTTACCACAATCATTTCAAACACTTTTAACTCGAGATAGTCTAGGCAGGACGCAGTAAAACCTCATTTCAATGTGTATTTTGGAATTAAACCATTTTGGTCTCTAATTAAACTTCAAGAATATCCCAAGGTTTCCAGAAAGACCGATACAAGGCATCCATCGGCATTTACTGTGATTTAGCTAAAGCAACCACTGTCATCATCTATAAATGTATTTGCAAAAAAAAAAAAAAGCCCTAGAATTGACTTTGATGACCCTATTTACAAGGCATCTATAACCCTTGACCTTATCTGTCTCCTTGTTCCTAGTCACTGACTTTAGAGCATTTAACTGAAAGTTAGTTGACTAAAACATCTACATTAGGATTCTCTTCAAATGTTTACAATATGATGATACCCATAGGGTTTATTTTTAAAAGGCTTCCACTGCTTAAACAAATTAAAAGCAGTAGTGCTGAGAGTCTCTTTCAGCTCCCATATTTCTAATGTGCTGTCTCTCTATTTTTAGCTGTCATTGAAAGGACTAACCCCTGATTGCATCTACATGGTGCAATTCAAATTACTTAAGCTGTTTTCCTTAGCAGGAAAAGTTAGTTTCACTGGGGAGCTTCTTGCACAATGCTTGTCTCCAGCTTGTCTTAAATCAATTAGTTCAGAAATTCATAGAGCTGGAAGTCTCCAAAGCTGTCTCCCAACTGATAACCCATGCTAATAATTTGCACAGCTTATTCGACGTCGGCAAAGTGAAACATGCTTTTGCCTGTTCATAATTGAGTCCATCTCTCTTGCGTTAACCGTATTGGTTGGTTTAATTAAAGAGCCACAGGCTTGCTAAGGACCAATATGGATTATCTCCTGCTTCACGTTCCCTCTTGTTTGGATCTGGACATCTGCTTTGGGTCTAAGGGACTCTCTCACTGTCCCTTTAACAGCAATGTGCCCCCTCCCCTGCATATCTCACCCAGGAGTGTCTTAAGCCTGAAATACACAGCTAAGTCATATATTGAGTCTTGTTGTAGCAGCAGCTGCTGTAGTTTGTTTTTAGGGCTGCAGTTTGAGGTGAAGGTCATAATTTCTGTTCTCATGACTGCTGATAATGGCTGCAGGGCTCCTGAGGGAGCAGCCACAGACCAGAGCATGATGGGAGAAATGAACTCAGGTGACCCTTCTGTTTTGCTTAGATGAGGCATTACTGGGGAGTTCTTACCTAGGGCCAGGCTCCTGAGTCTGTCACTGCCCTCTACTGGATCAGTGCAGATGCCTGAGCGGCACAGAGGGGCAGCTGATGAAGACTCTGGAGCCCAGCTCTGGGGATATGGAGACAGACCTTACTCATCACATCACCTGCATGCAATTAGCTGGTGACCGTGGGTTGCTTGGTTTGACGTTTGCTTGTGCTGGAACGAGTCACATCTATGAGATCTACCAGATGTGGGTTCGATTTGATTTTGCACAGTTGCAAAATAAATTGCATTTGGGGTTTGAGAAGAAGATATATTTAGATCAGAGACACGAGAAGACCAAATGTTTCCAGAATGCGGAAAAAGACCGTGGCAAGAGCATTTTACCGAGGGCGGATGGTTTGTGTCTAAGCCGACCCAGAGATGTATATTAAAATTTTCTTCAGAAGTTATCATAATTCCATTGTAAGCCTTCAATGTGCATTGCTGTGGAGGGGGACAGATCGACTTGGGGGGCTATTTGCTTTAGCCATCAACATGACTTTCCTCCCCAGAACCATTTCTTCTGCTCTGATCCCTATACATTTATCAACCCCTATTCCCTTTGCTTAGCTTAATGGCTTTTGGACTCTCAGCTATGTTTTATTTTTCATCCAAACTCTCTGCAGAAGTGGCAGAAATGGAATGTCCTGGAAAAATAACCCAGAGATGGGATCTATATGCTTGTCCTTTGTGGTCCTTGGGAAACATTATAGAAAATTCAAGTAAGAATAAAGAGGAAAAATGGAGCCACCCCATTTGTCTTTTCCAGTCCATCTTTCTTTACCTCTGTGAGTAGTTGGTGAGGTTGCTTTTATCCAAAGACCCCCCCCCCGCCTTCTGACCATCCCTTGAATTATGTCAGCATGAGTTCAGGTTATTTATGCCCCACTTCCCCCAACCCCCACCCCCATGGGGTGACTGCCAGCTAGCTGCACTTCTTGAGTGAAGGCCCCAGCCTGTGGCTAGCAGTCCCCTTCCCTTAACTCTCTCTACAAAGCTTCCTGTTCTAGGCATTGCTAGCCCTGATGACTGGTAGGGTTCACCCCAACACCTGTAAGGTTCTCTATCAGAACCTCGCAAACGTGCCCCTTAATACACTTCTCAAATTACTTCCTTGAAGAGTTTCATTTGTTTTCTGCAGAAACTCTGCATAGTACAGTTATAATTACTATCCCCAAATAAGCTATTGTGAGTATTTTCTTAGCTCAAGCTACCATTAGGATGTTGTATATAGGTAGCATATTTAGCATGTGCTTGCACATTAGCTATTGGCTTATTTATTTATTGTATGTTTGC
Organism: Mus caroli; assembly: GCF_978045245.1. Classification (NCBI taxonomy): domain Eukaryota; kingdom Metazoa; phylum Chordata; class Mammalia; order Rodentia; family Muridae; genus Mus; species Mus caroli. The sequence continues at coordinate 148,519,686 of NW_028227256.1, read as the reverse complement.
ACCTGCACGTGGTGGTCAGAGAACAACTTGTCACAGACAGATCTATCCTTCTATCTTATGGGTTTCAAGTGTCAAGCTAGATCTTCAGGCTTGGGTTCAAACACCTTTACCTGTTGTCCTGGTTAGGGTTTCTGTTGCTGTGATGAAACATGGAGACCAAAAGATAGATGGAGAGGAAAGGAGTTTATTTGGCTTACACTTCCACATTGTAGTCCTTCACCAGAGGAAGGCAGGGCAGACACTCAAACAGAGCAGGAACCTGGAGGCAGGAACTGATGCAGAGACCATGGATGGGGTGGGCTTACTGGCTTGCTCCCCATGGCTTGTTCAGCCTGCTGGCTTATAGAGCCCAGGACTACCAGCCCAGGGATGGCACCACCCACAATGTGCTGGGTCCTCCCCCATCAATCATTAATTAAGGATATGCCTTACAGGGTTGTCTGCAGTCTGATCTTATGGAGGCATTTTATCAATTGGGGTTCCCTCCTCTCAGACGACTACAGCTTGTGCCAAGTTGACATTAAATTAGCCAGCACATCCACTGAGCCATCTCTTTTGCCCTCAAGCTCAAAGCACTAAACCATTTTTTAAATGTGTGGTTCCTTTTAAATTGGCACAGCATTCTCAGTGCTAACACATTTTGTCATGTCTGATTTATGGCTGTAGTCTTCGCTTGAGAAAAATGACGCCTTTCCTCTTTCCTCACAAATGTCTGTAATAAATGGGTGCTCCCCGATCTGGGACTTTCTCATTTCTTTCCCTGTCGTTAGTTTAAAGCGCGGTCAGTGTCAGTCTTCCATGCCTAGATAATGTGAACACGTGATTAATCACAACAGTCTCTCTTTGAAGCTCTTTTCTTGCTGATGCTTTCACAGCCAAGTCTTGCGGTGCAGATATTCAGGATCATTTTTATTTAGACTCCTGAATATTTGCAAGAATAGACTAGCAGCTATAGACCAGCAAGAATAGACCAGTGCTTCTCAATCTGTGGGTCGTGACCCTTTTGGGAAACAAATGACCCCTTTACAGAGGTCGCCTATCAGATATCCTGCATATCAGATATTTACATTGCGATTCATAACAATAGCAAAATTGCACTTATGAGGTAGCAATGAAAATAATTCTACGGTTGAGGGCCACCACAACATGAGGAACTGTATTAAAGGGATACAGCATTAAGAAAGTTGAGAACCATGGGTGTAGATGGTGAACTTGAGAGTCGCTTAAAATCTCTGGATCTATCTAGGCATTCGCCACATGGAACAGTGACTATACTGTTCTCAACATAGGCACGTGGCTGTCTATGGGTTGCACTGAGTCACCTGACTCCACACCAATGTATGTTTTCTTTCTTACACATACACTTAAGGCACAGAATTTTGTTTATTACTGTACATTGGCTAAACAAGATAAGGGAACGTGCTTCATTCAGAGGCATCTTGATGAACTCAGTGGAGAGGTTGCCCCATTGATTTCTCAGAAGCTGCAATGGTCACCAGGTGGCGGATCTCTGGGTGCACACATGTTCTCAATGAGCAACTTGGAAATGCACGAAGGAGCAACGGTTGATGTGGGAAGCTCGAGTCCTTCTGACAGGTGTGTACATGGACTTTCCATACTTAGAACCTTTCACCTGCTCAAGGCTTACAGCAGTGATGGTTGAAGATCTGGTCGCCTAGTTTGTAAAATTAGGTTTTTGGTGTGAGCAGAATTGGAGGGGTTTTTGTTGTGTTCTTTTGTTTTGTTTTTGTTTTTTGTTTTGTTTGCCCTGCCATTGCTTTCTGAAAACGATTCCTAGAAAACTTTTGACTTTTGTGCTACATGGAGAAAGGAAATGTATAGATTTGATAAAATCAGATAATTCTAAATTTTCCTTTTTAGTTCTTTGAAGGGATTTTAGAAGCTCTATTAGTTGAGTACACAGCAGAAGGAGGCAGTTCCCCCCCCCCCCCAGTGTTGGGAATTGAACCCAAGGTCTTGCACACACTAAGTGAGTGCTCCACCCCTCAGCCCCAGAACATCTGGGAATCAGGTAGAACTACAGGGGAAGAAAATGAAATGAAACATTTGTCCATCTGGTTCTATGATATTTGTTTATAATGCTAGCTTTTAAAATCTTGTACCCTAAACTGGGTGTGGTTGAACAGGCCTTTAATCCCAGGACTCCAGAGGCAAAACCAAGCAGGTCTCTGAGAGTTCCCCTGCCAACCTGGTCTATATAATGAGTTCCCAGCCAGCTAGTGAGACCTTGTCTTAACTCCCCAGCCCCTGAAACCAAAAGGATAAACAACTGTTCCATAAAGACATGATCATTCAAATGTGTTTTAAAGCATATAGCACTCATTTACTCTGATGTTATGCTATAGATGTAATGTTTAAAGGAATACAGGCATATTAATATAGTACAGAAAAACATGTGACTGTATTACCATATTATATAACAGTATATAAACTATAAGTAGGATTTAGTTTGTCATCAATTTTATATATGACTAATGTTTGGCCAATCATCCCTAGCTTGCCTGAGATGAGGGTTGCCAGGGATATGGGTGGGGCCTTTAGTTTAAGATACATATGAATAATCAGAGTACACAGCACTCCAGAATATTCTCTAAAAGGTAACCCTAGCAGGGATGAAAGTGTCATGAGTTGTCTACAGCTTGGCTGTATTCCTTCTCTGTAAGAAAACAGGTTCAATATCCTTTCTGGATTCTTGTCCAATCCCAAATGGAGACCCCTTACCCCTCTCTTACAGTAGGCAAGAGAGCTGCTACCCCAAACTCATGCCACTCTTTTATTTAGTGTACTACCTACACTGACTAATTCAACATTCACAGAGTCGGGACATTTGGGTACAGAGCAGGCAGGACTGAAGGAAGAATGATACATTCAGAAGGAACTCCACATGACACAGAGTGAGGCGTTCTGTAGAACGGATAAAGAAGAGCCCCAGGCCAGCTTTATGCCCAGAGAGGACACAAATGGTCACAGTCCATTACTGAGCCAGTGTCTGTCAGAACCACCAGTGCCAGAAAAGCCCAGTGCTTCTCTATGGAAAGGCAAAGTGCTTTCTAGGGTCTTTATGTAAGGACAGCACTTTGGGTTGCAATAAGCAGTACAGTACCACAAAAAAAAACAAAAAACAAAAACAAAAACAAACAAACAAAAAAACACTGAGATCACAGATGAGCTTTTGGTGTCACTTAAATACAGACTGAAGGTTTAATTTCCAGTTCAATTCAGTCAAGAATTCTATCTCAAATTCCCTATAGAATAGGTTCAGGTACAAATGTGTCATCTGTAAGAAAATTAAGCGGGAAGAAGTATACAAAAGATCTAGGTTTAAGGATACTTAGCAGCTGGTACAACCGGGGGCAGATGTTAGAGTCATTGCAAGGTGGCCTGAACTCCCTACTGTTGAGGCAATGTTTTATGATGTGTTTCAAGCAAGCTTTTGAAGTCTCAGAAGCCATGATTTTGAGGGATCCCGCCTGACATTCGACCTGCATGTGGCCCATCCGGCCCAGAAGCAGTGGGACAGAGTTTGCCATGTCAGAGTTGGGAATCCAGACAAGAAAGCTACCTAAATAGAAACATCCTGCTTGTTCTTGCTGTTCTTGCAGCTAGCGGTCTTCTGTCCTAAGACATGAATGAAGAGAAGACACAAACACTGTCTGTAGAATACAGAGCAGCACCGAGAGAGTCAGTTCTCTGGGTCCTTGAGGAAATGAGTCCATTCATGACCAGGCCCCACACACATCCCTTTGGCTTCATTTTGACAGTGTTCTCAGAATCACTCAGATGATGATCAAGCTTCCACTCAGCGCATGCACACATACACACTGACTTTTGCTTTGGTTCCTTGAGTGTCACCAACCTTGAGCAGCCTACCCCGTGTTTCCTCTTGCTCTCTCTGTCATCTCTCCTTTCTTCTCTCCCTTCCTTCCTGCTTGTTTGATTTTCCCCCATTTTAATTCCTACCCAAGCCCACAGGCCTCTTCAGCATTTTGGGATAAAACTCTGACTAGAGCTCTATAATTTTCCCACCCACTGCTCAATTGTCCTGGTGTCCAGAGCTCCAAATTCTCCCATCACCATTGTCTCCCTTGATGAAACTTGGAGGGCACTCTTTTTACATGGCTTTCTTCCTAACAAATTACACGGGCACAGACGTGAGTATATGTTTTATTCAAATTGCTCTGACATCAACCTATCCGAAGAAATCCCCAAATCAAGGACAGTTTGGGACTGCGTAGGAAAGTTGTCCTGTTGTTGCTGTTGCTGTTGCTGTTGCTGCTGCTGTTGCTGTTGCTGTTTTGATACAGGATCTCATGTAGACATTGAGCCACTGACTGTCTTGCTTCTACTTTCCCAAGGCTGGGACTGCAGTTGCCACCAACCCTGCCTGTGTGTGTGTGTGTGTGTGTGTGTGTGTGTGTGTGTGCGTGCGCGGGCAAGTGCATGTGCATCCTATTATATCCCATCCTTGACAGATTCCAGAAGCCCTGGGCAGCATGGGATGCTATGATCTTACTTGCACTCATGTCTTGAGATGCCTATGGCACTCTTACACACTCTTCTAGTAGTTGTTGGCAAGCTGTAAAACTTCCCTTTACTTGTAAAAAGTCTTGGTACTTGGAAGATATCTTTATTTCCAATGTTCTCCAGAAATAGAGATCCTTTAGATTTTATGAGTTGTAAGAAACTATAGAAATTCTTCAGTAACAATTTAAACTGATACTTTGCATACTCATATTTATGTATATACATGGATATATGTATATACATGCATGTATGTATGCACACATATATGTATAAACATTAATATATATATATGGGGAGAGTTAGGACATGCCCTTATAATGACTTTTAGCCAAGTTTCTGGTGTTTTATTTATAGTTGGAGAACCAGCATTTGACACCTATTTATGAATTAATAAAACTGAAATGTCACCTGTCTTTTAAGTGAAACTTTTGACTTCTGTGGAATTTCTAACTACTCCCATTTAAGAGCTGTGTCCTTGAGGCAGTCACCAATTTGGATTCTTAAATATAACAAGTTTAGCATTTGCCCTTTAGAGATCAATCACCAGGCTGAACTCGTCACGTGAAACGTTTACTGTTTATCGCCCGACAGCTGTTCCAAAGCCTTATCACCTGCTCGGCTCCCAGCTCGCTCTGGAAACTGAGATATTTACTCCCTGACTATGTACAAAAATGCTTGCAGTATTTTAGCAACCAAACAAATCACACAAGGAGAAAGAGCTTCCAATGGCTTGCTTGTGGTTACCGTTGCTAGGGTAACCGCTTCCTATAGAGTGTTTAACAGCAGCCGCTGGTTTGGTTTTGTTCGTCACCGCACCACCCCACCCTCCCCGCCCCTGCCCCCACCCCCGGCCCCCCAGTGCTACAGAAGCAAAGTTTGTTCAGAAGCCCAGAGGAGCAGAATATAATAAAATGAACCACAAATGAAAATGCAGAAGAGGAAAAGTTCTGGATATCAACTGATGTCGTATCTGGTATTCTGGAAATCAAACTGAAAGCCAAGCAGAATAAAGGTGGAAGAAGGAAGCTTAAGGTCCAACTCAGTTCTGTGACTACACCATGCTCAGTTAAACAAAGAACCTCACCACTGAGTACGCACAGTAATAAGGGAATTTTAATTAGATTTGGTACTGTTGGAAAGAGGTTTGGCTCTATTGCATGGTGATAGACTAGACTGTGAGATGTTGCATGGGCCGCCGAAATGAAGACATACTTTCTGGGGTTGAACAGTTCCTGCTAGGTTTTATTTTAAAAGAAAGAAACAAATTGTGGTGCATGCTGCTGCTAAAACTCCTTACTGAGAGAAAAAGGGCATGAGATATTGAAATAGAGGAAGTCTAATTTCAAGATACATTTTTCTCAAGGCTTATGAATTTAGAACAAGATACATACCAGGGAGAGTTGACACTGGTTTGATCCCGTAGCTTTTTAAAATTCATTATTTCTCCATGTGTGACTGTTTGTGTTTTGTGTGTATGTGCAGGGACTCGTAAGGTTGTTTTTTTTTTTTTTTTTAAATCTAATTTATTTATTTTTATGTGTGTTGGTGTCTGCCTGCTTGAATGCCTGTGTGAGGGTGTCAGATCTTTGGGAACTAAAGTTACAGACAGTTGTGAGCTGCCATGTGGTCTCTGGTAATTGAACCCGGGTCCTTTGGAAGAGCAGCCAGTGCTCTCAACTGCTTAGCCATCTCTCCAGCCCTTCTTAAGATATTTTTTAATTAATTTTTTAATTAATTATTTTATTTATATCCCAAATGTTGCCCCTCTCCTGGTCCCCCCCCCCCAGAGTTCTTCACCCCTCCTCCTTTCCTTCCCCTCTGAGAGGGTACCCCCACCTCCAGGATCCCCCTTCTCGGGGCCATCAAGACTCTTTAGGATTAGGTGCATCCTCTCCCACTGAGGCCAGACAAGACAGTCCTCCGCTACATATGTGCCTAGGGCTTCAGACCAGTCTATATATCCTCTTTGGTCGGTGGCTTAGTCTCTGGAAGCTCCCAAGGGTCCAGGTTAGTTAACACTGTTGTTCTTCCTATGGGGTTGCCATCCCCTTCAGCTCCTTCAATCCTAATTCTTCCATAGTGGTCACTGATCTCTGTCCAATGGTTAGCTGTGTCTGCATCTGTCTCAGTCAGCTGCTGGTAGAGCCTCTCAGAGGCCAACCACGCTAGGCTCCTGCCTGCAAGCACAACATAGCATCAGTAATAGTGTCAGGGTTTGGTGCCTGCTCATGGGATGGACCCCAGGTTGGGCCAGTCACTAGACAACCTTCCCTTCATTCTCTGCTCCATTGTTGTCTCTGTATTTCTTTTAGATAGGAACAATTCTGGGTCAGAAATTTCAAAGGTGAGTTGGTGACTCAATCCCTCCATTGTGGCCTCTGTCTATGAACTGGAGGTGGTCTCTTCAGGTTCCATTTCTACACTTGTTGGGCATTTCTGCTAAGTTAACCTCATTGAGTCCTGGGAGACTCTCACATCCCAGGTCTCTGGGACTTTCCAGAGGTTTCCCCACCACCACACTCCACCTCTGGCAGCTGCATATTTCCATCCATTCTCCTGGCCCTCTAGGCTTCTCTCCTGCCTCCCGTTATCCCTGATCCTGCCCCCTTTTCCCTTCTCCCTCCCCTCGCCCACCCAGGTTCCTCCTTCCCTGTGCCCCACTTCTAAGTGGAATCGAACCATCCTCACTTGGACCTTCCTTCTTGCTAAACATCTTATGGTCTGTGGGTTGCATCATAGGCATTCTGTACTAATATCCACTCCTCAGTGAGTATCTATTATGCCTAACTAACTTCAGTGAAGAACATGCTGTAAAAAGGTAGGGAAGAAGAGAAATGGACATTTTGTTTTTCCTTTGTAAACCTAGTTAGTCAGCGCATGACTAAGGTTCTCAGTGAATACGCCACTTTAGCTTAGAAGACTGACCTATTTGCTCAATGAACATTTTTTTTGAGCATCTATCTATATTTTCAGTATTATAGATACACATGGATAAATAACATAGAATTTCTTCTCAAAGAGGGAAAATATACAAACAAAAATGAACTCTGTTTAAGCAATGTTATGAAAAATATACAGACTTCATTGGTTTAATTGGAATTCCAGACTTAGATTCTCAACAGTTGGCCAGAGTCCCTCAGGGAGCTCAGTTTGATAGTCTGGGGCCGCAGTAATCTCTTCCTCCTTCATTCCTTGCCCCCACCCCACCTCCTTGCTCAGGTCAGATGTATGCCAGGCTGTGATACCTTGTCTGCAGGTCACAGGCATCTGTATCTGCCATGCCAATCCAAGTGAGATCAGAAGGGAAGCCCTGGCTCTGACTCTGACCACCAGACTCTCCTTTCCCACAGTCTACAGCAGTGGTTCTCAACCTTCCTAATGTAGTGACCCCTTAACACAGCTCCTCAGCTTGTAGTGACCCCCAACCATAAAAATTATTTTCATCGCTATTTTGTAACTGTATTTTGCTACTGTTATGAATTATAATTTAATATCTGAAATGCAGGATTTCTGACAGGTAACCCCTGTGAGAGGGCCATTCAACCCACGAAGGGCTTTTGATCCAAGGTTGAGAACCTCTTGTCTACAGATTTTTTTTTTTTTAGGTTTTCAGTTTTCTGTTCTGTTCTCCGATCTTTCTACATCAAACTCCACTCACACTGGTTAATTCTCTGAATCAGAGTACACACACACACACACACACACACATACACACAAACACAAACATACACACACACAAACACACACATACAAACACACAAACATACACATACACACAAATACACACACACATACAAACACACAAACACACACACATACAAACACACAAACACACACACCCCACATAACCCTGGTTCAGTCAACATTTCCCAAGATTGCATCGCTAAAATGACAGCCAGCCATCTTAGTCTGTGCAAGTGTTCTCCATAATGTTCACACAGTGACAGAAGGACCTGGTGACACAGGACACTTCTTTACCAGTAAGTGTTCATAACTGTAGTTATGAAACTTGATTTTTTCATCCTGAAACATTTTACGGTCCAGGCTCTCTGCTTGGCTTCACAAAAATAGTGAGCTGTCTCATGACAACCTGACTTATTTATTTTTCTATTTCCAGTGTTTTGAATCCAGGCAAATATAATGTGTTACTCATGAGAGGCCCCTTAGCCAGCTCATTGGAAATAGCTGTAAATTCTCTTTCCTTTCCTGTACCAAACACCCAGACCAAGGTTTCTCTGAGGCTTCGGTGAGAATGGCTTCCCACACCTACCCTGTGTTTAAGAAGAGGAAAGAAACAGACTCTGGCTGAGTGTGGTCAGACTTTCCCTCACCCCAGTGGTCTCACTCCTAGTTATTTATGGTTTCCAACTAATAAATGTCCCTGAGATACAGCTCTGAAACAAGATATATGACTGTTATTTCTCAGTGTTGTCCTGAATAAGCAGGGTGAACACTGCTGTGAAATAGAAGAAAACTGGGGAATTGATCTAGTGTACACAGGTATGCAAAATAAGAGTGGATAAAGAGACCCCCAAGAGAGAATAAGATGAATGAGTTAGAAAAAACAAAGCCCCGGTATCTTAGCATTTTTTTTTTCTTTTTTGCCTTAGAGTTTCTGTCATTTAGTTTCTATTAGCCCTGGCAGTCAGAGCCAGAAGGTAAAATGAGCTTGGTCTCATGACCCTTGATGCAAGCGCTCTGAGGTTGGAGTGACCAGCTCTGAGTGACCGGCTCCTCTCTTCCTGTCTCACCTGAGCCCTGTGACTCCGTCACAGCACAGCAGGCACACGAGGGATGGGTAAAATCTAAAGTCTGTGGGTTGACTTCTCAAAACTCTGCACTTTAGAAAAAGGTGCATCCTGACTTTATAATCCAGTCAGTTACTAATTCACCAAGTTATGTTTCTTGTCTGTGACACATGGTTGCACTGGAACAATGCTTGTTAGGCAACAAGTAAGATAACGGAACAAAAACATGTTTTCAAGTTTCAACTCACTAAAAGCTTCAATGAGTTTACTAGGTCTTTGTTTTAGTTCCTATTTTCCAAATCTTGAGCTCTCCCATGGAAGTGACTCTAGAACTGGGTATTTCTCTTTTATTTCTTCCTTTTTTGGTTGCAATTGAGGAATTAAATCAGATCACCATTTAATAACAGTCCTTGACTCTATGTACCTATCATGCTTAATCTTGATAGTGAACTTGATTGTATTGAGAAGTACCACAGAGATGAATAAAGCACAACTCTGTGCATATCTATTAGAACAAATCCAAAGGGGGCTGAGTGAAGGGAAAAGACCCATTCTGAGTGTGTGGCTCCTTAAGGAAACAAGGGGAGAGGGCTGAGGACCTGATGAGGTCCAAGGAGAAAAGAAGAAAGCCTGTGGGCACAGGTGTTCCCTGCCCCCACCCTCTCCCCTCTTTCCTTCTCTCCCTCCCTCCCTCCTCACCTCCCCCCTCCTTCCCTCCCTCTCTTCTTGGCTTTCACAATGAGCTGCTCTAGTCTGTTGTAGCCTCCCTGCCGAAATGAATTGTTGAGGGAAAAAAGGTCAAGATTTATTTAGAAAGAAAGAAATGTACGTGGATGATCTCACATCCAATCTATATTGTGAAAATTAGGCAGGACATTTGAGTCAAGTTCAAACTAATTATCTTTCTGAACTTAGCCCATGCCCTCTTGCCAACGCCTGCTTATGTGGGCTTTGCTGGTCTGTTTTTCAGATTCTCTTGTGGTTCCCTAAGGTCATGTTCTATTCTATGTCAGGTACCAATTCACTCACACAGAAGGTCAAATCCAGGCTGCTACATACAAATGAACATAAGAAAGAAATCGTCAGAGTCCTCTGCATCCTGAGACCCCAGTGTAAGCTGCCTGTACCCTGAATCAGATTAAGTAGCTGCTAAATGGCCTCTATGGGTTTTATGTAATATACTGACATGCCAGGCTCAGGATTTGCTGTAACAGACCTGGTGACTGTTTCTTGTGGGAGAGGAAGGACACTGAGTGACTTAACATGATTAACTAGTCATGGAGAATAGAAGTCACAACTAGAGAGACGAAACTTAGGAGGGTGCTTGTGACCAATAAGCAGCGAGGATATGGAAGGAATTGTGCTTTACTCTGAGCACAGGTGCTGAGAACCTGCTAGAACACTCAGTCAGAATATCTGGAGAGTTAGGCTCAGGATTATACACCCCCAACAAACAAACAAAAACCAACAAGCCAAAGAAAACAAAACAAAAACAAAAAAACAAAACAAAAACAAAAAACAAAAACAAAACAATGAAAATAAATAAAAAAAAAAACAGAAAGATCCACAGGAAATCTTTATTATCACAACAACGAAAGTTCCCTGGGACAGTTGCCTATCTGGTTCTCTGTGGGTAGGTGGAGAAACAATAGATGCTTATTAAAATGCCAGCTTGATTGCATGAACGACTATGCTAAGGACCAGGCGGAAGCTGAGGGACAGATAGGGACAGATAAACTGTTTTCCTCCTATTTTCTCCTGAACCTCTTTGCAGGGCTGCCAGTTTCTCATCTAGAAGATGAGGCAGGAGACAAGGAGGAGGGATGAAGGGACAAGCAAGAGATGATGATGAAAGATAACATCTTTCAGTAACATCTGGTCTTCCTCTGCTTCCAAAAAAATGAGGCAGACTGGCATTTGTTTTCTCCAGCCAGATAATGGCATGGGCCTGACTGGAAGGTCCCAGGATCACTCCCAGAGCACAGAAGCTGCCCTCAAAGTAGTGTAAATGATAGACATGTGGCCTTATGGGACCTCCAGAGGAGTTCCAGATCAGAACTGTCCTTCAGGGGTTGGCTGTAGCTTACTGCTATTTGGAGCAGCTCTTGGCCTTCCACCATTATGGCAGAGGGCAGGTTGGTGGAGGAGGCTGAGGCTAAATTTCAGAGCAGTGCTGTTATTGTCTCAGATCATAAAATTAAGTAGCCGGAAGGAGAAGCCCACCCCACTGCAATAGCATGCTCAGAATATGCGTGTGCCTTCTGGATTCTTGGGTTGTTCCCATCTTTCAATGCAGATGTGCGGTTCTTCCTCAACACACTGTGTTTGGATATTTGACTTGACTGGGATCTCCAACTGTGCCATGCCAGAGGATGAGAAGAACGGGTGACAACCTTGAATTGACACCCGAGATCTGTACTGTGTGGCTCTGTGGTAAAATCACTAAGGAACACACTCATTGAGATGTCTACTATCACCCATCTCAGTACTGTGTGGCTCTGTGGTAAAATCACTAAGGAACACACTCATTGAGATGTCTACTATCACCCATCTCAGTACGAGAGGAGATGCCTTCCAAGATGCTGAGAAAATCACCTGAATTTACAAACACAGTTATGTGGGGGACAGTCATTGTTTTGTTTTCATACTTACACCGTTACTTTTTTTAAAGACAGGGTCTCACTACTTAGCTGTGTCAGGCTGGCCTAGAACATGCCATGTAGATCAAGCTGTCATCAACCCACAGAGATCTGCCTCTAGGGTGCTGGGATTAAAGTCATTCTTGCTTCTACTCTGAATATTAAAAGTGTATTTAAATAGTTCAACTTATTTTTAAATAAACCTGTATTTATCCTGGTATATATATTCATATGATATATTCATATAATATATTCTGATCATAATCAGCTTCCTCTCCCAAGCCCTCCCAGATCATCCACCATCTCCCTACCCCCTCCATAATTGCATTTTGTATAAACTTACACTATGTTTATTAGATAATCTTTAGCCGTTGAGTGGAATTGGATTCTTCCACATAAAATTTGTAGGAGATCTTTGCTTTGGACGCAGTGGGGCCCATCAGGCCAATAGAGTCACAGTTGTTGTATACTCACCAGAGAGGACTGCTCAGACATGGGTTTAAGGAAGTCTTTATCAGCTGGCTGGGGACTACACACTGGGTTTTCAGGATCTCGGTGTAGTCCCCAGTCTTCCTCAGGGTAAGCTTTTCATCACAAACCCCACAGAGAACCATATCCAATGTAGACACACTCCAGTCAACAAGAACAGTTAGCCAGAAGTAGAACCAACCCCAGCAGTCAACAAGCAAGGACAGTTCATTTAGAGATTTTCCCAGGATTCTAGAATCACGGGTGAAAGCCAGTTAAGCTCTTGAAGTTTGTTGTAACCTCTTGCGCGCGTCCGACTCGACTAGCAAGAACGAAGCTGCAACAGGATCCTTCTGCACAGGTTTATTGGGAGAGCTTGATTGTAGAGGCGAATAGACCCCGAGAGCCCAGAACTGGTGCTGCTTATATAGGCCTAGGAGAGGCATGTCTCACACCCGGATTGGTTATGCACTATACCTCATTTGCCTGTTCCTCATCTGATTGGCTACTTTCTCTTAGTATCTCACAGTACCTCATTAACATACCTCATTTGCATGTCTCACATCTGATTGGTTATTCTCTCAGTACCTCATTATCATACCTCATTTGCATGTCTCACATCTGATTGGTTATTCTCTCAGTACTTTGCAGAGCCTCATTATCATGCCCAGGCCAGGCAGTGTTTTGGCGAAAAACTTTACTGCATAAGTAAGCATTGGTCGTTTGCCCAAACTTATGCATGGTGGCCAGCAGAAGCCTGTGCCACTCTGCAATGGCACATGTGGCTTCCCACTGTAACCTGTGTCTTTTGACTGGGCCATGCCAGTGACACATTTAAGCGAGCAGATTTAATAACTTCAGTAGACAGAAAGCTGTGCAGACATTAGGGAGTTTGCCTGTGACACTTTACAACTGCCCGAAAATAACGTTTATTGGAACCATGCTCTCAGTGAGGGACCTCAGATCCGTTAACCACCGATTTGCAGGGCACCAGAAGGGAGAATGCACAGTCCACTCGGTGCAGACCTGGGAAATGCTCCAGTTTATTCCTCTAGAGCAGAGTGTTCATCTGAGAACACAATTGTGAGAAGAGTCACACCAGCCCCAAGACCAACCGGGCCCTCGGATTTTACTGCACTAAGTAACATTTTCCTTTGATAACAGAAAAGGCTGAGAAATTACTCTTCCAAGGATGAATAGGCTGTGCTGTAATTTTTTTTTTTAAATCATACTTCAATTGCTCTGTGCCTATCTCTTCAAAACTGCCAGATATTGGAAAGGACCTGCTTGGATAATGGTCAGGGGAGGGGCAGACTTGGTCCAAATTCTGACTGGAGATGGTAAGAAGCACAGAAAAGACTGTGTGACTCAGGACACTTTAAATGAAATATACCTCTTACAGACTGAGCCGTGCAGATAGATGGCCTAGGTACCAGACCGAGCATTTGAAAAACACTTCATTTTCTCTTCCTAGGCCCTCGAGCTTTGTCCTTTTAAATTATTAGTGTCTCCCTCAATCTTACTAGAACATCTATATCGGCTTTCTGTGGAGATCAGTTTTTCAAAAATAATCACTCTCTCTGCCGAAACACACTAAGGCGGATGACTCAGTGCGTGGATGGGGCTCTGCAGCCAAGAAGGGAGCGCTCTGTTCTGAGCTGCCTGCCACGGTTTTCTACTGAGAAACAGTGGGGCAGTTTCTGGCAGTTCCTGGCATTATTCTGGGGGAATTGCTGTAGTCCTTATGTGACTATTCATCTATCTAATATCTATTAACCAAATGTTTAGGAACTCAAAGCTACTTAGCATTCGGTGGTAAGAATAAAGGGACAGTCGGGCAGGGCGTGGCTGATTTACAGAAGCCTGGGATGAAACAGCCAAGGACAGCGTCAACGGAGAAAACAGAAAAAAATATCTAAGAGCAAAGGACAAAGGGAGAATCTGACATCGGGAACATAGCAAAACTCCATCCATACCTTGTAGGAAAGGGAGCCAGAGAAGCCCCCTGTCCGCCCAGGGCTAGTGGGGGTGGGATGGGGGGAATGGACCTAGGAGTGGTGGACAGAGGAAGAAGAGACAAACAAAGGAGACCCCCTCCTGGGGTTTGTGCTTAAAAGCTCACCTTGAGGAAGGCTCAGGCTACACCAGGATCCTAAAACTCAGTGTAGCCACCAGCCAGCTAATAAAGACTTCCTTAACCGCCTGCCTGAGCAGTCCTCTCTGGTGAGTACCCAACAACAGCCACTCCATGTCTGCTAGGCCTGATGGATCGCACTGTAGGAGCATCGTCCAAAGCAAAGATCTCCTACAAAGAGGGTGGGGCACATTGTAGAGGCAGAGGAAGGTCTACCTAAGGAGGCCTGGCTCCATCCTAAGGAAGTGACACCACAGATGAGAAATAACATGACTGCTTTCTCCCAAGGCTTACTCTGAGAGTAGAAACCAGGGGGTTGCACGAGAGAATGTGGACTCTCAGATGCCGTGATTGCAAACAGGAACGACAGAGCCCAGACCTATACAGTGATGAGAGTAGAAAGATTGAGGGTTCAAAAAATGTCAGGCTTCAGAAGCAGACTGTCTGGGAGGTTAGACAAATCCTTGTTGCTAATGAGCACAGTAAATACTTACCAGTAATGAGGATGGATGGCAAAGAAGACAATGGGAAGACAGGGTTTGGGGAGTTTCTGTTGCCGGAACCGACGACTACGCTCACTCTGCGATCTAGCTTTTCTAGACTGAAACTTCCAGAGTGCTTGAAATCAGGCAGTTTAGTTTCTCCCCACTCTTTAGTATCAGAAAAGAAGTCACAGTAGACAGATTTCAGTAGTAAGTCTGCAATTTATTAACCTTAATATATCAGGCAGGATCCTTCATATCTAATCAGAGCTGGCTACCGGGCCCTGGAAAAGTCACGGTGACAAGAACGGAGGTGGGGTGGAGGTGGGATGGAGGTGGGGTGGGGAATCTTTGCCTTTATGGAACTTTGCTTAGGAAGGAAGACAAAAGGCAAGCAATTACTAACCAATGGGTGTGCGGAGTGAGAAGCACTGTGAATAAAGTGGGTCACAGTGAGGGTCACAGTGAGGTAAAGCTCCCGAGGCAGAGTGAGGGTGGGTCGCACACTGATGACCTGCCGGAAGGGGGTCTGCGGTGAACCTCAGGCAACACAGAGCGGTGGGTGGGAAAAAGCTGGGTTGTCTGGTGACCCTCGGAGTCCTGACGATCCAGGCCTGCAGGCTGTAAGGAGAATGCAATTTATTTTGAGAGCTTAAGAAGTTATTGGGGCCTTTAAGGCAAGAGAATTAAAAGGTTTAGGTTGAGATTTCCACAATGTCATTCTGGCAGTTGCATAGAAAGTGGGGGTGGGGGGTTGTGGGGTGAGTCAAGTTTAACTTTCCCCGTTGTCTAGAAAGATAAAAATGATAACAATTAATTGATCTCTTTAGACCCTTGGAAATGAGCGCCAACCCCCACCTCCCTCGGACTATTTGGCAAATTTTGGATAAAAGTGGATAAATGTATTGCTGAGTTTAAGTTTTCAAACAGTAAAACGGGCAGTGAAGAGAAGACTGTGGAGCGATGTATCTTGTGCCCATCACAGATTCCACAGTTTGCCTTTTACCATTCTTGCTTTGTCGAAAATAGATCTTTAAATAATATCTCTACTGGTCCATCTATTTTTGACACTTCTTAAAGTAAAAGCACATTATTCCCAAACACTTCAATACTAACAGTTATCTGTGATTTCATGGGTTTCAGAACCCCCCCTCTTTTCCTCTTTTGTAATGTGTACTTGCAATGTATCCATCTGAATAGCCATTTGATGCACTCGAGGAAGGACAGGCTTTGAGCACCCTCCCTGTCTCTGTCCTCTCCCCTTGGGCATCCTGGTATTTTTCAGTACTGCCCTATGGGTGTTCACAGTCTTTTCTCTCTCTTTTCTTCAGGTTGGGCTACCTGCTGCTAACTGAGTTCACTTCCTACACCGTTGACACCCCGCTGCTGTCGATTTTCATGAATTTTTCTAAAATTTCTCTTTTATATTTTTCAAATCTAGAATTTCTTTTAGTTTCTTTTTGTTATAGATTTCCTTTCTGCCTGATTTTCTTGAACTTTAGTTTATGATGAAAATGTTTTTCTTTGTAATCTTGTGCAGAGGCAAATAGCTGCTTTTAGCAGCTGGATCAGCAGTCTATTGATCATCTTCAGGTTTGATATGGTTCATGGTCTCCTATTTCATTGTACAATCACTATTCTGGATTGTGTCTTGGATGTACAGAAAATACTTCATATATGTTCTGGGTCCCGTTTCCTTTTTTAGAAGTATGTTATTTACCAACTGAATTTGAGAACAATGAAGCTGGGTCTAAAACTTTTACTAAAACTGTTAATTTTGCTCTATGCTTTTCTTTCCCACAGTGCACAGGGAACAGTAGAGGGAGAGTATGATGTCATTTTGCCTATAACATCATTTTGCTTATGACGTCATTTTGCTTATGACATCATTTTGCTTCTAAGTTAGTCGGTTTTGATCTAAGTTAGTTGGTTTTGATCGCTGGGAATCTGCCCTGTACATGGGCTGCTCACGAGTCAGCCAAAGATTTGGGCAGCACATATCTGCGGATACCGTGGCTCTGCCTTTGTGGCTGTCACATCCCGTGGATGCCTCTTCACTCTCCAGCAATGCTGATCCGACAAGCCCAGTCTTCTGATCTCTTCAGTCTTAAGTCTGAATGCCCTCACCGGGTTCCAGCTGTACAGTATTGCACAAAGTGGTAGACTGCCTTCAAGTTCAAGGCTGACAAATGAGAAGTACTCCTTGTTAATGTCCTCGAAATATCTGCAACCCTCAACTAATTGTCTCCTTTTCAGTTGTTCCTTGGTGCCTTCAGAAAACAGTTTTTATTTTGTTCACTATTATCCGAAGCTGGTCCAGAAAAGTCACCTAGTTAAACTTAAAAATTTCAACTTTTATTCTCAGAAGTATACACATATCCAGCTCATTAATTTTCAAAACTAAATTAATAACTTAAGTTGCTGTCTTAGTTACTTTTCTATTGCTGTGATTAGATACAATGACCAAGGCATCTTACAGAAGGAAGGGTTTATTTGGGGGCTTATGGTTCCAGAAGAATTCGAGTCGGTGACCATCATGACAGGGAAGCCAGGCAGCAGGCAGCAGACAGGCAGGCAGGCAGGCAGGCAGGCAGGTAGGCAGGCAGGTAGGCAGGCAGGCAGGCAGGTAGGCAGGCAGGTAGGCAGGTAGGCAGGCAGGTAGGCAGGCAGGCAGGCAGGTAGGCAGGCAGGTAGGCAGGCAAGCAGGCAGGCAGGTAGGCAGGCAGGTAGGCAGGCAGGCAGCAGGCAGGCAGGCAGGTAGCAGGTTAGACAGGCAGCCAGCAGACAGGAAGGCAGGCAGGCAGCAGGCAGGCAGGCAGGTAGCAGGTTAGACAGGCAGGTAGCAGGCAGGAAGACAGCTAGGCAGCAGGTAGCAGGCAGGCATGCAACAGGTAACTGGTAGCAGGTAGCAGGGAGGCAGGCAACAGGCAACAGGTAACAGGTAGCAGGTAGCAGGTAGCAGGCAGGCAGGCAGGCTTGGGGCTGGAGCAAACAGGAAGCAGAGAGAACTGATTGGAAATGTCATGTGGCTTCCAAAACCTCAAATCCCACACCCCCAGTCCCACACTTCCTCTAGTAAGGTCACACCTCATAATCCTTCACAAATGCCACCACCAGCTGGGGACCACGTGTTCAAATGCCCAAGGCTATAGGGAACATCTCTTTTATACCCCCATGGCATGACTGTAGTATGGACAAGGACTGATACTTAGAGAAATTTAGTCACTTTCAGATCAGATTGCTGGTGAATGCAGAGTCTTGAGAGAGAGAGAGATCTTCAAACATTTCTTAAAGTGTGAGCTTAGTGGTGGGAAGAACGACCGGGACAGACCTAAAAACTAGGAAGGTTATGATCTGAATGTGCGGGGTCCCCACAGGCTCATGTATTGGAACACTTGGTCCCCAGCTGGTGTCGCTGTTTGTGGAGACTCTGGAACTTCGGGGAGAACCTTGCTGAGGGAAGTGGTGGGCTTTGAGGGTTTATAGTCTCATGCCAACCACTGGTGGTCCCCATCCCCTGCTCCTGCACTGTTCATACAGTGTAAATAGCCAGTCTTCCTGCCGCCATGCATTCCCCATTGTGATGGACTGTGACTCTTCACACTGTACCAAAACACTCGCTCCCTGAAATCGTTTCTTGTTATGTATTTTGTCACAAGAATGAGGGGGAAAAAAAACACCTTCTGCAATTAGGAAATCAATATGTTCTTGAGAGGTGGAGAGATTGAATCTAAAAGAGGGGTGGAAAGAATGTATGTGGGTATCCCACGGTGATCTAAGTTAGCCATGTAATAAAAACTGAAAAATTTAAAGGATTTTGTTATTGTTGGGAAGGGGGTAGGGTAGGAGTATTATAGACCTGTTCAGTTTGAGGTTCTACTACACATTTGAATAGAGTTGCCAAAATACGAAGCCTGGAACTTGGGAGTGGGTGGGTTCACACTGGAAACACAGCCCTCACCATCATTAGCATATGGGTGTCCTTTAAAGCCCTTGGGCTGTACAGAGATAACTAAGGCAGAAGTTCAGAGAGAGAACAGATGGCATTTTTTTTTTCCTGGACATTTAACTTTAAAAGTGGCAGAAGAGTTTGGCAAAAGAACCTAAGAAAGAGCAGCCAGTGATTCTGAAGGAAGGCGGAGCCATGAAAGCCGGGACAAGAGAAAAAGCTGAGAAGAGGTGGTTAGCGTGAAGCTTCTGGGGGTGGGGGGCTTAGAAAGATGAGGACGGGTTCTTTCAGTCTCAAGGGAGACTGAAAGTTGGAATCCAGACAGACGGGAGCACGTTGGGAAATCAGAGTCTCAGTGCAGAAGTAGAGGGAGCAGAGCCTGAATCTTTATTTAGTAAAGTTCGTTGTGACTTGAGAGTAGAGGAAATGAGGGAAATTTTTTTTATGTAAATAGGAATGATACGGTAGAGAGAGATGCTTATCAACCTTAACCATCAACCCAAAGCAGTCCCTTTGGCTTCTATGTGTGTGTAAGGACGAAATGGAATTTGCCATCCTGCACCTGACTTATTTCATTAATATAATGTCCTTCAGCTTAACCCTGTCTCTGATCACAGAGAGGTAGGGAGTAGAAAGATGGTCACTGGAACTTGGGAAGGGGTGGAGGCAGGAGAAGATGGAGGGAGGGTTGTTTGTGGTAGAAGGGTACAGGTGGATAGGACCAATGGCCTCTAATATTCAGCACTACAGTAGGAGGAGGATGGCTGATAATAACTGATTTCATATTACAGATAACTAGTGCAGAAGGAATTTCAATATTCCTAACAGAAAGCAATGATAAATGTCTGAGAGCAGGGTCAACTACCCTGACCTGATCCCTACACACTATACACATCTACGCAGTGCCACACTGCAGCCCGTAAGTATGCTCAATTACTGCGTGCCAACTGAGAATCAAAACATATTTGAAAATAGCTGATTTGGGTAATTTGCTGGATTGTTCTGAAATAGCAAATGATGTATTCAAAACTGCTCTTCAGAGAGCGAGCCATGCTAAAACAGTTTTAGAAATAAGCCTTTTCTAAAGTGATGGTTCCCAGGAGTCACTGTATGTATCTTAGAGTCAGTTCCTGACAGTCATGGCTCACATTGCTTCCTTACATGAAGATGGACGCTTACTGAGTGCTTTTCCTAAGTGATTTCTTTCCCCTGGATCGTCAATGGATGGTTTCAGTCGGTCCTCTAGACTTCTCTTTCTTCAGTTTTGAAAATTGATGGCTAATGATGAAATGAATGGCTGTCAGAGTAGTTCAAACACGGCACTCAATGGAAACAAGTTGGTGTTGGGGACTGGAAAGCTGGATCCGCAGTTGTAAGGGCATACTGCTCTTGCAGAGACCTGAGTTCTTGTCACCCATCCCCCTTGGCTCACAACAGCCTTTTGTCCAGCTCTAGGGATCTGACACAATCTTCTAACCTCTGCACATGTGCAGAACTTATCCTACACATTACAGAACTTATCCTACATGGTGTAGGATAATGATGGCTGATAACAATGAATTCTATGTTCAAACTAACTAGGACAGGGTACCTTTAAATTAAAAATAAAATAAATCTTTAAAAATGAAACAGCATATTCGGGCCATGGACACAGCCAATGGCAGACTCCATGTCTTACATGTGCAGGGTCCCAGGTTCAAGACCAGCATTGTTACAAGAAAGACCAAGGAAACAAGCAAATCTCAGCACAGACTATAGAATTTCACTTTTGCAAAAGCGATATACAGATATCCATAGACTTCATTCAACCATTTATTTTATATATTGATAGACTGAAATTATTTTAAATAAAATAGCAAGGCTTGATAGGAAATAATAAAAAACAAGAAAACAGCCATGCCCAACCAGGTAAAAATATTTTCAATCCCAAAGAACAGCTCCGATCGTTTGCAGAGAGGATAACTATTCTCCAAGTGTCAGACAAGGCAGGAGAATTTGATTGACTTGCATCTTAGTTCAGACCTAAAAGGACCTTGTTGGTGCTGTTGTTTCTAATGCTCTGTTTCTAAGGCTCAGACTGCCTCCAGCCGTCTTCCTGTTCTTTTCTAAAAGTCCCTGGTTTTTTATGAGCCTGCCCTCCAGACTCTCCTTTTCCGCTTTGCTAACAGTAACGGCTCAACTTCCGGACACATTTCCACCAGCAATTTCTTAGCCCCTGCTTCTGAATAGTTTTGCCGATTCTTTCCTTCTTCTGCTTCTGGTCTTCATCTACAGGGTCCAGAGTCTCGAGCTCTGTGTCAGCTTCAGGTCGCAGGTTCGCTGCCTGCCTCTGCAGGACAAATGCTCGTCTGGATTGACAACGTTGTCCCTGTTTGCCCACAGCGGCCACTGGCTGTGATGTGTCCTGGCACCCTCCTGCAGTGGCCTGCCACTTGGAACACTGGACCTTGGCATGCCTCTGTGCTCTGGCCCTTTTGGAGATTGTCCCTCAAGGGCTTCATAAGAAATTGGCAACTGTGTTTACTTGGTGGCTGGGAAGAAAGTCTTTAAAATCTCAATTAAAAAAAAAAAAACCCTCATAATGTAAATATTTTTTGTTGTTGATGTTGTTAGCCCCCCCCCCACACACACACCTTTTTAAAATATGTGAAGGAGAAAGGATCGTAGATCATTTATTTATTGTGTGTTTATAGTGTCTTAAACACCCCCACCCCCAGCCCTTTTTAGTGCCGTCCTGACTACCTTCAAGGTCCTTCCTAAGTCTTAACTACCCAGCAGGTTTCTTATCGTCCTTGCCTTGGGGAGTTGTCCTTTTCTGTGCTCTGATAACATACAAGGTCTGCTGGAGTTCTCCGAATGCCGTCTGCTCTGCCTATCTAAGTTTTGTCTTTCCCATTAGACTGCCGGCTTTGTTCTTTTCCTCTTTGTGCAAAGTGGAGCCGCACAGTTCTAAGGCCTAGAATCTTGGCTCCAGGGTTGCTCAGCTCTTTCAGGTCACTTGCCACCACAGTCGGTGCCTTAGGTGCCACCTAATTTACGTTCTGGAACAGTGAAGCCGTCCATTATTTATTTAAACCCTATTTTTAGAAGACCTGCAAGGTGCTATGAAAACGCTGGGTCTCACCCTGAAAGTTTGGGCCAAGTTCCTCCTAAGAAGCAGTAAGTGAGTTTAGATTTGAAAAAGGAGTAGGCCTGAACCAGTTGCTGTCTGGAGGAGAGCTCCAGGCAAGAGGAACATGTGGGTGGACTCCGAGCTGGCAAGAAGCACGGGGGTATAGTATCAGGACTATATTGGAAAGATGAAATAAATGCAGCTGGAACCCAGCTCTGGTGAGCACACAGATCCGAAGAGCCAGGCTTCCGTGCGGGCCATTCTCCTGCTGTCTTGTGCCTGTATTCCATGCACACTAATCATTTAGAGGATATGTTTTAGGCACCAAAATAAGGTCGTTTTGGGGTCAGTGATGAATCACAAAGATCCACCCCGGAAAGAAGCTGCCTTAAGACATTTATTTGACTGCGAGGATTTAGTGCGAGGAGCTGCTAGGTAAGACCCCGGAGAGATGGAAAGCCGAAGACAGAGGTGAGAAGGTAAAAAAAAGAGGAAAGTTATTAACAGCTGCTGCCTCTTAACACCAGAATCCGGAGCTTTGTGTCCAATGCCTCCCTCTCCCTTCACAAACCCTTATTTTTAGGATCCTGGGCATTGGGGTGGGAGATTGACACTAGCCAGCAGGGGTTGTGTCTGAGGGGCTCTGGAGTGCTGGGAAACTTTCCCAGCCAATGCTAGCTAGCATCTGTATTTACGACAGACCACATTCAAATCCATTCGAAGAATTCTGGAAATAAAGCGGGAGGCTGAAACCAATCGCCCATCGCAGGATGGAGGACCATTGCCAAGGCAAACAAGAACAGGTGAAAGGAGGAAGGAGCAAGCTCTCAGTCTCCCTCTAGCGGCCACTGTTGGTAGAGACTAGCCGTGCGTAGCCAGCGAGCACATCACAGCCAGGTTTCACATCACAAAGCAGAGAAGGGTGTGTGAAAACTTTCATTTTTATGAGTTTTTAGAAAAGACTCATAGGATGGGGGAGTACAGAAGAAGGACAAAGAAGGCACTGAAAAATGGCGACAGGGACAAAGAGAAAAGGCTGTCCTTAGATCTCAAAGTGCTTTGAGAGAGACTGTGAAACACACCCACACACCCACTGTAAAACTAATAATAGTAAGAACAATGACAACAACAATAATATAACAACAACAAACTGTTAGGATATGAAGACCAACATTGCTAGAACAGAAAACCCTCGAGTGTGACTTTCATGTCTGCCTTCCCACAGTGCAGCAACTTTGGAAGCCACCGTAGAAAAGTCATTCCATAAAGTCTTTTTGGTGTAATAAAGATGGATTCTCTGTCTAATGCAGAAACACAGAAAACTTCTTTGTTGGTTTATGCTACTTCAGTCTCTGGATTGGAAAGCACGCACACGTGTGGCCATTTAATTACGAATATTATATCCACCTGAGCACGTATATTTTAAATAGTTGATAAAGAGCCAAAGTCAGATCTCTCACTGTTGGGCTTAAAGCTGTCGGAAACAATGACCCAGGTGAGGTCAAAGGAGATGCCCCTACAAGTATGGTTTGTGTTCACCTCCTAAGGATCTTACAGCTCTCCTGCCCAAGACCTCCAGGAAAAGAGCAGGTCTCTCTCATTTTCTTGAGCACAGTTCTAAACTCCCTGCCAGCCTTAGGCTTCCCTTGCAGGCAAAGCCAAGCAGAGGGCTCTATCCAGACCCAGAAACACTACCCGTTCATATCCTTTTTCTTTGCTCTTTTGGTTTTTCTTCCCCGCCTTCCTCCTCCCCCTCCCTTCCTCCACCCCTCCCTTCTTCCTTCCCTCCCTTCCTTCTCACCCTCCCTTCCTCCTCCCCTTCCTTTCCTCTTCCCCTCCCCTTCCTCCCTTCTTCCTCTCTTTAGTACTTAGAGTCTTGAAATAAATGAGTGGAAACATCAGGTAAGTGGGTTACAGTAAAAGCAGGGAGATGTCTATAGGCCTGAGATGTGCTATTTGATGACACTCTTATTGTTTTGTGGTTGCTGACAGTTAGTAGTCTGTCAATTTTGCACATTTTAAAAGACTTATCTGTTAGTCATAGATACAGAAGCAGGCAAGGAATTGATATTTAAAGGTGGTAAAGGTAGCCCATATTAAAGTTTAGGCTCTGGGTCTGCAGTATTCCAACCTCCTTACAAATAGTGAAGTTCTAGTCACTTAATCAGCCTTATATAAAGTGCAGCTCCTCCCACAAAATGTCATTCACACTATATAGTGCAAACTGGCACTTAACTTGTGATTTTCCTGCCTCGGCCTCTTGAGTCCTGAAATAACAGACATATATTTCTATGCCTGGCGCAGACTATTCATATTCTCTGCTCATGACATGAAAGCTAGTCACACCTAACCCATAAACAATACATTATACATATTTCTAAGTGCTTATAAATAACACATTCTTAAAAATAACCAAGACTGGGGCTGCGGAGGTGGCGCCATGGCTAAGAGCACTTGGGGAATGGTTGCTATCATTCACATGGTGGCGTGCAACTGCCTATAACTCTAGTTGCAGATGTCCTTTGCTGGCCTCCATGAATATTCTACACACATGGGGCACAGGCAAAACATTCATACCCATAAATGAAAAAAAAAAAAAAAAACACCCACAAGGCTGAGGCAGGAGGATTGGTTTGAGTTCAAGGCTAGCCTGGGTTACAGAGTGAGAGCCTGTCTCAAAAAGAGAAATGGGAAGGCGATGGGGAAGAAACTTAATTATTGCTTTGATACCAAGTTGTCTGGATTCCAATCAGAAGCAAATTGATATTTTAGTCATCTGGAGCAATTCTAACAAAATAACTTGGTGATTCGTCAGGTTCTTTGCCGCAGTAAGATTGCTACTTGTTTTCAAATGGACTCTATTAAAGGATGTGTTTGTGAAAGGTGGAGTTAGGCACAGAAGGTGACTTTTCACGGGTCCCTCAGTCGATGTCAATGCATAAGCACTTTAGTTCTTTTCTTCCAACTCCTGTACATCTCCAGAGAACCAATAAAGTGAGTCCTTTCATGTGAAGAGAATGCTAACCATAAACTATAACCTCAAAATATCATCTAAGAGGAGCATTGAAGTGTTATTGATTGTTCAAATGGACTCGCCCGTCTGAAACTGTCATTTCTTGGGCACAGTTCCCCTTATTACCTGTAATAATTATTGTTGTATTTTATCTGGTCTCTCACTTCTGAGGGTCAGCGTTAGAAGACAATGATGACTTCAACAGAAGACAGTTTGTCCTACCTTCTAACTCCTCAATAATGGCTCTCGTTTTCATTCCGTTTCTAAAATGGACATCATCAAAGATTACTGATCCTTCATTGTTCTCTGGAAAAGTGAAACATGTTTTTACCAGGCTTACAAAGAAAGTTGACAATCATTATAAATAAGTTTATTTCTCAGGAAAATACAAGATTGTTATTAAAGTTTCCTAGGTCACTCCAGATAGTAAGTTAAAAAAAATAAACTATTCATTATTTAGGTGTTTGTTAGTGGCAGTATTAATGTGAGAAATGGGGCGGGGAAATCATACAAACACAAATCCATTTTTGAGTCTTTGAGTTAACACTGCAATGGATTATGGGATTGATTATGAGGTGAGAGACTATCTGCAGATATCTCGGGCACTACTCCATGTCCTTGGGCACCAAGAACAGAGTATAGATCATACTGTAGAGTTGCTCACTTTCACACTAGTGCAAAACTAGGTAGCTCTCACTAGCCTAGCAATGTGTGGAATACTTGTCAGAATTAAAGGACATGGTGTTGCTTTTAAAGGCATCTACCGAACTCCAAACAAAATGAGAAGCCACGAGCAGAAGCCAGGGAGAGGTTTGTATCTTTGTTGATTATCCTTAACCATTGGCAACCAAACTTTATCACCTCCCCTAACCCCTCTCTCTGGAGAGAAGCTATTCATCTCTTGCTTGCCTGTAGACCCTCTGGAACTTACACGATTATGATATTTTAGCAGTGCCTCATCTTGTCTCTGCTGTGAGTTCCTTATCCAGGGCAGCCTTTCTAACAGGTTCAGCGTCTTCCCTTAGCAGGCTCTTCAGTCTCTTGTTGCCCAAGGTCTACGTAGCTGGGCTCTATCTTTCTCTAAACGGTATAAAAACTGTCCTGGATCAGAAAGCTGCTGCTCATGAGACGAAATTGCAGGTGGCACAATAGAGCATGCTTTTCCCTAACAGCAGCACACTGACTTCGTCATCACACCTCCTCTCTCCCAGCGATGCGAAAACTTACAAGCTTCGGGTACCCCGTCCTCCAGAAAGTGACTTCCAAGTTCTTTTCTTCTGTGGAGGTCAATTGCTCACGTAGATTCCTAGAAAGGGAAATGTATTTCAAGTCATTTCCAGAGACAGCCTCATGTATGTGGCCTAATATGCCTTTTTTAATGGTCTAGATCAAGTAATAGCAAAATGCCAATTTTAAAAATTATCCTTCCTTCTACCAGAAAGTCAACAAACACAAAGTAATGTCAGGATGGGTTCATACATAGGGGGAAAGAATAACTGTGCCATTGTACTTTTTGTTACTCAACGCGTTTAGGATGCCCCTAACAATAGCTCCTGGTAGAGCAGCGTTTTGAGATCAGGTGTGAAACTTGGCAAAAGAGTCATTTTCCAGTTTCAGTGTTGCTGGAATATCACCCCTGGGCAGAGGTGAGGCGTAAGCTCCAAGCTTCCCCTTAAACTGTGTAGAATTGGCACCTCAGGCTTACAGGTCAGTTTCACAAACTGTAATAGTCAGGTATGGTGGAGGCGTACCTAGAAATACCAGAATCAATGTCTTAGATGTGGCAACCGAATATGTGTCTGTGTTCTAAGACAAGAGCGGCAGGGAAACCACTGAGACGGACAGCGTTCACTCATTGCGATATGTGCTTGCTGAGCAGTCACGCTAGCAGTGACTGTTTCTCTTCGCGTTCTCGTTTGAAAGTAAGCAGAGTTCAGAGCAGGCAGTGGTCGGTTGGCTCTCTAAAGAAGATATGACGTGCTTTGTATTCCAAGATGATAATGAAGTTTATATCAGAGACACGTGGTTGGACATGCTCATACTTTCCTCTGGCATCCCACAGTTAGGCATTCATCTTGTTTTATATTCACACATCCATACAAAGGTCTTACCACTCCACGTTTTATTTACTGTCGCCCATGTCTCATTCCCACTCCAAGCCCTTGCCTTGCCTCCCACTGGAACACCGCAGAGAGATGGAAAGGGGCGCACACGGAGAACACTCAGAACAGTCTGTAATATTCAATTTATCTAAGAAACTGCTTGCAACTGAAGTTTGATAGGCACGACTGTGATGGCAAGAGAGAGAAGCAGTTTGAGGAAGTGCGTCTAGAAGATACTTAAAAAGGAATAAAGAGAGGACGTTCTCTGCCATGCATATGCAAATTCCGATTTGTATTTGAGCCTGCCAATGAATCCTTTTGGAAGTTTTTTTATTTTTTATTTTTTTTTTGCATTTATGTATTTTATGTCGCATTAAACTGTGCCTTTTTTGGATTTATTTATTTATTTATTTATTTATTTATTTATTTATTATATCTAAGTACTCTGTAGCTGTCTTCAGATGCACCAGAAGAGGGCATCAGATCTCATTACGGATGGATGTGAGCCACCATGTGGTTGATGGTATTTGAACTCAGGACCTTCGGAAGAGCTGTCCATGCTCTTAACCACTGAGCCATCTCAGGCCTTGGATTTATTCTTAATAATCCATTTTGGAAAGTTTACATTGAGCTACTGATAAAGGCCATCTTCACTTAATGAAGCAAACTGGAAAGTATAGTGTGTTGTATGATCTTCATACATCATGGCTACATTGCAGAATGAGCTTGGTTCTATTCTGAATACTGAAGGAATGTAGAAAGAAGGAGAATACATTTGGTGACAATTATGAAATGAGATTGAGGCGCATGCGGGTGATATTTTTATTAATTGCCCTTCAGTCTTCATTGCCATTCTTAGCAATAGCTTTGAATTTTACCCTGCTGAGAATAAAGACTGTTTCCCATCTCGATTGAAGCAATTCGTGGCCACGTGCCTAAGCACTGGCGAGTGGACTATGCGTAAAGGCATACTAACTACTTTCTCTATTTTTCCAAGAATGGGAAAAGAAGGAAGCTTGAGAATAGAAATCTCGTCTTTTGGACCCTGGAGCTCCACATCAATATTAAATAATCAACTTCCAGGGTTTTCTATGAGGAAGCAACTGGTTTGTTTAAACCTATATCATATTAGGTATAATTCTGGGGTAGGGGAAACAGGACAGAATTTCAACTGATGTGTAATTATAAATTTGGAAGTTGGTGTTAGCATTTTTTTTTTCTGTTAAAGTGATGTCATGCTGAATTCTAGAGTTTGAGATTCTGTTTTTAGAGGCCTCACACTTTAGATTGGGCCACTCCTATTCAAGCTGAAGTAATGTTGATGTAAAAGCCAATATATGTTATTCAGTGGTTGTTATTCAAGTTTCTAAGAATTGAGAAGTGTGAAAGTAATCATTTGATTTGAATTATTGATTCCCCTTTTCTGAACAGAAGTGGGCTCCTTTTCTAGATATGTTTGTCCTTAATATCACTCCACCTCAGATTGGGGCTCTCAGATAAGCAGTTTTAGTATTTCGGTCTTATAAAGAGATACAACATTCACTTAAATTCACTCTTTCCGTCAGAAAGTCCCAGATGCCAGGAAAGCAAGAGGCTCCCAGGACCCAACAGGAATAACATTAGCTGAAATACCCAACAAAGGGGAGAGAGAACCTGTAGAGACCATATCCAGAGGTTAGGCATGGCTCCTGATTGAGGGATGGGGCCACCCACCTACCTCAAAAATTCTAACCCAGAATTGCTTCTGTCTAAAGGAAATACAGGGACAAAGAGTGGATCAGAGACTGAAGGAAAGGCCATCCAGAGAATGCCCCACCTGGGGCTCCATCCCATATGCAGCCACCAAACTCAGACACTATTGGGGATGCCAAGAAGTGCTTGCTGACAGGATCCTGATATAGCTGTGTCCTTAGAGGTTGTGCCAGAGCCTGACAAATACAGATACAGATGTTTGCAGCCAACCATCAGACTGAGCATGGGGACACCAATGGAGGAGTTAGTGGAAAACTGAAGGAGCTGAAGGGGTTTGCAACCCATAGGAGGAACAACAATATCAACCAACCAGATCCCCCCTCCAGGGCTCCCAAGGACTAGACCACCAACCAAAGAGTACACATGGAGGGACCCATGGCTCCAGCTGCATATGTAGCAGAAAATGACCTTATCTGGCATCAATGGGAGGGGAGACCCTTGGTCCTGTGAAGGCTTGATGCCCCAGCATAGGGGAATGCTAAAGCAATGAATTGGGAGTGAGTGGGTGGGTGGGGAAGCACCTTCATAGAATCAGAGGGGAGGGGGAATGGGATAGGGAGTTTGCAGAGGGGAAATTGAGAAGGGGGATAACACTTGAAATGTAAATAAGTAAAATAACCAATAAAAAACAAACAAAAGAAGAAATTATTACTCTGGGCTGTGATTCACTTTTCACGATCTCTTTCCCAGTCAGTCATAAGTTTGGTGACCAACCCTTAGCGCATAGCCGTGGGTCACCTGGGAGTTGCCTGGCTTTGGATTCTCTCCTTGTTCTCAGGGTGCTTCCACTGATTGGCTCCAAGGGCAATCCTTACAGCTGCAACTTCCACTCCGGTGCTGCCACTGTCCCTTTGGATTGGGTGCCCTTCATTGGCTCTTAAGGCAGTTTACTTCTGTTTTACCACTAATACTTTGTGGCCTTGGCTGCTTTGTCAT
The DNA here is from genome assembly GCF_978045245.1 of Mus caroli. Taxonomy (NCBI): domain Eukaryota; kingdom Metazoa; phylum Chordata; class Mammalia; order Rodentia; family Muridae; genus Mus; species Mus caroli. Next base: position 148,489,806 of record NW_028227256.1, on the reverse strand, counting down.
TTATTCTCTGAGTGAGTTTGAGGAAGCTTTCCTCCCAGTGTTCTGTGGCCGTGGAATGAATAGTGCTATCAAAATCAGGCTGAAAGGTAATCTCTGTTGTGAGTTAGCTGTAACTCTGATTGTGGTATTTGGAAGGAGGACCTTAGAAAATTAAATTAGGCAAAATAAAAGACATAGCAAGGCCCTATCCAATGGAAGGATGAATGTTCTATGAAAAGAAGACCTGCACGAAGGACTCTCAGTCCCTGTTACTATATGACTCCAAATGCAACCACAGGTTTCATCAGAGTCCTCCCAAGTAAGTACATCACCAAAGGAAGTTAGGACAGGAACTCAAAGCAGGAATCTAGAGGCAGGAATACCAGATGTATTGAAAAATCTCAAACTTTCCAGTCTTCACAAGTGTGAGCCAAATATGCCTCTTCTTATAACTTACTAGTGTGTGGTATTAAATCAAAGTGACAGAAAACAGACTATCTATCTGGTCACTGAAGAAACAGATGTAGCATCCTGAGACTTGAAGCTATGGGGAGGGTTCACCATTTTATTATAAGGGGCTCCTTTTTTTTTTCTCTGCGAAAAGGTACTCAGGTGCCAACAGATAAGGGGGATAAGGTGAAATATTTTAGGAATTAAAATGATCAAATCTTAGTCTAAAATTGTGAGCACTATATGGAAGACAAACTCAAGGAGGAAGTTATGTAAAAAAGCAATAACGATCAGGCGGTGCTTAACCTATCTTGGGTAGGAAATAGAAAAACTCGAGGCCTGAAGAGATGGCTCCATGGTTAAGAACACTGGCTGCACTTGCTGAGGACCCATGTTCAATTCACTCACATGTTCAATTTCCAGCTCACAACCATCTGTAATTCCAGTTCCAGGAGATCCAATGATCTCTTCTGGGATTCCATAGGCCCCAGAGACTCCAGGCACAAGGCACACAAATATTTGCTACACAAATATACACGTGGGCAAGACAACTATAAAATATAATAAAAGCTTTTTTTGAAGAGATGATAAAACTTAAATTATGGCACTTACTGGAGCTGACTGGGAGGAAGAGTGATTTAAAAGGCCATTCAGAAGTCACAAATAAAAAGACATAGAGATTAAATACATTGTGAAAGGCAAAGAACCTGGGATCCCAGATGAACCCCCATGAATGTCTGTCTTAGAGTTTCTATTTCTTTGACCATGACCAAAAAACAACTTGGGGAGCAGAGTGTTTACATTGCTTACATTTCCACCTTATAGTACATCATCAGAGGAAGTTAGGGCAGACTCAAAGCAGGAATCTAGAGGCAGGAACTGGAGCAGAGGTCCTGATACATCAAGCTGGTTGTTGGCTTGCTCACTCAGGCTTGCTCAGCTTGCTATCTTATAGCACTCAGACTCCAGGACTATTGGGACATCACGGCATCTTAGGTTGTGGAGCCCCCAGCAGGAAATTACACCACTGGTAGTGAACCCTGGAAAGAGGTATTTGGACCCTAGCATCTCCTGCTCTTCTTTCTTCCCAGTCACCATGAAGGGAGCAGCTTCATTTCATCACAAGCCCTTGCCGTGAAGCTCTATCTCACCACAGAGCAGTGGGACCCCCTCACCATGGACAGACACCCCTGGAAGTGGGAACAATGCTCACTCTTCTCTTACATCACTGTCTCATGCATCTGTTCTGTTGGCTGAAACTAACGCTACTGTGTCAGTATCTCTTTTCATTGTAGAAAACTAGCTTAAGCAGCCACAACAGATACGAGATCCTGTATTGAATAAACTGCTTTGTTTTTCTCCCCAAGACATAATTAACAAGTATTTTTAAAGTCTGCCAATTTCATTAGTAATTAACGGAATGAGAATTATAGATTTAAAGTTGAGATTGACAGAAAGTAGAGGGCTATGTGATAACAAATCCTGTTCACAGTAATACTATTGAAGGGAACTCTGACTGGCATTGCTCTTTGGAAAAGCAATCTAACCATAGGGACAAACCTAGCCTGTACGTGCTAGCTGAGCCAAAGCACGTGCTCTTGTCTATTGTTCTATAGGAGCCCACCAGATGTCATAGATTAGAATGCTGAACCCATACTTGTCTGAGGTAGCAGACAATCAACTATCTATTCCTTGACAATGAATGAAGGGTAGCGAGGAATGGAGTAGAATATTCCATTGTAGCTGGAAATCATGACCTACAGGAAAATGGACACACCTAAGAGCTCAGTGTGGAGGAGAAAGAAGAATTTAAACAATCGCCTACCAGTCATATAAATTAAGATGTGTATATTTGTATATGTATATGTATATGTACATGTACACACACACAGAGTATTGTGTGGCTTTTTGAGATGCATCCCTATCTGACCCACATTAAAGAACTGGGAATAGTGTCTTCCCAGGAGGAGGGAAGTGAGGAAGAGAAAAGATGAAGAGGAAAAAAATTAACTGAGGGTAGGATTTTGCAGAAGCCTGTGGCCATAGCTTGTGGGGATGGAGTCAGTGTTCATTCAACTGTGTGCACCCGAGGTCCAAAGGAGAACGTGAATCTAGCTTCTATCCTGTTTTGGTTAATTTATTCTTTCAAATTTTTATACATACATGCAATGTATACTAATCATATTCCCCCCTCACTTCCCCTTTCACTCCCTCTAGGAGCCTTGCCCCCATCAAATCTCTCTCTAAACTTTATGTCCTCTCTCTATATCTATCTGAATCCAACTAAGGTGCCCGTATGTGCACAGGAATAAGGTCATTCACTGGGTCATGGAGAACCCACCAGTGGCCACACTACACTCTGAAAGAAAAGTAACTCCCCCCCCCCCATCCAACAAGCATTTAAGATCCATAGCCCCTAGGGGTAGGGACTTTTTAACCCTTTCCTCTCTGGGCTGGGATTTTTAACTGGCTTGATCTTATGCTGGCCTTGCGTAGGTAACCACAGCTGCTGTATTAATAGCCATGTCAAATGCAGAGACCATTTCACAACACTCCAACCCATCCTTTGGCTCTTCCATTCTTTCTGTCTCCCTCCTGTGGGAGATGGTAGTGACGTCCTCTCTACAGCTGAGCATTCATGGTCATGTATTTTCAGGACTTTAAACAATCATGTGTCTCTTAATCAACCACTACATGAGACAATAAGAAACTTCTCTAACCGAGGTTGAAATAATGCAAACCTATGGATATCATCATATTTAGAAGTCAGTTTGACAACAGAACCACTTAAAAAAAAATAGATTCTCCTGTAGGACCGGTCACTTCCCTAGCCCTGCTTTTAAAGGATGCCTACAGTATCCAACATGAATCTCTTGTTGTGGAGACGACTTCAAGCCCAATCAAGAGAGTGGTTGGTTACCACCAGAAACTGTCTCACCATTATTGCAGCTGTGGAAACATCTTACCTATCATGTTGATATTGTAGCAAGCAGGTCATTGATGTCTTCTCTCCCCCAGCTTCCTGTGTGACACCTTCCAGCACTAGGAAAGCTATCTAGCTAAAATTGTTTCCTGAACGGGTTTAGAACTGGCTTCTCTGTATCCTGCAAACAAAATGTTTGGTGTCTTCAGCAAGCTCTTACCATGTTGCTATGGTAGGCAACCATGAGCAGGCAATAGTCTGTATTATTTTGGAGCCTTTTGGGGCCTCTCTGATTGAGACTGAGTAAAGCATGTCTGATACTGAGACTTTTCATTTAGTAACTCATGGCTTCTTGGAGTAGTGTCAATAATTAATGTGCACTACTGTGTAAACTGCCTTTAAAAGTTGTATTGCTAGTTAGCTTACAGACCAGTGTGGTTTCATAAGGCTTCTTTATATAGGATTAGTTTTCGTTAACCCACCATTGCCTTTTGGCCTCCCACTTTCCTATTCCCATGCCATACCAACTCAAACTTTAGTCCAGTATTCTCTTCCTCTGTTATTTGCTATTGCATAGTTCTACTATATATACACACACACACACACACAAACACACTTAGATTACAAATTACAAGATCACTAGTTTCCAAGTAGCTTCTTCATGTGCATTTCCTTTTGGAAAAGCCTTTGCTTGGTGCGTCATCTCCCCATTGCATCACTGCCTGCCTGCTTGAGCCCTTCTGCCCCCCAGCATCCTTGCCCTGCCCTATTCACCTCTACACTATTCTTCCTCAGTCTCAGTTCATTCCCCTTTCTGTCATTGGCCCATTTCTAATTTCCTAGCTTGCACACATATAGCATGTTAAACAAACAAAAGAAACCTTTTAAAGCTAAGGTCCCCATAAAAGAGAACACGTGGAATATGTCTTTTTATCTGGGTGACCTCACTCCATAATTTTTCTAGTTCCATCCCTCTACATACAAACTTCATGCTTTAATTTTTCTTTGCAGCTGAGTACTATATATAATATATGAAAATATATTCATTATTACACTGTATATATTATTATATACATATATTGTATGATATATTTATATATCATATAAATATCTAAAATATATCACACAGATATACAATATATAAATTATAATTAGAATATAATACATTAAATATGTAATATATTATATATTTATATATAAATTTTATTCTATATAAATATATTAATATAAATATATAATACATATAATATATAAAAATATATTTATTACATTTTCATTATCCATTCATTAGTTGCTGGACATCTAAGTATATTCCATGTCCTAGTTATTACTCATAGAGCATCAATGAATACAGGTGTGTAAGTGGTTTTGTATTAAGATATAAATATAGGACATACCTAAGAAGCCTTAAGGTGCACTCCCAGCAATGTTGTAGTTGGGTTATATGTGTCTCTGAGAAAGCCTCCAACTGGTTTCTGTAAAAGGAATTTCCCTGTCTTCACATCCGTGCCAGGATTTGCTGTCATTTGTTGGTATTCTTGACGGCAGCTATTCAGACTGCAGTGAAATGGAATGTTAATGTAGTTTAATCTGTACCTCGTACCTCCCTGATTTAGGATCTGCATCCCTCCTTTTAAACTTTTCCTTAGGTAACAGGTCGCTGTTCATGAGAGATGTGGGAGCCTTGGCTGGATTTGACCTACAAAAATAGATCTCTAGAAAAAGGAAAATTAGGGTTAGAGAGATGGCTCAGAGGTTAAGAGCAAAGGTCCTGAGTTCAATTCCCAGCCACCACATGGTGGCTCCCAGCCACCTATAATGAGATCTGGTGCCCTCTTCTGGCTGGCAAGCATATATGCAGGCAGGACGCCGTATGCATAATAAATAAATTTAAAAGAGAGAAGAAAAGAGAAAAAGGAAACCTCATTATCTTTAAAGAATATCTAAATGTTATATATCCCAGAAGGACACAAGCCTAGTGGGAGATTTGATTTCGGGGAAAGTCACTGAACTCTTTGGCAGGAAGTGGGAAGGTGGATGGAGAAGAGAGAGCGGGATTTCCGTTTCTTTGCTGGCTCACTACAGTCTCCCCCCCCCCCCCCCGTGCTCTGAAATCGGTCATGTGAAAGATTTTTATGGTTGTCTTCACCCCTGCCTTGCAGTCTTGAGCCTCGGGAAGCCCCGGAATACTTACTGAGCACTGGGCCATGACCAGAGCAGTTTTCCAAGAAGTCTGACTGCGTGGATGTGGGTGGCCTCTGGAATGTCAGGGGACAAGGCAAACACTGTGCTCCATCTCCGGCACAAGGCACCGGCTTTGTTCAGCTGTAGCCTGGCATCCACTGCATGTACATATTTCTAAAAGCAACAAACAATATCCATGTGTCTATTGGCCAGAGGAAACGACGTATAGGCGCCCCGCACAATAGTAAAAGGTTTTCACATTTTTCTTCAGATGTAAGGTTCTAATGTTTTTGTGCATGCACGGATCTGTTTATTTCAGTTTACTAGTTCAAACGTATTGTATCTGAGGACTCCATGACATCCCTGCTATTTAAAAATCTCATCTTTGTTTGGTCGCAGGAGTCGTTTCTCCCTCTGACATTTACATCTATGGACTTATTTCTATGGACATTCAATGTTTATTTCTTTCTTAATTGCTACTAAGAAACCAAACATTTAAACATCCCAAAAACGTGTACCAATAAACATAATGAAGAAACATTAGAAAAAAAGCTTAATGGCATAAGATACTTAGCAATCAAACCTATTTGTATTGGGAGGGTATATAAAAATGTAAATATCTTCAAAGAAGTACGCCACAGCACCGAATAAATGAACAAATGAAGAAGCAGGCAAGCAAATTTCTGAAATAAGTTCAAAACAACCCATTTTTCTCTTCACATGCAATTGTAAAATTTTACACGTGTTTTTCGGGCACTTCTGTGCGAGGGCTTTGGATTTGTGGTCCAATTCTATAATTTACCCACCCTAAAAGTGGAGGAAGAAAGCTCTGTGGGAATTCCACCAAAATTAGCTTCCAACTTACTTAGACCTCTAAATGATAGACAACTCAAAACATACATCGAAGAAGAGTGTGCAGAACAATATGGAAGCCAACTTTGAGAAGGCTGAGTTTAAGTTCTCTATTGAATTTGTACAGCTTTGGGTTAAATGCTTAAGTGTTGGCCCAGTGGGACAGAAGTGTGGGTGGAATTTCTATATGGAAGTCAAGTGGTTTGCTGAGCTGCTATATGTAAGGTAGTTCTGCCCAGGTAGTAAGTAGTTCAGTGTGCAGACAGGAAACCTGAGACACAGAGAGGTTGAGTGAATGACATGGCAGACACAGAAGGCGAATGAAGGGGATCTTATCCTAGACCTGACAGGAAGCAGTAGGCACACCATTCCCTGAGGTGCTCTGTGGTTTCCAAGGAACTTGTTGGAAGAAAAGACCAGACAGAGTGGACACTTAGAAAGAACGGAGTGTTCCTAAGTCTCCCAGTGTGTGTTTTACCTGACACCTACAGTAGTGGCTTTTTAAGTTCAGTGCCCCACCGCTGCTTCGAGCCTCTCTGGTTTGTCTGTGTTGCTTTCTTACTCCGTTCTTTATCTAGTTATGTCCTCTAAGTGAACTGAGATTTTTCTCACAACAGCTTCTTTCGCTCTACTCTAATCTTACACTTTTTTTTTTTTTACATCTTCAGCTAAAATATTTCTCCTTAAGTTTTTAATTAAAGCAAAGAATTTATGCTGAACAACAAACACATTTCTAAAAGGAAATCTGAAGGGCTGACTTCCAAAATCAGTTCATCCATTAAGAGCATTGTGAGAAATGCAGTGGTGGGGACTTAGCAAAGAAGTGTACTCTATTCCTGCCTAAGTGGTGATGTAGGGGAATTGGTTTTTTTCTTTTTTTTTGGGGGGGGGGGTTCCTTCTAGTTTCTCACAAGTAGCATTCACCTATCTAGGCATGCATACACTCATCCATTATTTTCAAGCAACACATTTACTGTGGTCCTTATATATACTAGGCACTGCTTATATTCTGAAATCCAGTGACCCTCAAAATACAAAATATCCCCATAACCAGAGTCTTTGTTTCAAGGTCAGGTTCATGTCTGGCTCCCCACGTCATTAAACAGAGCTCTGGCTCGTTCCTTTCCCTGCCTATTGGCTCTCTCTACTTGCTCTTCTGATTGCCTATCTATTTCGTCTATCCACAAGAGAGAACTGTAAGCGTTCTCTCTTTGGGACACAAAACTCCTGCTTTCCAGAGCTCTCATAACCTAGTACTACAAACAAACGGCTTAACAATATCAAGAGTCAAGGTGGATTCAGGAATGACGTCCACAGAGGCTCCGAATGAAGATTAGGTTGTTTGTAGTGTCTAAACGTCACGATAAGGGTGACCATGCTCTTCAGTGTTCCTTGGAGGCATTGTCACCAGGTAGAGACCAGAGAAACAAGTACAGGCTCCCAAACATAATCCACCACGTTATTGCTTCCTACCAAGGAAACTCATTTGTTTTTTTCTGGCTGTGATCTGGTTAAAAGTATCTTCCTTTTGGAGAGGATGGCAGGGGGAATTGTGCAAAGAAAAGGGGGGCATTGAGTAAATCGGAGGCTAACTTACATAGCATCCAGATAATATATAGAGACTTGAATAATTGCTTGATTAGCCTTTATTATTTCAAAGCCAGTGAGATGGCATCTGATCACTTCTTTTAAGGCTTCAGTGTTACACTTGGTTGGGTGCTTGTCCTCTGTAATGCATTGCTGTTCTCAACATCTGCAGTCTCCCCAACCTCCCAGCACCACTGTGACATTCCACTCAACTCCATTTAAAGTCCTAATGGATAAAGGGTCTGGATTCTGGACCTGGCAGGCCATTTCTCATGTTCCCTAAGAAAACATTGCAAGCCTCCTCATAGCCTTCTGAGAGCGGGCATATGGAACACACATTTCAATTTTTCAGTGTGTTACAGCCTTGATATAAAATGTTAGCAAGAGCAAGGAAAATCACTTCAATGCTGGCTTCTTTATAAACTCCATTTGTGCTGGCTAGTTTTATGTTAAATTGGCATGTGCTAGAGTCATTTGGGAAGAGAAAACTTCAACTGAGAAACTATCCCCACCAGATTGGCCTGTGGACAAGCCTGTATTTTCTTGATTGATGTTTGATGTGGGGTAGGGCTAGCCTCCTATAGGCAATTCCACTCTGGGGTGGTGGTCCTGGGTGCTATGAGCTTGACAAGGATCAAACCAATAAGCAGTACTCAACTGTGATGTAGAGCTGTAAGCTGAAAGATGCACTTTGCTGCCAGAGTTGCTTTTGGCCTTGGTATTTTTATTACGGCAACTGAAACCCTAAGACACCACCCAGCTATATAACTGGTGATATAGGTCTTAAGGATGTCACAGGGAGGGTGTCCTGAGCCAGGGAACGGCTGTTTGTGTCATAACGTAGAAGATATTGGTGGTGACCTAGTTTTCATTTAGAATGTCATTCTTCAATTTACCATAATCACTTGTCTTAAAAAAGAATTTATTCTTCCTAAGACTTTCATACAGGTCTTTAATTTAATACACAATTAAATATGGTCTAAATCGTTTGTTAAGCTGTATACCTCTTAAAGAGTGAGCTCATGTTGGCTGGATCATTCATTTTGGTTGTCTTATTTTTCTCTTTGGTAGAAATTCCTTAAGTTCTAAACTTGTATCTTTGAAGCAGTCTTGAGCCCCTGAGATGCTGCAGAAGGCATTTCCCAACCAACAGGGCAGAGCCAATCACCCTGGCTGTGTCTGTGACTCTCAGCATTCATCCCCAACATCTTTCTACTTTGAATTTCCCTCTATCAGCTATAATAGAATAGGCCATCACAATGAAATATATTTGCATTTCCTAACTCAGAAATCAATGGAAGGATACTGAATATTAGAAAGCGCTAAGAGACCACAGGGTTCCACTCTTCATGCCAACAGTTTACCTTTAAGGAGTTGTCAGCTCTGGCTCTGAGTTTCAGACAAAGCCACCATCTGAGCTCTCTCTCACAGTGTTTTATTAATCTCTGTCCTTGAGGTTCATAAATTAGGCTGCCCTGTGATTTCCTCTTTGTGATAGCCCCTGGCTGTTTTCATTGCCTTCACAGCTACTGGCAGGCAGCTGCTCTCCCACATTCCCTCAGAGTAAACAGGAATTTGGTCCCTGGGTAACTGGATGCTTTCCAGTGTAAGAATGTAAGTTATTCATGAGCTTAGTGGGCTGGCTTCTACTGAAACCAGACTGTTTTCGCAAGGGAGCACAAGGACAAAAAGAATTATGAAAGGTCTGAATCTTCAAGATTATTCCTTTCAAGTGTGTGATAACTTCCAATTCTTCTCCCCAGATAGTTGCTAAACCCTCGCTTTTGGCCTCTTCCTCTACCTCACATCTCACGGTGGTTACTGGAAGTTCACCAAGGAAGCTGCCTTGAAGTCATGTTCCCTCCAGAACACAACTAGCCTAGACAGATGTGCACATGCTAGGATATGATATGCTGATGATGCTTTCAAGATTAAAGTTTGACGAGACTGTGAGGGTAACTTCCTCTGTTACAACTAATTCAAAACAAACACTAAGAAAATAATGGAGAAGAAGACATATTTTCGAGAAGTGTGCATTAGTCTGAATTTTGAGATGGATTTTACTGGTATGCTTTATCAAAGGAAAAATTAAAAAGCTTACACTTTAAAGGGACTACCTATTTACTATGTTTGGAAATGGAATAAAAGAATTAATTCTAGACTTCTGGTGACCAGACAACTAGAAGGTGGATCTCCTTTGTAATGTCACTGAGGGGGTTGTATATAAGCACTGCCCTTCTGGTGTGAACTACACTGTTCTCAAGGCTCTGGGATACTATTATTCTAAAATCTAGGCAGCATAGGCTTTTACAGTTGTTCAAGACCCAAGAACAAGAAATAGTACTTCATTACTTCAGTTTACCAAACACTATATGCAAATGGTCAAAAGGCAACATTTTAAGGACTTTACACAGTTTGATTTGTATAGTTCTTATTTAATGAAAAGTCTTATGGAAAAAAGTATTGATTTTTTTTTAATATGACCTATAAATAAATTGGTTCCTTACCGTTTTGTTCCCTGTCAGTATGTGGTACTGTTCATCTTTCTTGATGAGCCTACCTTTACATCAGTATTTGCCAATCTTGTAGAAACTTCTGGATAGACACATGGAAATTTGCAAAGTGTGTGTGTGCACACACGTGCGCGTGTGTGAGATGTCTGAGACAAGGCTTGTCTTAAACTCAAGATCTAAGGCTTGTTTATTTTTCTTGAATGCCTGAAGAGTAATCTTTTTAGTATGCTGTACAGCTTTTAAGCCCCTTATATTTCATAGATCAAACACTGACACCCCAGCCACTATTCTCTAGAGCTGAATGATATATGAATTTGCCTTCAAAGACTCCTCAGTTTGGTGGAGAATTTTAACACACATGCCCACACAGAGCAGGGAAAGCACAGTAAGCAGGGATGTAGGCTGCCATGGAAACCAGAGTAAGATAGGAAATCATCTTGAAAGGGATATGGCTAAGGTGAGTGTTAGAGAGCAGGTATATCTCGGCAGTATATTAGAGAAGGCAGGGCTTGTGGGAAGATGTTGTAGTGTCAGGGAATGTGGTCCTTTTGGGTGGTGGTAAGTGAGGAGTATCCAGAGAAAGATGTGGAGGTAGAGAAAGGCCACTTGGTGCAGGTGATGTCCACTGGACTTCCTTCTGCAATAGCTAACTCTTCAGAGAAAAACAGTCATAGTCAGGTGCCTATGAATGGGAGCTCACTCATGGGATCACAAGTGTTTCATAAATGCTAATGAAGCAACCTAAACCTATGAGTGGGCTCGTAGATGATGTATGCATCTGGACAAAGTTTTATTACCAGGCAGGTTTCCTCTAGAAATTGAGAAACTTCTTAGTAACTGAAAGTCTCTCCCTCAGCATCTGCAAAGAACAAGATAAAACCAGTCACGCTGAGAGGGTTCTCACTAAAACCAGTCTGAGCTAGATCAAACATTCCAACAGTCAATCCCATTTCCTTCATTGCATCTGTAGCAGCACTAGAATTGATGTTTTAGAGACATTTATTTAATATGTGTGTGTGGTGGTGGGGGGGGAGGGGGTAAATCATGGCATGTGTGTGAAGGTCAAAGGATTTCTTGTGGGAACTGGTTCTCACATTTCACTATGTGGGTGCTGGGCATAGAACTCTGGTTGTCAACCCGAGGAGCCAGTGCCTTTACCCACCAACCAAGAGCAAGGTTTAAACTGTGGGTCATGAGCAAAGCTGTGGAGGCCATGAAAAGTCTGGCAACAGTAAAAGGCTTCTGGATGTACAACTGAAGATTAACTCAAAATAAAATGTGTCATGAGTTCACAGGCAGTCCTGGTTCTGAACACAATGCTCTTGCTCTGCCTTGTCTCCCCTGCACGCAGTGCAGTGTTGATCAATGGGACTTAAAAAGTGTTGACTCGGGTTGTAGAGCAGCGGTTCTCAACCTTCCGAGTGCTTCTGCCCCTTAATACAGTTCCTCATGTTGTGGTGACCCTAATCATGAAATTACTTCGTTGCTACTTCATAGCTGTCATTTTGCTGCTGTTATGAATTGCAATATGAACATCTGATACATCTGATGTGCAGGATATCTGATATGCGACCCCTATGAAAGAGTCCTTTGACCCCCCCCCCCAACTCAAAGGGGTTAAGACCGACAGGCTGAGAATCCTGTTAGAGACTATTGTTTGGAAATTGGTTGTAGCGCTGTTACTGTGCACACAACATTTTCTGCTCTAGTAGAAATGTGATGATTTAATTATAGAAAACAAAGACTTTTCGTATTTCTCTCCTGTCATCTCACAGCACGTAACAAATTAGTACATCTCAGAACTGAATTGTCAGGATATTTGATTTTAAAGTGTGAGATGCTGACTCCAATTTTATATAAAAAAACATCATTAAGTGTATCTTGGCTTGGGATGGGGACAGAATTTACAATATTTTCTGAGATGACCATAGTCACTCTTATGTACTGTGCACTGTGTTTTTATAAAGTATATTGTTTTCAGTGTTGATGGTTATAAATTAAACTGTCCATCAACATGAAATGTTGAAGCTGTTCTGAATTCTACATCATCCAATAATCAGCCAAAATTGAATGATGATGATGATGGTGGTGGTGATGGTGGTGGTGGTGATTACTATTATTTGAGACAAGTTCTCTCTACATAGCCCTGGCTGTCCTGGAACTCACTCTGTAGCCTAGGCTGGCCTCCAACTCACAGTGATCCACCTGACTCTGCCTCTCCTGCCTCCTGCCTCCTGCCTCCTGCCTCCTGCCTCCTGCCTCCTGCCTCCTGCCTCCTGCCTCCTGCCTCCTGCCTCCTGCCTCCTGCCTCCTGCCTCCTGCCTCCTGCCTCCTGCCTCCTGCCTCCTGCCTCCTGCCTCCTGCCTCCTGCCTCTCTGCCTCTCTGCCTCTCTGCCTCTCTGCCTCTCTGCCTCTGCCTCTGCCTCTGCCAAGTGCTAGAATTAAAGGCATGCACAACCCCACCTTGCGAGATTGGACTCTGTGCAATAACTAACAAACAAATTATCTCATTAGTTTGCAGATTTGTTTTAATCTTTACTGAGTAGTGGAATACAGCTAGAACAAGGGATTGCTTGATTAAATTTCTTTATGATTTCTTATCATTAAATGTTTGATTTGCATATCTGTTTTCTATTCCTATTTACATGGGGTTGTGTTAAATTTCTCAGGCACAAAGAGACCACAAGTAGGAAAGGCTTGAGAATGTCCACAGTGAAGACCCTGAGTGAATGTCTACAGTGAAGACCCTGAGTGAATGTCTACAGTGAAGACCCTGAGTGAATGTCTACAGTGAAGACCCTGAGTGAATGTCTACAGTGAAGACCCTGAGTGAATGTCTACAGTGAAGACCCTGAGTGAATGTCTACAGTGAAGACCCTGAGTGAATGTCTACAGTGAAGACCCTGAGTGTAAGCTTTAGAATCTTATTGCTGTTGCCTCTGTTGGAAAGCTGCTCACTCTTTGGCAAGACTTCTTTGGGTATCTGCTACTTTATCTATAAAAGGTGTGTGTGTGTGTGTGTATGAGGGGGGGGGGGGAAGAGATTATAGCTACTGATGGCATTGAGATGCACTTGAGGACTAAGTAAAATTCAGCAGATTTGGGAAATATGAGTGTAGATAGATATGGTTTTATTATAACAAGTGGAGGTCTAGCTGAAGTCTAACTGATCACAAAGATACCCATAAAGGCAGCTACTATTTTTAAAACCACTTTCCTAATTTTCACACATTATCTCAAGTAGTGACATTCTGATAGAGAAGGCTTCTACCTGAAGGAAAACCAAGGCTTGGCTAGGACAAGTGACTTGAAGCTTCTCTGACCCTACAGTGCTCAGTTCTTACTTTAAAGGGCAGGCAACTGGCAAGAGATTATCAACACACGGTTGAAAAACTACGGTTTCTGGTGTTTCCTCTCACTATCACAGCTAGAAACCTGGGGAAGGACGTAGAAAACAGGGTCTCTTTGCCTTTACTCCATATAATAATAAGTGCTATTATTGTTAGCTACAAATATAAAATGCTCTGTGATGGTATAATATTACTCAAGTAAGAATTGAACATAGAAAGCCATCTTCTGCTTATTGAAAACATACAGGTTTTTAAATTATGTTCTTTATAATTTTGCCCTTTAATAACAATGGTGCCAAAAGAGGAGAACACAGGAACCTGAAATGCCTGGTCCTAGCTTCCTGATGCAAATCCCATTTATTTGAATACTGAATAAAGAACAGGCAGTTTGTCACATTTGAGACCATGAGGAAGTGAGGAAGCTGAGACCCATGGATAGAGCTTTGTTCTACAGTGTTCTGAGGACTCTAAGAGGCTTTCTGGATCACTTAAAAGTGATATAGTTTTTAGGTGTAAGATATATATATATACATATATATATGTGTGTGTGTGTGTGTGTTTATATGTATGTGTGTATATATGTATGTATATATATATACATATATATATATACATATATACATACACATGTACAAATACACACACACACATGGTTTAATAATTGACTAATAAGTATTGATTTACTTGACTTAACCCTGGCTTGGTTTAATGACTCACTGGGTGAATCCCAGCATCTGTTCATTGTTGCTATGAGCCTGTTGCATCATCCAGATGTGATCTCACTAGCTTCCAGCCCATCTTTCTGTAAGCAGGTATCTATCACTGTGCTAGCAGTGACCTTGGGAGCTGGGAATAGATCCATGCCTTTCCCAAGCATGGCGTCTGGTGCTAGGCAGCGGGTGTCAGAGTTGAGCTTGCCCTTTGTGGTCATCTTTCTTACCTGTTTATTGGTGGAGTTAGAGTCCTAAAATCATTAATTCAAAATAGCTCTATTTTCTTAAGTCAGTATCTGTGGGCTGATTTATTCAATGTGCACTTCTTACATTGTACAGTAAACAATGCTCTTTTTTTTTTTCTTGCAAAAGCTTATAGTAATAATTCTCAAAAGGATACCACTTTTTTAAAAACAAGTTTTCTGGTCTATTCCTTTTTCTCTAATTTCATTAAGTTTCTAGCATCCTCACTCCTTTCATATGCACAAATCTGAAAATCAACACAAGGTTATTTTCTTTATGTACTTCAAATTTTCAGATAATCCTACTTACCTTAGCACCTTGGGATGAAGCTCAGAGGTGTGTTGGGGAAGAATAACTGGAAAGTATATGGCAGTAGGAATCTGCATGTCAGGTGTTTTGTTCGAGGGTAGGAGAGCTATCGCTAAAGCCAGTGGCTAGCTGATTTCGCAAGAAGCACAGCTTAGAACACCATTCCTCGCAGTGACTTAGGAAAGTGAGCAAGAGCTGTTGCCTGACCCCAAAGGCAAAGACAAACTCAGAGGACACCCCGTGGTGACTCCGTGAGATGACAAGGTGCCAGTGTGTTTCAAATTCAGTCCTCATCCTAAAGAGAGCCTAAGTAGACAGTTTTGCAATGAGCGGGGCTAAAAGAAGACTCTAAAATTGATCTAGAGATAGAAACAGACAG
Source organism: Mus caroli (assembly GCF_978045245.1). Classification (NCBI taxonomy): domain Eukaryota; kingdom Metazoa; phylum Chordata; class Mammalia; order Rodentia; family Muridae; genus Mus; species Mus caroli. The sequence goes on along the minus strand of NW_028227256.1, from coordinate 148,474,324 downwards.
CAGAAACTTGACTCCGAATCAAAATAAAGTAATTGCTTTACTTGCTTATACATAACATACCGTTGTATTTCTTCATACCAATAGAGCACTCTTTGCAATGTATCTGCTCAGTGAAACATTTTATAGAAAACCCCACATAGCAGGGTCTGGTGGTAGGTCCCTGTAAGCCCAGCTACTCCGGAAGCAAAGACAGGAAGGCTAAAAGTTCAAGGACAGTCTGGATTACAGAGCAAGTTCAAGGCCAGCCTGAGCAGCTTTGTGAGACTCCGTCCTTCTCTCAAAATGAAGAGTTTCAAAGGGGGGCTGAGGACAGAGTTCAGCAACAAAGCACCTGCCTAATGGGCAGGCGACCTTAGGTGTAATTCCCAACACATAAAGAACAAAAAGTAGATGAAAATAAAGGAAGAAAAGGAGGGAGGGAGGGAGGGAGGGAGGGAGGGAGGGAGGGAGGGAGGGAGGGAGGGAAGGAAGGAAGGAAGGAAGGAAGGAAGGAAGGAAGGAAGGAAGGAAGGAAGGAAGGAAGGAAGGAAGGCACTGGCAGGGCTGGGAAGCCTTGTTGTTCACCAAGGCTGATTCACAACAATGTTTACCATAAAAGACCTAATTAGCGGCCCTTCCTGTCTTTCTTCTTCCCCTTTCTTCGTGTAGAAGCCAGAAGCCGACTTTGAGGAGTCTTCCAACACAAGACCTAAGGATGGACTGAGGTCCCTAGGTTCATGCACGAGGCATTGGATATCGGTCTCGTGGTCACAGGGACACACACTATTTTAGAAGCTGTGTCTTAGTATCAGTTTCTCTTGTTAATTGCTTAGCCAGCCACTGGCAAGGGAATAGCAGTCATTTTCCTAAACCTAACTTTTAACAGACAGCTGATAACTCTGGCCTTGCTGATAGAGGCTGATGGAAACAGTGTCCCTCAGCCCCAGCTCTGCTCCTCACCCTGGAAATCTGTGTGGGAAGGGGAGCTCAGAGAATGTGACTTGCTTGCAAAGGAATTTGTTCCTGACTGAGACGAGACGTTAATCTATGTTCTGTCACATTTAACCCTATGGGGGGAAAAGCCTTCAACATAATTTGAAAACTCTACACAGGATGAAAAGAATCTAGGTTAAGCTACCCATTTTCACTATAGAGTGAAGAGTCTGTCTGTACCCTACATTTTCTTACAGCTCCAAATTGAAGAGTTCAGAATCGTTACCCAGCGATTGTTAACGTGAGCAAAACAGTGCATCTGCTTGGTGAGCTGCTCAAAGACACTGGCCTTGGGGTTGCCCCTACCCCAGACTCCTTGGTAAGTGCTAAAAAAGCCTGGCAGTAAAGTTTTAAAAGGAATCCTAACTTGGGAAGTGTTGGTGCTTGGAACAAAAGATACAAGTTAAGGAACAGCACAGAATGCAGTCCGGAAGAAGTCTTCACAGTCTATTTGTATAGCTGTGTTGAATCTTACAGTTCTTTAGACAGAGAAGGGCCGTCACTTTGCAAGGTGTTTGCTGTTTTTGTTTGCCTGTTGAAACAAAAGTCTCACTTGGTAGCTAGACTGGCCTTTAACTCAGTAAAATTTCTGCTTTGGCCTAAGAAGTGCTGGGTTTGCAGATGTGAGTTTTGAAGTTCACTGGTGCGCAGAACAGCTGCCGCCTCTTAATGCCCCTGTTCCATGGTCCTCAAACTTGTAGCCTCTCTATTGGAACATTTCTTAAAGATGATTTTTTTTTCCTGCTGGTGAAGACTTTTCTCGAGTTTATTCCTCTAAAATGGTGTCCTAACAGCAGCCCTGATTTGGTAGCAAATATAAAGCATTAGGTCTCTTCTGTCTTGAAAAAGAAAAAGAATACACCACACCCAGACATGCACACACTACACACACACACACACACACATACACACACACACACACCTACTTATGCTACTCTTGTGGAAACCTATTCTTTCAAATAACCTGTTGTCTTAGTTAGGGTTTCTATTGCTGCACTAAACATCATGACCAAAAGCAACTTGGAGAGGAAAGGGTTTATTTTATCTTAAGGATTAGTCCATCATCCATCAGTAACTAAGAAAAGTCCCAGCGTTGTCTATAGGCAATTCAATGAAGGCATTCTCTTGATTGAAATTCCTCTTCTAAACAACTTTACCTTGTATCAAGTTGACAAAAGACTAGCTAGCACCTCAGACACCCACACACGCCCGCCTGAACAAGTTTGCCACGTTCTTTTCTCTGCTAGAACACTGCCCTGCCTTGCTCTTTGGCCCCTAGCTGCCTGGAGAACTCATTTGCAACTTTCAATTTCAATGTTGCTTCCTCAGAATCTTTTTAAAGTCCTCCAGCTCCGGCATTAGTCTTCCCTGTCATTTTCTAATTACACCTTGTTCTTTGCCTTGTGGTGCCTATTATAATTATAATTAAATGTGAAGGTTTTTTTTTTTCATGTCCCACAAGTTCTATGACAGCAATGATTATGTCTGTTTTATCCAAAGCTATTGCTCAGCAACGATAGTTAGCAAAGGGCTTGGGATACAGCGAGAACTCAGTACAAGTTTCTTTGGAAAGAATAAAAGCCAAAGAGCATTGCAGAGTTTCTACTTGTAAACTCAAGGGACATATTCTGACACCGTGCTACATCTTAGGAGTCCTTTTCAGTTTTACTATTTATTGTACAGTTTCCATTTTGTACGTTTAATTTTTTTTTTGTTACTCAAATAAAAAAAGATCCAACCACTAATATTTTCAAATGTTACATTAAATGTTTGACAATGGATGTATTCTGAGGGTTGCCTCAGGGTTCTCTATAATCAAAGAGCTTATGGAATGTCTATATATTAAGGGAATTTATTGTGATAACTTATAGTCTGTAGTCCAACTAAGCCAACAATGGGCAGCTGTGAATGGGAAGCCCAAGAATCTAGTAGTTGCTCAGTCCCTCAGGGTTAGTTGTTTAAGCTGGTCTTCTGTAGAAGTAGGTTTCAACAGATGTGCTGGCAAGTAAGTGCAAACAGTCAAAGAGTGAATCTTCCTTCTTCCAATGTCCTTATGTAGGCCTCCAACAGAAGGTGTGACCAAGATTAAAGGTGTTTACCACCATGCCTGGTTCTGGAACTTGCTTGGTCCCAGGCTGACCTTGAACTCAGAGATCTGCTAGCCTCAGTCTCCTGGGATTAAGTGCATGTACTACCTTGCCTGGGCCTAACATTTCCTCCTCCTCCTCCTCTTCCTCCTCTTCCTCCTCTTCCTCCTCCTCCTCCTCCTTTTAAAGATTTATTTTATGTATATGAGTACACTGTAGCTGTTTTCAGACATACCAGAAGAGGGCATCAGATCCAATTACAGATGGTTTTGAGCCACCATGTGGTTGCTGGGAATTGGACTCAAGACCTCTGAAAGAGCAGTCAGTGCTCTTAACTGAGCCATCTCTCTAGCCCGGGCCTAAGATTTTCTTGGCCACTATGCCTCAAGAGCTCCATGTCAAGATTCAGGTCAGAAACTTGTCTTCTAGCCTCAAGATCTGGATCACAGATGTGCCCTCCATTTCTGGATTGTAGTTCATTCCAGATGTAATCATAATCAAGTTGACAACCCGAAACAGCCATCACAAGGGTTTCTTAAACCAGTGACACTTTCATTAAAGTGAGGCTTTCATTAAAACAAGTGGTTTCTTTTAAAATACAAATATTTTTAAATTTATTTTTACTCTTTTCTTATACATTACATACCTACTGCAGAAACTTTTTAAAATCTCTTTTTCTTTTTTTTTCTCTTATTCTTCTCTCATAAGTTACATGCCCACTATAATTTCCCCTCCCTTCACGCCTCCCAGTTCCTCTTCCAACCTCCTCATTCTTCCCTAAACCCTCTCCTCCTCCATTTCCCTTCATGAAGAACAAACAAACAAACTTGGTTTCCCAGAGATATCCACCAAACATGGCCTAACAAGTTAAACTAAGACTAGACAGAAACCCTCAGATCAAGGCCAGTCCTGGCAACCCAGCAGGAGGAAAGCGGTCTCAGAGGCAGGAGTCAGAGATACAACCCAGTCTCACTCTTGGGAGTCCCACAAGAACACCAAGCTACACAACCATAAGGTTTATATGCAGAGGACCTAGCTCAGAGCCATGTAGGGTCTAAGTGTGTTACTTAGGAGCCTGCTTAGTTGATTCTGTGTCCTCTGCCCATCTGGCTCCTACAATCTTTCCTCCCCCTCTTCTGCAGGTTCCCATGGCTCTCTCTGCCTAGTGTTTGGCTGTGGGTCTCTATGTATGTTCTTATCAGTTGCAGGTCGATCAGCCTCCGATGACTGCTGGGCTAGGCACTGGTCTATGCATATAGCAGACTACCATTAAGAATCATTTCATTGACTTATTTATTTATTTGTTTGTTTGTTTATTTGTGCCAGTTGTATTTCATTCTATCCTGGGTCTCTGGGCTGTTCTGCCTCTGGTTCCTGGCCACGTGGGGGCAGTGTCAGGTGTAGGCTCCTTCTCAAGGATCTTAGCCATGTGGGTTTGGCTCCCAGCAGTGGGACTCATGTCTGGGCATCAACCCAGACATGAAAACTTTGACCCGCAATCTGTCCTGCCTGCAAGGTGCTCTGGGGTAATGGTAGATAACCAATGACTGGTCTAACTTGATGTCCCCAGTGTTTTTTGTGTGTATGGAAAATATAATGCATTAAAAAGATTTATTTATTTTTATGTATATGAGCACACTCTAGCTATACATATGCTTGTGAGCCATCATGTAGCTGCTGGGAATTGAACTCAGGACCTCTGCTCTTTCCAGCCCTGCTTGTTCCTGCCCAAAGATTTATTTTTATTATTATATGTAAGTACACCGTAGCTGTCTTCAGACACACCAGAAGAGGGCGTTAGATCTCATTAAGGATGGTTGTGAGCCACCATGTGGTCACTGGGATTTGAATTCAGGACCTTCGGAAGAACAGTTGGTGCTCTTAAGCATTGAGCCATCTCTCCAGCCCCCAGTATAATGCATTTTTAAAAAGGCATTTTGAATGTGTACATGCTAGCTTCTTAGAGTTTCTATCACTTCTTTGTAGCAAACAGTCTCCCATGCAAGGCATGGAGTCCAATGTTCCCGCAATAAACCTTTAATGGCGGCTACTCCATGTCACACGGTAAAGAAACTGCTGTTATCAGATCCACTGAATGGCTTCTAGATTATAGAAATAAATCTTAAATCTCAGGGGATGAAATGGCTTATGTGTAAATGAAAAGAAAATTACTGCCCTTTTCTGATAAGTTCCAAAGAACACGAGCCTTTTGTTAGCATAAAGACTGGGGAAACAAGATAACCACAGCCAGCCTGGTGGCAGGGAGCCTGCCCCGTGCAATTTGGTCCTTTTCAATTTTCTTTTTATGTGACTACATTTTAAAAGCACCCTTGCAATGTGTGAGTGAATTGCCAGCACCCTGGACCGTAATGACTTCTTACATTCACGTGGCAGTCATGAATAGTACGGATCATGTAGCGGCGTTCTTTACCTTCTTTTAGGCTCTGTACCGAACAAATGTACAGAAGGCAATTAAGTGCGTCCGCCAAACATTTCTTCTTCTTTTCCTTAGCAGCCTTCAGTGCAGTGCGTGAGCAATGGCTGGTGCTTGGTAACTTTACAGTCCAGGGGTAGGGGCGGTGGGGAGGACTTGGCAGGGGGTGTGCCTAGTGGTGCTATAGGTTCAGGCCTCCTCCACTGCCCACAACTCTTTCAGGGCATCGCACGGCAGGGTCTGATTGAACTCCAGAGGGTGTTCATGCGTGCTTGTTGATGAAGGGGAGTTAGCGTCTACATTCCTCCCACCACTGCCTTAAATGGTGGCGAAAACCTTTCAGAGCTTGAAGGGAGTGCAGATTTATATTAAAAAATTTATTTTTTCTTTATAAGTAAATAATCTAATTAACTTGTGGCATTCAGGTGAAGCCGAAGTTCTGTGGAATAGTGGTGGTGTCTGTTTGAACCCAGCAGAGAACTTAGTTCTGTGGGACGGAAAATAAAGTTGGAGAGCAGAGAGCCCTGAATTTCCTAGCGGTTTTGGGAAGTTTGTTGGCACGGACCCTGGTCCTCGGGCCTCCTTGCTATGGGAGCTGGTGGCGCTGCTTTCCTGGGAAAGCGGATGCTTCAGCCAAGGTTGCCCCTCCTTCAGGGCCTCTTTCCACACCAGCACGTCCAGTCTAAAAGTTGCTGACTTGGGATTGGTTAGAAGGCTCAGGGTCCTGGGTATCTAGCTTTATACAGAAAGGTATTCTTTAAATGCACGAAGGATGTTTGAACAATTAGCCACCTAAATGTGATAAATGACCACTACGTACATCAGGTTTCTTGCCTTGAAGTGTGCTAGCGAGTACTAAGGGCTACTTTACAGTTTTGTGTAATTGAACAGAAACTTCTGAGCACCCAGAGTCCCGTGTGCTGTGCTTGCGGTCACGGCCCCCGCCCTGTGTGTTTGCAGCTCCAGATCACTCTCCTGCGAAGCCTTCGCTTCTGTTACTGTCATTTATGTTTGTTTAGCTATTTCTAGTCTGTCTGTCTTCTATTCTGGGTTAAGTTCAAGGTACAATGTAGCTGGAATGATAAAAATATTAATTTTTATAATAAAGAGGAGCTGGAAGGAAAGCTCTGGAAGGAGTTTGAGTTCAGCTTGAGTCTTCTGCTTTTTATTAGTAAACAATCATTGCTGGATGCTTTACTGAGCCCTTTGTGATTCTCATGCCAATCTTTATGGAAAACTACTGAGTTGAGATTAGGCTGTGCCCTGTGCCAAGTTACTCCATAGAGTATAAAACATGTTGTTGTTTTAACTGTGCTTTGTACCATAGACTCCATTTTACAAGCAGTTATTGAATCCGTTTTGGGGGACAGAGGATGAGTCTGCAGCTGGGTGGGCATGTGACCGGTAGTGTATATCTGCCATCATCTACTTGACATAGACTGACAAATGATTTATTCCTGGAAATAGAAAGGGTGCCCCTTATAAATATATCATCAGAGTTAATGGAAAACATAGGACCATAAAGGCATATTAAAATTTTATTAGGAAAACCAGGCCCAAGGATGTATGAGACATACCAGTTCAAGTAACGGGTGAAAATCCTTCATCCCAGCCTCATAAAGACCTAACACTGTGATGGCAGTGGCTACCACTGTCCTACCATTGTCTGGTCACAAAGCAACTTGCTACCTGACCACTGAGGGTAGAGAACTGACTGTCCTAGGGGCTTCATTCAGTTCAGTCTCAATTATTGATATGGCGTACTGGAAAGACCCTACATCCTGAATCTATGACACTACAGCAGCCATTGCAGCAAACTTCAGCAGCCACTGCAGCCACAGCAACCAGCCACAAAAGTAAACCACAGCAGCTGGCCACAAAAGTAAGCTACAGAAGCCAGTCACAGTAACTAGCCACAGCAGTCACCAGAGTAGCCACAGCAGCCACAGTATCAACAGCAGTCACAGTACCACAGCAGCCACAGTAACCAGAGCAGTCACAGCAGCCACCACAGCAGCCACAGCAGCCACAGTAACCAGAGAAGCTACAACAGCCACAACAGCCACCACAGCAGGCACAGCAGCCACAGGAGTCACAGTAACCAGAGCAGCCATGGCAGCCACAGGAGTCACAGTATCCACAACAACACAGCATCCAGAACAGCACAGTAGCCACAGCAGCCATAGCAACCATAGCAGCCAGGGGCAGCAATAGCAGCCATAGCAGGCAGCCACAGCAGCCATAGTTGCTTCTGCAGCAATAGTTAATTACCTCATGTGTACTCAATGGCATTCTGGCTAGTTGCCAAGCTCTTGTATTTTAGGATTATTTACCTCTTGAAACCTTTGTACACATTTTTTTTTTTTTTTTGAGATAGGGTTTCTCTGTATAGCCCTGGCTGTCCTGGAACTCACATTGTAGACCAGGCTGGCCTCGAACTCAGAAATCTGCCTGCCTCTGCCTCCAGAGTGCTGGGATTAAAGGCGTGCGCCACCACGCCCGGCCTGTACACATTTTGTACCGTGTGTATGTGTGTGTGTATACCACATATATGGTTGATATATGTATATACACATAGTATAATATGTATAGTATAATATATATACATATAGCGACACACACACATATATGTGTATATATATATATATATATGTATGTATATGTATATCTGACATGCCAGACCAAGTAAAGTGTAAACACCTTTGTTTTTCAACCTCAGACATAAACAGCTAGCCATGGCATATATACCATGTATGTGTGTGTGTGTGTATATATATATATATGTGTGTGTCTGTATATATAATGCCATATGTACATGGCATACTATGTGTCTGATATGTGGTAATACATGTACATAATGAATTACTATGTGATAAGTAATGTGTGAGAGTTAATATTATCAGTCCACTTGGGCACCTTGTCTCACAAAGAGAGCTAATATTAGTAATTAAGATTAGAATGAAAGGACCCGTGTACTTGTTCCCAATATTTGTTCTTATGGAGTCTGTGCCTTCATTTAAAAAAAAAATATGAGAATTAAGTGTAAGGCACAATTACACTAATTGCATTAGAGAGAATAAGCTAGCTCCTGACAAATGGCTTCGGCAGTGTTTGCTTATTCTGGAGCAAAGAGATGCAGACAATGCAAGAGAAGGGAAAGACATCATCATGTCACGGGAGCTGGTCAGAAATGCAAGTCTTCAATATCCAGCCAGACTGAGGGCAAACCCTAGGCAGCCAAGGGTGCAATGGATAAGCTGTCTTCTCTGAACCCAAGGCAATGGTTCTCAGACTCCACATTCCTTGGAATTAATCCTGGGCTCTCTGGGAAAACCCCAATTCCCAAGTGCACCCCACATAAATTTAGTTACAATGTCTGGAACTTGAATCTCAGAACAGAAATCAAAGCAAGGTCCATGATGATCCCAATGTGTAAACAAAACACTATTTCTCAGGCCTTTAAGCACCCAAATGTGTGCTTCTGCTACAAAGTAAATGTCAATTCCAAGTTCTCTGGGCTGTGGACCCTGACTCTTCTTGCTCCCAGGTGGTGTTGATGCCATCCGATTTCCACTGTGTCTTTCCCACCACCTACCTCCAGGCACTCGCGATGCCAAGTCGATGATTATCCAATTACAAAATCACTAAATATTTTGGATATCAAGGAAGAAATAGTCTTGAGAGATGTTTAGTTTGCAAATACTTCAAAGGGATTATTTTGTTTTCTCCTCTCAAGCTTGAAGAAGACAAAAGGCAAAAAAAAAAAAAAAAAAAAAACCCACTTCAAACAAAATGTCTTTTGTTTTCTCAAGAATTCTCTGCAAGAAAACAGACTCCATAAGAGATAACAGCTTGCGTTGTTTTCCTGTTCCTTGGACACAGTTTCTTCAAATTATATTACTAGGTTCCCTGGGTACAGCGTCCAAGCCTCGTTCCCAGAGTGTATGAAGTTCCTGCGGAGTCAGTCGTCAGTTCATTACAACTGAGGTACACAGAGCAACGGCTCGATCAACACAGGGTCCTCCAAGCTCTTTATTAAGGTTCACGCCACTAACGCGTTGTTTTCTGGTTCATAGGAAATACATCCCAGATTTGTTTGAGAGATGCGGCGGAGGATAAAAGCTGTAAGATTTCTCAGCCTCTCATCAAAGCTTAGAGCATCTGAGTTAATTAAAAACACTTCTTCAAAACACAGACCATTACAGAACCTCTCAGATCTCGGAGATACGTTAGTCCCCGGACATTCTAGAACGCCATACCTCATTCTTTCTTCACCCCAGCCCTCATCAAATCATTTTGTCTTTTCTTTTTAGTCTTTTAAGGCGCTTTCAGGAAAACTTCTGCTTTAAGAAAGGAATGTGTGAGCCACCCAATTTAACAAGAGATTCAAACTAGATACCTGAGCAATCTGCTCTGCCCAGTGTTCAAGTTCAGTTAGCACTCCTTTGGAGCCCCCCTTCCCTTTTTCTCCCCAACCATCTTTCCTCCACTCCACAGGCATTTGGCAAACTCCAGTTCTTTTTGTTTCTTTAGATGTTGGCATTTGCTGTTTTCTCTGTTGCAGACAACTGAGCTTTGCGCTAAGGGTACCATGATGCAGAACTCACCTGTTCTCTGAACTCTCCTCTTCCTCTTCCCCAAACTCCTCATGCACTTTTAGTGAGTACAGCGCAATCGCAATCGGGAGAAATGGCTCTCCTGTTTTCCTGTGAGCTATTTTCGGCTTCCTAAGTAGATCAAAGACTTGCTGAGAACTTTGCACTAACAATATTTACAAAGGAAAAGCATACCTGAAAGGCTGAGGAAGCTCTGGAAAGGCAGGGAAGATGCTGTCCTAAATTTTGGGTCATGAAAGGGGTCACAGAGGACAGGACATTTAGGCTGAATGGGGTGGGGAGGGACGACAGGAGAAGAGGAGAAGGAAGGAGGTTGGAGAGTTTAGGGTGGGTTCCCACACTGCACGTGTTTGCTGAGAGAAGCTAAGCTGGGGCTTCCTTTACACTTTGTAATCGCCAAACAAGCTTAAAGTTAGAAGTTTAAAAAAAAGGACAGGAGATAATACAAATTATATTTTAAAGCATCAGAGTAGTGTTATAGACACACAATTCGATGCATTTATCCTATTTATATATGTATATATGTATATATCCAGCCACTGAATGTAGCAGCTGGAGTGCTTGAAGTAATGAATGAGCCTGGAGCAGTGGCTGGAAAAGAGAGGCATTCAGTGCAAGCTGGAAGGACAGGCTGCTCAAAGGTCCAGTGCTGGGACGCAGGTACCCCGGGTGCCTTGCTGAAAGTGAGAGGACACACGTGTGTTCACTGGAACACCGTGATGGCTCAACAGAACATGAGCTAGGTCTCCTGCACGTCGCTTTACCACACACGCATCAGGACACAAAATGATTCATCCCACCCAGTCGTCAATTTGCTCCAGTCACCAAGTGTATTTTGTCTACTCATTATTTCTTATTATTAATTACAGCGCTGGCATTATTTATGTCCAAGTTTTCAGTTAGACCATAAAGTCACATACCAGACAGCAAAATATCTACTGAAATAAGCATCGATGATCTAACTGGTCCAAAGCAATACCATGTATTTAGAAATATCAGCATAACTCTTTTATTTACTGTCTTTATGTCCCTTTTATGTTCTAAACACTGGGGAATATGTCTTACAAACTGAAAGACAAATAGAATTTTTCTGTAGCATCCCCATTTCTCTTCTAGAAATGATCTTTTTTGGTTTCTTTCTCTTTCTTTCTTTCTTTCTTTCTTTCTTTCTTTCTTTCTTTCTTTCTTTCTTCTGAAGACTTGTTCTGACTGCATCCAACCCGCTCACACTATGGATATCACTAACCCCATACTCTAGGGACTTTGATGTAATGTTTATTGTGGGAGGACACAAGATTCATGCCAGGCTCGACATGATGGATACCAGCTGTGCACATCATCCAAGATGACTGAGCCACACCAGGGCTCAGACTTCTTTGCTAGTGTGCTTAGCTAAGAGCTTCTCTTGCTAGGGTCCCCGAGTACAACTGTGTAAATCTGGGTCTAGCTGTGTCAATTCGTTCCCATGAAAAGAAGACCAAGTTAGCTTGAGGCCAGGTCACAGAAATGCAGAGCCCATGGTCTAGAATGGCCATTAAAAGGTTTATTTGTTAAAGGTTTTGTCCCCAGGCTGTAGTGCTGTTAGAATCTTTAAGAGAAGGAACATTGTGAGAGGACATCAAGTCACTGGGAGCATGCCATTGCCAGGATAGTGGAGCCCCAGCCCTTTCCCTACTCAATGCTTTCTCTTTCTGCTTACTGGCCACCATGAGTTAAGCATCTTCTGCCATGAGCTTCTATAGTGATTTCCTTCCTTGCCACAGGCCCAAAGCGATAGGACCAGCAGCTACGGAATGAAATTCATCAGCCAAGATGATGAATGTTTTCTCATGGTAAGATGCTTTCTCTTAGGTATTTTTTCCCAGTGATGGAAAGCTGTCAATCACAAGTTCTTAAAACCGGAAGCTGGCTGTTCTGAAGGAAGAGCCAGAACTGAGGGCTTCAGTTCTGATACCCACGAGATTTCTGTGGTTCCCTGATGGACTAGCCTGACCTGGGATTTGCTATTTGCTTCAGCAATGGGCACAGGCATCATGAAACAGTTCCTGTTCTTAACTGTCAGAATCATTAAGAGGCCATGCAAGAGAAATAAGTGAGTGAACTTAAGATAGAATCCCTTTCTACCTGACTCTAAGTAAGGTTCAACAGTTCCCTTTGGAGACAGTTCACACTGGAAATGTGTTTAGGACTATAGATGAGTGAGGGATTAATTAGTCTACCTGAGAGTGGGGGAGCATTTACCTTCTGTGGTCAAGTCCTTCAGTGCGGCATAAACACCAGCTAGGGTGTGGAGGGGCGATTTGCAGATTCCTTGTATTCTTCCAAGGATTCTGCTAACACTTAGAGAAGTGGTTCTCAACCTGTGGGTTGTGACCCCGGGAGGGGGGGTGATTTTAACAGGATCTCCTAAGACCACTACAAACACAGATATTTACATTACAGTTCATAACAGTAGCAAAATTACAGTCATGAAATAGAAACAAAAATAATTTTATGGTTGTTGGTGGGGGGGGGGCGGGGGGGTCACCACAACATGAAGAACTGTATTAAAGGGTCAAAGCAGCAGAAAGGCTGGGAGCACTGGACTGGTTTAGAGGGATGGTAAACAGTATGAGACAGTCCCTGGACTCACCCTAACCAAGGGAGCAGCTACGTCTCAGGTGAAACTTTAAGCAAATGGCTCTCATTACTAGATGGAAAACTGCTGGGGCCTAGGACGAGCTTTGCCTAGTAGTATCAGGCTTGAGATGGTTGGGACACACTCTCTCTCCTCTTAGAGCAGCTCCTGTCTTCTCCTTCAGGAAGATTTTTCAAAGTAAGAGAACAGTACAGTACCTTTATTTATTAGTGACTAGTTGATTATACACAGGGACCACAATCTCCTGATATTTACTGTGTTGGTAAAAAAAAAAAAAAACTGAACAACTTATACAAAAAGACTCAGGAAATCTCCAGTCTTAGTGGGATCTAAATAGCATGGATTGGATTGGAACCTGGGAGCATTGATTTCACACTCCTTTATAAGGGGTGGGGGCTTATGGAATAAGTCCTTCCAGTGGCTTATTTCTATTAAGTAAATAAAACAACCTCAACATGGCAGATTCATTTAACCATGCTTACTCCCTGTTGAAGGACAAGATTGAGGCAGGGTCAGTATCAGAAGAACAAAAAGCAGGCTTCTGGAAGTCCCTGGATCAGATACCCATAGTGTCCCGTGCCAGAGAGAGATGCTCTTTATGCTATGGAAGACCTGCACCAGTGTGCTCTAGAGCAGTGGTCCCCAACCTCCCTCATGCTGTGACCCATTAATACAGCTCCCCATGTTGTGGTGACCGCCAAGCATAAATTTATCTCGTTACTACTTCATAACGGTAGCTGCTACCATTATCAATCATAATATAAATATCTGGGTTCTCTGATGGTCTTAGGTGACCCCTGTGAAAGGGTCGGTTGACCCCACCAGGGGGTCGTGACCCATAGGTTGAGAACGGCTTCTCTAGAGGAAGCCAGTCACCTGAATTTAGAAAGGCAAGAACTAATTATGGATGCTAACGATAATCTCCCTGCCCTTTCTCTTAAGTTTCACTAGACTTCTAAGGGATTATTTTGTAATTATTATTACAGTAAGTGCATTAGGGAGTATTTTAAAGCTCTGCTTCACTGTTAGATTCCCAGGGGCACCTCATTTAAAATCACTTAGTTAGAAAAATAACTTTGTAGCTGTCAGTGCAGTGTTGAGTCCTTGATCTTTAAATCCCTCTTAGGTTCTACAATTTTGATCCTCCGGTATGCTAATGAGGGACAGCTCAGACAGAACTGCTGCCATTGATTGATCCTTCTCTCTTTGAAACTGTTCCTTAGGCTTTAAGGTTCCGATTCTCCTTGTCTTCTTCCTCTGCTTGGTTTGTTGATTCATTTGTTGTTGTTTGTTTATTTGTTTTGAGACAGGGTCTCGTCATATAACCCAGAATGTCTCCAAAATTTCTTATAGCACAGGCTGCTGGTCTTGCATGCCAAGCCTTTTGCTTTGGCTTCGTGACTGCTGGAATTACAGATGTGCTCTACCATGGCTGGATCTCCATCCTCAGACAAGAGTACCATTCTGTCTGTAGCTGTTTTCTCAAAAGCCACACCCTGTTTGTGACTGATCCTATATGAAGCCTTGGATCTACTTATTTTCATGAGCTGTGATTTCCTACGCAGTTTTGATATCACAAGAAACCTAAGTGATCCGCCCCACTTTCAGTTTTACCTACACAGCTAGAGCTGCTTTTGAAAATGCAAACCAGGTCGTATTCTTCTCTTCTTAAGTCACTTGCAGAGGCTTCCATTTCATAGCCATGTGATTTAAGTGCTTTGATAGTGTGTATGAGATCCTACACATCTGGCTAGCAAGGACTTCTGTATTGGTTACAGTCACACTAATACTGCCGCGTAACCAACAACTACAGATGTAAGGGCTTTACTTAGGGAAAACAGAGTGTTCTCTTGCCTAGAGTAGTCTGCAAAGAGGCTGTGTTTGACCTTAACTAGAGTTGTTCTCGTGCTTAGGAGCCTTTGGGCTTCACATAGTCTAGGGAGAACTTAGTTGAAATGACAGGGACGTTGTTTTTTCTGGTTGTCCAGTAGGCTAATATACATGGTCATGGAGGTGGCAGAGGTAAAAGTGAACACACGCAGAATCTTACAAGGTTTCTTGCTGCCTACGCATGGAATCAGCTCACTGCTATGTCTACTGAATTGCATTAAGCAAACTAAGTTACAAGATGTCTCCCTGGTTTAGGGGTTGAAGAAACCCCTGTTCACTGAGAGGAAATGCAAAATTACACAGCAGTGGGTTTGAACCCAGAGGAGACAGGACCAGGAGCCTTCAGGTATGCTCTGTCATAGATTTGAAGAAAGACTTCAACATTCAAAACAGACCTTAGGCATTAAGGACTAAAATACTGTCCACAGAGGTTTGTGATTTCATTAGAGATGATGCAAAGAGAAGATGAAAAGGAACTAACATCCTAACCTTCATATAGACAAAATAATGTAATGTGGGGGAGGGGGGCAGGCGGGCATGGAGACCAAGCTGCTGTGGTGAAAGAACTAAAGGAAAAAAAATAGGTATATTAGAAATTACAAATACTGTAGGGTGAGAAAGTTTGTGGGAAACTTAGAAGATAAAATTGAGGCCTTTTTTTCCTCGTGAAAGCACAGATAACAACAAGAAAGGGATATTTAAACAAGGTAATAGTCAATTCTGAACATCCTATATCTGATTAATAAGAATCCCGACTAACCAATGGAAATCGCCAAAAGTAGGAGAAAATACAGACTCCACAGAGTTTGCCCAAAGAGAGCTAATGGGGGTGGGGGGAGGGGGCGGTGAGAGGGCGGAATTGGCACGTCCATTCCTGTCGGTCCTCTGCCTTTATGGAGTCACGGGGGAGGAAAGGGGGGCTGACAGACATACAGACAGACAGACAGACTGATGATGGAGGGAAGAGGGGCCGAGCCAGATACAGGCTCAGGATCACACGGAGCAGCTGGTGTTTCCCGTGATTTGATTGGAAAGTTGATCGTGAGAAGAGGGAGTAAGGATGGGGATAGCTCCGGCACCATCTTAGTTTAATAAATGTGTTTAATTCAAACTTATTTTCAAATTGGACAAAAGTGATATATTTGGTAACACCAGGAAGTGGACACAATGTAGCTGCTAAATGAGGCCCTTAAATGTTGACATGAGGGGAGTTCAATGTGACATGTTTAGTAGGAAGTGGGAGAGGGGAGGAAGCGAAAACAGACCAAAGTAAACATTAGCTCCAGATAAATGAAGAACAGCATATCCTCTGCAACGCCCGCCCCGCCCCGCTCTGCCCCTGCCCCCGCCCCCACCCCGTGAGAACAAGACAGTCAGCGCCTAAGGATCCTCTCACGTTTCTATTGTTATTGAGTGCGGGTTTTGCTTTGGCACCTTCTGACGTCTTTTATTCCTGTTTGTTGGCCAAATCCTAGATAAATGTTTCAAGTTCCCATTGTCAGATCTCTTCAGGGTTGAAGATGACTGTTAGACTTCATTTGAGACAATGCCTCACAGAGTTTCAAATTAGGTTGTGTTTAGTGCTTTAGGAAATCACTCATTGATTGAGAGGCTGAACCCCTCACTGTCTCTCTGCTTCACTCTTATTATTTAGGCTGCTTCCCACTTGAAACCAGGTACCTCGACAGTGCTCCACCAAAGTGCTCAGTGGGGAGGGATGGTGGCAGGGAACTCTGGGGACATAACTGGATGTGCTGTCAACTAATACGAAATCTTGGTTTAAGGAGAAGTTGAAGCAAGTGGCATCAGTTTCCCTCTCCTTCAACAAAAGAGAGGGGAAAACAAAACAAAACAAAAACAAAAACAAAAAACAAAACCAAAAATCGATTTCAAAATTTAAGCAGAACTCTGGCTTTAGTCATGATACTCCGGGATTGTCGTTTGAAGGGGAAAATGCATTTCATGTTTGATTTATTGGAACTTAGGCCACTGGGCTTTGTTAAAGAAAGTGTGTCATCATGAAGCTAACAGCAGAAACCTGCAAACAAGACTGACTTGGGTATATATTGCAGTATATAATTATATAGGTACCTTGGCTCTATCTTAGAGGGCTGTTGTAAATAGTGTAAAAGACCCCTCCCAGCCCAGAATGCAGCAAGTGCCCAATGAGTTCACACCCATCACCATGAGAAAACTGGTACAGATCTGAGGCGACGTGGCTAGTACACCCAGTGCCTGCTCTCACGGCTCAGTTTACAGTATATGAAAGGAGAGCTTAAGATTTATCTCCTCCACATCTTTTAATCTTCTGAAAATCAATTATGAATGCAGGCTCTCTGAATCCCTTCTGCTTTGATGGGATAAACAGTTTTATTTTCTACTGTGTCTGTTTCAAAATCTTGAAGTGACAATCTCATTCATCACTGTAAAGCACCTGTATTCCTGGAATTATTCCCTGTCATAGAGATCTCAAATGGTGTTCATTTCATCAAGTATTTACAATGTAAATTCATAATTGAATAAGACTGACGTACGTGTGTTTGAAGACTCATAAAGTACACAACATGGGAAGCCTGGGACTCTGACAGAGGAGGAATCTTTGCTTGTCCTTGGATTTCCCAAACCAGTTGAACAGAGACTACTTTTGTTAGGTGATGTCTGCTTAATATGGCAAGGCTGCATTTTGGCTTAAGAACCCATGCTCGTTTTAAAAATTATCTTTCTCTTGATTTTTTTCGAGACAGACTTTTACTGTATAGCCCGACTGGCTTGGAACTCACTATGTAGACCAAGTGGCCTCAAATCTCAGTCTCCCAAGTACTGAGAGACCTGAGCCACTACACCCACCTTAAAAAATTATTTTCTAAATGTAAGAGTTCACAGAAAAAAAAGTCAGAGTCTTTGAGAATTGATGATAGGTTAGGCTCATGGGGTGAGGAGAGGGTTAGAAGATACTGGAAGGGAGACAGGAGGACAGTGAACTCTATCCATTGTGGAAGAAGCAAAGGAGAGGAAGTCACGTGACTTCTGGTTTACCCAAGTTCATTTACGCGGTCCCTGTCCTGTGTTTACCTTTAAATCAGTTCACCTATTTGGTCTCCAGTTTTACCCTGTGTCAAATGGGGTTGGCAAGGCAAGCTGTCCTTCTAGGGTGTTATCTAGGCTGACTAAGTGTAGTCTGGGCTTATTTTGTTTTGAGAAGTAGTGGATAACACTTTTGTACTTTGGTGGAAGGATGATGTATAAGTCACTCTCACCTTTATAAAGCATTTTAAAAAATTGAAGGCTCTTTTGCAGTGGGAATAGTATTGTTTACTATGATTTAAAAATGGTTGTCTGGCTCTGTGTGTTAAGATAAAAACTAAGTCAATAATGTTTTTAAAATGATGGCAATTATTTTAGGTGGACAGAGCAACCCATAATTTCATTGCTACAAATTTTTTTTTTTTTTTTTTATGTTCGCTCGGCTTTCTGGCAAACGAATGGAATGAGTCTTTAAACCACAGAGGAATTAGAAGATGCCTCATGTTCAGTGGCTAACGGGAATCACTCCATAAGCCCGCAATTGTATCCCACTAATGCATCCTGTCGAGTCAGGCTAGTGCAGTCCTGGGGAGGCATTGTCAAGTCTGCACACAGCTTCATGTCAGGTGGTCGACCTCACTGTGAACTGTGCGGCATTGCATCCCCTAGCTTGATGGACTTAACGGCCATAACGTGGATTGGTTGACAGAGGCGAGAACAAAAGAGATTTCTGGAAGGCATTAGCGGCCCTGAATAAAAAGTATGCACATAACTGGATTGTTTTGGTAGTAAGTGATCATGAGTCATTGTTTATAAACTCGCTCACATTTGTTACACAGAAGGGAAGTGCTTTGGTAAAAGCCATAATTATTCTGGAAGATACTCGCTCATCATTGTAAAGATACTGCCTCACAATGCCTGGGCTGTTTGTAGTCAAATCTTATGCTGATACTACAATAAGTATTTTTCTACCTGATAACTTGCTTTTGCCCCTTTCTGTAATTTCTGGGAATAATAAAGAGCACTTCCTGCAAAGCAAAATTCTCTATCCCCTGAAAACAACTTGGCTATACAAAGTGTGAGGTCTAGTTTCCACAGCAATAAGAGCTTTGAAGGAGTTGGAGGATGACATATCAGCCTTTACTTTTAACGATCCTTAAGCATTCATTCTTTGATGCTGCAGTCGCCAAAACCTTCTGACTTCCTTCAGCGTTCATAGCCTTCATCCAGACTTGGATTCACCAGTTCTGTATATGCGCCCCAGAGTCGGCATATAACAGTGTTTACAGCAGCTCTTTTCACAAAGGCTGAGGTATGTGATCCACCTGGGTGTCCATCAAACAAGCAAATGAAAAGACTGTGCTACCCATATTTAACAGACTCACTCAAACATAAGGAAGGTTGACGCTGTTTGCAGAATAATTGGTGGAACTGAGGAACATCACGGTAAGTGAAGTAAGCCATTCCTATAAGAATAAATATTGTGTGCTTTATCTTCTGTGTGAAATATCAGGTAAGAATAAAAAAATGAAAGTAAAAGGGGGGAATCGTTGAGATGTGTGAAGGGAAAGAGGAGAGAACATTTTTTCAGGTGCTTCTCGGTATTCCTCAGGTGAGAATTCTTGGTTTAGCTCTGTACCCCATTTTTTAGTTGGGCTATTTGATTTTCTGGAGTCCATCTTCTTGAGTTCTTTATATATACTGGATATTAGTCCCCTATCTGATTTAGGATTGGTAAAGATCCTTTCCCAATCTGTTGGTTGCCTTTTTGTCTTATTGACAGTGTCTTTTGCCTTACAGAAGCTTTGCAATTTTATGAGGTCCCATTTGTCGATTCTCGATCTTACAGCACAAGCCATTGCTGTTCTTTCTGTTCAGGAGTTTTCCCCCTGTGCCCATATCTTTGAGGCTTTTCCCTACTTTCTCCTCTATAAGTTTCAGTGTCTCTGGTTTTATGTGGAGTTCCTTGATCCACTTAGACTCGAGCTTTGTATAAGGAGATAAGAGTGGATCAATTCACATTCTTCTACATGATAACCGCCAGTTGTGCCAGCACCATTTGTTGAAAATGCTGTCTTTTTTTCCCACTGGGTGGTTTTAGCTCCCTTGTCAAAGATCAAGTGACCAGAGGAAGTTGGATGCCCTGGACCTGGAGTCATGGATGATGATTGTACGCCACCCAACTAGGATGCCGGCAACTGAACTGGGGTCCTCTGAAAGAGAAGCAAATGCTCTTAAATGATGCGCCAACTGTCCAACCTCTGAAGCCCTATTTGTAATGTACCTTCCCATCTGAGATGCTATTATTACTAGATCCAGGCCAGACCATGATCCAGGCTCACTAACAGAATGCGTGCTCTTCAGTTTTTCATCGGAGAGTTTCAATCTTGAACTTTTTTGTTTTGTTTGTTTGTAATACAATTTCAGCAGCATAGTTACTGTACGTAGAGAACAGAAGGCCTGAAAGGGACCGGTTGGCCTCAACTTAACTCAGCACCATCCGCTCGACAACCACTTTCGGCTTCTAGAAATTCTCACAAATGGTTTCGTAGATTCAGGCCTTGATCCAGCCACCGTTCCAGGAAAAAACAAATAACCTACGTGAAGCTTAAGTGCGGCTTTTTCAGCACAGGCCCTAAGATAGGGCTTGCGTTAGGGAAACAGAAGTGCAGAAAGACAATTAGCATTTCCTGCCTCTTGGCAGAACAACTCAGTTTGTAGAATAAAGCCCTGGAAGAGGAAAACAAGCCTCTTTGACCCCAACTGAACTTCCTCGTGCAATTCTTCCCATGGGGAGGAGAGTCAACTGGCAACTTCTCTGTAGTAGAGGAAGGCTGTGAGCAGGCGGCTCCTAGCATTTGGTGGAAAGAGCAGTTGTGCACACCCACGCTGTGGGAAGGTCATACGTGCTGAGAGGCATCCAGTGGCCTTGCCATCCCCAAAGAGTCTTCCTCTATTACATAACATCTTAACAAGGCCTCAGTGAGGACCCAAATAGCGTTTCATTTGCTTGCCAAGTATCCACCGCTAGGATACCATCCATCCCATTGCTTCCAGCAGAGTAAAATGATGGTTAGTTGGCCCGTTTCCACCAGCCCATTGAGGCAGCCCACTGAAAGCCTAAGGCCCTCAACCATTCCCACGTCAAGTCTTTTGCTGTGACTTGCTCGAAAGTCTTCACTCAGCTTAACTGTCCGGCTTCTTGCCTTTCCCCTTATCTGGTTCACATTGGCCAAGGACCGGGGGAGGGGCTAGGGTACTGGAAAAAAAGAAAAAAGAAAAAGTGCTAGATGAGACATAACTGCAAGTAAGACAGGAGTCTATAGGACTTGTTACTTAAAAAACACTCCTTATGGATCACAATAGTGAAATCAATGTTACGAGCCAAGCTGTCAAATTCAGTTTCTCACCTAAGGCTACACTGATACACTGAGTGCTGCACAGAAGTCCCAGACTCCATCTTCCTTGCTGATGGGGTTCAAATGCCAATGTCTCCTGTCCCACCCCTGGGCTTAGCTATCAAATGGAAACCCTTCCCTGTATACACTGCTCTCTGCCGTCCCTCCTAGGCTGCCATCCTGAACCCCAACTAACTCGTTTCAGTTCACTGGCTCTTTGCTCCTGACTGTAGTTCATATGCCAACTTTATCTTCTTTATTTCCTATCTCCTAAGCTTGGTGGCTGAATCAGAACCCTCTGCCACATATTCACTTCAAAGCTGCTCAGTCTTCCCTTAATACTCTCCCACATGGAATTAGAGAGGCCACTCTTCACAGTGAGCTCTTGGCCCAGGGCTTGTCACACAGAACAGTCTAATGACTGATTCACTGAGCTACCTTGGCTCTTCTCACTCCGTCTGAGCCACGGGTTTCACTTGCTCTCTGCTCTGACCCTGGGTATCCAGTTTGCCCCACAGATTTCCTTCCTAAGTATTCTTAGTCCTGGAATTCTAGCCATACCCAAGCCCTGATTCACTTCATCCATCAGAGGAGTCCACACCTCTACCTGCCAACTAGATGGCCATGACTGGACGGTGAACCCCACATCCCATTACCCTGGATTCTTTTAAACAGGCTGATATTCCCTTGTACCAGAACTTCCTTAGGAAAGTTGGCTCTGCCACAGCAGTGCTTTTGACATTTATTCTGGACTGTCTCCCTTTCGCTAACTTGTCCACATTCACCCCACCCCCACTCCCCATTTCTTAATTTCAGTTTGACTTTTCCAGGTACCATTCTAATCTAATCCCTTGAACCTGGTTTATTTCTGGTCTCTGATTGCTGATTTTTGGCGCCCTCTTGTGGATATTGGCTTGAGTTTTCCCTTTCTATGAATCCCGCCCAAGTCAGTGCTGTCCCACCTCATTTCTTTTTCTTTTTTCATTAATTAATTTATTTATTCACTTTACATCTTGATTGCAACCCTATCTTTATAAGTTTTTCCCCCACTATCCCCTCCCCTCCTCCTCAGAGAAGTTTCTGAGTATTACAAATAAAGCCGCTATGAACATAGTTGAGCAAGTGCCTCTGTGGTGTAGGGTGGCATCTTTTGGGTATATGCCCAGGAGAGGTATAGCTAGGTCTTGGGGTAGAACTATTCCAAATTTTCCAAGAAACTGCCAAATTGATTTCCAAAGTGGTTGTGCCTGTGTGCACTCCCATCAGCAATGGAGAAGTGTTCCCTTTGCCCCACATTCTCGCCAGCATGTGCTGTCGCTTGAATTTTTGATCTTAGGTGTTCTGATGGGTATAAGATAGGATCTTATAGTCATTTCATTTGCATTTCCCTGATAACTAAGGACATTGAACTATTCTTTAAGTGTTTCTTGGCCATTAGAGATTTCTTTGTTGAGAATTCTCTAACTTTAGACTCCACTTTTAAAATTGGGTTATTTGGTTTGTTGATGTTTAATTTCTTGAATTCTTTATATATTTTGGCTATTAGTCCTCTGTCAGATGTAGAGTTGGTGAAGGTCTTTTCCATTCTGTAAGGTGCTGTTTTGTTCTATTGATGGTGTCCTTTGCCTTACAGAAACTTTGCAGTTTCAGGAGGTTAGTTTTTGTAAAGTCTTTAATCAAGATATATATAAAATGAAGGTATCCATCTTTAGGATATATATATATATATATATATATATATATATATATATATATATGGTATATTCTTAGTTTCAGATAGTAAAATTATAAATATGTTCCTCTACAGTGTAAACTTTTATTATTTAAAGTTTGATGTTATTTGTCTTTCAAGCATATACAAAGGTAGAGAAATTATGTAGCCAGTTCCTATCCATCCCCAATTTTATTCTATCTAAACTCTCTTCACCTCTGTGAATTGTCAATATGGTATTTTGAATCCAATTCCAGACTTTGTATTACTGCATTGGTAAATGTTTTAACATGTACTTTAGCAGATGCCCTCAGTTTCAGTAAAAAAAAAAAAAGTACATAATTTCAATATTATCATCTCACAAAAATCATGATAAATTCATAATATTTTAAAATATCCATGTCTTAGTCAGGGTTTCTATTACTGCACAAACATCATGACCAAGAAACAAATTGGGGAGGAAAGGGTTTATTCAGCTTACATTTCCACACTGCTGTTATCACCAAAGAAAGTCAGGACTGGAACTCAAGCAGGTCAGAAAGCAGGAGCTGATGCAGAGGCCATGGAGGGATGTTACTGACTTGCTTCCCCTGGCTTGCTCAGCCTGCTCTCTTATAGAACCAAGACTACCAGACCAGAGATGGTTCCACCCACAAGGGGCCTTTCCCTCTTGATCACTAATTGAGAAAATGCCTTACAGTTGGATCTCATGGAGGCATTTCCTCAACTGAAGCTCCTTTCTCTGCGCTAACTCCAGCTGTGTCAAGTTGACACAAAACCAGCCAGTACAATTGACCCCTTGTCAACTTGACACACAAACACATCACTGGTAAGCCTCAAACCTTAGTTTCTTATTCATCCCCAAGATCTAAATAACTTTAAAAGTTCCACAGTCTTTACAAATTCTTAAAATTTCAATCTCTCTTAAAATTCAGTCTTTACAATTAAAAGTCTCTTAACTGTGGGCTTCACTAAAAAAAGAAAAAAAAATTCCTTCAAGAGGGAAAAGTATCAGGGCACAGTTCTCCAACCGTCCAAAGTCTGGGATGCAACTCAAGATCTTCTGGGCTCCTCCAAGGGCTTGGGTCACTTCTCCAGCCATGCCCTTTGTAGCACACACGTCGTCCTCTGGGCTCCAGATGCCTGTACTCCACTGCTGTTGCTGCTCTTGGTGGTCATCTCATGGTACTGGCATCTCCAAAACACAGTGTGACCCCCTTCAGTCCTGGGCCGTCAATTGCAACTGAGGCTGCACCTTCACCTATGGCCTTCCATGGCCTCTTATGGTGCTGAGCCTCAGCTGCTCTGCGTGACCCCTTCATGCCTTCAAAACCAGTACCACCTGGGTGAATCTTACACATTACCAAGTCCAGCCACAGCACAAGGTACAACCTTGGCTATCTCTGGAACACAGCCTCTGTGCTTTCAGAAAACACTTCCCAGACGATGTCACCTCAATGATGCTGGTCTCTTCCTAATCACCGCTAATTTCTTAGCTCCAACTAACCAGCATAAATAGTCTCAGTAATGAAAAGGTTTCACTCTAGTGGTTCTGGTATCTTGTTAATCACAGCTGATTCTTCAGCCCCAGCTAACCAGAACCATGGACCCTTCACAATCAAACTAGCAATGGCCCTGAAAAGAGTCTTTAATCTTCCCTCTGAAATTTCATAAGCCTGGCCTCCATCTTCTGCACTGTTCTCAACATTATCTTCCAAGCTCCTACACAACATCCGACAAAGCTCTTAACACCAAATGGATCTTCTAGCTCAAAGTTCCAAAGTCCTTCCACAGTCCTCCCCAAAACATGGTCAGGTTGTCACAGGAATACCCCACTATGCTGGTACCAATTTGTCTTAGTCAGAGTTTCTATTCCTGCACAAATACCATGACCAAGAAACAAATTGGGGAGGAAAGGGTTTATTCGGCTTACATTTCCACACTGCTATTCATCACCAAGGAAGTCAGGACTGGAACTCAAGCAGGTCAGGAAGCAGGAGCTGATGCAGAGGCCCTGGAGGGATGTTACTTACTGGCTTGCTTCCCCTGACTTGCTCACCCTGCTCTCTTAAAGAACCAAGACAACAAGACCAGAGATGGTCCCACCCACAAGGGGCCTATCCCCCTTGATCACTAATTGAGAAAATGCCTTACAGTAGGATCTCATGGAGGCATTTCCACAACTTAAGCTCCTTTCTCTGTGATAACTACAGCTGTGTCAAGTTGACACACAAAACTAGCCAGTACAATCCATTTGTCATAGATAGCTTCAGTTGGCAAGTTGACACATCTGGAAAGAGGAGCCATCAACAGAAGAATTGCCTTTTCTTGACTGGCCTGTAGACATACTATGGGGACATTTTCTAATACTGATTTAACATAGGAGGGCCCAGCTACTATGGTCTTTACCTTTCCTAGGTGGGCAGGTGATTCCCAGATTGCATGAGAAGGTGTCTGAGTAAGCCAGAGGAAGCAAGCCAGTAAGCAGTGTTCTTCTCTGATCCCTGCTTCAGCTTCTGACCTGGCTCCCTGATACCCACAGCACCCTGAACCAGAACAGTGTATACAGTTTGCTGCACTGTCCCTGTTCCAGTCTAAGAATTCTGCAGTGCTCCTCATGCAGTGAGTGCTCTACCCCGGAACCATTACTTTTAAAAATGAAGGTGGGTTTTTATCAAAGGAAGCTTTTGGGTGAGCGAGGAGGGAAACAAGATAAAGAAAGAGGCATAAGGCTGAAGTCAGGGAGGACTCCCAGGCTGAATGTCGGACAGGATTCCAGAAAAGTCGGGAAGGACTCCAGGAAGCTGATTTTGTTATGGGATTCAGAGCTTAAAGACCAATAAATCCACCGTCAGGATTAAACTTCATTTCTGAGGGCTGGATTGCTTCAGATGAAATTTAAGCTAGCTATTGGCGATGTAATGATCATGTATTTGTGTATTTTATAGTCTGCTAATTTGTGTAGTGGCTTTGAAATCTTGATACTTATATTAGAATTTTATGTAAGCAGCATGTCTTTTCTAAAAGAAGTTTTTATAGACCAATCATGAAGTTTTCTTTTTCTTTTTTTTCTCCACTTAACACATGCTGCTGGACTTTTTATTATTATTATTATTATTATTAGATTTCTCTTAAAAGTCGATTTAGGATCACACTTCTTTGAGGAACCTATTAGGCAAACTTGTATTAGCATATTAACTTTTTTTTATTACTTTGGAAAAATGTATACATGTGTACAATGAGACTGATCACCTTAGTCCTACTCTTTCAACTCCACCGTAGCCATCTCAACACCATAGCCTCCCGACTCCACACCTTCTATTGCTTTTCTATGACAGTAAGTGCAGTTAGTGCTGCTGATCCACACATGGGTATGGGGCCATCCACTGGAGTGTGGGAATCTAATCAGTTGTTTATATCACATCGTGCAAGGCACAGAAGACAGTCCTCTGGTAAGCGGCTACTAGGGGGCGGAGTCCTTAGATTAAGTTAAAATGTAAGGACTTCTGTGTGATATGACACTAAACTTTCTGCAGCTCTGTTGAAATGGAGAAGGTTTGCCTTCAAAAGGACATTCGAAGAAACAGATGGGGAAAATACTAACCATCCAGTTTGTAAGAATCCTTTCGCTGTTTATTTTCCATGGGCAGAAATTCTTTTTTTTTTTTTTCTCTACCTAAAAACATATCAGTGCTCAAAGTACGAATGGCTACTCTGTAAATTCAGCTAGCCCATATCAATCTATAAAGTAGTTGCAAAACAGACCAATCATAAGCCTTGTAACATACGCAGCAATTCTGTCTATGAAGTAGCAATGCACGTGCTCTAATAATTCCTGATCATTACTATTTATTCGGCGGTCCTTTGGTTTCTCTCCGAAATTCTCAGATGGCAAATTAGACCCTGGAACTTCATGTCCATCTCTCTGAGCACAACGCCCCCTCTGTCCCCCGGTCCACAGGATTCTCTTTGGTTTTAAAATATGTGTTGATTCAGAACGACGAGATTAGATTACTCCGCGAGTAACGGTGATCACTGCCAAACATAAAGACCTGGTTTCTATCCCTGGGACTCATGTGGTAGAAGGAGAGAACTGGTTCCTGCCATTTGTCCTCTGACCTCCATGTGTGTGCCGTGGTACACACACACAAGCACACGTACATGTGCATGCGTGGGTGCATTAAATACATGTTAAAAAAGGAATGTAAAAAACCATATAGATTTGTTAGTTTTCAAGTGTTGCAGTGTGAACCGATGTACAGAACATTGTCGAGGAGCTTGCAGTCTGTGCTAACGTGGCAGGGAGTCCCCAGTCACGGCATATCAGAAAGCTTATTACAACTCCTGTTCTTCCATCCTGTAATTACTATCATTTCTCCATCTCTACCCATCCTCATTTTTACATTACTAATATACATTATAGGTTTGCCAATGATATAATGCAGAAGTTAGGTTGGAATTTAGACATACTTGAAGCATGTGTGTATACTTGTGGCTTTGAAGTTCTTTCTTCTATTACAAAGGAAATAAACTGCAGAGCGGCATATAGCTTCTGGCAAGAACAGCATTTCAGCTGCATTCTTGGAAAAGGAATCCCCCGTGTCTGGTACAAATTATGACTCTTAACACTGAGTTTATTTTTATAGAAAGCTCAATTTATCTTAGAAACTACCACGAACAACCATTTAAGCGAAGGCCAAATGTTAATGCAGGGTTTGATGGTGTGTACTCCATTGCCCTAGCTTTCAGTAAAATTTTGTATAATGCATTACATAATGCTTCCCTTAGGTATATTGAGGTATAATTGGCAAAACTATATTTATTTAAGATGAGTGTGGTGTGATGTCTTCCATTCGTATGTATTTGAAATGACCACCATGATAGATAAACGTACCAATAACTTTCTATAATTTCCTTCCTTACCTCTCTTCTTCCTTCTTCCCTTCCCACTGTCCCTCTTTTATCTCCTCTCTTCTCCTCTACGTTCTCCTGTCTCACACCTCCTTGCCTCCCTCCTTCCTACCCACTTTCCCTTCTATTTAATATCATTACTGATCATTGTGGAAAGATAATGGGAACTTCTGGCCCAACAGATGCTATTTTTTCGAGATAACCAAGAGGTTTCACACTGACTTTGTGAATTAACAATAGATTGTATCAATCCATTGTTGATATAATCCAATTTTCTTTTACTCTGTGTACTGGCTGGTTTTGTGTGTCAACTTGACACAAGCTGGAGTTATCACAGAGAAAGGAGCCTCCCTTGAGAAAATGCCTCCATGAGATCCAGCTGTAAGGCGTTTTCTCAATTAGTGAGCAAGGGTGGGAGGGCCCATTGTGGGTGGGACCATCCCTGGACTGGTTGTCCTGGGTTCTATAAGAAAGCAAGCCAGTAAGGAACATCCCTCCATGGCCTCTGCATCAGCTTCTGCTTCCTGACCTGCTTGAGTTCCAGTCCTGACTTCCATTGATGATGAACAGCAATGTGGAAGTGTAAACTGAATAAACCCTTTCCTCCCCAACTTGCTTCTTGGTTATGATGTGTGTGCAGGAATAGAAACCCTGACAAAGACAATCTGCTTTATATCGTTATATATGTGTGTGTGTGTGTATGTTTGTTTTTTGTTTTGTTTTTTTGAGACAGGGTTTCTCTGTATAGTCCTGGCTGTCCTGGAACTCACTTTGTAGACCAGGCTGGCCTCGAACTCAGAAATCTGCCTGTCTCTGCCTCTCAAATGCTAGGGTTAAAGGCATGTGCCACCACCACCTGGCTCTGCTTTATATCTGACTAAGTCATACAAAAGTATAATTTTATATTCTAATTCTCCACCACTTCTTTCTATTGATCACTGAGTATCTAAAACTTCTACAGCCACCTGGGACAGAAAGAAGTGAGCAAACAAAAGCAAAACAACCCCAAATCACCTTGATATGAACTCTGTGAACTCTCTCTCCATTAGTGACACATCTACTAGTTCAGTGTCTAGGACATGGAAGGAGTCCTTATCAATATCGAACAGTGAACATCTAGATTCATGACTGGGACATCAAACTGAGGGGTTTAACAGTTAACACAAGCTGTTGCTGACAGCGGGAAGTTGAGCATTGCTGGGGAGTCTAGAATTCATTCTCTTGACCAGCAAGAATTCATATGCTCCAACAATCTTCAGCACCATCTCAAATACCATTATCTATATGTAGTCTGTGTAGACTATACAGTAACCAGTCTCACTTTTCAAATTTTACTTTAAAAAGCACTTTAGAAATGATTTCAGAATTCCTAAGCAATTCACAAGTGATCAGATGATTGGCTCTCTGAGGCCATTGCATGAGCGTAGCGGGCTGAGGCTTATACTCAGTCTGCTCTCTACTGCTGCACAACAGTGTACGGCAGTGTGTCTACATAGGGCTGTAACAAGGTGGTTCTTAAACTGTAGTAGAATATGAATTGCTCTCTATTACAATGCAATTTTTACTTTTGGTAGGTTTAGGCAAATGCTAGAACCTTTGTTTTATGAAACGATACAGAAAAAAAACCACATTTTTTAAATAGCCAGATTTTCACTTTTTGCTTTATACACTATTTTTAGATCCAGGGAAATTTGTGGACCCACGGACAATAAAATTCCATTTAACAATAGCAAGGTGTGGGGAAGGTCGTTAGGATAAGTCGAGGGCAGTAGTAAGGGGGAGAGAAGCAGTTTCATCCTGTCATAAGGTTTCTGACAGTGGCTCAGACCTCACATCTGGGTACAGAGAGAAGTTACTAGTATACTGGTATCAACCCAGCTCTCTGGGAATGGTCAAGATCTCCTGTGTGAAATGTTAAAAGAGCAATCCACGCTATGCCGGCAGGCCACCTGTGGGCTGGCTGGCCTTGCCTTAGCAGACTCTCTGACCCGGGCCTCCTAATCTCTCCACCGGTCTCTCTAAGTTCCCATTGTCAGGTTGTTGCCATGCCAGCCCCATGCCTCCAAATTTCCACGGCCTTTTGGGGTGTACTTCTTGCATACCCATGCTTTGCTGCTGTACCTTTCTCTCTAGAACCCCAATTGAGATGCTGGGTTCCAGAAAACAACACACAAACTTTGTTTAGAATCAACAGTTAACTCAATCGCTGGGCGCAACAACTAGCACCCTAATCTTGTAAGCCATTCTAAACATAACTCCGCCAGTGTCAAATCCTGGTGAACCTGTTATCTAAACCGGGGGGCTTCTTATTAGCTACATCTTGTCCTCAAAGCTCCCCCCATCCAAAAGCCAGTATCTTTCTTCTCCTTCCCGTCTTCCTCTCTCCAACCCGGAAGTCCCACCTACTCCTCACCCAGTTATTGGTCCTCTGAAATCTTTATTCATTAGGGGAAAGTTCTGCCATAAAGACCCATGGGTTTGATATATCAAGTTTAGGAGAGAGGCCCCATGGAACATTCCGAGAATGCCCCCACACTGTGAACAGATTAAAAGGGAGGTGAAGTGATTTGTACAGATCCACAAACCTCCACGTGGCTTAGGCTGCTCCATGCTCTTCACAAATTATATCTTCCTCTTTAGAATGAGACCCCTATATCTATTGAGGCTTACCAGGTTTCTCCATTTTCTTTAACTATTTTGTCAGTTTCACTCATGTGTGTAATGGTTGCCAGGAGCCTGCCTGGCACACGTTCTCTCTAGAAGGAAAAGAAAGTCATGCATACAAAAAGAAAATCTTTTTTGCAGGCAACAGGCACAGACATACATATATTCATACACACACACACACATTGTGGTCAGGCCCAACCACCTGTCTCATCAGCTCTACAAGTGTTCATGCATACTTACATACACGTACCTATATGTACATACATATAGACAAACAAACACATACATATATGCATTTGGATGGATGGGGCAGATCCCCTCAAGCCACCACCTTATTTTTCCGGCCTTTTTTTTTTTTTTAATATTTTCTTAGACAAAAGTTCTCTAGAAAATCACCTCCTAGATAAAATATTACATAAAAGGGGAGTTACAGAAGAGTGTTGATGTTAGGTTCAAAGCAGTGTTTGATTCTATAAGCTCATTATAAGTTCAAAGCAACAGTGTCACATGGCCTCACTTTATCATAGTGCCCACCTGTGGCTTTGTCCTTGGATCTGACCTAGAATGAATGTTTTTCCTTGATCATAAATTTGTCTTAAGCCTATTTTCTTATCATAGTGCAATTATCCCATGACACCTGAAGGCTTACAAAACTCTAATTGTAACTTTCATACTATGGAGGGCTCAATTTACTTGTATAAATTTAGGAATTCTATAGAATCATTATTAGGAATTATGAATTCATCAGTTTGTCTACATAGTGTTACTACAAGAAACTACATCTTCATTGACCTGCAGAATATCTGTCCCATAGGGTAGCTAATGCCCAGGAATCATTAGACTATATAATAAAGATAACAACAAGAAGCAATCCCGAGACCATGCCTCAGAGCTCACCCACCCATCACAGGCCATCTCCAGAAGAACTCACTTGCTGTAGTCTTTCCCAGATGGCTCTTGACAAATGGTCACACTCACCCCACTTCAGGCTCTTGTTCTATCCAATTTCCGCTCACTCACTTCTTACTCCCAACCAGCCCCCTCGCTCTTCATGTCTTTTTTGGTGCAGGTCTTGTGCAGACAGCCATGGTTGCAGTGTGTTCATGGTTGTCCTGGCCGTGCCATTCCCAGAATACCTTGTTCATAGCCCTCTCCCCACCCTCTTGGATGATTCTTAGGATGCCTCTGCTCTTTCTTCCACTGTGGTATCTTGGGTTTGCAGGTGTGTGTTATAACTGTCCTGTGTAGGACTGAGAACTCAACAGTCGCTGATTTTAGCACTTTGACCAATTACGCATCTCTGCTTTACCTGTCACCCTTTATAAAAAGAATCATCTTTAATCGAGGCTGAGAACAGAAGTAATCTATGGGTCTAAACAATGCATATTTAGAAGGCAGTTTGGCCACACGTCCATTCATCAAAGCATCTGTAGTAATAGTGCTCTCCCACCAGACGCACACACACACACACACACACACACACACACACACACGTATATGTAATATATATAAGAACATATATAATATATTATATATAAAAATGTATTCTTTAGTAATAAAATATTTGAATGATAAATATTTAATTAAAAAGCAACTTGTGCACACATTGTGATTCTACATTTATAAATTAAAAACTACCTTAATATGTTCAGTAAATAAATATTAAGACCCTGCTATGCATATAACAGACATAGATATTGATATGTGTAAATGTGTGTGCACTCATGCACATGTATATAGTTGTTAAAAATTCTAATGTTATTTGTTGTGGCCTCCCTTCCCCCCAGCCTGGAACCTGCCTGCTCAAGGGTGGAGCTACCGGCTCATTCGTCCTGCCACGCCCACTGCTGGAACCTGCCCTTGCTGCCTGGAGTCACACACGTGTTCGTCCTGCTACTGGACCCTGAGTTACTTGGCGGGAAATTGGGTTCCCTCCCCCTTCCTTTATAACTAGTGTCTGAAATTAGTAAAATTGAGTCTTGATCAGAATGTTGTCTTGACTCCATTGTTTCTTCCGCCCCGTCTAGTTTCCTCTCTTTCAGCCTGAACTGCCTTTCTCAGTGAACCGTTCGTGTTGTGG
This sequence comes from Mus caroli, assembly GCF_978045245.1. Classification (NCBI taxonomy): domain Eukaryota; kingdom Metazoa; phylum Chordata; class Mammalia; order Rodentia; family Muridae; genus Mus; species Mus caroli. Next base: position 148,441,896 of record NW_028227256.1, on the reverse strand, counting down.
ACCGCGGGCAGGCCGCAACAATTTGTAGTTTACAATTTCCAAAGAAAACATATTAACTTTCTTTTATAAAATAAACTTTATTATAAAAAAAAAGACCTTGCAATTAAATAAAAAAAATAGTGGCATACCAAAATCAACCAGACCTAAAGTCTTTACAACAACATATGGTTAGAACTGGCATTCAAGATCCTGGGCATATATGTATACATGTAGGTACAGCATAAAATGAAGAAAAAGAACAAGAAAGGGTAAATATTAGGGAAGAGTGAGTACCGAATGCAGGAAATTGTTTCTCTCTCTCTCTCTCTCTCTCTCTCTCTCTCTCTCCCTCCCTCCCTCTCCTCCCACCCCTACTTGGTGGTCGTTATGGGCATAAAACACTTGCTACTGAGAGGGTAAAATTTAACATGAAGTTTTTCACGGCTTCCTCTTCAAATGCAGTCATAGGCTTACTGCTCCAGTAAGCACATGGGTTGCCACCAGTGGATCAGCTTCAGAGCCAGTCAGAAAGTGTCATATCACTCACGACCCTCAAAGCCATGTCACTATTGTACCAGTGGTCAGATCTCGTCTGGCAGGTGGGCATTGTAGCCTTCAGGTCTCACAGCTGGGAAAGACCATAGATGAATTTTCTCTAGCAGACAGTATAGAACCATCGGCTACCATGAATGCTAACTAATAGAGAGGAAGCTTCCAGATTGGTTCCAGTCTGATTTCTCTGTGCCCTGTGTCCAGAGTGTATGCTGTTCTTATGAAAGGTTCTTACCATCTAGTTTCTCAGGCAAGAAGAGTAAGGGCAGAGCCTGTTTTATTTGGGAAGCTTCTGGGAGCTCCCTGGTCAACAACTCCCTATATTCCAGTATTTATACTAAAAACTACTTAGAGCAGTGACTAGGTATCCCCTGAGAAAGCGCTAGAGATGCTATTTGACTCAATACTGGATAGATCAGGCACTGGAATGGAGAGGGATTAGATGGGCCTAGCGTTTCCCTCTTGTCCACATCTCCCTATGATTCTAAGATTCTAATGCACTCTTTGAGAACCAATAGCCACACTGTCAGGTTAGTGACCGATCACTTGACATGGGATGACAGCCCAGAGCTTGCTCCTGGAGGGGGTGTCTCTTCCTCTCCGCTTCCCCAGAGAGCTAGCACGAGTTTAGCAATATGAAAGCTTCCTGCCCGTTTTTAGTTTAAAACAGGGCACATAGGCTGCTTAAGTAAACAGGGAGCATTTGAACTAAATTTAACTGGGATGTTGTGGTGGATTGTGCTCTCCGGTTGACAGTCTTGCGTCTCTCCGCTTCGACTTCCCTCCATAACAGGAAGTGGAAGTTCTGAAGCACCGCAGAGCCTGCTCTTGGTATTTCCGGGCTCGCTGAGACCAGAGAAAGGCGGAAGAGACAAATCCTTCTTGTTAGATAACATTCTGGGGTTGATTTCTAAACCAGAGTGCACAGGATCAAAGGTCTCCTAGGTACAGATCGGCATCCCAAACTTTGATGCTTATCTAAGCAAACCACTTTCAACTTTCCTCAACCGGTTCTATGGGCAGGTACCTGAGATAAGAGAAAGTCAGTGCGGAGGAATGAGGGCAGGGCTCCCACCCAGAGGTTGAAAGCCCCGACATTGCAGTCTGTGGTTACCTGGTTACCTTTTCTCTTTTTCATGACAGAGGTAATCAAAGCCTCTAGTAACTTGCAGACCGAGGGCTTAGAAACTGCAGTGGGCATGGAGAAAACCCTTTTCACTCAAGGGTTCTCCCAGTGCAGCAAAACAAACAAAACAGCATCAATACCCTGCCCCCAAAAGATCTAGGATTTCTTTCAAGAATTTTACCAGAAGCTGAAATTAAGTGACCGCCCCCGCCGGTTTTATGACATCTAGACCAAGGGAAAGCACACAGATTTAGAGCAGACACTTTGTTGTATTTCTGTTTCCTAGATCTTTGGATGGGAGCCTGGCTTTTAATGGCTGAGCCATCTTTCCAGCCCTGTGTTTCCTAGATTTTATGTTTTAGGTTAGCTTTTCCTTTCTCTTATTTGTTTCTATAGGGGAAAAAATGTTTTCACGAGAAGACATTTAGATTACTTTGAAACAATGAAGCTTCTGAAATTTGTGAAGTAGACATGAGGGTTTGTTGAGTAATGGGGAAACTGAGGAAGCCCACTCGTCTGAAAAGGAAGCAAGAGTTTTCAGCTCTTACTGACACTTAACATGGTACGTCATCCATTGCCGCATCCAAGCAAAGTAACCCTGATAGACTGGGTGTACTGTAGACTGAGTTTTCCCTCTGGGTCCATTATGGAGCACTTAAAGAAAGCTTAAAGTGTAACTGTATCACTTTCCCCTTCCTTCCTTCCAACCCCTCCTATATGCCACCCCCAACTCCCTCTCAAATTGATGGTGTCTTTTCCTATAATAACTATTGTTACACACACACACACACACACAAACACACACACATGCACACAAGTAGAAATAAGGAACCCAGGGCTTTGCAACCTTAGACCTTAGACTGTCGTGGAGGTCTGCAGAAGGTATCTCAACACATAGACAGTTTAATTTGGTCTGAGAAAACCAGACACATGACATCTTACAGTTCACTCTTTAGGTTTTCTTACTGCAAGGTAGAGAGGCTGATACCGGCTTCACAGCCAACAGTGCTGTTTGCATCACACAGACTCTTTCAGCATCAGCTCCTGACGAAGATGCCCAGTGTATGCCACCCCGTGGGTTAAAACTTTTAGTTTGAACACAGAGAGACTTGACTCCTGGAGTGTTTATTACTTTCATGTGTTTACATACCACCTACCTCTGACTGTTTCTTTCTTCACAACTTATAGCAGGCAATACTCACTCTCTTTATACAGAATCTGACAATTTCTTGTCATTTCTGTCCTTTACAGTGACCGGACTGATCCTATCAGCACATAAATCACACCCCTGTCAAGCCTCTGCTTAAAAATAGGAATTCTTATCCCACTATGGACTCCTCTTTCATTCCGAAGAAAAGCACAAATCCTTGAGGGAGCCACCAGGACCTGCTCTGTCCTCCTGGCCCATGTGACTCCTCCTTTCTGATCTTGGTACAGAAAAGTCTTGAAGGACCGCTCAGTGGGCTTAGCCTTTCCCCTCCCTGATGCCCGCAAGCTGCACTTACTCTAAAGACTCTAGTACGGTTCCTGTCCACTCATTTAAAACAATAGCATCTTCATCGTGCCTCGCTGCCTTGTTCTATCTTCCTAGTTCATTCCTCTGTCCCACACACTAAATTTATTTATCTCACACATTTTATCTGTCTCCTGCCCTACGATATGAGCTCCACGGGAAAAAAAATCCTGCTTTTTAAAAGAGTTAATTAACTAGATATTTTTTAAAAAAATATTTTGGGGTTTTTTATTGTGTTTTGTTTTCTTACAGTCTTGCATTTTGGTGCTTACAAACAATGCCTGGCTCAAGGTGAGAGCAGTAAATATTTGCAGCATTGATTGTCTCTCACATTGTTTCTTTAAATCCCTTGGGGCTGTATCTTGTTTGTTTGCGTTCCTAGGAGGGAACACAGTGCCTGGCAGTTGTTTTTAATAGATGTTTGGTGTATGAGTGAATGCTGATGGGCCTTTCAGAGGACTCAAGCAAGTTACTGAACATATAAACACAGGGTGGTTAAGCTCTTTCTCATCTGATCTTAAGTCTGTTCTACTGAACTCTCATTAAAAGCATCTTGGTTACATTTCATATTATTCTTGTTGAGTTAACTTTTGCACAGTACTGTTTGAATGCTTAAAGCGGTGCATTTGAAAATGTTCTTATTAAACCTCACCAGAGAACTCTTATCCTGGTGACCTAAAAATGGAATGCATTTAGACTTGTACTAAAACTTTTATTTCTCTATATATGAGATTTAAACCATTATGGTATAGGATCTGTCTTTAGTATAGACTGGCAATAAATTGTTATTATAGCAAAACAAAGGATAATCTCACACAGTCATTTTTTTTTTTGCTGCAATGAGCAGCTAAAGTCTTAAAAATCTCAAATATCATGTAATTTTAGTGACTATAGTCTTCATCTTCACATTACTTATTTAGGTATCTTTGTGCTACATCAGTGGTTCTCAACCTGTGGGTCATGACCCCTTTAGGGGTCGCATATTAGATATCTCACATATCAGGTATTTAGATTACAATTCATAACAGTGGCAAAATCACAGTTATGAAGTAGTAACAAAATAATGTATGGTTGGGGCTCATCACGGCATGAGGAACTGTATTACAGGGTCACAGGGTCAGGAAGGGTGAGACTCTCTACTCTATAGACTTTCCTCTCCGTATTCCTTGGCCTAAACCCCCCTGATCTCCTTTCTACCTTCCTACCCTTCTGTATCCACAATTTTAGTATCAACTCCTAATATTTGATTTTTAAAGAAACCATAGAAGTTGAAGTGGAGCGATACAATGCTGTTCTTACAGGCTTCTTTCACTTAGTGTGATATCCTCTAGTTCCAGGATCCAGGGCCTTATTTATAAGGTTGAATTTTCTTTTTAAAGGTTAAATAATATTCCATGGGCTAGATCAACCACTTTCCCACAACAGACACTATTTTCTTGTCTTGGCTATTTGATATAGTTGCAACGAACAAGCGAGTTGAGTTTAATTTTCATAGGATGAGGATGTGTGTTTGTTGAGCATACATCCAGAAGAAGGGTTATTGAATCATATGATAGTTTAATCTTTAATTTTTGGAGGAGTCTCCATGCTGTTAAAAACGTTTACTATCCACATTACTTTCCATAGTGACTACCAATCTACATTCGCATCCACAGTGAATGTGGGTTTCGTATTCTTCACACACCTGCCAACTTTGGTTCTCCATCCTCTCTGTCTGCCTGATAGTAGCTATTGAGCATGAAGTGGTTTTAACTTGCACTTCCTTTCATATCCGAGATGAGAGTTCTTCTCCTTTCCTCCAACCCAGTCTCAACTGACAATGAAGAAGCACCACTTGCCCCGAATAAGGACTTAACAACCACTCCTCACGTTTAAAATGTTGTGACTGTCTATATTCATCACATCTTCTCCAGCCTGACTCTCCATCTGCTGTCTTACAACCACAATTAATCACAAGGTAAAGTCAGATTTTTCTCATTCTAAAGCCTTTAATAATGTCTCCCTACTCAAATCCAAAGCAATGGCTGACTGTGTACCTACTCCCTTTCCCAACCTCCCATTCCTCCCTTTATTGACTCCCTTGTCATCCTGCTAAAGGAAGATTTTTATATACAAGAAAGACAAATGAAGCTTATAAAAACCAGGAAGACTGGATTGGCAGTGTGGCTCAGTGCGAAAGTGTGTGCTTAGCATGAAGGCCCCACGTTAAATCCTTTGAAACCAGCAAACAAAACAATGATGGATTTTACTCTCTGAGGTTTGATTATATTAACCATAAATGTTAGTAGTTCCAAGAGCTTGTCATGTAAAATGCCTAAACTGGTTTTTAAGACTGAGGCATTGTTGTGGGATGACGGGAAAGATCAGATTCTGTATTCTGGTACAGCTAATTAAATTAACCCAGAGCAATCTAGCATGTGTGAGCTACAGAAGAGCATGCCCTGAGTCTGAGGGCGCGTTCCTGCCAGAGCTCTTCATAGTACTTTACGAATAGATTACTTCTTAAAAAAATAAATCAATTTATTTATTTTATGTATATGAGTACACTGTAGGTGTCTTCAGACACCAGAAGAGGGCATCAGATCCCATTACAGATGGTTTGGAGCCACCATACAGTTGCTGGGAATTGATTTCAGAAGTTCTGAAAGAACAGTCAGTGCTTTTAACCACTGAGCCATCTCTCCAGCCCCCAGGAATGTATTACACTGTGCATTGTATCCTGAGAGTCGTCTGGAGGTCAGAGGATGGAATCTAATGGAGCTCCTTGGGCAGAATATATTCCTCAGATAAGCACACTCACTGTCCTTCCCCGCCCTCGGGGCCGGGGATTGAACCCAGATCTGTGCATATTAGGCAAGCTTTGAGCAAGCATCCCAGCCCTGGCTTAGGAACTCCTTCCCAAGTAAGATGAGGTTTCTCTAAAGTCAAACAATAATCGTGTCTATGTCTCTTTCTTCTACCACATGGCTTCACACATCTGTATTGAGAAAAAGAAAAAGGAAAGCAAGTAAAAAAAAGTGTTCAGTACTTAGAAGTTTTGGCTCCTAGAAAACTGTACAGTGGAAATTCTGCAAAGAGAATTATTTTCCCCTTTGAATTTTCCTTGTTTTTTTTTCTTTTAATTTGAAATTAGATGAATTTATCACATCCATTTATTTTTTGACTTATGAAAATATTGATAAAAATTTGAAGGACAAATCAGAATTACCCACAATTTTATCTCTTTCACGTCTTGGGTCTCTGAGTTTAGGTCACTCATGTGGTCCACAGTAGTCATGAATTAAGTGAAAATAGTGGCAAATGGGCTTTGCATTGATGAGCATTGCATTAACAAGGCGTGAAAAAGCTCACACTGGCAAGGCCTCTCCTTCTGAGTCCAGCTTTGTTGTTTATTCTCTCTTGTTGGCAGGAAGCCCACAGGGAGAGTGCAACTTCTGTGCACAAAGCTAACCAGATAGTCTGTGCATGTGGCAACATGAACGTTATCTTTCTACCATTAGTAATGATTTGGAATAGGCAGAGACAGAGAAGCCGATATCAATTATTGCTGCCATCTTGAACTCATTGCTAATTCAGCTGTGGGAGAGCCTTCAGAACTTCTGCCAGCTCACCCTCTGCTGCCACACCTGCCTAAGCTGAGGTCTACACACAACCCTGCCAGGCTGGGAGAGAACCCACAGAAAAAGACGGATGCCACAGAGGAACCAGAAAGGACCAGTTCATGCTGCTAAATAGCATTGCCATTTGTAAGAGATTGGCCATGGTAATTATTTTCCTACCAAGTTTTCTCACATAATTTTCAGAAAATTAAAACCATGACTTGCATGCAAATATAAAATGAACACATGTCAAAGATTGATTCAACTCATTTATTAGACTTGAAGAAATAAGTCAATGCTAAAACTATTCTTAAAAGTATTCAAAGGCTTAGGTATTTTTAAGAAATTTAATGAATGCTGTTAGAATAAGACTGCTGGACTAGATTTTAAAAATATGTTTAATATTTTATGAGACAAGAAGCCATTGTCCTAGGGCATTTTCTGTTGTTCTTATTGAAATACCCTGAGCCAGGCAGCTTACAAAGAGGGAGACATGCTAATTCCACGGTTCTAGGAACCCAAGAGCATGGCTTTGACTCTATTTCACGTCTGGGCAGGCCTTTCTGTTGGGTCATGACATGGCCGAGGACATCAAGCGTCAAGGCAGCAAGATGAGCTTGGGTGTCTCTTCCTCCTTAGAAAGCCTCTCACAACGCCATGGGGCACCCACGTTCACGGCCTCCAGTCCTCATTCCTGCCCACAGCACCCACTCCCAAATCCTATTTCCACATGACTTTGAGGGATAAGTTTGAAACATATAATTTGGAGGATGAAATAAAATCATACCAGGTATGAACTTGGGAAGAATTTATTTTACAAACCAAAACAGTGGGCACTGTTATTGAACAGAATTCTGCAAGCTTTGTGATATTGTTTCTCTATATCAGAATTTGAAGAAGGAGGAGAAGGAGGAGGAGGAAGAGAAGGAGGAGAAAGTAGTAGTTTTAGCAAGGACATTGCTCTAGATGGTGCCTCAGCTGCATCTTTAGCCATGTGACATTCAGACAATGTACCATCTATACTTTTTCCACGGTGATGATTTTATTTTTAAAAGAGCTGTATAGTTTTCTAACAGAGGCACTGCACATACATAATCATGTGGGAAATAACCTCAAGTATTAGATCAAAATAAGTGGTATGAAGAGAATGGTAGGTACTTAGATAAATCCTTTGAGATGGAACAACGTGGACCACATTGGATTTACTATTGCTATTGTCAAATCTCTGTGGCAGCCCTGTTCACATTAGCAAAAGCCGAAGACAGCCCAGAGTCGTCTTCAGAGGAGCATGGGCAGACAGCTACTCCATTCTCTCACTAGGCTACCATTAAGCAGTCGAAATGATTGAACAGCACAATAAAGGTCGATATAAATATAATATTAAGTGAAAAAAAAACCAAGCTTTAACAGGAAACATAAAGATGATATCATTTTGTAAAATTAAAACTTATCAACCTTAAACTTCATTTCTAGACATGTATGGAGATGAGTTCAAATCATGTTAGAGGAATGGAAGAGAGAAACACAGAATATGGATGATAGAGAGGAATGGAATGGTGCTGACAATATATTCGCATCTCATTATTATTTCTACATGGAAAGCCCTGCAAAATTTAGTGCCAAATAAACCCAACTATTTAATTATAGCTACAGATTTCCCTGGCTAATGATTTGGGTAAGGCCCATGAGGGTTAGTTTGTATTTGCTGTGTGATGCCTGTATCCCAGTTGGGAAGGCTTGAAGGATGGGATTGACTGAGTCATCTGCAGATGTCTAGAGCTGATGCTGTCAAATGGTGGGATCCACAGTGTGGGTTAGTGTGAACCTCCTCATAATGCTGGCTTCATCCTCAGAAAGGAAGATTAAAAAGGTACGGTATTTTTATAAGGTTGCACAGTGTCACTTTTGCCAAACCCCACTTGTCAGATCCTCCTAGTTTCAAATAGAGGGCACAGAGACCTCACTACTTAGTAAGTGGAAGGCTAATTTCTCAGCGCAATAAGAAGTGTATGTGATGGCAGCTACCTCTGTGGCCATTCACAGATATATTTTGTGGCTTGCTATAGTTTGAGTTTTGAGTGTCCCCAGCAAAAGCCCACCTTTTAAAAGCTTGTTATTCAGAGTCATGCTATTGAGTGGTGGTGGTAGCTACTTAAGAGGTGGAGGCCTGGGGGTAGAGAGATGGCTCAGCAGTTAAGAGCACTGATTGCTCTTCCAGGTCCAGAGTTCAATTCCCAGCAATGACATGGTGGCTCACAACCATCTGTAATGGGATCCGATGCCCTCTTCTGATGTGTCTGAACACAGCAACAGTGATCTCTTTATAAGCCGATTAGTGTGAGCATTTAGTTACAATAGGGGGCATTGACTAACACACAGCCTCTGACAGTGGTAGAGGGAGGTATTGTTGAAACCTTGTTTTCTTGTTGAGTGGTGGGTTCATGGGGGGGGTCTTTACACATGATTAAAAAGACCAAAATGAAAAACACACCACCTTCAAGTAAATAAGAATATTTCTTATACCAGTAATGCACCTTAAATCAATATAATATTTAGTATATGTTGCTGCTCTGTCAGTCCAACCTGCAAATAAAAACTAACCTGAAAATCAGGATTCATTACCCTCACCTTGCATTCCTAATCTATTAAGTTTTCTTCACACCATCCTCCTTCAAAACCTCTCACTGCCTAGTCCATGTTCCCTGTAAGGCTCCCGAGTCCATCCGAGTTAAGGTAGACCCTGTCTGGAATCCCAGTGGAGCGACAGAGACACCAACCCACTTACAAAACTTTCAACCCCAAATTTACAAGTAATGCAGGCACAGGGGAGGGAGCAGAGACTGAGGGAATGGCCAACCAATAACCCACCCAACTTGAGACCCATCCCATGGGCAGGCACCAATCCCTAACGCTATTAATGATACTCTGTTATGCTTGCAGACAAGAGCATGTTGTCCTCTGAGAGGCTCCACCCAGCAGCTGACTCAGACAGATACAGACACCCACAGCCAAACAGTGGATGGAGCATGGGAACTCTTATGGAAGAATGGAAGGAAGGATTGCAGGACCCAAAGGTGATAGGAACTCCACAGGAAGACCAACAGAGTCAACCAACCTGGACCCTTGGGGCTCTCAGAGTCTGAACCACCATCCAAAGAGCATACACGGACAGGACATAGGCCTTTCTGCACATATGGAGATGTGCAGCTTGGTCTTCATGTGGGTCCTGAACAACTGGAATAGGCCATCCCAAAAGCTGTTGCCCGTCCATAGGATATGTTCTTCTAGCTGGGCTGCCTTTTCTGGTCTCAGTGGGAGAGGAAGCATCTAGTCTCACAGAGACTTGAAATGCCAGGGTGGAGGGGATACTCAGAGGGGCCCCCAACTGCTCAGAGGAGAAGAGGAGGGAGGTATGAGGAGAAGAATTGTGGGAGGGGCGACCAGGAGGGAGGCAGTGAGCAGGTTGTAAAGTGAATAAGTAAAAACCAAAATTAAATAATAATTTAAAAAGATAGAACCTGTCTGATGCAGATTCAGTGAACTATTTGCTCTTCGATCTTCTAGAAGATTCCTCTTAACACTAAACTGACTCTTCAGGAGCCACAATACATCAGTGCCTCATCCCCACCTACGGCAAGTAGAGGGCTTTGCAGTGCTCGTTTATGCCGTACCTTTCAGCACATATGGCATCCAGTCAAGTCTTGCTCATTTGTAGTAGTTTCTATGATCTTATACAGTCACCAACAGTTTAAGTGGAGAAGTTTTAGTCTCATTTTATTGCTTTGAAAGAAAGAAGTATCCCTGATCTGAAATCTAGGATATCAACTGCCCTAATCAATTTTTGCTGTATTCATGCATGTAACTAACAAACTATATTTTGTTTTAAGATGGTCAAGAAAGAGCAGAATCCTAGTAATCTCATATTGTCAGACATGCTTATGTTTCCACTCTCGGCATGAGTACTCATGGAAGTTCAATGTCAGCCTGGCCTACAGAATGTGTTCCAGGCCAGCCAGGGCCCCAGGGTCACATTCTTGTCACACACACACACACACACACACACACACACACACACACACACACACACACACATGATACCACCACTACCAAATTAATAAAAAAAAAAAAAACTGGAGGTTGACTCTGCATCAATTATTTTTAGCCCATGTCTTTGTTTATTTTATGTATATAAGTACACCATAGCTGACTTCAGACACATCAGAAGAGGGCATCAGATCCCATTACAGATGTTTTGATCCTCCAGGTGGTTGCTGGGAATTGAACTCAGAACCTCTGAAAGATCATCAGTCAGTGCTCTTAACCACTGAGCCATCTCTCCAGCCCTGTGTCTTTGTGTTTAAAGACACAATTCCTTTAGCTTGCTCCTCATCTAAAGATTCCATGGCTGTTTTATTTGCCTGTTGTATGGTTCTCAGAATCTACTTGGTGATAATGTTCATTCATTTACTTATTCATATTACATGCCCTAAAGGAGGCACTACCAATAAAAACTTAGCAATTAGTCATTAACTTCAAAGGCCTGATACGTCTGCCTCTCCCTTCTTCCCTCTTTGAGCAAGGGCCTTGGGCAGTCTTTGGTCTTCTGACACATCTGTGTTCCCTGACACTGCTGACAGCAGGGTCAGATTTACTAATGTCACCTGGAGAGGACAGGGAAGGCTACAAGGCATGTCACCTTAAGCAGGCAAGTCTTTGTGGAGGAGAGAGAATTTCAGGAGGTTATTTATTTGTTTATTTGTCTGTTTATTTATTTACTTATTAAATCTTGATTGAATTTGATCAGATTGGATATAAGACAGAAACATCCTAGCACTCAGAGCAAAATATTAACTTGTCCTGCACCACATCGTAGATGTGAAATTTTTTACTGCTCTTGACACGAGCCTTAATATGTGAGTACCAGCATGCAATTTGCACCAAAAATATATTTCTTTTTAAAAAAATTCAGGTTCATTAAAATTTTCACGTGAAGTTTTGTGTTGACATTCTGTGTGAGTGAATAAAACTAGCCCAGAGAAGCTTCTAGAAACAGTGCCCCAAGCACCGAAGAACTAACGTTTCCAAACTTTATTGCGCAGCTAACTTTTTTCTTCAGAGCAGTTACTTTTAACTGCCCGGTTGTGCTCCATTAAGCAGTAATAAATCTATAGTGACCCAAGTGTAACTCCCCCCCCCAAAACTAACTTGTTAAAGTCCTCCTCTCTATTACTCTCTCATGACTAACATGTGGCGTGTGCTTCCCTTCTCTATTCAGTTATTCTTTTTAGCCAACATTGTGTCACTCATTACACTGGGCGCGCACACCCTGCATTGCTGTTGGTGTCTATATTCTTCCTTTTAACGTGTCTTCCTCTTACTCGAAAGTGACTCTCCTTACTGGGTGGAAGAGAGAAGGAAAAGAGAAAGATTTTCAACTCTCCCTCCCTAGTTCTGCTATTTTCCTTTTCAGGTGCTCTGTTCTTGACCGAATTGAAGGTGGCTTCAGTGACTGGGTAGTTTTCTTAGGCTTCCTTAGGAGCAGCAAACTATTGAAATTTCATTAAGAGGAAGACATCAGATGTGATCTAGAAAAAGCAGAGATGCTGTGGCTGTACAGAGAGTTGCTGCATATCCAAGATTTGCTCTGTTACTGGATGGTACCATGTATGTCAGCCCCAGACTCTGTTCTGTGTCCTCTGAGAATGTATGCCTTTACAATTACACACCTCTCTCTCCCTCTCTCATGAAGCCAGAAAGAGGAATGGAGAGAAGAAGTAGATCAGGGAGGAGTGTTGAAAACACAGACGAACTATGAAGCCCGAATACTGCCTCAGTTCATATTCTGTTGCTATAACAAAATACCCGTGATGATACAGTAATATATATAAAGTTTATTTGGCTTAAAGTTCTGAAATAAATAAAGGTAATGGCATTTGACATTTGCTTGGCTTCCTATCTGGTAGAGATTTTTCTTGCTGAAGGTATCACAGGTCAAGTTAAGGTAGAATGTGACAACCTGGGTTTTCATTTATTTTTATCTATGTATTTGTGTGTGTGGAAGTTGTGTATGTGTGTTTGTGTGTGTATTCATCTGTATATGTGCCAGTGGAGGTCAAAGGTCAATGTTGGGTCAGTGTTGGGCACCCTCCTCAACTTCTTGAGGCAGATCCACAATTGAGCTTGAAGCTTATTAATTGATCTAGGTGGGCTGGGTAGCAAACTCCAGGGATTCTTCTGTCTCTTTGCCCTGCCCAGTGCTAGGATGCTATGCCCAGCTTTTTACAGAGGTGCTGAGAGTCTGAATGCAGTTCCTCATGCTTGTGTGCTAACTTAGTCGCCTACCCAGCCACCCTCTTCCTCTTATAGTCACTAATGCCACCAGAAGGGCACCACCCTCACAAACTTAACTAATTTACTTATCTCCCAAAGACCCCTTGTCCAAATTCCATCACTTGAAGATTAACTTAGCAACGTCTGAGATTTCAGGGACATATTAACTACAGATGACGCACTTTTTGAGAAGTGGGAGTCTGTGTAGAAACTTAAATGAGATTTGAACACAATTTCATGGATCACATAAGTGATTTCAGCCAGTAGATAGCAGTATATTTTGTTATTTGCCATCATTAAGGCAGAGTCAGAACTTCTATGACCTTTCCCACATTATGAGAAGAAAGTTCTCAGGTAGCAGCTTTGAAATGGATGCTTTTAGTCCGCTAGCAGCTTTGAAATGGATGCTTGAACTCCACTAAGCTCATGGGAGAAGCGGATACAAGGACAATTACAATCATTGGGTCCACAAATGGATAAAGTTAGGCATTTACTTTGCTTTTAAGCACAAGATGAACTCAGGAACTTCATTTGAGAATGCGTTAAAAGTACACCTTTGATAAAGCATAATTTCAGGGGGATAGAATTTTCTAGAAGCAAGATTAACAGTATCCTTATGGGAGGAGGTGTGATCAGCATGAGAATAAATGCTCTACAAAGGGCTAGATACGGAGCTAGGGTTGGACAGCAGTAGACAGGTGTTGCTCACATATCTGCATAGCACGTTGCTTGATGGTGCAGAGGTTGTGGATGAGAACAGCTGGCCACCACTGGTGCTGGGAACCCAATAGCAACGTCTGTACTGCACCAGAGAAGAAAACTTACAGGCACAGCTGTTTCCAATGGAGACGCTGCATCTGTAGCCCTACAGTCAAGAGTTTCATCTTTTCCATTCCGCTTACACTCACTGTTGCATCTTTAATGCTCAAAATAAACTGAGTGCTTCCCGGGAATTGTTAAAAATATCACCAAGGGCATTCAAGCTTGGTACAAAACCTTGGGAAAGTAGCTAATTCCAAACAACTCACCACATGCTAGTTGTGAGTCACGGGGGGTTGGGGGTGGTGGTGGTGATGAGCACCAGGACTCATGACATGCTTGTCTGAATGGCTAGACCGCAATGTCCCAGGGCAGCAGGAGAAAGTAGGATTGCAGAATGCAATACCCAATATGGAGCCTAGGGTGCGCTGGTGAGTACAGACTGGTAGTTGCTAGGCAGATCACAAAGGACCCTTGTACAAGTCAGAATACAAAGTTTCTAGTTTTGTTCCCTACATCTGGCAGGTCTGTCCTCCCTCCGCGGTCCTTCCTTTCCTTAGCTTTAAAATGTGGGTTTTAGTGCGCAACAGAGGTGAAAGTAAGGATGGAATTGTTTCGAAGTCTGCAGATCATCGATTGCAGGAAAGGTGGTACAATTCTCCACTTTTGCTTAATTGGAAAGTGACAGGCAGAGCAACGAAGCCCCATCTTGCCTTTCCCAATAACCTTTGAAATCCTTTAAAGTAACGACGTTAAAGAGGCAAAATAGAGGCGGTTATACATCTGTACTTATTCCTACAAAGGAAAAGAAAAGCAAATAATGTACAAATAGTCTAAGAGCCACTGATCCTCTTTTTCAACGTCTCAAAATGGATCTGAGATCACTTTAGTTTATAGCTCTGATTATAAAGAAAGAAATAAGTAATTTATCTGAGAGGGCAGAGAAGAAACATTTGTATATCCACTATGCACCAGGAATTTTCTAGAACACACATTTCATTCCATATCCCCAAAAGAAGGAGGAAAAAAAGTTCTTATCTTATAGATACCAGGATCAGTGGCTCTTAGATTATTTGTACATGTGAAGCCACAGTTTGGGGAATTTAAGTTTCCTCCCAACACACAGCCAGGTATCAAAGACAGAATTTAAATTCAAGTAACCCCCGCACGTGATTTGTCTTTTTAATTAAAAGGACCGTTGTTTCATGAAGCCCCTTGACATCAAACAGTGTCATCTGTTTTAGGGGTTCTAAAACAATTATCCTGAGATACTCATGTCCCTGAATCTCACACTCCCACAGTGACTGCAGTCACTCCGTCTACACCTTGGTGAGGGAGGGAGACAGAATAATGTTATTGCCCGATGAGGACTGATTGCATTTCAGAACTGTCTCGTTTGCAGGAGATGAGAGTCCCGGAAAATTAAATTCATGTTTAATCAGGTGCACTTCTGAGATCGTGGATTTTGAACTGTCAAGCTGCAAGACAATGCCTCCCCGCATTTCAGTAGAGTTATATCTTTTTTTTTGTTTGTTTGTTTTTGTTTTTTTTGTTTTGTTTTGTTTTGTTTTTTTTTGATTTTTAATATTTTTATTACATATTTTCCTCAATTACATTTCCAATGCTATCCCAAAAGTCCCCCATAGCGCCCCCCACTTCCCTACCCACCCATTCCCATTCTTTTGGCCCTGGCATTCCCCTATATTGGGGCATATAAAGTTTGCAAGTCCAATGGGCCTCTCTTTCCAATGATGGCCGACTAGGCCATCTTTCGATACATAGGCAGCTAGAGACAAGAGCTCCGGGGTTCTGGTTAGTACATCATGTTGTTCCAACAATAGGGTTGCAGATCCCTTTAGCTCCTTGGGTACTTTCTCTAGCTTCTCCATTGGGAGCCCTGTGATACATCCAATAGATGACTGTGAACATCCACTCCTGTGTTTGCTAGGCCCCGGCATCGTCTCACAAGAGACAGCTATATTTGGGTCCTTTCAGCAAAATCTTGCTAGTGTATTGAATGGTGTCAGCGTTTAGAAGCCGATTATGGGACGGATCCCTGGATACAGCAGTCTCCAAATGGTCCATCCTTTCATCACAGCTACGAACTTTGTCTCTGTAACTCCTTCCCTGGGTGTTTTGTTCCCAATTCTAAGAAGGTGCACAGTGTCCACACTTTGGTCTTCATTCTTCTTGAGTTTCATGCGTTTATCAAATTGTATCTTATATCTTGGGTATCCTAAGTTTTGGGCTAATATCCACTTATCAATGAATACATATTGTATGAGTTCTTTTGTGATTGTGTTACTTCACTCAAGATGATGCCCTCCAGGTCCATCCATTTGGCTAGGAATTTCATAAATTCATTCTTTTTAATAGCTGAGTAGTACTCCATTGTGTAAATGTACCATAATTTCTGTATCCATTCCTCTGTTGAGGGACATCTGGGTTCTTTCCAGCTTCTGGCTATTATAAATAGGGCTGCTATGAACATAGTGGAGCATGTGTCCTTTTTACCGGTTGGGACATCTTCTGGATATATGCCCAGGAGAGGTATTTCTGGATCCTCCGGTAGTACTATGTCCAATTTTCTGAGGAACCGCCAGACTGATTTCCAGAGTGGTTGTACAAGCTTGCAATCCCACCAACAATGGAGGAGTGTTCCTCTTTCTCCACATCCTCGCCAGCATCTGCTGTCACCTGAATTTTTGATCTTAGCCATTCTGACTGGTGTGAGGTGGAATCTCAGGGTTGTTTTGATTTGCATTTCCCTGATGATTAAGGATGTTGAACATTTTTTCAGGTGTTTCTCTGCCATTCGGTATTCCTCAGGTGAGAATTCTTTGTTCAGTTCTGAGCCCCATTTTTTAATGGGGTTATTTGACTTTCTGGAGTCCACCTTCTTGAGTTCTTTATATATATTGGATATTAGTCCCTTATCTGATTTAGGATAGGTGAAGATCCTTTCCCAATCTGTTGGTGGTTTTTTTGTCTTATTGATGGTGTCTTTAGCCTTGCAGAAGCTTTGTAGTTTCATGAGGTCCCACTTGTCAATTCTCGATCTTACAGCACAAGCCATTACTGTTCTATTCAGGAATTTTTCCCCTGTGCCCATATCTTCAAGGCTTTTCCCCACTTTCTCCTCTATAAGTTTCAGTGTCTCTGGTTTTATGTGAAGTTCCTTGATCCACTTAGACTTGACCTTAGTACAAGGAGATAGGAATGGATCGATTTGCATTCTTCTACATGTTAACAACCAGTTGTGCCAGCACCATTTGTTGAAAATGCTGTCTTTCTTCCACTGGATGTTTTTAGCTCCCTTGTCGAAGATCAAGTAACCATAGGTGTGTGGGTTCATTTCTGGGTCTTCAATTCTATTCCATTGGTCTATTTGTCTGTCACTATACCAGTACCATGCAGTTTTTATCACAATTGCTCTGTAGTAGAGCTTTAGGTCCGGCATGGTGATTCCACCAGAGGTTCTTTTATCCTTGAGAAGAGTTTTTGCTATCCTAGGTTTTTTGTTATTCCAGATGAATTTGCAGATTGCACTTTCTAATTCGTTGAAGAATTGATTTGGAATTTTGATGGGGATTGCATTGAATCTGTAGATTGCTTTTGGCAAGATAGCCATTTTTACAATGTTGATCCTGCCAATCCATGAGCATGGGAGATCTTTCCATCTTCTGAGATCTTCTATAATTTCTTTCTTCAGGGACTTGAAGTTTTTATTATACAGATCTTTCACTTCCTTAGTTAGAGTCACGCCAAGATATTTTATATTATTTGTGACTATTGAGAAGGGTGTTGTTTCCCTAATTTCTTTCTCAGCCTGTTTATTCTTTGTGTAGAGAAAGGCCATTGATTTGTTTGAGTTAATTTTATATCCAGCTACTTCACCGAAGCTGTTTATCAGGCTTAGGAGTTCTCTGGTGGAATTTTTAGGGTCACTTATATATACTATCATATCATCTGCAAAAAGTGATATTTTGACTTCATCTTTTCCAATTTGTATCCCTTTGATCTCCTTTTGTTGTCGAATTGCTTTGGCTAGGACTTCAAGTACAATGTTGAATAGGTATGGAGAAAGTGGACAGCCTTGTCTAGTCCCTGATTTTAGAGGGATTGCTTCAAGCTTCTGATCATTTACTTTGATGTTGGCTACTGGTTTGCTGTAGATTGCTTTTATCATGTTTAGGTATGGGCCTTGAATTCCTGATCTTTCCAAGACTTTTATCATGAATGGGTGTTGGATCTTGTCAAATGCTTTTTCCGCATCTAACGAGATGACCATGTGGTTTTTGTCTTTGAGTTTGTTTATATACTGGATTATGTTGATGGATTTCCGTATATTGAACCATCCCTGCATCCCTGGGATGAAACCTACTTGGTCAGGATGGATGATTGTTTTGATGTGTTCTTGGATTCGGTTAGCAAGAACTTTATTGAGGATTTTTGCATCAATATTCATAAGGGATATTGGTCTGAAGTTTTCTATCTTTGTTGGGTCTTTTTGTGGTTTAGGTATCAGAGTAATTGTGGCTTCATAGAATGAGTTGGGTAGAGTACCTTCTGTTTCTATTTTGTGGAATAGTTTGTGAAGAACTGGGATTAGATCTTCTTTGAAGGTCTGATAGAACTCTGCACTAAACCCATCTGGTCCTGGGCTTTTTTTAGTTGGGAGACTATTAATGACTGCTTCTATTTCTTTGGGGGATATAGGGCTGTTTAGATCATTAACCTGATCTTGATTCAACTTTGGTACCTGGTATCTGTCTAGGAACTTCTCCATTTCATCCAGGTTCTCCAGTTTTGTTGAGTATAGCCTTTGGTAGAAGGATCTGATGGTGTTTTGGATGTCTTCAGGATCTGTTGTTATGTCTCCTTTTTCATTTCTGATTTTGTTAATTAGGATGCTTTCCCTGTGCCCTCTAGTGAGTCTGGCTAAGGGTTTATCTATCTTGTTGATTTTCTCAAAGAACCAGCTCCTTGATTGGTTGATTCTTTGAATAGTTCTTCTTGTTTCCACTTGGTTGATTTCACCCCTGAGTTTGATTATTTCCTGCCGTCTACTCCTCTTGGGTGAATTTGCTTCCTTTTGTTCTAGTGCTTTTAGGTGTGTTGTCAAGCTGCTAATGTGTGCTCTCTCTAGTTTCCTTTTGGAGGCACTCAGAGCTATGAGTTTTCCTCTTAGAAATGCTTTCATTGCGTCCCATAAGTTTGGGTATGTTGTGGCTTCATTTTCATTGAACTCTAAAAAGTCCTTAATTTCTTTCTTTATTCCTTCCTTGACCAAGGTATCATTGAGAAGAGTGTTGTTCAGTTTCCACGTGAAGGTTGGCTTTCTATTATTTATTTTGTTATTGAAGATCAGCCTTAGTCCATGGTGATCTGATAGGATGCATGGGACAATTTCAATATTTTTATATCTGTTGAGGCCTGCTTTGTGACCAATTATGTGGTCAATTTTGGAGAAGGTTCCATGAGGTGCTGAGAAGAAGGTATATCCTTTTGTTTTAGGATAGAATGTTCTGTAGATATCTGCCAGATCCATTTGATTCATAATTTCTCTTAGTTTCACTGTGTCCCTGTTTAGTTTCTGTTTCCATGATCTGTCCATTGGTGAAAGTGGTGTGTTGAAGTCTCCCACTATTATTGTATGAGGTGCAATGTGTGCTTTGAGATTTACTAAAGTTTCTTTAATGAATGTGGCTGCCTTTGTATTTGGAGCATAGATATTCAGGATTGATAGTTCCTCTTGGAGGATTTTACCTTTGATGAGTATGAAGTGTCCCTCCCTGTCTTTTTTAATGACTTTGGGTTGGAAGTCAATCTTATCAGATATTAGAATGGCTACTCCAGCTTGTTTCTTCATGCCATTTGCTTGGAAAATTGTTTTCCAGCCTTTCATTCTGAGGTAGTGTCTATCCTTTTCTCTGAGATGAGTTTCCTGTAAGCAGCAAAATGTTGGGTCTTGTTTGTGTAGCCAGTTTGTTAGTCTATGTCTTTTTATCGGGGAGTTGAGTCCATTGATATTAAGAGATATTAAGGAAAAGTAATTGTTGTTTCCTGTTATTTTTGTTGTTAAAGTTGGCATTCTGTTCTTGTGGCTGTCTTCTTTTAGGTTTGTTGAGGGATTACCTTCTTGTTGTTTCTAGGGCGTGGTTCCTGTTCTTGTATTGGTTTTTTTCTGTTATTATCCTTTGAAGGGCTGGATTCGTGGAGAGATAATGTGTGAATTTGGTTTTGTCGTGGAATACTTTGGTTTCTCCATCTATGTTAATTGAGAGTTTGGCTGGGTATAGTAGCCTGGGCTGGAATTTGTGTTCTTTTAGTGTCTGTATAACATCCGTCCAGGATCTTCTGGCTTTCATAGTCTCTGGTGAAAAATCTGGTGTAATTCTGATAGGCTTGCCTTTATATGTTACTTGGCCTTTTTCTCTTACTGCTTTTAGTATTCTATCTTTATTTAGAGCATTTGTTGTTCTGATTATTATGTGTCGGGAGGTATTTCTTTTCTGGTCCAGTCTATTTGGAGTTCTGTAGGCTTCTTGTATGTTCATGGGCATCTCTTTCTTTAGATTTGGGAAGTTTTCTATAATTTTGTTGAAGATGTTTGCTGGTCCTTTGAGTTGAAAATCTTCATTCTCATCCACTCCTATTATCCGTAGGTTTGGTCTTCTCATTGTGTCCTGTATTTCTTGGATGTTTTGAGTTAGGATCTTTTTGCATTTTACATTTTCCTTGATTGTTGTGCTGATGTTCTCTATGGAATCTTCTGCACCTGAGATTCTCTCTTCCATCTCTTGTATTCTGTTGCTGATGCTCGTATCTATGGTTCCAGATTTCTTTCCTAGGGTTTCTATCTCCAGTGTTGCCTCATTTTGGGTTTTCTTTATTGTGTCTACTTCCCTTTTTAGGTCTAGTATGGTTTTGTTCATTTCCATCATCTGTTTGGATGTGTTTTCCTGTTTTTCTGTAAGGACTTCTACCTGTTTGATTATGTTATCCTGTTTTTCTTTAAGGATTTGTAACTCTTTAGCATTGTTCTCCTGCCATTCTTTAAGGGATTTTTGTGCTTCCTCTTTATTGTCTTCTGCCTGTTTAGCAGTGTTCTCCTGTATTTCTTTAAGTGTGTTATTAAAGTCCTTCTTGAAGTCCTCTATCATCATCAGGAGATATGCTTTTAAATCCATGTCTAGCTTTTCCGGTGTGTTGGGGTGCCCTGGACTGGGCGAAGTGGGGGTGCTGGGTTCTGATGATGGTGAGTGGTCTTGGTTTCTGCTAGTAAGATTATTACGTTTACCTTTCGCCATCTGGTAATCTCTGGGGTTAGTTGTTATCGTTGTCACTGTTTAAAGATTGGAGCAGAAGCTGTGTTCCACTCACCAGCAGTCTCTAAATTCTGCGGCGGGGGTCGTGGGTAGCTGATGGTACCCCGGTGCTGGTCCAGCCGGAAGAGGCCTGTGGTCCTACTCAGGCCGGTTTTCTGCTTCCCTAACTAATGCAGTCTCAGGTCCCGCGCAGTTGGATTGGAGCAGAAGCTGTGTTCCACTCACCAGCAGTCCCAAAATCCTGCGGCGGGGGTCGTGGGTAGCTGGCGGGTGTCAGGCAACCCTGCGCTCCCGCTACCCCGGAGCTGATCCGGCCGGATGAGGCCTGTGGTCCTACTCAGGCCGGTTTCTGCTTCCCTAACTAATTCAGTCTCAGGTCCCGCGCAATTGGATTGGAGCAGAAGCTGTGCTCCACTCACCAGAAGTCTTAAGATCCTGTGGTGGGTGTTGTGGGTAGCTGGCGAGTGTCAGCAGACCCTGTGCCCCAGCTGCCCCGGTGCTTTTCTGACCGGAAGAGGGTTGTGGCCCTATGTAGGCCGGATTTCTCTCTCCCCAACCAGAGCAGTCTCAGGTCCCGCGTGATTGGACTGGAGCAGAAGCTGTGTTCCACTCACCAGCAGTCCCAAAATCCTGCGGCGGGGGTCATGGGTAGCTGGCGGGTGTCAGGCAACCCTGCGCTCCTGCTACCCCGGCGCTGATCTGGCCGGATGAGGCCTGTGGCCCTACTCGGGCCGGTTTCTGCTTCCCTAACTAATGCAGTCTCAGGTCCCGCGCAATTGGATTGGAGCAGAAGCTGTGTTCCACTCACCAGCAGTCCCAAAATCCTGAGGCGGGGGTCGTGGGTAGCTGGCGGGTGTCAGGCAACCCTGCGCTCCCGCTACCCTGGCGCTGATCCGGCCGGATGAGGCCTGTGGTCCTACTCAGGCCGGTTTCTGCTTCCCCTGAGTTATATCTTTAAAAGTATTTATTTTGGTGGTAATGGTTAGACATTTATTACCATCGCCTATACACTTTGCATTTTATTTCCTAGGGGCCCCAAATATCAGTGACAAGAAGCAACCTCAGATCTCTTCATGTCAAGGTGGATCCCCAAAGACCGAGAAGTGAGGTACCAGCAGCCATACAAACGTGTACTGCAGAGAACTACCAGCAGAGGGCAGTATTAGTTTTCGAACGTTACTGATGTCTCTCCTGTTCTCAAAGCACCGATTCTGCAGTAGCAGCTGTTCAGTCGATTGTTAGGCTCCGAGACATTTTTGTTACAGCCATATAACAACAATAACACGGGAAAATTAAATCAAGGGGAAGTGAGGATTACTAAAATTCCAACATCTCTGATAAGAGCCAAGCAGATTTTACTTAGTTAGTTTGTATGTTGTATATGTATATGTGTGTGCAAGTCAGAAGTTAATGCTGAGTATCGTTTTCAGCGACTTTCCACATTGGAGCTAACTGATTCGGCTAGGCTGACTGACCAACGAGCTCCAGCCTGTTTCTTCCTTCCCAGCAGTGGGATTATAGACACATGCCACTGTGTACTGGGCTTTTATGCAGGTACCTAGGGGTCTGAACTCAGGTTTTCACAGTAGGCATGTTACTGACTGAGCCATCACTCAAGCGAAGATAATTATTTTATTGCCAGGGAGACACAGGGCATCAGTGGACTCTACTGTAGCAGGGAAACCTTAGCACTGAACAGCTTCTGACTAAGCAGGTGTTTATTGAACGTGTAGGGCTAGGGAGAGGCCAAGAGAGGGATGAAGACTTGTCACTTGTTCCGTGGTTCACAGGGGACACACATCCTGCATTTCAGATATTTACATTACGATTCATAACAGTAGCGTAGTTACAGTTATGAAGTAGTAATGAAATTAATTTTATGGTTAGGAGTCACTACAACATGAGGAACTGTACTAAAGGGTCACAGCGTTAGGAAGGTTGAAAGCCACTGTTCTAGTTTCACTTAGAAGGCACTTGTGTCTGCGCATGGTTTGACTGAATAATCTGAACAGGATCCATGAGAGTGTTTTCTGGTCTTTCCACTAACTTCAGGGCAGCTTTATATCAGTGTGTTTAGAATCCATGGCTTTGCCTTCATAGCGATGAATGCCATTGGCTGACTTTCTACTGCACAGACCAAGGCTTCATATGCATTGACAAATATGGACTTTTGTAAAGAGACATGAAAATAGTATTAATCAATTGTTGGTTGAATTAGATAAGCTACTTGACAGAGCCAAAGCCATTTTCTAAACAAACAAACAAACAAACAAACAAACAAACAAACAACCTGAATTAGGGGAGATATAATGCAAGTTGATAGTAGATAGATATTTGGGTGTGTGTGCAGGATACGCATGTACTTGTGTGCATGTATGTCAAGAGGCCATAGGCCAGCCTCAGGAGTAGTTTTTCAGGCACTAGGCATCTTTGTTTATTAGTTTTGTGAGACTGGTCTTCTGCTGGCCTAGAACTTGCTAAGTTGCCCAGTGAGTTGTAGTGAGTCCCGTCCCTGACACTGTTTCCCAAGTACGGAGTTTACACCAAGCTTGCCCCACGATTCCGTAAGATCTGGGTATCAAGCTCATGTCCTCACACTTGCAGGGTAAGTACGGACTGAGCCATTTCCGAGCCCAAATTTTTAATGGAGTCTTATTTTTGTTGATTTTTAGTTTGTAATTATATTGGTTGTTGTTGTTGTTGTTACTTTGTTACATAGGTTGACAGCAGCAACACTGGAAGCTTCCATTACTTGGCATGGTGCCCATTTCTTTTCAACATCTGTTAAATATGTTTCTAATTTTATACTCCCAGTTTCAGGGTAGAGCTAAATGTTTGGCATTCAGGAATGCCTGTCAGGGATGACTGAATGAATTTTAATGCCTGCACCAGTTCACCGTGCATTTGTTTTGAGAAAGTCAACCTTAAGGCATTAAGTACAGGACAAGGAGGAAGAAACCTTCCATAATACAATTTTTGAAGTTTGCTGGTTACTTCCACCCCCACTCCAGTTTATAGTTCTCCACTAAAGAAATTAATGGAGATCTTTTAACTGTATGTCCTATCTCCAAGTGGGCTAGACTTCCGTGGGAGTGGAAGGCTTTGGCTGGAATTAGCTCATCAAATAAATGCTGAAGTTTTCTGACAAGAAAACTGTCATTCTTGGTAGAGCTTGCTCTGCCGCTGCTTGGGTTCTATGCCTGGGGTCATGCGGGTCAAGTTCAGCAGGAAAACAACACCCTCACATAACAGCCATAGGCTGTTTTGCTTATGCAGTTTCTCTAGGAAGGGTGTGGGTTTACGCTGCTCTGGGCATGCGCCTGTCCAGCACTAACAGTTGCAGGGCAAGAGGCACACACTGAACTGGAACTTACCAGAAATGAAGTAACTGATCTACAAGGCTACCTAGACTTGACGTACAGGCTACTGACTTTAGTCCCATTAGCAAAGCAATCTTTCTGAGTAGAGTTGTAACTTAGAAATACACAGACACACACACTCACACACACACATTTGAAATTTTGCATAACCTAAGGGTACATTTTCTCAGCCGCCTTCTCATGGTCATGAATCACCAGGTGGTAATGAGCAACAGTAGTATTATTGGTTGTCTTAGGGTTTTACTGCTGTGAGCAGGCACCATGACCAAGAGAAGTCTTATAAAGGACAACATTTAATTGGGGCTGGCTTACAGGTTCAGAGTTTCAGTCCATTGTCATTAGGGTGGAAGCATGGCAGCATCCAGGCAGGCATGGCACAGGAGGAGCTGAGGGTTCTACATCTTCATCCGAAGGAAGCCAGGAACAGACTGGGTATCCTCAGGCAGCTAGGAGGAAGGTCTCCAAGCCCACCCACCCCGAACAGTGACACACTTCCTCCAGCAAGGCCACACCTTCCAATAGTGCCACTCTGTGGGATGAGCATATGCAAACCATCACACTCTTTTAGGATTCGTTTGCAATATGTATGTGGCATAGCATCTTCAGTTTGATTTCTGTTAGGTCTAAGCAAATTCTTTCAAATGTTCTGTCTTCAAAGTGTAAGACTTCTTCCTAGCTGTTAAGCACACATATGGTCTGAATCCACTTCATTGTGTGGGTGACACTGAGAAAGAAAAAACTTGTTTTTGATGTCCTGGTATTTATGTCTCACTTTAGGGTTACTTTTTGTAGTTTAATTTTATAACTGTTGTAGGTTTGTAAATGAGTGTAGGCAAGAGGAAATTCACAAAGACCCCAAGCCTAGTTTCCATATTGCTGACATCTTACACTGGTAAGCTGCACTTTTTTTTTTTTTTAAGATTTATTTATTTTATGTATATGAGTACACTGTTGCTGTCTTCAGACACACCAGAAGAGGGCACCAGATCCTATTACAGATGGTTGTGAGCCACCATGTGGTTGCTGGGAATTGAACTCAGGAACTGTGGAAGAGCAGACAGTGCTCTTAACCGCTGAGCCATCTCTCCAGCCCCAAGCTGCACTTTTGATAAATAGAAATCTTATGACTAGGAATTGTCTTAGTTAGGATTTCTATTGCTGTGGTAACACATCATGACTCAAGGTAGCCTGGGAGGAGAAGGGGGTTATTTCATCCTTTAATTCCAGGTAGCACTGAAGAGAGGCAGTGCAGGAACTCCAGCCGGGCAGGAACCTGGAGGCAGAAGGTCCAAAGCCCAGGCCATAGAGAAGTGCTGCTTTCTGTCTTGCTCCTCGTGGCTTGCTCAGTCTGCTTTCTAATAGCACCCAGAACCACCCACCCTGGGGTGGCACTGCCCACTGTGAGCTGGGCTCTCCCACAGGAGGTCCATCATCAATTAAGGAAACTCAGCATAGCTTGCTCACAGGCAAACCTAGGCGAGGGCATTTCCTCCGTTGAAGTTCCCTCTTCACACATGAAGCGTGTGTCAAGTTGATGTCAAAACGAGGAAGCACAGGCAATACTACTGCTCTAGCATCCCTGGCCAAGCCTCAGACTTTATTCGTATATTTGGTCTTTGTCTTTTCTGTTTCATATTCCACTCAGAACATTACATTACACATTAGACTTCTCAGACAATGCCAAAAAGCCCCAGGAGCATTCTCCAAAGGAAGTCCAGAGAGTCTTTCTTCCATGGTATAGAAAGTCTATGCTATCAGCATGAATGACCATTCGCTGCTGATTTCAATCCCAACCAGCTGTCAAAGGCAGCATTTGCTGGATTCCCCCACCCCCCTAAGGGTTCCTCTTTCTTGTTCTTTACCACATTATTTGGGAGCAAATCCATCTGTAGTCAATCGTGATGAGGTGGCTAATTATCCCTGTGTCCTCGAGCAGGGAAAAATCTAGTTATAATATTTGTAATTCTTCCATGTGGGGGATTTTCAAATTATTTCATTAAATTAGCTAGCTATTTTAGAAAGGTATATGGTCCAGAATGATCCCAAAATTGGTCTTGAACTCCTGACCTACCTGAGTCTACCTCCTGAGTCCTGGGATTTAATGCTGTACCGTTCAGTGCATTGTTCAAGCTTTTTCTAGTTTTGATGACTGAACATTCTTAAAATTTTTGTCCCTCATAATAAGCCCTCTCAAGTATAGCCATTTTAAAAGTTTGTTTTATATTCTCTTCATTTCTGACTCTATAAGATATAACAGGTTCATGCTGTATATTTTCTGCCCCAGCCTTAGAATAATAATTTCTCCAAAGGCACTGGTTTCTTTTTTTATTGTAAACAAAATCTTGTCATTGAAAAACCAAGATTTGGGCTCTTGGTGCACTCATTCATGCTGGGGGTGCGATGGGGGGCATTGTTTCTAGAGTTTTTCAGCTGTCAGAAAAAGAAAAATCTCTGCGCACACTAATGCACACATGTCTATATATTCATGTTCTTCTGCATGATTTCATACTTATCGAAACATGGTCCAAGAATGGAGCCAGGTGAAGACAATTTTGAATGTTTGTGAGAAAACTCCAAGAAAACGAGACAGGAATCTTGTGACCTCAGTTTCTTCAAAACACAGAACTGCTCTTGGAGCATGCTTCCGTGCCCCTTCCCAATCTAGAGTCGAGTTTACTTCAGTTTATTCATTACAA
The DNA here is from genome assembly GCF_978045245.1 of Mus caroli. NCBI lineage: Eukaryota > Metazoa > Chordata > Mammalia > Rodentia > Muridae > Mus > Mus caroli. The sequence continues at coordinate 148,414,631 of NW_028227256.1, read as the reverse complement.
CTGGCTATTGTTATTGCTTTATATGCCTCCATGGAATGACATGGTTTTGCCACCTGTAGCTTGTCCCTGTGATTGGACACTTTACTCATGTGACTCTTAACCTTCCGAGTATAAATTTTCTGATGCTCTGAGTGAAGTTGGCGATTGCTCGGAACTTTAGTCTGTCTGATTTTTAGGTTCCACTCTCCCAGGTTCACACTGCCGACGAGAGCTGTGAACAATACTCACAACTGAAACTCCATCACCACAGGATCACCAGCTATCTGGAGATGGGTTTTTAGCTTAATTTAGTTGTTATTGTTGTTGTTTAAACTAATGTAGGTTGGAAAGAAAAGGGAAGAGAGTGGGTAGTTTCATGGTGAAGTTTCCTATGTCTACGGAGACTCTTGGAGTTATTCACTGTCTTCATTAATGTGATTTAAACAGGACTGAGTTCTCTACAAAAAAGTAAAGGCAGTTGGAATGGGTCCAGTTCATTCCTCCACTTGTTAATTAGTACTGGGGAATAGCGGAAGGCTGTAAGCAGCTGTAGTTTATCTGAAAACAGAGCAAGAGGGAAGTCTCAGACTGCATGAAAAGAAACACAAGCTCTTCTGACCAAGTGTTGGAATGTAGGGTACAAAGGTAGCATTTCTTTTGTTCTTTTACGTTAGGCAAGGTTCCCAGCTGTCTAGAATAGTAGGTGTTCTGGTTTTCAGAGCCCCTTTCTGACCCCATAAAATGAGATTTTGGAGAGAATGAGCAACTCCTGAGCCCAGGAAGAACATTACTGTGAAGACACAGAGGTAGGTTTACCAAAATGAGGGATGCAAGTTTTACTTTTCTAAACTGTATTTGAATGAAGGTGTCAGTGGGAAGTGGACTGTGTCAATCACCTGAATCCTAAAACTTTTCCATATTGTTCAAGGGACATCAGGAAATTCATATTGTAACACTCATCAGCCCTTTAAAAATAGCCCATGCGGACGGCAGGAGGAGGTCAAAGGTCGAGGGTCCCCTCCCCCCCAGCAGACAGGCAATGGGTTCATACCACTATTTTAGTTTTCTCTAAAAGCTTTCAATTTTAACCTATTCTGCTAAATTACCTTCACTTCTACAGCATATTGATTACCTACTTGGAGATCAGTAATGAAGTTTCACCTAAGCATGATGATTTAATCAATTTCTCTGTCCTGAAAATAATCAATTTGCTCTTTGGAATGATTGGTTTTCCACGAGTTCCATGGGCAGCCTAATTATAAGGTCACTGTATGGCGATACATTGTGCTGGCAACCATACTGAAGGGCCTGGGCTTCCCTGCTGGCTGTCCACAGAGCAGTGATGCAGTACTGATGCACTGCAGTGATGCAGTACTGATGCCGCTATGCTACTCTGAGTATTGTCTGCTCATATTTGAAATGGTTATAGAGATGCTCATCATGCAAGGTTGTTGGGGGTGGGGTTAGATGTGTTCATGTGCATGGCTACACTTATGTCTAAGAATATGTTTGAAGTCCTCACATGAAGTCATCGTCATTGTTATGAATCGTGGTGAATTCAGTAGTTCTTTAAAGGGCCACTGTTGAATTCCTACTACGTGAGGACGATTGAAATGCAGTTCTTTTTAAAAATATAATTAATCAATTTGTATGTGCATCTGATGTTTGACTTACTTGTATGTCTGTGTGAGGGCGTTGGATCCACTGGAACTTGAGTTACAGAGAGTCGTGAGCTGCCACGTGGGTGGTAGGAATTAAACTCAGGTCCTCTGGAAGAACAGCCAGTGCTCTAGAATCACTGAGCCATCTCTCCAGCCCTGAAATGCAGTTCTTATTCCAGGTGAATTTATGGAATTGTGGCAGAAAAATAGAATTAGCTTTAGTTTATAACGAATAAGAAGGAAAACTGAGCAAAACAAAACAAAGCAGCAACAAAAAACAAAAACTCTGAAAAATTATGAGCAGAAAGTAAGGCTCAGAATCAAAAACTACTTCATGAATAATCCACTCATCAAATGATATTAAAATGGAGTAACGTATTCTCCTAAATAAGCCATAATAGAGCACAGTGAGAAAATATGGTATCACGTGAGGTAATTATATGTTCTATGTGTCACTGCCAGCACTTTCAATTTCACAACAAAATGACGGGGATGATCTGGACTAGAGACAGAAGATGAAACTTGACAAGGAATACCAGCTGTGCTAAGTTGGACAGGTGACCCACCAGCTCTGTGCTTTCTTTTACTTTCTCTTACGCTGATTATTATGTTGATTGCGTACATAGTTTTGGAACAAAGAGTATATGTGGTCAAGTCTGTCAGTATGTATTAAGCTCTAAAACTGTGCCTGGGAAGTAGTTAGAGTGTTAGGTAGTGCAACAGGTGAGGTGGGAGAATGGCAATCATGAGATAAAACCAAAACCAAAACAAAGCTTGCAGCCCTGTTTCAAGTTTTTTCCTTTCAATTTTAGGCCAACCACTCTCTCAGCCTCAGTCTACTCTCTGTTTCAGGGAAGGGCCTTCGTCAGCTTCCTATTGCTGTGGCAAGACATGAGTGATAACGGACCTTCAAGAGGGAAAATGAATTAATTTTAGCTGCAGGATTCATGGGTTTCAGCCCACTGCTGCTCATTCTGTTGCTCTGGGCCGGTTGTGGTGCAGTGGCTCACATGAGAGCACACAGAGGTTGGTCATCCCAGGAAACAAAGAGAGAAAGGAGAGCCCAGATTCTCAGTAGCCTCTTCAAGGGCATCCCTCAGTGACCCAATTTCTTCCCACAATGTACTACCTCCCCCCCCCCCCCGCCCCAAAGTTATACCACTCTAGGCAGGTGGCCAAACCTTTAAACATGTGGATCTCTTTTTCCTCATAAAACATTGAACTAGGCTTTATAGGATTCTTCCTGAATGAGAGCAACCTGTAGTGAAGTAGAGTCTCTTGGTCTTTATTTCAAGGTGAAGAGAAGGAAAGAGCCATGTCTTTACAGAGCAGGCCAGAGATGAACCGTGAACCAGAGTTACAAGGCTTAGAGAGCCAGGGTCTCAGCCCAGCCCCCCAGGACAAGCTTCCAGATGTTTGCTTTCTCCTACCCTCATCCATTCCCTCCTCCTGGGGCAGCACATTTTCTGTTCCATCACTGAAAAAAAGGATTTTGTCTATATAAGGACTGGAAGATTAAGACCCCTTAGTGTCTTCCCCTTTAGCCTGTTCTCTCTGACCACAGACTTTGTGGCTTCATTAAAGAAAGTAAAAGAAAAGTGTTACATTCCCCAAAGCACGCCATGACATAGCTGTTCTGTGCTTTCTTCTCTTAACATTCGTACCCAAGGAGAGCAAGAATGTAAACATCTGTTTCATATAAGCCCATTCCAGACTTATAACTTGATTAGTATAGTGAATATTTGATGTGATTAATTTTCCAGTTACAACACACATGATGGCTTTCTGTCCTTTTATTGCCTTCTTAAGGGAGACAAGAGAAGGACAAACCTAACTTTAATTTGTGTGTGTGTGTGTGTGTGCAACTATAATGACAATTATAATCACCACAGCCCATACAAAAGTATTCTACAGTCAATTCGATGGTAATAGCAATGTACTTACCCCGTAGAAGTATGCTAAAGTCAACACAAACCAAAGCTGGACCTCCTTCCGTACAGAAGCAGACATGTTGGGAGGATGATTGAGGATGTCATGATGGTGTTTAGAGATTCGCAAACTGCCGTAGAATCATTCATGGCTGTAATTAAGTCAGCGAATGCCTGAGCTAGGCCTTATCAGACCCACTCTGACTGATGGGCATGTGAAGCACTTAATCAACACTCCTGTCTGCTTCAGGGCACACAGAACAAGCTCAAGGGTAAACAGAGAATCAGAGCGATCTTTCTAGTGAGTGCTGGAAATGCACTAGACTCATTAAGAAGAAGAAGAAGATGATTTCTTTTCTACTCCATTTCTCTGTCCCTCACGTAGAAAGCATAACTAATGAGAACGTAGGTAAACACTTGCGAGACTAATTGGTGATCGTGAGCAAGAAACTGGCAGTATCCAAGCATCTGCTCCACGTTCTGGCAAAATCTGCTATGGTGTTCGTGGCCTATCTCCATTCCCACCCCGGCCTCTGGGAAATCTCAGGGGCTCTGAATGACTGAGAACAGATCAACTGTGTCATTTTGCTTTGTCCACTTGTCTCTGTCTAGGCCCTTAGAGTTCAGGGTTGTTTGTGGATTCATTATTTTAGAGTTCCATTTGCAGCTATTTCCATTAAAAGCAACTAAAAGCAACTAAAAGCTCTAAATAATTTTGCTGTTGTCCTAGCCTCTCCTTGTATTGTACGTGACTTATCAGCTCATGCCTTCCTGAGATACAGTCATAGCACTAAGGAGACCTGAGGAGCATGGGTTTGGGATCAGAGATTCTTCCTTGCTGTGCCCTTGGCTTAGTTTAGCCAAGATGCCAAACTCTGCAAGTCTCTGTTTCCTGAGATGAAGGATACTGTTAATATTAAGGATGCAACTGATTCTTAGCCTTGTAAAAATTAAGTCATGTCTCTTATTCCATCTTTCAAAATTTGAGTAATTTGTTCAAGTCTAAGTATTTGTTCTTTAGCTTAAAGTCTATCAGTGTCTTTGTGGACTTTCAAGGCAGAACACAAGCCTGGAGGCTGTGATGCTGCTGCTGCTGCAGCTGCTGCCTGCTGGCTCTCCTGTTGCTCCTTCTTCACAGTCCAACCAAGTCTGCAGTCCTAGGAAAAGCCATGTCTTTGCTCCTTAACCCACTCCCACAACTAATGCTGGTGTTTCTATGCTCACTGGACATGCCATACTTTTGGGATAGTTAATATGATTTTCTTAAGGTAAGCACATGCCTTATATAGTTTCTAAGAATGCTGGATTCTATCTCTCAAAGAATCCTTATACTTTTCTCTTCTATACTAGAATGTCCAGTTACTCATTGTCTAGTACTTTGCATGAGATATGCACAAGTAACAAGTGTGAATGAATTTATTTTTGTCTCTCTGTCTTTAGTTCTCTCTCTCTCTCTCTCTCTCTCTCTCTCTCTCTCTCTCTCTCTCTCTCTCTCTCTCTCTCTCTCTCTCTCTCTCTCCTAGACATGGCCTCCACTAAGTAGACCAGGATGACCTTGAATTTACTATGTAACCCAAATGGGCCTCCAACTCAATGCCAAGTCCTGTCTCAGCTTCCCGAGTGTGACTGCTTGGCCTTCATTAAATTTCTTGACAAATGGATAAGTAAATTACCAAAGAGAGCTTAGCAGTCACAGGCAGATGACTACGTTCAGGCAGTTTACTGTGCTGTCAAATAAGGGACAATATTGGATAACACCCACCAATGCTTTGGGTTAGCTCACCTCATTAGACACCTCTTACTCACTCCTTGTATCTTTTCAGCTTCATCTGATTCAGGGTTATACCTAGGGTCTGATAAGGTTCACATAGTTATTCTCTGACAGTTTCTTGCCTCAGCATTTATTATAGGCCTGTTGTATTGTCCTAGGCTTGTCTGTTGATGTCTTGGTGTGGGACATCATACAAACAAATCAGTAATTTTGTATGTAAGAGCCCAAAATGTGCATGGACTTTGACAACTGATAATGGGTCCAAGTGGACTGATAGATTTTTACCCCCACATATTCTTCTTCTTTTTCTTTAAAGACTAGCTTTTATATACTTGATAGTTTTATGAGATAGATTAATTAGTTGCCCATTGGGATATCAAGCTTCATAAAACAGTCATGTAGTCTATTACTTCTTCTTGGCTCTGGCTCTCTATTCCCTTTACCTATCAAATCTGTACCTCCTTTACATTCTAGGGAATCTTTGGGTAGGATCCTCAGAGAGTTACAGCTATAATAGTTTTAGAAATTGCTTGTGTGTCTGGGATAACTTGACAGAACTGAAGACTAAAGTATGACTACATTTCACAGATGTGCTCGCTCCATGTGTATATACTTCTTAACAAAGGTAGAGAACAGGCTAAAATGTATTTTTTTTTTTTTTTCTGAAGAAACACTCTGATCGAAGTGTCAGTGTTTTACAATTTCTTTGTCTACACCTTCCTACCTTCAATCTGGGATGTGTGCCTTTTCTAACTCACTTTTTTTCCAACTTTCAATCTTGGTTTTCTCAAACGACTGTGGCCAATATATGCACTTGGGGATTGATTGATTCATTCATTCACTCTAAAGAATAAATACAATTTCTCAATTTCTGTCTAGTGGGCTGGCTTGTTTGTGAACACTTGGATTTCAAGAGTAATCAGACTTTATTGAAAGGAATGAGTGAGACCATGGAGGCCTTTGCTCTGTCTAAGGCATGGATCATCAAGTGCAGAAGGGCAAAGTAGAGAGATACATAGGACACATAGAAGGTGCATGCATGTAGAAGGTCTCTACAAAAATGCCTATGTAAAGAAAAATGTCTCTTAATAACTGCATGTTCTTTTTCATGTTATCCTCTTTTCTAACAGTAGTGTCCTACAGACATTCAACAGAGTCTCAAGTGTTACCATCCACTTGTTTCAGGGTGGTAGGGAAGCTGTGTGCTCATTAGCTTTCAATCATTCTAACAAAATGCACAAGAGAGTAAAGTTATGAGCAGGGAAGGTTTATCTTGAGCCAGTTTTGCAGGTTTCAGCTCATGTTCAAATGGTCTATTGCAGTGGTTCTCAACCTATGGGTTGAGACCCCCTTTGGTGGTCAAATGACCCTTTCACATGGGTCACCTAAGCCACCAGAAAATGCTGATATTTACATTACGATTTATACTTGTAGAAAAAAATTATAATTATGAAGTAGCAAGAAAAATAATTTTATGGCTGGGGGTCACTGTGACATGAGGAACTGTATTAAAAAGTCTAAGCATTAGGAAAGGTCGAGAACCACTGTTTTAGTGTGTTTTTCAGACCTCTGGGAAGGCACACCATCAGGGTAGAGTACGGGGCAGAGGACACCACCTACCTGATGAGAGCAGGGGAGTAAAAGATACAGGAAGAGGCTGAGGTTCCCAGATCAAGGACAAATGTTTCCTGACCTAACTTCCTTCCAGTAGCTATCACTTCCTGTTTTTTTCACTTCTCAGTTCTGTCATCTGCAAATGCTTTATATGCTGAGGACAAAGCCACTGGGAGGCAGTCAATATCCAAAGTAGCAGCTACCAAAGACATTCTATAAACAAATAAACAGCCTCTTTAGTTTTCTATCACATTTTATGCCTTGTATTCTTGCTGTAAATGCACATAGGTTTAAACACTCAAGTTATTTAAGTATAATGTTAATAAAATTAAATTTTGAATGTAGAGTAATTGCTAGATACTGGGCTAAATATATTATGATCACTATTTTATTTTATTCTCAGAAAAAAAAAGAAAGCAGTTCCATAGAGTTGAAAACACTGGTAGTTTTCCTAGTTTACTATCTTGGAAGAATTCCCAGGTCTCTGAAGACGAGTAGAGGCAAGACCCTTGTCAGGGTTAGTAGGTTGTCTGAACTGAGGAGAGGGACCTGAGAATCCAGGGAGCTTTTGCTAGACTGTGTAGGAGACAACACTAAGAGGAGCTATGTAGATAGAGAGCTTCTTAGGTTTGCAGAGAGCCAGTATGTCTATGTCAGGAAAATACTCAGGGCTCAGGAGAGGAGCACTCAACGGGATTCGATGTGGCAGTACACAGGGATGGAAATATACTGCCAGTTCTCACAGTTCTGTCACTCAGAATCAGGTCACATTCAATCTCTTCTATAACTCTTTTAGCTCTACCGGTTTCAGAAAATATCACCTAAAGTTCCCCAGAAAGCAAAAATGAAGATGTAAGTTGTGGTAGGTAAAAGCAATGGAGGAACAAAGCAAGGAAGGAGCATATATAAGTGTTCTTTGAAGCTGGCCTTTGCTAAAGGTTGCTAATTAACTCAACCCCACAACATTGTCCCATATCTAAAGGCTGTTATTTAAGTAGAAAGATAAATGGTTGGGGTAAAAGGGGGATCCAGTCTCACTGGTCATGACTTGCTGAGAATTGGACAAAAGACCTAGAGTGATCCTTTCTTAGTCATGGAGAATAATTAGTTCTAGAATGAACCTGTTTTGGTATATCTAAATAGTTAAAAAGAAAGTTCTAATAAAGGTTGAAACTGTTTCCAAAAATCTCAACTCTGTCCTGGGACAAAGTTGAAGAATATTTACAAGAGTACTGTGATGTCTAGTACCCCATAAAGTAAAATTCACAATGTCTGACATGTCAAGATTCTGAATCCTCAGAAAAAGCAACCTGTAAATGTTGCTTTTATCTCCTCAGCTGAAGGGATGAGATGAGAGCCACGCTCAAGCTGAGAAATACACTGCTTGGTCTGAGTCCAGAGTGTCTCCTTCTCTATTTTAACTATCCCTAGGTATAAGATGGATTAGCCGCTGTACAATCTAATCTTCCAAGCTGACTGATTCAATCCTGCTTCTTGTGGCTTCTGACTGAATTACTCTTCTTGGCCTCATACTGACTTTGGCAATATGTTCCAGTTTTCTGGCTCCTTCTCATTCTTTGGCTTATCTGTCTTCATCTGTGTCTAGCTTGGTCTTGTTGTAACCTGTCTCTGTAAAATTATCTCTGAAAAACTTCCACACACACATACATCACACATCATGCCCCCATCTCTCTGCTCTTAAGTAATCTTTCTTTCCTATGCTGTTCTCATGTAAGTTGGGCATATCCTATTTTTGACTCATTCTGTCAAATCTTTCTCTGATTCATCACTTTGTCTGTCCTTCAATTAGATGCCATTTTCAAACATGGCTGCTTCCTTTTACATTATTTGCTTACATTTATTGTTAGGGATTAAAGGTATATATTAAGGGTATGTCTGTTTTCCAGCCAGATCAAACTGCAATCTAGGGTATGTCTGCATTCTGGCCAGATCATATAGCTCTAGAAGGTCTTTGGATGTGATCCCTTGCTGGTGCAGCATGTTGCTAGATCAAAATTCCTCTACAGCAATCCATGTACTGAGACAGATTACCAAGCGATCACCAACTACTGTACCTGAATGTAGTGTGGTTATAGATTCAAAGTGAGAATCAAAGTTTTTAAAAGGATTCAAATTGCACTCCTGGAGACGAATGGAAATTGTAACATTCATGATGAAATTATATGAGAGGAACCACTGGTGTATTAGACAGTAAGGAATAGACTAAGAGAACATAAAGACATAGTATAGAAACTATTAAAATGAAACTAGGGAAGAAAGGGAACAATTAAGGAAAATGAACAAAATTTTAATGAGCAATGAAACAGCTTCAAGTGTCTCCTGCACACAAAGTTTTTTGAAAATGAATGTTGTATCATAATTTTAAAGATATGTTTATCAATCAAGAGGACATAATACTCTCTGCACTTAGTTACAAACGTTCAAAAGGCACAAAGCAAAACCTCACAGAACTTCAAGAAGATTGACAGATCCACAGAGTCCTATATTTCAATACGATTCTCAATAACTGATCACAAGTGGGCAGGAATCAGTAATGATATAGGAAATTTAACTTAATTAAGATTTAATTTTAATTTAAGACTTGTTTAACACAATTAAACAAATCTGTTTCACATTTGTTGAATAGTCAATTTACACAACACCACCCCTTTTCCTCCAAATGCATCTGGAACACTTATAGATCATTTAATTCTGATTAGGTAACTGCCATGTTTCCTATTACAAGTAAATAAATTAAAAAAAAAGGCAAGAAGAAGGTAGGTAGCTTGCTGAAGGTCAAAGCTATTAAGCCCCATGCAGGACTTAGCACCTGGTTGTCTACACCCGGTGTAGAATGCAGAACTCCCCCACCTCTCTGAGCACCTGGAATAACTCAGGTCTCTATGACCTAGAATGAAATCCTTTTTAAATAAACAAAGGAATGGACTACTCAAATAGCATTCAACATTCTCTAAATACTACTTGGAAAGGAAACACGTTCCTTCCCTCTCCTCTCATGTTCCCACCCCAGCCCAAATGGCCCGTGTGCTTCCTTTAAGTGACATGACATATAGGTATCATAAAATCAAGTTCCACAGCTGGTGGGTCTGAAAGGGAAGACAGTTGGAGATTATAAAAGGCTGGTGGGAGCTGGCCCTTTCTCAGACTGCCCCAATGCTAGAGGGTGGTCTCACACACACTCAAACCCAGTTTAAAGCTGCCCAAGTGCTGCACTTCGAATGCTTGCATCCAGACAATAACCCCTTTCTCAGGGGAGGGGGGTGGGATAAAGTATTTATTAAAGGGGAACAAAGAATCGTTAGCCCATGACTGATTTTCTTCACTTACCTTCTGAAATCTGTTAATCCGGCTATAATGTATATAATGATTACGACTTGGAAGAACATTGTAATGTTTTCCACCATAAAGTTTCCTTAAGTTTTGGCAGGAAAATGTCATTGAGAGGAACAACATTTCAGTGGATCTTTGCCTGAGACGTGACACATAGTTGTACCGGAGGGTATGTGAAATGGGAATACTATCGCATCACCATGCTTCGCAGAGGATTTAGGCTGATCAGCAAAGTGAAGCTTGATAACGAAATTACAACTCCCCCAGGTTTCTAATATGAATTCAGTATGTCTCATTCTTTTTTCCCTCCTCTCCTCTCCTCTCCTCTCCTCTCCTCTCCTCTCCTCTCCTCTCCTCTCCTCTCCTCTCCTCTCCTCTCCTCTCCTCTCCTCTCCTCTCCTCTCCTCTCCTCTCCTCTCCTCTCCTCTCCTCTCCTCTCCTCTCCTCTCCTCTCCTCTCCTCTCCTCTCCTCTCCTCTCCTCTCCTCTCCTCTCCTCTCCTCTCCTCTCCTCTCCTCTCCTCTCCTCTCCTCTCCTCTCCTCTCCTCTCCTCTCCTCTCCTTTTCTTTCAAAACAAACAAACAAACAAACAAACAAACAAACAAACAAACAAACAAACCCTGTTCTTTCTATTGGACATCAACGTTTTATTGATACCCAGTTTCCTTCTCCAGTTCCACAGCACAGTTAGGGACTTTGTGATGTCTCTTACTTTCCTCCTATCTTCTTCCATTCTCCTTTGCCTCTACAGCTCCCCCCGCCCCCGCCACTCCCCCCTCCGTGCCTTCCTCTCAGCTAAACACTCCCCAAGGAAGATCAAAGAACCATCCATCCTATAGCTGCAGCCCAGCGGAAAGAAAGCTCCAGCTCCCCCTTCTGGCGGGGCTGAATGTTGGGTTGAGGGACAGGAAGCTGGGCTGGGGCATCTTAGCTTCTGCACTTGGGGTGGGCTGGGGAATTAAGTGTTGTCTGAAGCAGCGTTGCACAGACTTTAGGGGAAAAAACGTGCACCAGTTCCCTTTGTGCTAGCTAATGTGATGCCCTTGAATTTGGGAGTGGGCCACACATTCCTGAAAGCCATTGTTTACCTTGGAGTTTTGGAGATTGGTTATAACTCTTAAGGGAACACCAGAGCTGACTTTGAGAGCGCTTCCCGGGTACTGGAGAGACTTGGAACTCACAGAGGGGAAAGTCGCCCTCCCGGGTGGGGGCTCCAGCAGAGGAGGGACGGCCGCTGGCCAATCAGAAGGAGAGGTCGCGCCGGGCTTTGCCTCCGAGGGGCTAGCTGTGGAAAGTTGGGAGGCTCAGTCGCTGGCCTGGAGCGTGGTGGCGGAGGCGGCACCGCAGGCTCGCAGCGTCCCCCAGGGCATGGACCCAGCGCTCTGCCGGCGCTCGGCTACTCTCAGCTCTCTGCACGCGGCCGCTTAGAGCCCAGGACCTACCCAGCCGGACAAAAGGCGCTGCATCCCTGCCCAGCCCAGCCCAGCTCCTGGAGGCAGCCGGGCTCCGGGTTGGTCTGCATCTCATTCTCCGCTCCAAACTTTTGAGTTAGTTCAGAGACTGCAAAAGCCTGATGAGGCACCAGAGAGGAAGCCAGTCCTCTGCCCGCTGTTGAGGAGTAAGCACAGTGGTTAGGAGCTCAGGGCAAAGAGAAAAGCAGCGAGCAAAACAAGAGAAGAAAAGAAAAAAAATGATTGCCCAGGAAGTGGTCCACACAGTATTCCTGGTGGCTCTTTTTCATTCTTCCCTAGCTGGAGATGGGACTCCGCAGTCTGAGAGCAGGGCTGAGGAGATTCCGGAGGGGGCGTCCACACTGGCCTTTGTGTTTGATGTGACTGGGTCCATGTATGATGATTTAGTTCAGGTTATTGAAGGGGCTTCCAAAATTTTGGAGACGTCTTTGAAAAGACCTAAGAGACCTCTTTACAACTTTGCTTTGGTGCCCTTCCATGATCCAGGTAAGGGGAATACTTACTCTCTGTATTTGTTGTGTTTGGTGATTCATAATTCCATTATTTCTTATGCTATGAATTTGTTATATTGTCAGAAAGTTTCAAAAGCATTAAAAAAATATGCAGCGGAATAGGTAGTAACAAAGAATTGCCTACTGGCATCTGGGGTTGCTCTCATGTCTCAGTTTAGCGAGGCTTAGCCATGGAGTGAGTAGTTGGCTTGTTTAGGGAGATTAAACAGTGGTGCCCTGACCTGGAAATGTAGTCCTCTGAAGATGAGAACCAGGACTTTGTAGCAGCAACAGCAGCAAGCTCAGAGTTAACCTGCTTGCATTTTCAAGCTAAAGACTTTCAATTGCTAAGGCAGCCACGGGACAGGAATGGGGTTTTCAGCAGCAGGGCACTGAGCGCAAGCAAGCAAGCACACACTCTCAAGATAACCTCACATGGGAGAGAATCAGACCTGCTGCAGGACACATGAGCAAGTCTGTAAATAGCAGCTAGGATTGGAACTGGAGGCATGAAAATGAAAGACAGAAGCCATTCATTCCATAACTGAATCTATTCACCGTGGCACCGGGTCATCATTAGTTAGATTCACAGATGTGTGTAAACAGTATGTTCATGTCTCAGGCGGTACAAATGCATGCAATTTGCTAGGTCTGTGCTCTTGAAAGGTAGTTGAAGAAAAATAGCTTTATGTTGTGCCCTGCAGCTGTGGCTTTCTGCTGCTGTACTGTAACATGATCCTATTTACTCTTTGCAGTTTCTTTTTCAAGTAGCACCTCTCTGCGGAGGCTCCTAGGAGCCCTCATTGTCATCATGGAGGGTAGCATTACAGGGGGAGCCCCGAGGCTTACTGTCTTGTGTCCACCTGAGTTTCATTAGGCAAGTAGCCGCTCAGTGGAAGAAATAAAACAGTGGTTTCTTAAGAGCCCTCCCCCACTGCTCTCCCACATTCCCCTTGCTTTTGAAATTCTCTCTTGGCATAACCTCTTTCACAATGAGAGCATGATGTTGAAGATCTCTGGTTTGTTGGGTTTTTTCCCCCTTCCTTGTGCATTTGCCAGGCATATTAAAATCCTAATTATTGCTGGCTATTAAATGTGGTGTATTTCAGCTATTTAAAAAGATGTCCTTGGGATATATTGAGAGGGAGCTAGAATTTTCTGGAATTTTAAAGTTCTTCAATGACAACAATAAGCAATCCTGGTCTTCTGCAGTATATGCATGCATTTCCACACTGATAGGACATGATATGCTTTTCCATTTGAATCAAGAGTTTGATGATCATTTGCCGTGTTTACTGTCTCATTAAGACACTTCAAATGTCATGATGTTTCAATTTATAAGATGTCACTTACGATGCAATCCAAGGCTTTTGTTATTTTGGAATAGGCTAAACATACTTCCTCAACAGGGATGAATCTGAAGTTGACTCAAATATAAAGTAAAAGTGGATTTTTGCTAATTTATAGCTCAATTTGCTTGCTTCAAAATTGATGAGATTATGTTACTGGAAAAATATAAAATATGTTTCATCTTATAAATGGATGCCGAATTACCATATTTTGGAATGATGTGGAAATATTTTATAACATTGTATAGTGTGTGTTGCCTCCCAACTGGTATCCAGTGAGAAAGTTTTTAACTCATTGTAGTTGATTTTACTGTAGTTTAGCAACCAGAATTCATAGTGGGGAAACTTGGAATGTTAATTGCCAGTGACTAATAAAGCTAGACCCCCTTTTTGAATTAAATTGGATGAGAAAATAATTAGTAGTTTAAACTTTAATAAAACTGTGTTTATAACTCAATGTACATACTGGTTCTATTTCCTTTATGATTAAAAATAGAGGATGAGAAACAGCTTATATTATCCAAGTATTTCAATTTAAACTATTTTTGCAGATAGGGAAATAGAGGTTAAAACATACAATTGACATTTAGGTTCAATTTCACTTTAATTGATTATTGCCATTGTGTGATTTTTTTCTGAGTTGCTCTTTGTGTGCGCCCATGTGCTCATTGAGCGGTTTTGTTTCCTTTCCAGCTGATGATCAGGATGTAATGGCAGGAAGGGCCTTGAATGGAGATTGATATCTTACTGACATTGGGGAAAAGTCAATTTCCCTTTTTGAAGCTCAGTTTCAAAATCAGAGCGAAGGAACTGGATTTGAGCAGGCCTACGGACATTTCTGATTGTGATATTTTGTGACTGTTCTACAAGTGGCTTTTTAAATAGTCTCTAATACACATTTATGGTTGAATAAATCAACTGATGTGGAAAGAAGTAACATCTAGCATTGAACTCAATTAATCATACTAATGACTTGAGGGCTTGCGCTGCTGGCACGTGTCCCTCCTGTGTCCCTAGATGGAATAATGAGTGACAGTCTCAGGCTTTTGCAGACCCACATTACAGTTCAGGGAAAGGTGTGTGGCTACAGGTGGTGGTTGTTTGAAAACATAGAGTCTAAGGAGGAAGAAGGTCGAATCCATGGGCAGTGTGGTGATAAAGCTCATCAGAAGATATTCAAGCAGGGAAAAGTGAGAAAGATCCAGCAGCACACAGGAAGGGGAAGCAGCTGCCCCGAGCCAGCCTCAATTATCCTAATGATAATTAACTAACTGTGTTGAAGAAGCCTTTGAACTCCCAAAGTCATGCTTCCTGTATTACTTTAAATTATTAATTTATTTTTGAGACATAGTCTTTTATGTAGCCCTGACTGGTCTGGAACTCATGATGTAGGCCAGGCTGGTCTTGAACTCATGGACTATCTTCCTGCTTCTGATTCTTGGTGCAGGGATTCCATGTATGCATCATGACATCTGGTTACTGCATTCATTTGTAATAGCTTTGTTGAGATATACTTCCTTCATCATACAGTGTACCGTTTTATCATGTATAATTATTATGCTTGTATATAGGTGACACCATCATCACAGTTGGTTTTAAAATAGTTTCCTGACCCCCAAAGAAGTTCTGTGCCATTTAGCTGTCAGTTTCCTATTCTTCTCCTAAGTACACCACTAGCCCATGTTTCTGCCTCTCTGAGATTTCCTGCTCTGGCTCATACACTGTAGAGATTATTTATAATTAGTCTTGTGTGACTGGATTCCTCAGGCCAACATAATTCTTTCAAGGTTCATTCATATTGAAGCATGTGCCAGTAATCAGTCATCATTTCTTTAATATGACCAAAGTATATTCTACCGCATACCACATTTCACTTATACACTAGTCTGTGATGGAGATCTAGATATTCCCTACCCTTTTACCAATGATTGTTCTGAATATCCACATACACATTTCTGTGTAGACATGTTTTCATTTCTTCTGCATGGATATTTAGAAGCGAAATCTCTGGGTCATGGTAACTATATATTTAATTGCTGAGGGTGGGCAAGCTACTGTTCAAAGCTGCTATAACACTTTATGTTCCCAATAGCATTATGTGTGAGATCCAGTTTCTCCATATCTTTATCTGCTGGTCATCAGTTATTAGACTATCTATATTATTTTTTCCTGTTTTTAATGCTACTCAAATCTCATTCCTGTCTTCCTCTGTACAACATGATGTACGGTTGTGTAGAGGTGAGCTGATGGTCTCTTTCGCCTGCACTCCCTTTATCACACAGCGTCTTATTCTCCCCTTTCTCTGGGAGAGAGGCAGTTTCCAGAGACAGAAGGAGTGAGAATGGATGCTGTGTTTTAATGAGTTGGACATCTTCTTCTCTGACAGTCACATTCCACTCTCTGCAACATATCATATTGGTCTGTGTTCCTTGCTCACCTGCTTACTGTGTTTCAGGCATTGCTTAATGCACTGAGGAGTCAAAAGAAAAGAAAACCCAAAGGAAGGCTCCTGCCATCATGGACCCTACATTCTCTGGAGGAAAGGGGAACACAGGCAATAAAGGGAATGGTCAAAACACACACACATACACACACGCACACGCGCGCACACACACAAGCATTTGATGCCTGTTATTGCTATGAAGGAAACAAAAGGCAGGAAAGGGGCCTGAGGATCTCAAGGTGGACTTGATGATTATTAGAGTTTTAAGAATGGTGGCTGGGGACTGTGCAGAAGAAGAGATTCTGTTTCAACAAAGGCTCAAAGGGGGGCGGGCAGTGAGCATATCTTCTATAGGTAGATAACAATTTAGCAAAGTGTCCTGGTGACAAGAGCATCTTGACACATTCAACAACAGTGAGACACCTGAGTGTCTGTGACATGGCAAGAGATAGAGGGGAATTGGCAAACATGGCCTGAAATACGATAAGATGTGTTCAGGAAAAGGGCTCATAGCTCCCTATGGCTGTGGTCCTCCTCCTCTTCCTCTTTCTCCTCCTCCTTTTCCTCCTCCTCTTTCTCCTCCTCCTTTTCTTCCTCCTCTTTCTCCTCCTCCTCCTCTTCCTCCTCCTCCTCTTCCTTCTCCTTCTCCTCCTCCCCTCCTCCTCATCCCCTCCTCCTTTTCCTCCTCCTCTCCTCCCCTCTTCCTCTTTCCTCTCCCTCTCCTTTTTCTTTTTAACTATGAATGACATGGAGAGCTACTTTGGAGTTTTAGTTATAATTTGTGTGTATGGGTGTTTTGTCTCCACGCATGTCTGTGTACCATGTGCATGCAGTACCTGCAGAGGGTAGAAGAGGGCATTGGATTCTCTGGAACTGGAGTTAGTGGTGATTATGAGCTGCCATGTGAGTGTTGGGTATCAAACCACGTCCTCTGGATGAGCAGCCACTGTTGATAACCACAGAGCCATCTTTCTACTCTCACCTATAGAGTTCTAAGTGGCTCAATGACACAATTTGACATATATGTCTGCTGGACCATACATCTGGTGATAGGTAGTGGGAAGCTGATAAAGGGTAGGGTGGGCCCACCAGAAGACTGTGAATTCCTCAGGTGGAGTTGATAGTTATGGATGTTGGTTCATATTTGGAGTTTGTGTATATTTTGAGTAGAAAACCAAGAAGACTTGATGGTGCACTGAATGTGAGGTACAAGGGGAAAAACAAGATAGCATGAGTCCTGAGACTTGACTTGAGGTAATAAGAGCATGGCAGGGTTATATGCTGAGGTGGAGAATGATGAAGGGAGATAGAAAGGGCGGGAGGATGAGGCGTCATATATAATAAACCTGAGACACCTTTCGATTGATAAGTGGAGATGGAGGAAGGCAGTCCTGTGTATGACCGAAGAGTTCACGGGAGGCAGAATGAGAGATGTTAATTTAAGATGCAAAGTGATACATGAAGATGCTGTTTCAGGCTGTCAGACTTGATAAAACTACTAAGGGACTGACTGTTCTTGGGGAAGAGAGAGGTCCTAGGACTCAGCCTGGAGATGGAGGGATGCTTACTTAGAGGGGTGATGTAATGAAGCATCGGAGAGAAACCGGAATCAAAGGGGCAGGAGAAGCTCTCTCTTAAGGAAGGAGGCTGGGCAGATGAATTGAAGAGCCTGGACAGAGAGAATATAAGAGGATGGAGAAGAGAGATGGAAAATCTTTGTAACTAGTTCTGTGTGCAGCTACCGGGGTCGTTGCCCTACTCCTGGGCTGAATTTGAATCTAGTTGATATACATTATTCAGTTGGTTTATTTTCAAAATGCAAATGTCATGCAGAAGAATGAGCATCCATTTTGGAATAGAAAACGTATGTGTTTTTTTCTTATTCTTGTCATGTAAGCAAATTGTTCGATGATCTTGACTGATCCCTGTTTTGCTATCTATGAAATTAATGTATTGTCATTATCAGACAATGGTATAGGCAAGGGACTTTAAAGAGATTGGAAAAAGAAAGGATCTGGTTTATAAGCAGAAATACCAGCACTGTATATCTCTTCTATTTAAGAGTTTATTATTTTATTTTAATAAAACCCAATAAACCCTCATTGACTTTGTACAGTTTGGTCAGACCTGTGTGGTGCTAAGAAAATACATCAAGGATTTTATAATATAAAGATTCTTAGAATTTTTTCTTACCCACAGCAGAATGACTTTAAGTCATAAGGAATAGGAAGATTCTTAGAAGGAAAAATAACATATATTCAGACTTTGAAAATGTAGCTGTTCTTATATGAGCTGAATCTCAAGTTGAATTATTTCCAGTTCGGTAAGTATAGGAAACAAGACGCTGCCAGCCCCCCTGTGTCCCAGTGCATTGTGCAGGAACGAGAATTTCCATGAAGGGCTGTGTGTGTGTGTGTGTGTGTGTGTGTGTGTGTCAAGTGAATGCTACTTCATAAGATACTTTTGAGGCTAAGTAGAAATGCTTTGCTATGCTTAATAAAAAGTCCCTGAAGATGACAGAAGAGACTGGGACTGGAGAGATGCCTCAGTGGTTAAGAGATCTTCCTGCTGTCACAGAGGGCCTGGGTTCAGTGTCCAGCAACCTTGTCAGGTAACTTACAACTGACCCTAATGCCAGCTCCAAGGAATCTGAAACTATCTCCAGGTCTCTCTGGGTATCAGCATTAATGGAGGCGAATGCTTATAGATGTAGTTAAAATTTAAAACAACATGGAGGATGTTAGAGACTGGATTTTGATAAATATAGTTTTTAAGATTTATTAAGAACGTTTGCTCAGGCTCTGTGGTAAAACTGTTTGTTTTTTGCTTAAACTGAGGAAAAAAATCTTTTACTTGGTTGCTAATAAGACGATTTGCTTCTATCAAGCATAATTTTGGGTCCTTCTTCCTTAAGCATTTCATTCATCTTCTAGCCCAGCTGTCTTCACCCTGGCATCATTATCACGGTTAAGTAAAGCAGATGTGTTAGAAGGACTGCAGAGGGCCGACAAGATGGCTCAGGAAGTGAAGGCACTTGCTGCTAAGCCAGACTTGCATTCGATCCCTAGGTCCTCCATGGTGGCAGGAGACAGGCAACTCCTGAGTTTTCCCTTGATCTCCACACATATTCCATGTCCCACCGCTAGGAAGTAAGTCAACAGATGTACTTTTAAAATACCCAATTTTAAGAATAAAATGTACTCTAGAATGGGTGGCTCAAAGTCACATGTGTCTGTAAAAAATTGAAGAAGAAAATGAAGGTACAGGGGAAGCTGTACAGTGTTTATATGAGAGGTGAGGACTTGCTTCTCTCAGAAGGGAGGTCTGCTTCATTACAAGTTAACACACAGGCAAAAGACAGTTCAAACCAGTTTAACATAGCTCTATTCTGATACAATGAACGTTCAAGGCACATGAGTTCTTTGTTATGTCATTTCTCTGTCTCCACACATCTGCAACAAGGGAATATAGATGCGCCATTAGAAGCTTTTATATTTATTCACTTAACAAATATGTCTGTTACTGTTTATTAGTATCAAGGATCGTGCCAGGTGTGTGATTCAAAGACAGTGAGACAAACTTCAGAAGAGGCCAACGGTCTATGAGGAGGGGTACAGGTTTACCCAGGTATATGCTGTATATTCTGTAGTGGAAAAAAACTCACAAAGTTCTCCACTCTCATGAATTCAAGCAGGGTTGGCTAGCAAAGATTTTCTGGGAGAAGTGTCATCTGGGCTGAAATCTGAGGAAAGTTCATGAATAAAAGCTGCTTAATCAAAATGTATTAGAGGTTTTGCATTTCCCGATGAAAGCCCTTGGGAGCTGGAAGGGTTGCAAGGATTATCGTGGCACCTCTGCGGTTTTCAATTTAGAACTTTATCTCTTGGCACTGTGGAGTAAGGGAGTCATCAGAGCTGGGGGATGAGAGATGAGGCCATCTCTGCAACTCAGGGGAGGAAATCCTGGGGGCACTGGGAGGAGACCTGGGCACTGGAGAAAGGACACATGCATATGTTAAGGAAGGCCAATTGACTTGACTTTGTCTTACCAATACAGGGAAAATAAATATAACAACCTACTGAAATTAGCATGCAGTATGAGAGAAGAGATATGATGCAATGCTTTCTCTAAGAGACAGTGTCATTCCCAGGGTAGTAAGTCTTGATAGCAAGCTATGCAGAGATTAACTTGTCTGAAACGAACAACAACCAGAAGTTCATGGGCCAGCAGTGAAAAATAATCACAGAAACATATTTGAGCAGTGTCCAACCAAGTTCTAACTAGGACTCAATGTGTTAAATTTATTTTGCATTTGAACAACCAGGATTCCACTGTGGTGATGGACTATTTCTTCTTATAAATATGAAATGATGTCATTACACATTAGCACTATACAATTAACTGTCCTCGTTCTGGATGCACCCACTCCAAACAGCTTTCTGATAGTGTAACCCCATGTCATTCTTTATAGGGAGAGAAAGCTGAGGTCAGATGGACACATATATCAAGTTCATTAGACAGTCATATTCCCCATCAGTAACTCATATTTTGGCATTCCAGTTGTATACATCAGCCTCCCTTGTTTAAAATACTGTGACAGTGTCATGCTCAAGTTTCTGAGTTTTTAAGTCTGAGAGCCAGATACTCGTCAGTGATGGCGAATTTATCACAGTCCATGTTTCCCTTGTGGGTCTGTTTGGGTGGCCTGTCTGTCTTCAGGTATCACTCCCAGCATTTCTAGCTGTCAGTGTTAGCTGAAACGTGCCAAGTAGCTGTTCTATCCACTTGAAACTTACACGGATGACAGTTGAAACCATCGGAACAAGTGAGATCATCCAAGGCGAGTGTAGACTCAGAAGAGAAACCGGATAGAACTGTGGAGTATGCAGACATTCAGGGGATGGAAGAAGCGAATAGAGGACTCTGAGGACTCTGAAAGGAGAGTCCATGGGAAACAGCAAGAACAAAGGGTATAGGTTTTAAGCAGGCTGTCAGCTCTATCATTTATAAGATTAATGAAGGCCAAGGTCAAATAGTAGTAAGAAAAGTCTCATTGGACTTGTGGAGCCATAAGCCTGAGTGGTAACTAAGAGAATGAATCTAGTGAATCCAAGGTGCTCCCTTTATGAGACATGAGACAGTTGGTAGAGGAGGCTTTGGATTTTGATCCCTATCTTGGAAGCCCAGCTCGTCCAATGGCTTGCTCCATTACCATCTTTGTGTTTAATATGATGTAACTTACAAGATTTATGTGTGGGCCAATTATAATGGCTGTCCAAAGTTTCTTGCACAGAGTAAATTCTCAACAGACACTAGGTGTTGGGTCTTAGGGTTGTGTAAGGACGCTCTAATTTCAGAAGGTAAGAAGGAAAGAACATCTAAGTCCTGTTTGAAAGTAATCCACCCAGTTGAAGAATATTGCAAGTGACACCAGAGAGACTAGATAGCCTAGGGAAGGGGGACTTAGAGAAAGTGAGAAGAGTTAGGTCGAAAAGAGGAATTGGCTCTTGGCAGGTAAAGACCTTTGGCTCCGTACAAAAAGAGAGCAGCGGGGCAAGGACGGGCAGAGTTACAGACAAGCAGTACCCAAGGGTCCAGGATGTGGCAGCCTGTCATGGAATCCTTCCTGTACACGCGTGTGTAAAATGGCAGCTCTTTATTTCTTATAAATAAGCACATAGATAGCTAAGGCTTATATGATCTCACACAATATGCCAGCTTTTTTTTTTTTTTTTGAAAAGAAGTAGATTTTCATAAGTTCCTGGTTTATTTGTTTTCATCTTGTTTAGAGAAATGTGTGGAAATCGAGATGTGCCCTGGAAGGCAGAGCAAAATATTTTCTAGAGAGATTGTAGCAAAATATCACTTGAATGGATGACTTGAAAAACTGTAAATTTACTATCATGAGTCTGGAGGCTGGAAGTCCAAAATTCCAAATCTAAGGTGTTAGTGGAGTTGTTTTCCTCTGAAGGCTGTGGGGGAGAATCTGTGCCATGTTTTCTTCCTAACTTGCTGTGGCATCTGGCAATCTTGGAGTCCTTGGCTTGTCATTGCATTAGCCAGACCTCTGCCTTCATGTATGTTCTATCTGTGTGCTGTGTTAAAACGCACACCTCCCAATTCCTGCTTTTGTTTTTTCTTTTCATTTTTTGGAGAGAGGACATTAATCATACTGGATTAGTGGCCCACCATATTCATGTTTGAACTCATTTTAACCATTTATATCTGCAATGATCCTATTTCCAAATATGGTCAAATTCTGAAGTGCCAAGGGGTAGAATTTCAACATATGCGTTTTTGGAGGACACTTCTACCTATAGCAGATTATCTGTCTCTTAACTTTAAAACTCTAAAACTCTTGAGTGCTTTTTCTATGGACACTTGGTTTGTTCTTTAAATTTCTTAAACAAATGTTTGTGTCACAAGTTACTTGGACTCTAGTCTGGGATCCCTTTTTGGATTTGAGCAGAGTCCTGACTGGTAGCTGTGGAAAGAAACAGTAGTCACAAGCTTGAAATGTCTTTCATTAAGAAACCTGTGATTCCAGGGCCCCTAATGAAGGAGCTAGAGAAAATACCCAAGGAGCTAAAGGGGTCTGCAACCGTATAGGAGGAACAACAATATGACCTAACCAGTAACCCCCAGAACTGTGCTTCTAGTTGCATATGTAGCAGAGGATGGCCTAGTCGGCCATCAGTGGGAGGAGAGGCCCTTGGTCTTGTGAAGATCATATGCCCCAGTACAGGGGAATGCCAGAGCCAGGAAGTGGGAGTGGGTGGGTTGGGGAGCAGGGCGGGGGCGGGGGGAGGGTATAGGGAACTTTGGGGATAGCATTTGAAATGTAAATGAAGAAAATATCTAATAAAAATATGAAAAAAAAGAAACCTGTGATTTTTTTTTTTTTTTACTTGTAAAGCATGGCTTTTAATAAACAGTCTTCTTTTAAAAATGATTTTGAGCTATTCACCTTAACTTCAAAATGGTGAAAGTTGTATAGGGGCTAGGCATTCTGGGTGTGTAGGCCCCAGAATATTTTGAGTTTGTGTAAGCCCTGCTCCCTTTCTTGGGAACTTCAAACAGACTAATTAGGACTCCCCCCCCCCCATTAGTACCACATTGCCCAGAGAACTTTCTTTTAACACTGTTTTACAACAGGAGGGAGGATTCCTTGATGTTTCAAGGCCACTGAAAATGCTTCAGGGAGGCCCACAGCTGCTCATGCCATCCTCTGCATGGAGAGGCTGGGTAGGTGAGCCTTTATGTGATCGGGTAGTCACAGATACGGAGCTGCTGCTTACTCATCACTTCCGTTATCAAGTGGATGGTCAACAAGACATACATCACTAAGCATGAGGAGCAAGCAACATTGTAAGTGAAAAGGTCTTCTGTGTGGGGAAGAACCCTTGAGATTCAAAGTAGGATCTGCTTTGCCTTTTGTTTCGTTGGTTATTTCTGGTTCAAAGCCTTTGCTGGAGCACACAGGAAACTTTGCTTCCATTGTTCTCTGGTCCCGAGAGGCTCCCTCCTGCTCCTCTCAGATGAGGATCCTCCTTGCTGCCTTGATCAGGTCTCTACTTTTTCTCCCTGAAGTTTTCTTCCTAGCCACACCCAAAAGGAATGTCTCACAGTCTCCTCTTCTTAAAGAATTCCTGCAATTTTATGTCTCCTAAGGACTCATCCTGGAATATTAGAAAAGTATATCTCTGTTTTCAATGTATTTATTTTTTATTTCCTGGGCATTGATGTTTTGTGTGCATGTATATCTGCATGTGGGTGTCAGGTCTGGAGTTACAGATAGCTGTGAGCTGCCATGTGGGTGCTGGGAATTGAACCTGGGTCCTCTGAAAGAGCAGTCAGTGCTTGTAATCTCTGAGCCACTTCTCCAGCACTGAAAAGTATATTTCTTAATGTTGAGATACCTCTTTGTATTTATTATGTCTGCTATGACCTTGCTAACTTTACTTCGCTTCATATCTTACATGATATAAGAGAAATTAAGAGTGGATCTGCTTATCTTGATAAATAGGTTTAGTAAGTTAGAATAACCTAAGTTTGGAGTGAATGGATCCTAATGTCAGGTAGGATAACATTGATCAGTCATTAATATAATCTTATGTGCATTATGAGTTAGTGATTCACTCATTTCTCAAAACCTTAGTCTGCTAACATGAAAAAGACAACAATTATATTTTCCTCATAGAATTATCTTAAGATTAGAAGAAATACATACAGAATTCTTCAGTGAAGAGTAAGGACCTAACAGTGTGCTCGCAAGGGAATGTTTGATAAGATGGAAGCCCCTGTGACCAGGCTTATTAACTAACTGCACAGTCATACGTCTCCTAGGGTCTCAGCTTCCTGTACAAAGCATGCATTCATCAGTGCTGTGGTGATGCAGTTGGGTCTGGGAGAACACACTCTCTATTTGTAGCATTTGCCAATTTCTATTGTTTTAGTAGTCCCGCATGGTCATTTCAGACCAGTTGGATGCCAATGGATGTGGAGTTGGGAATAGATATATCTAAGCATCTCGCACACACAACTTTTCAAATTCTTCCAGAAGTGAGGATGCATATCAGCCATGCCTATGGCCGTGAAATAATTTAGCGTCATAGACACCCTCCAAATGTTAGCCTGAATTTCCTTAGAAAGTGAATTCTGTGGGCAGAATTGGTGGAGAGTACAACTAGACCCATGATGGCGAAGGCACATGAATGTTTTCTTTTCCATGACAGTTTTGGGAAATCTGAACAGCAAACACCCAGAGAGGCTGGCCATCCCCCAAGACAGGACTAAAACAGAAATGAGAAAGGAGGAAGGTACTGGGTGCCTAAACCTGCATAGCACCCAGTAGGTAGCTCACAATTATCGATGCCTCCTTTCCATCCCAAATGCATTTATGTTTTGTCCAGTGTTCCCATCTCAGTACAGGCATCCGAGTTTTCTTAGTTATCTTGGGCAATGGCCTCGGAGTCACCTGAGACTTTTCTTTCTTCGCACCCCACATATAATCCCTCCACAGAATCTTTTGGCTTAACTCACAAGATAACTTGGCTACCATTCATGCCTTTTGATGTTCTGTAGCCTGAGACACTTTTACTAGTCTCCCTGGCATTCTCTCTGGAGCTGCCAGAAGAAGGCTTTAGAAACGAAGGGCAGATCTCCAGCTCCTCTTTCTGACGTCCTCTTCATTTCACCTCTAGCAGATTGCTTCATGATTGTTTCTGACTCGAGAGGGCCAGCTCCTCCTCCAGGGCTGCTTCTCTTGCTCTTCTCTTCCTCCACACATGCTCCTGTGACATCCATCCTTATTTCCTGTGGCTCATGCCTCAGAGACGCTTTCTCTGGCCACCTAGTCCAACAGTGTCCCCTGTCTTGTTAACCTGCTTGGCACTAGAGACTGAGTATATCCATTTATTTACATTCTACTCCTTCCACTACGTGGAGGCAAATATTAGTTTGTTATGACTTTATTTCCCAGGGCACTCAATAAAGATTTAATGAAAAATATTTTCTACATGTATTAGCTGCATTTTCCACTTCTTTGCTCAAATGACTGACAAAAAGCAGCATCAAGGAGGACAGACTTATTTTGGCTCATGGTTAGGGTTTGGGAACGCACATGGTGGGCTCATCGTGGCTGTAACAGCAGGTGTGGAAGGCTGCTTGCTCATATTGTGATGGACCAAGAAACAGAGATGCAACAGGAAGCAGGACCAAGCTATAACTCAAGACCTATCCCTCAGAGATTCAATTCCCCCAGTTTGGCTCCATCCCCGCAAGGTCCCACAACCTCCTAAAACAGTACAACCAGATCACGACCAAGGATTTACTCAAGTCTATGATTTCTAATCAAATCACAATGTTGTGATGTATCGGAAATGAGTGCTGTCAACTGAACTCCTGTCTTCTGCAAGAGCAGGAAGTGCTCTTGACGACTGAGCCATCTCTATTGTCTTTAGTAGATTTTTAAAATTAGGAGTAGCATATAAGTAGTGACACAGATGGCATCAGTGTCAACTTGACACACTTGGGAAGAGGGACCTCAACTGAGGGACTGCCTTCATTAGAATTGGACTGTGGGTATGTCTGGGGTGGGCATTTTCTTAATTGCTAATTGATAAAGGAAGTGCCAACCCACTGTGGGTAGTGCCATCCTTGATCAGGTGGTCTTAGATTGTATAAGAAAGGTAACTGAGCAAACCAGGGGGGCTGCATCAGTAGGCAGCCTTTCCTCATGGCCTCTGTGTCACTTTCTGCTCTAGGTTCCTGCCCACACTTCCCTCAGCGGTAGGCTGTGACCTGAGCAGATGAGCCAAATAAAGTTTCTTCATCCAACTGTTTTAGTGAAACAGAACTAAAACCTAGGGCAAGTAGGAAAGCATTTGGCCTATATTTGGTAATTTTTGAATAGTACTTTAATTCTTTTAAAAAAATCTTACAAATATTTCAATACTTTGCTGAATATGGAGTCATTGACCTTTTAAAAACAGCTTTTCTCCAGTAAATTACATACAACAAAAATAAAGTTTACGAATTTTAAGTGACTGCTTTGATGACTTTGACAAGTCTGCGGAACCATAAAGTAGACAACGTTTTTGTCAGGCCCAAAGCCTTCCAACAGCTTCTCACACAGTTAATCCTTCCTGTGAGGCCTCTGACTCCTTCCCCCAAGTTTCTTTTACTTGGGATGACGAGTTTTAGATTCAGATTCATTTTTTTTGCATGCATTAGTTGTTCCTTTTTATTTCTGAGTAGAATTCAATGGGCACATTTTCTTATTTACTGCTGTTAGTGGACATTGGATTATTTCCTATTGCAGTTGTGCTTGGAATTACCAGGAGCCATCACCGGTAAGCACTGCAAGGACTGTTCTTTACCCCTGAGCTGCATGGTAAAGAATGTTTCACTGTCTTAACAAGCCAGAGTACCATGTCCTAGAGTGGTTGTACCATTTAATATTCCCATCAATAGTTTTCTGGTATTTTAGTTGCTTTATATTTCACCAAGACTTGATATTTTTAGTCTTTTTATTTGTGACCAGTCTACAGGGTACTCATGTTGGTGACCAGTTTGCTGTAGAATTCTGCACTTCGCATATTCCTTATCTTTTAACATCTCTTGCTGTCTCCCCTCAGGCTATTATTAACGTCCCTTTAAAGATAAGCTGTATTTTTTTCGGTAGTTGTTTGTTTCTTTGTTCTCCTGTTTTTGTGGCTTCTTTGTGTGTAGACATGGACTTGTGTTTTGTTTCCTGCTCTGTCATCCTGAACTGAAGATTAAAATTCTTATTAAATTTTTGTATTATGTAAATTTTCAACAGACTTTACATCCGCACAATCAAATGCCTAACATGATGCTTTGTGAATTTCAAATATATTTGAGCCATGTATTTAGGTCATTTAGTTATTTTTTGTGATGACTTCAGAATAATTGGTTTGTGTGCATATTTATGTTTTTACTCTGTCTGGGAGTCAACAGGCAGTTCAGTGTTTTTATTTTTTTCCCTCATGATTTCTTGAACAAAAATTTCTTTTAGAGCATAATATTTGGAAATGTACTCATTATTTATCATGCTTAATTATGCAGGATAATCCACAATGAACTGTGGTTTTCAGCAGCTTGTCAGTGTCCTTGATGAACTGTTTGCCATTTCAAAGGCAGCAACTTC
The DNA here is from genome assembly GCF_978045245.1 of Mus caroli. NCBI lineage: Eukaryota > Metazoa > Chordata > Mammalia > Rodentia > Muridae > Mus > Mus caroli. Next base: position 148,386,902 of record NW_028227256.1, on the reverse strand, counting down.
AGTAAGACATACATTTATTTGGTTTAGTTTCCAACCTGTTTAGAAAAGAAAACATTTTAAATGCTTGTTTCCTACTAATAAACATTTAATTTTGGGATATTTTTAATCCAGCTACACACTTTTGAATTTGTTAAAAACATTCTTGTCTAGTGTACACACACGTGTAAGAACCTGGGGTCTTACATGCAGGTACCTGCACTGGATCCCCACGGGCAGTTGTGAGCCTGGCAAGTTAGTTACTGGGAATGGAACCCAGGAACTCTGAAAGAGCAGCAAGTGCTCTTAACTGCCATCTCTTCAGCCTGATGAGTTTTCGGTTTCAATGACCATTGTTCTTTATTTTCAGGGTTCTTTCTCTTTCCAGAGCTTTCTGACTTGTTTTTTTATTACACGTTAGTCAATATTACAGTCTATTTCATATTGCTCTGCTGTTTTTGCTGATGGGTGCTGACTCTCCCAGCTGTTGGGTCTGCTAGCTGTCTCTCACTGTGAGCTGTTCCCTTGTCTAGTTGTTAAGCGTTGACTCTGAATGAAATCTTATCAAGGAGTTAGATGGCTCACGGGATCCTCATATCTGTAATATAGCTTACAGAGGGGATTGCGGCCCCTTTTGAAAGCATTTTAGGATTACTTTGTGGGCTAATTGTTTTGGATTGTGACTCATGTAACACACAAGACTGAAATTTTGCTTAGGAGATTTTGTTTTCCTTTAAAGCCTTGGGCAGATGCCAAGCTTTCTTGCCAATTTTCTGGGCTAGCAGGAGGAATTTCTGCTGAGCCTTGTTTTACTGATAAGGTTTAGTTTAAAAAGGATACTCTAGAGTATCTGACCCCACGAGGCTGTGACCATAAAAACTGTACCCATGTGGATGTTAAAAATCTTAGTAGCCAAGTCTTGTATCAGGTTTTTGTGCTGCCATGGTAACAACTGGTGTTTATTTCTGGCTTGAGTTCCCTTATTATTTCTGGCATCTGGGAGATTTCCCTTTATTCTTACCATCAAACTTGGCTATTGATTAAAAAGAAAAAATTTATATTTTGTCTAGTGTTTCTGTTTTGTGGAAGGAAGATCTTTCATGTCCTGTAGTCTGTCATAATACTAAAGGTCATGCCTTGGAGCTCTGCACACTTCCTTGCCTCTGTATTAGCTTCCTATGCCCCAATTTCTCCTATTAAAAGAAAGACCTTTGTTGTAAAATATCTTCCTGCAAAGAAATCCCCAGGCCCAGATGATGTCTCAGGAAAACACTATCAAGGAGAAATAGCCATGGTTTTACAGAGGTATTTCTTGGCAATGGAAAAAAAAGGGAATGGTTTTCATGATGCTAACATAGCTCTAGTGTCAGCTGTGTGATAAAGGAGACTATGGGAAAGAAAAAGCCCTTAATAAAGCTGCTTGAGAAAATCCTCAAGTGAATTATAACAGGCCAGTCCAATGGTATGCAAAATGGAGCTTATGCAATGTTTTAACTTAAGAACCAAAAGATCACTTAACACTGGAAAATAAATAATTATAACATTAGTGAATTATAGGAGAAAAATTACATCTATCTATCTATCTATCTATCTATCTATCTATCTATCTATCTATAGTATTTGGTGTAATTATACATGCTGATTGGCAAACAAAGCTCCAGCAAAATTAGGAATGCACAGAGCTGCTTTACCCTGAAAAGTACCTTCAAAAACTCAAGTTAATCACAATATTAATTTTTAATTATTTGCCAATTGCAGTGATGGTAAAAAGTGGTCTGAGCAGTATGTAAGTACATTTAAGTGATGTTTCAGTTTTCATCTCTAATATTATTTGTGCTTCTTTCTTCTCATGAACATCTTAGGTTGTTTTTTTTTTTTTTTAGTTTTAGAAAAACTTTATAAAGTTTCTTTAATCATCTGAATATCTAAATATATTTGCTTTCTATTCCAATTTTCCCCCTATATTTTATTATTTCTCAGCTTCTGCAATCCTTGTTTTTTTTTCTGTCATTTCTTTTTAATTTATAAAATTCAATACTCTTATTTCTCATGTATAATGCATATATTTAGAAGTTTTAGCTTGAACAGTTATTTTCATGAACCATTTTAGTTGTAAGTCAATGACTTTGAAATCCCTTATTTGTGTTATCATTTAATTTTAAATGGTTCATAGTTTATGTTGTACCTCTAATGAGATACTCTTTTTTAAATTTAAATTTATTTGTAATTCACTTTTTACAGTCCATATTCCATTCCCTGCCCCTCCCCACCCACCCTCCGACTACTCCACATTCCACAACTCCTCCCCACCCCACCTCATCTCCATGTGATGCCTCAACCCCCCATCTCACCTTAAGAACATATTTATTAACTATGAGGAGACCATGTTGCACTTTAGAAGAGCCATTGTCAAAATGGAGAATGATAACATGCCTTGGTTAAAATATGGAACAAAAGGAACTTTTGTACAGTTTGTGGGCAAAAATATAAGCATAGCTATTATGAAAACTATGTTCCTCAAAATACAAAACCAGAATTACCATGCGACCTAGCAATTTTCTAGGTTATTTGTCCTGAGGATTTGAAACCAGCACGTTCAAAAGACAGTTGCATTTCTATGATTTATTGCAGTGTTTCTAATAGTTTATTTACAATAGCAGTGTTTTTTATATTGTATTATAAATAGCTAATATCTAATATATTATAATCACATATATGTATCATGATTATAAATAGCTTATTTATAATATATGTATTCTTTACAAGAGTTAATTTTAGTAAGTGAAATAAGCCATGCACAGAAAAAGAAATACTGCATGTTTTCACTTACATGTAGAATCTTTAAAAAGTGAATCTGTAGATGCAAAGAGTAGGAACTAATTAACAGAGGCTGGAGGGAGTGGGAAGACTCAAATGCTACAGGATTTCCATTAGACAAAAAAATATTATTAAAAGAATATTTTCAGTGTTTAACAAACAGGCCATTCTAAATTAAACTTCCTATCTAAAAAAAGGACACATGCTCCACTATGTTCATAGCAGCCTTATTTATAATAGCCAGAAGCTGGAAAGAACCCAGATGCCCCTCAACAGAGGAATGGATACAGAAAATGTGGTACATTTACACAATGGAGTACTACTCAATTATTAAAAAGAATGAATTTATGAAATTCCTAGGCAAATGGATGGACCTGGAGGGCATCATCCTGAGTGAGGTAACCCAATCACAAAAGAACTCACATCATATGTACTCACTGATAAGTGGATATTAGCCCAGAAACTTAGAATACCCAAAATACAAGATACAATTTGCAAAAAAGTATTATTAAAAGAATATTTTCAGTGTTTAACAAACTGGCCGTTCTAAATTAAACTTTCTATCTAAAAAAAGGACACATACTCCACTATGTTCATAGCAGCCTTATTTATAATAGCCAGAAGCTGGAACTCTGAAGAACACATGAAACTCAAGAAGAACAAAGACCAAAGTGTGGACACTTTGCCCCTTCTTAGAATTGGGAACAAAACACCCATGGAAGGAGTTACAGAGACAAAGTTTTGAGCTGAGACGAAAGGATGGACCATCTAGAGACTGCCATACCCGGGGATCCATCTCATAATCAGCCTCCAAACACTGACACCATTGCATACACTAGCAAGATTTTGCTGAAAGGACCCTAATATAGCTGTCTCTTGTGAGGCTATGCCGGGGCCTGGCAAACACAGAAGTGGATGCTCACAGTCAGCTATTGGATGGATCCCAGGGCCCCCAATGGAGGAGCTAGAGAAAGTACCCAAGGATCTAAAGGGATCTGCAACCCTATAGGTGGAACAACAATATAAACTAACCAGTACCCCGGAGCTCTTGTCTCTAGCTGTATATGTATCAGAAGATGGCCTAGTCGGCCATCATTGGGAAGAGAGGCCCCTTGGTCTTGCAAACTTTATATGCCTCAGTACGGGGGAATGCCAGGGCCAAAAAGTGGGAGTGGGTGGGTAGGGAAGTGGGGGTGGGGTGAGGGTCTGGGGGGCTTTTGGGATAGCATTTGAAATGTAAAAGAAGAAAATACCTAATTAAAAAATTACTATTTCAAAAGACATTTGTTTGAAAAATATGGTTTTTAGGTTTCAACATATGCATTTTAAAAATAGTTGAGACTTCTTGTGTGTGATGTTTAGCTTTGATTGTCAAGTTGACACAATCTAGAGTCTCTTGGGAAAAGAGTCTCAGTTAGGGATTGTCCCAATTAGGTTGGTTTGTAGCCATTCTGTCTGGATTCCATTAATCTAGGTGGGAGACCCAGTCCAGTGTGGGTGGTATCATTCCCTATGCAGACCATCTTGAATTGTGTGAGCTGAGTACCATTACATATGTATTCGTTCTTTCTCTGCTCTTGATTGTGGATATAGCTTAGCTACTTCAAGTTTCTGATGCCTTGCCTTTTCTGCCAAGATGAACTATAACCCAGAATTGAGAGCTAAAAGGAACCCATTCTCCTTAAGTTTCTTATTGTCAAGATGTTATCATATTGATCATATTGCATAGAAGGGTGATGTAATAATAGTTAAGAATGCAAGTTATGAGCTGGTAATGGTGGCACACGCCTTTAATCCCAGCATTCGGGAGGCAGAGGCAGGCGGACTTCTGAGTTCAAGGCCAGTCTGGTCTACAAAAGTGAGTTCCAGGACAGCCAGGGCTACACAGAGAAACCCTGACTCAAAAAACAACAAAACAAAACAAAACAAAAGAAAACAAAACAAAACAAAAACCAACAAACCAAACAAACAAAAGACAAAACAAAAAATAAAGAATGCAAGTTATGGACACGGTTGGATAGATTTTAATACTCTATACACAACTGGCTCTGTAAATTTGAGTATAACCTGTGTCCACTATCTATTGAATGTATATTCTGATGATATCCCTTCGTAGAATGTTTTTCAGGTTTAAATCACCAGTAAAGTAATTAGAACAGTGTTTAGAACATACTATAGATGTATTATATATAAATTACCATTTCTCAATCCATATTTCTGTTTGTTATAATTTCCTAATCCCATCAGTTTGTGGTAGAGATATCTTTAATCCACTTACTATAATATGCTCTTCAGTTGATGTTTTTGCCCACCTTTATTAATAGTGTTTGAAGCTATAATGTGTAAATGTACAGTTACAATATTTACTTGGTATATATTCATTTTTGTTATTATGTGCTAATATCATCTGATTCAGGGCCTTTTCTTAGTCTGTGTGGATACAGAAAGTCATACCCTGTACTGCAAGCAACTTGTTCTGTAGTGTGCTTTGGTAGACACTTTGTACAGTTCAAAGATGGCTATATCCCATGGCATCCTTATGTGTCTGGAAGGGAGCCTTTCACTGGCTTTCTACTGTGGGGTACTGCTGAGCCTCATGATGTAGTACTAAAGTAAGCCGTTAGAAGAGTTTGGCTTCTGTGAGACCACTGTGAGCTACTGGGATATTTTTGTATGAGGCCAGAAAACTTAGATGATAAGCCTTAAATATCGGCTCATTAGTTGTCTGAGGAGATCCAGCTGTTCTAAAATGTACATCTGGAGTTCAGGTGTGGCCTGAAGCCAGGCATACCTGATGAGATCAGAGGGGATGGGAAATCCTCAGGGGTGGGGTTTCTGAAAGCAATGGAGCTCCAGGGAAAAGGGATTTCCCACATGGGGTGCAAAGGGAATACAAAATTCTGCACTGCCTGCAGCTTTCTATCAAGGGCTTTTCTAATGCATTACACAGTGTGGGCATAAAATGCTTATACATTAAGCCAATAAGGTAAGGTTAATGAGTTTAGGAGTCAAAGTCTGGAAAGACTCCATAAGTTATATAAAGTCTTCACACGATGCCCTCGGTGAAATTCCGGAAGTAGATAGAGTTGTTAAAGAATGCAACCATCTGACATCCGGCAATTCTCCTTTCTACACGTGTTCTTCGGACAGACTGACTGGCCTCAAGATCCTGTTCCATCCCCAGTTTTTCTTAGGGTCCCAGAGAAAGATCGAAGGTAAAGGAAAGACACAGCTTTGAGTCAGAAGAAGCAGGATCGGGAATCGTTTTCACCAAGTAGCGAGACTGCGGGCAATTGACTTACTGTCTCCCTCTCTCTGGGTGTGTCCGTTAGTCTCAGCTTTATCCCAGAGGCCAAAAAAGAAAAAGAAAAGAGGGAGGGGTGCTTAGAGCATCCTCTTCTGTAAACTGTTAAGAGGTTTAAGAGAAATAGAAATACTGATAGCATGTGGCCAGTAACTTATTAGTTCTTTTTATTCGTCTCTTCTTTAATCTGTCTTCTTTATCATGTCTCTAAATATCCAAGTCAACTTCTTTAAAACACACACACACACACACACACACACACACACACACACACACACACACACACCACCAACACACACACCACACCAACACCACCACGTTTGGTTTTTTTTAGACTGAATAGGTTCAATTCTGAGTCTCTGGTACTTTCCCACTCCTCATCATGATCTTAACATCTGCCACAGCTTTCTTCTTGGTCTCTGCCAATCTTTCTTCCATTGACATAATAACCATGGCTATCTAAATGATAATCTATAAACTAGACACCTTTTACCAGCTTTCCTTAAGTTTGAGTTCATATAAATCCTTCCCATGTGATCTGTCCCTGAACTGAATACCTCTCCATGCTCTCTCTTTCTTTCCTTCCCTCTAGTCTTCTTCCAAATGTTGAGTTATATGCATATCATTCTAGTGATAGCTTCATTGCACTTGGTCTTATTCCTTTTGCCAAGAGTGCTTTCAGGTCTCAGCTCAAATGTTCAAAATTAAAAAAAAAAATCTCCCCCACTTATCTAAAGTTGCTGAAATATGTGTACATTTGATTGTTATTTTTCTTCCTATATATAAGTTTTATTTCTCTTTGTTGCTGTGAATTCTCCAACCCAAATAAACCTGTGTAAAGAAGACACGACTTAATTAATATGAATACAAGCTGTGTACCTAGATGAGGCAGATCTACCACTACACTACTATATTCCCCATTTATGAGATTCTTTATAATTTGTGGTTTCTCCAGGCCATGTGTTTCTGCTCCATTTTTCTTCCACCTCCTCCTCCCTTGTCCTTTCTCTTCCTCTCCTTCTTCTCCCCAAAACTTTTCAGCTCCACCTTCCCTTCCACGGCCCAATCACTGGCTCTAGCCTTTATTTTCCAAGTTAAAATGGGCATAAGGTTCACAAGATGACACCTGAGTACCTGATTCACTCCTCATCCCAGGCAGCCCCTCTTGGGGAAGCGGAATTAGTATCAAAACCCATTCTATTTTTGTAGACATGGCACTTCACGAAATCAGTAGCTCAGATCTCTGAGAAGGTTGCAGGAAGGGTGCTGAGCTTTTGAAGCCAGATAACATTTTTGTCCACATTTTATTCCATTCATGATTCAACATGAATGTTATCTTGCCACACATCATTTTCTTTTATCTCTTTCCTCGTATATATCCTCTTTGCCTTCCCCACTCCCCTTCATCCTTCTCTTCTCTCCTTTTATGCTTAAATTTGCTCATAAGCTTTGTCCCCACCCCAGCACTAGGGACAGTACCCAGGGCCTTGCATATGCTAGGCAAAGTGTCTGCCATTGCCAAAACACCTTCATCCCATTCTGTAGGTACTTAGAGAAATTCCATAGTGAGTCCATGATCTATGCAGGTGATGGAGACAGGAGTCTGCTTTTCCTTGCTCCCAGAGCTATAATCCCAGACTCTCCCTGCAGTGTTGCTTGGAGCTGTTTTATTAGGCAGAACAGAAAGAATTCTGATAGTCCTAATTGCAGATTTGACAGAAGATCCCTTGAATGCATCCTATGTACATTTAAGGAGACTTAACAGCAACTATTGACTCTAAATCATTTCAGCAGCCCCTCCTCCAGGCCAAGACAATGACCCTTTTAAGGTGAAGGGAAGATTTGGAATATTATATTTTTATTTCAAATGTGTATTATTTTAACTTAATTTGTTGTAAAAGCATGGACTTATTCATCTTCACATTTCTAGTCTTCATACTAGTAGTATATGAAAATTGCAGGACCAGTGAACATTTTTGATAACAAGTATCGTTCATAGCATCTTTCACCCTCCAGTATCATTTCATGATTTTGTTTGTATGAAATACTGTCTGTAGATGCCAGAGACAAGGTAATGGGATTGTGAATATAGAAGATCTTTAAACATCACAACTAACAAACCACAAAGGAAATCATCTTTAATATACCAAATCAAGTCATTATTGACATTAGTTATTTCATCTAGAGATACAATTAAAAACTAATAAAACTAAAGCTGATATTAGAAGAGGTGCTTCTTTAAATTTTTATTCATTTATTTTTATATGTCTGTGTGAGAATGCCTGAGTGAATGTATGTAAGGTCCATGGAGGGCCAGTAGAGGTCAGAAGAAGGCATTTGGTCCTCTGGAACTGGAGGAATAAATGGTTGTGAGGCACTGTGTGGGTGTTGGGCTCCGAATTCAGGTCTGCTACAAGATCAATAAGTGCTCTTAGCTACTGAGCCGCCCATCTAGCCCCCATGATGTTTGCTTTGTTTTAAGAGCTACCTCCTTTGTAGGCAGAGCTATGCTATTTTTTGAGTGCTATATTGCTGATGTTCTTACTTACAGGTGGGGATAATATATAAACTCCATTTCAGAACATTTATTTTTCTAGGGAAGCCAGAGAAGAATATTTTTTATGTCCTTCTTAGGTATGTAGCTGTACAAATGGTCATGAACTATTCTTAACAATAAAAGAACTTCTGGGGGAATCACCATCCATGACCTCAAGCTGTAGTACAGAACAATGGTATTGGCACAGTGACAGGCAGGTAGACCAACAGAATAGAATTGAAGACCCAGAAATGAACCCACACACCTATGGTCACTTGATCTTTGACAAAGGAACTAAAACCATTCAGTGGAAAAAGACAGCATTTTCAATAAATGGTGCTGGCACAACTGGCGGTTATCATGTAGAAGGCAAATCAATCCACTCTTATCTCCTTGTACAAAGCTCAAGTCCAAGTGGATTAAGGACCTTCACATAAAAATAGATACGGTGAGACTTCTAGAAGAAAAAGTAGAGAAGAGATTCGAAGATATGGGCAGAGGGAAAAAATTCCTGAACAGAACAGCAATGGCTTGTGCTGTAAGATCAAGAATTGACAAATGGGACCTCATAAAATTGTAAGCTTCTGTAAGGCAAAGGACACTGTCAATAAGAAAAAATGGCAACCAACAGGTTGGGAAAAGCTCTTCACCAACCCTATATCCGATAGAGGGCTAATGTCCAATACATAAAAAGAACTCAAGAAGTTAGACTCCAGAGAAACAAATAACCCTATTAAAAATGGGGTAAACAAATAATTCTCAACTGAGGAATACTGAATGGCTGAGAAGCACCTAAAAAAGTTCAACATCCTTAGTCATCAGGATCAAATCAAAATCAAAACAACCCTGAGAGTCTACTTCACACCAGTCAGAATGGCTAAGATCAAAAACTTAGGTGACAGAAGATGCTGGCAAGGATGTGGAGAAAGAGGAACACTCCTCCCATTGCTGGTGGGATTGCAAGCTGGTACAACCACTCTGGAAATCAGTTTGGCAGTTCCTCAGAAAATTGGACATAGTACTACCTGAGGAATCAGCAATAACACTCCTGGGCATATACCCAGAAGATGCTCCAACATGTAATAAAGACACATGCTCCACTGTGTTCATAGCAGCCTTATTTATAATAGCCAGAAGCTGGAAAGAACCCAGATGTCCCTCAACAGAGGAATGGATACAGAAAATGTGGTACATTTACACAATGGAGTACTACTCAGCTATTAAAAAGAATGAATTTATGAAATTCTTAGTCAAATGGATGGATCTGGAGGATATCATCCTAAGTGAGATAACTCAATCACAAAAGAACACATGTGATATACACTCACTGATAAGTGCATACTAGCCCAGAAGATCAAAATATGCAAGATACAATTCACAAACCACATGAAACTCAAAAAGGAAGACCATAGTGTGAATAGTTCTATCCATCTTAGAAGGGGGGGGGATGACAAAATACCCATGGAAGGAGTTACAGAGACAAAGTGTGGAGTAGAGACTGAAGAAATGACCATCTAGAGACTGATTCACCTGGGGATCCATCCCATTTATAATCATAAAACCTAGACACTGTTGTAGATGCCAACAGGTGATTGCTGACAGGAGCCTGATATAGCTGTCTCCTGAGAGGCTCTGCCAGTGCCTGACAAATACAGAAGTGATTGCTCACAGCCATCCATTGGACTGAGCACAGGGTTCCCAATGAAGGAGCTAGAGAAAGGACCTAAGGAGCTGAAGGGGTTTGCCGCCCCATAGGAGGAACAACAATATGAACTAACTAGTACCCCTAGAGCTTGCAGGGACTAAATCACCAACCAAAGAGCACACATGGTGGGACTCATGGCTCCAGCTAAATATGCAGCAAAGGATGGCCTAGTTGATCATCAATGGGAGGAGAGCCCCTTTGTCCTATAAAGACTCTATGCCCCAGTGTGGAGGAATGCAGGGCCAGGAAGTGGGAGTAGATGGGTTGGTGAGCAGGGGGAGGGGAAACCAGGAAAAAGGATAACATTTGAAATGTAAATAAAGAAAATATCCAATAAAATATTATTCTAGAGATGTAACAGTGGCTCTTCCTAAAATTGTTAGCATAGGGAGGAATACCACATCTGGATAAGACCCTGCACCTATTATGTATTATAGAGAAAAGGAACAAAGCATATACCTTCCAATCAAAACTCAAGCCAAGGGCCTATGTCCACTATGTGATTTGAGTGTCATAATCTTGTCACAAGATGGATGATATCTTATATATCCATCTTATAGTTGATAAAGATAAGGTTGAGAAATATAAATCACCCAAGATTATTCATACTTTATTTTCCCCATTACATAATTTCTTGGGCTCTTTCTGATTGTGGTGGTTTGAATATGATTGGCCCAGTGAGTGGCACTGTTAGGAGGTGTGGCCTTGTTGGATTAGGTGTGGCTTTGTTGGAGTGGGTGTGCCACTGTGGGTGTGGGCTTTAAGACCCTCATCCTAGTTGCCTGGAAGCCAGTCTTTTCCTGTTTGCCTTCGGAATAAGATGTTGAACTCTCAGCTCTTTCTGCACCGTGCCTGATTGGGTGCTTCTATGGGGTCTTGATGCTAATGGACTGAAACTCTGAACCTGTAAGCCAGTCCTATTAAATGTTTGTCTTTATGAGAGTTGCTTTGGTCATGGTGTCTGTTCACAGCAATAAAACCCTAAGACACTGGTGTACTATAATATTTTAAATATGCATAGTTTATATGATATAAAAGCATGCAATATGAAGAGTGCCTATATATAGTGGATCATGCAAGTCATTCACTTAGATGAAAAGGAATGCACTTAGATTTAAGAAACTTCATGTTAATCCTGAGATAGGTCCATGAGGATGCAAGTTTGTATCCACAATGGGAAGGAGGCAACTGTCCTGAGTGGGGAACAATTGCCTTCATTTTAAAATGGTTTATAACTCCCTTAGTTAATTTCTTGAATCAACAAATAGAATTTGGTACAATAAATATAGGAAAGGTAGGCACATACGTAAATAGTGTGCTAATGGACACTTTGAGAAGATCATCTTACATAATTCTCTACTTCTATGCACAGTGAAGTGGAAGGTAAGGGGAACCACTATACCTGTAGATGGTACAAGAAGGCTAAATAGCAATTTTATATACTCATAGTTGATGGACCCATAGTCAATATTTATGGAACAAGTAGGGATTGTGGTGACCAATAAAGATGATGCTTTTAAAATCACATATCTCTAATTATTAATGCCATCTTTAGAAATGATTGTCCACTGTCTTGATCTATATTAATTTTATTCTGCTCTTCATGTTTATAACACAGACTTTCTTCTGAGCATCACACTGCTGAGAAGTGATAGAAATCATCCCCCTTTTCCTGCCTTTTGACTCATGAGTCTAATGCTAACATAATATTTAGTCAAATTTTATGCAATGAGGCCCCTTCCATCTCCTACTGCTTACTTACAGAAGTGCTGTGATTCTCACTGCTGACACCCTACAATGATCTGACCATGTGTGAAACACATCAATGAGGACTCATATATCTGACTATAGTTCAATTAAATTGTCATTTGTTTGATATAAGGGTATTTGATCATGGCATTGAGCTCTAATTAGAACAGATGTGCAATGTTTAATTTTCAAACTTATAGTCAACAGATGTGTCAGTTATGGATCTGATGGTTTGTATATACTCAGCCCAGGTAGCAACATTATTAGAAGGTATGGCCCTGTTGGAGTAGGTGTGTCACTGTGGGTGGGGGCTTTAAGACCCTCATCCTAGCTGCCTGGAAGCCAGTTTTCTGCTACCAGCCTTCAGATGAAGATGTAGAACTCTTAGTTCCTCCTGCACCATGCTTGCCTGGATGCTGCCATGCTTTCTGCCTTGATGATAATGTCCGAACCTCTAACCTGTAAGCCAGCCCCAATTAAATGTTTCCTTTGTAAGACTTGCATTGGTCATGGTGTCCACAGCAGTAAAGCCTTAACTAAGACAGAAGTTGGTACCAGGGACTAGGGTATTGCTGTGTTAAGCCTGACCATGCTTTTCTTCAGAAGAATGTGGATTTGGGGGCTTTGGATTTGGAAAGCAGTGGGATGTTTTAAGTGGGGCTTAATGAGCTATCTTAGTAGGAATATGGAAGAATTTGTTACTGAGAGTGATTTGAATTGTGTGTTCCTGGCCCAAGAGGAAAGTGGAGAATTTCAATATGTGGTCTAGAGACTGTTTTTGTGGTATTTTGGTAAAGAATGTGGCTTCCTTTTGCTCTTTCTGAAGAGTCTGCCTGAGGCTAAGGTGAAGAGACTTAGATTAATTGCACTGACAAAGGAAGTCTCAGAAACACTCATCATATACTTGGTTCTCTGGTTAAGTCTCATGAGCATTTTAAACAAGCATAGCAAGCTGAGAAAGGAAAAATAGAAAATATACGGTTTGAGTATTAAAGGGGCACCAGGAAGTGAAATGGAGCTGAATCCTGTGTTCAAGTATATTAAATTGAATTAGGGGACCTAGGGGCAAGATACCACCCAGCTAAATTTAGGTTCAGGCATGATAGTACAAACCTTTCATCCCAGGAGACAAAGACAAGCAGATCTCTGAGTTCAAGGCTAGCCTAGAGGAAGTGCTAAGTGAAGAAAAACTTAAATCCAGGCTTGGTGGACCAATTTAATCCCATTGCTTAGGAGACAGGTATGTAGATCTATGAGTTCAAAGTCAGTCTACAGAGCAAGTTCCAGGACAGCCAAGCTTAGGCAGTGAAGGAGTTAGAAAACAGAAAGCAGCGATGATGTAATTGAACAGGGGGCCATATTCCAGCTCCCGCAAGCATCAAAACCCTGCAGCTTTGGCCACATGGCTATGGCTTTAGAGTCCAGAATAGAAGGGATTACTGGGACAATTGATTCTGGTTATTTGGAGCTAAGAAATTAGTGGTGATTAAGAAGAGACCAGCATCACTGAGGTGAACTCTTCTGGGAAGTGCTTTCTGAGAGTACAAAGAAGCTGTGTTCTAGAGATAGCCAAGGTTGTACCTTCTGCAGCAGCTGTATTTGGTAATGTAAGACTCACCCAGGTGGTACTGGTTTTGAAGACATGCAGGGGTCATGAAGAACAACTGAGACTTGGCATGGTGAGAGTCCATGGAAGGCCAAGGGGTCATTCAAAGGATTTGAGGCTTGGGCCTATGAAGAGAGCCTATGAGAGGCTATTGGTGAAGCCTAGTTGCAATAGAAGAACCCAGTGTATTGGAGATACCAGTACCATGGGATTATCACCAAGAACAGTAGTGGCAGAGGAATGGATCAACCTGAACTTACAGAAGGTAATGCTGGAGACATGATGTCAGTCCATTGGAGGATCCTGGAAGATCATGTGTAGGTCCCAGACACTGGAACAAGAAGCTGTATTATTGAAGTTGCCTTGGAGATCTCAAGATGTTTGAGATGCCAGAGCCATGGGCTATCTGCTGGGGAAAGCTGCTAACAGGGAGTAGAACCAGCCCAGTAGAAAGAAGTTTGTTGCAGTCAACAAAGATGAAAAAGGAGGTGGATATCTGAAGTCCGCTTTGACATCAGACATGGAGATGCAGAGTTTGGAGATGGCTCACCTGGTTTCCTGTCTCACTTTGGGGGCTACAGTTAAATGATTGGATGAATCTCAGAAGAGACTTTGAACTTTGGACTTTTGACATTGTTGAGACTGCCATAGACTATGGGGACCTTTGAAGTTGGACTAAATGTGCTTTGCATTATGCTATTTTTAGGTATGGTGCCCATAGATGCATATGTTTGGACAAGTCTATGGAGGCCAGGGAGTGAATGTGATGGTTTGTATATGCTTGGCCCAGGGAGCGGCACTATTAAAAGGTGTGGCCTTGTTGGAGTAGGTGTGGCACTGTGGGTGTGGGCTTTGAGACCCTCATCCTAACTGCCTGGAAGCCAGTATTCTGCTAGCAGCCTTCAGATGAAGAGGTAGAACTCTCAGTTCTGCCTGCACCATGCCTGCCTGGACAATGCCATGCTCCTTCCTTGATGATAATGAACTGATCCTCTGAACCTGAAAGCCAGCCCCAATTAAATGTCCTTGGTAACACTTGCATGGTCATGGTGTCTGTTCACAGTAGTAAAGCCTTAACTAACACTTGCATGGTCATGGTGTCTGTTCATAGCAGTAAAGCCTTAACTAAGACACATGCTATCTACCCCATGCTTACAAACTTTCACATGAATCTTCCCTATTCACGGACACTTTCAGAAGACAGCTTTTGATATCCTCTTTATTCTGTTCATGCTCCTAAAGAGCATAAACATTGCTGATTGGATGGGATGAAATGCCAAAGACCGAGGGGGCAACTTCATGGACTGCTTGGTAATCTGTGACTTGGCATTATGCCACATAACAAGCTGGACACCTTGGGTTATCTTTTGATAATTTAAACTGGGAAATATGGACATCATCAGGGTAACATAGCCATTAACCAACTAAAAAGATTGGAAAGAGTTCATCTATGAAATAGAATCATGACAGAGCTGGAGTTTGGCCAATGTGTACTATGCTGAAGGTTTTTAAGCATGAGAGATGCAAGAAGAACAGAGTATGGAGAGAGGGAAATATACAATTATAATAATAGCAGTGAGTATCAGCAAGTGCTTTCTAAGTACTAGACACTATTCTAAGCATTTTACAATTTTATTTCATTTGATGTTAATATAATGATTGATATTGATAGCCAACTTGGCATGATCTAGAATGACCCTGAAATCAGATATTCTTCATGCCATATATTGATATTAAAATTAACAACAGTGGCAAAATTATAATTATAAAGTATCAACAATATTAATTTTATGGTTGGGAGACAGCACAACAGTAGGAATTATATTAAGGGGTCACAACATTAGGAAAGTTGAGAACCACTGTATTTGGGGCTTATTAAACCATGGTAAGTTCTAGTTTTGGAAATACAAGAGGCTACTGAGACTTATGGGTCCTAAGGGTCACTGTCTGAGGATGAGACAAGCCAATGCTCCTGTCCTCAAGGGACTTGAACAGAAAATGCAGTTAGTAAATTGGGTGTGGTAGCACATCTGTATCCCAGTACTTAGAAGATAGAGGTAAGTGCATCAAGGCTAACTTTGGTGGCACAGGTCAGCCCGAGCTACACGAGGGCCTGTCTGACAACCAAAAATTATTCTAGTGATGAATGGAAGATGGCACAACAATCATAGTAAATGCAATAAATCGTTGGGAACTTTTAGCCAAACCATGGTCCCTATGTGTGCTTCACAAAAGCAAATGCTAATTCTAGATCTCTAGTAACTTACACAGATTGTTCTGTCCTTAAAGTGGGATAGTCACACTAATTTAATCAAGCACCCAAGGAATTCTTGACCACCAAAAGAGGTCCACAGGACTGATTATACAGCAAAACCTTCTTTTTAAAGAAATAAAGACATTCTAAAAATGTTTTTAGAAACAGAAAATCAAAATTCTAGCAGATAGGAGGTTAAATAGATCCTATCTATAAAAGCAATACATCCAAGAAGTTCAACCCAGAAAGCAATAATGAAAAAAAATTACATTAGAGATAATGTGTTTCCTCCAAGAACAGTTTTGGTTAGGTTTCCTTTTCTATCTCCTTTACTTCCTAGTAGAGTATCATTGTGTAATTCAGGCTGGCCTCAGACTCTCAATTCTCCTGCCTTAGCCTCTTGAATATTGGGATCCCAAGCATGTGCTGCAGGGTTGGTTCTTTTAACACTTAAATATTTTGGACAACTTCATGCACACACACACACACACACACACACACACACACACACACATATATATATATATATATATATATATATATATATATATATATATATATATTGTAATCACAGACTTGTGACCTTCTCAGACATAGGCGTTTGACCAGATTTATAGTTACCAGCATGTCCTCTGTCCTATAAGGCAGGCCTCTAACCTAAGCTGAAAGTGAGTGGCTACCCCCTAAACAGAGACACTATGGCATCAGTGAGTAGATCTTGCCTGTCAGGTTGATATTATCGCATTAGGGGGTCCATACCGAGGAAGACCTTTAATGTCTCCTTCAGCAACCTACACAGCACCTTTTGGTACTATGAATGCTAGCCAGTAAGGAGGAAACTTCTGGCTTGATCCCAGTGTCATTTCTCTGTATCCTGTATCCACCATTCTTGGTGTTTCAGTGATAGGATCTTACTCTATAGTTTTGATGGAGCAAAGGCAATGGAATTTATTGTTTTGGATGCCTCAGGAGGCTTTCTGACCAACAACTCACAGGGAAAAAAGATACCACACCAGGTTCTGGAATTTTTTCCTTAAAACTTTGTGACTTCTGTGGGCAACATTATTAACCCATGAAGGTTGTACTGTTCAGCCATCAACTTTTTGGGTAAGATTTTATGAGGTATGTTCTATGCATATACCTGTAATTCCAGCTGCTCAGGAGGCAGAGGAATATGACGTGGGGATTACAGTGTCAAGGAGGCCTGGGCTATGGGGAGATCCTGTGTCAATATTAATAACATTATCAATTTAGAATTAGAATTAATTAACTATAAATTCTAAATTGCCAATATATAAAGATGATTTCAAGTGTATTAGCCATACGTTAAATTTGCCTGTCAGTTTCTGTATCCACTTGAAATACAGATACAGGTAAATAAACTGAACAAAGGCCTTATGCTTGCTGGTCTTTATAAGTCATGAACTCTTGGGTTTTGAAGGTGAATATTTTAGTTAAGTGTAGTCAGTTTTTCATCTTACTTATCTTTAATTAAGTGTTTGACGGGTATAAATAATTTTGGAAAAATTGCAAAGACAGTAGAAACAGTTTTGGAACTGTGTATGGGACACAGCCATCTGGCAATCTGTGTTCCTCAGAAAACCACCTCAGTTTTCTGAACTGTGACGTTTTTGGCTGGGGCTGACTATGTGCAAGGGATAGAGCCATTGTCTTCTGACTATGAATAAAGGTATCTGCAGATGTTGGCTCTGTCGTATGCAATTCATCCCTAGAGATGCTAATTATTCTTTAAGAATGTGGTAATGAGGTGAAACGCACTATCCGCCAGCAGGCATAATAGATCGTATTTCCTATCACTCATTTAAATCAGCACATTAATTCTCATTACAAGATAAAGCCAGTGATAGAAGCAGAGGCAGACTATGGGGAAAGTAGAGACTAGCAAGTACAGGCAGCAAGCCACACAATAGTTGGCTCTTGAAATGCTGATCTCATTAACTTGTAGCCAGACTTGCTGAAAGATGGCTATCAGAAGAAAAACAAAAATCCCCTCGATGGTGCAATATTCATGTTAATAGCCCGTAGCAAGGAAAAAACATACAGTTCAAGTCAAATGCCATAAAAGATAATTCCTTTGAATGCCACATTAAACCGGAGGGAGGAGTTATGCTCTCCACTTTGTGTATCATTGTTCCTCAATACTCATTTACCCAACACTCATCATGTCAAAGGAGAAAGGAGAGCAGAGATTGTTCAGAAAACTTACACTCATTGTGACTCAGAACCAGGGGGAATCTCATAGCTAGGCGGAAGTTGGCCTCCTAGACCTAACGAATTAATGTCTTCAAGTTTAGATTCCTGTCCTCTTTGTCCTCGTCTGTCTCCTTCAGCTGTTGGTTAGAATACAGTCTGGAATATAAACAAGGGTTTAGGGGAGATAGCCCTGTGTAGAGGAGTCGGGGAAAGTGCCTTAATTAAGCCAATAGTGTGACCTCTGAGATGGGAAAGAAGCTAGAAGGTGGGCTGGGCCTTAAACATTGGTAATCCTCTCAGATCCTCAGACCCATTGAGCGGCATTCTTAGGTCACATCTGCTACTCGAATGAGTGAACAGAATAAGGAAATATGCAAGGAGGTGTTTGGAAATAAAGGGAAGTCAGTCATATGGGCCCCAGTAATGGTGAGAGTAGCTCACATATTTTATTGGAAGAAAACAAAAATCTCCACAGGCTTTATCATAAGACAAGAAAAAAAAAAAAAAGAACTTGAGTGTTACCTCTTTTGACCTTGAGCACACGGTAAATGTCCACATAGAAAAAAAAATGATATGGGCTGGGGAGATGGCTTGGTGGGGAGAAGGGCTTACTGTACAAACATGAGAACCCAAGAGAGTTCTGACCCCCAGGGGCTGCATAAGAGCTAGATGTGGCATTGGAGTGAATCTTGGAGAGTGGAGAAAGGTGGATCTTGAGGGCTCACTGCCAATCAGAACCACTGAATGGGAATCAATGTTTAGTGAACGACCCCGTCTGAGAGAGAGACAGAGAGGTGAGGTAATGATTGAGGAAGATATCACAATATCAACTCCTGTCTTCTTCTGCATGTTCAAACATGGATGAGCACCCCCCTAACACACACATGTATACAGCACACACAACCACATACACACATGAAAAAAATGAAAAGAGAGATAATTGCAAAGTGTTTGACACAGTATGGTAACTATAGTAAAGTGACTGTAAATAGTAAATAGTGATACTAAAGGTTTATTTCTATATTATATGATAATCATATTGATGTTTTTAAAATAATAGATTATTGGAAAGTCTGCACTCTTTTGATATTGTACCAGTTTTTCAGAAGAACGGGGCCAACATGATGTATGTATAATTGAAAGATTTATTAGATTGGCTCATATGATTACAGGGGAAATGATCTCCCAATTGCAGGCTGGAGTGCTGGGGAAAGCAGGAAAGAATCTAGAGCCTCAGGACAAGAGGAACCAATGAAGTAGTCTCAGCTATACAAGCCTCACGGCCATTCTTGGTACAGATCTGTTTTAGGGATTAAAGAATCTGGAGTCTGATATCTCCTGGCAAAAGGAGCAAGGAAAAAAAGATAGTGTGTGAATGTGTGGGTTCCTCTTCTTAGCTTTTGTTGTACTGCCTGGGACTCTAGCCTATTGAATATCGACACCTAAATTTGACTGGGTTTCTCTCCTGTTTGTTGAACTACTTGCCAGTCATTTGCTGAAAAGCTTCCACCTTCCAGAGAGCATGCACACTGACAGTGGTGGCTCATTTCTTTCCTTTCCTTTCCCCCTTTTTCTTTTCTTCTTTCTCTCTCTCTTTCTTATCTTCCTTCCTTCATTTCTTCCTTCCTTCCGCTCTTTCTGCTCTTTCTTCTTCTCCTCCCCCCACCCCCCCTGCAGTGTTCTATAGCAGAGAAGTGAGCTTTAGCAAGGGTAATTGGTGAAAGAAACTACAAGTTTGTTTCTGTGATGTATCAAAACCAGAGTCACTGTCATAAAATGCTGTGGAGACGAGCCCCGAAGGGTGATGGGGAGACGAACCCTGAAGGGTGATGGGAAGTATGGCTGGATCTGGCTGTGGGAAGAACAGTGGGGATGTGGTAACAGGGAAGTATTGTTGCTTTCAACCAAAAGAAGCTACTTAAGTTTGGTGAAATAGTGACGAAAACAGCGAACAGTACAGAGAAAATTCAGTGGACTACAGGGACTTTTTAAAGAATATTTTTATTTCATTTACAGAGAGAAAGAGGGAGGAGAGGGAGAAGGAGAGGGAGAGGGAGAAGGAGACAGAGAGGCAGAGAGATGCATGTTGATCAGCAAGCTACACTTGGGTCGGGCCCTCTAACTTTCTGTTTCCTCTTTCTTAGTGCTTGTCACAGGTTTTGCCATTACAGCAAATGAGGCTAAATAGAAACCCAGAGGGAAGAGAGCACAGGACATTACAGGGATGCTGGTGTACAAATCTCATGGTAAATAGGAGATTTAGCAATGTGGTAAAGGCACCAACTGTGTCTGTAGTTTTTAAGACACTGATTTATGTGTACTCAAAATGCAGAAGCTCCTGGAACTAGAACATTCTAGAATACTCTCGCCTAGAATAATAGGCCCTTGTGGTGGAGGTTCCCTATAGCAGACTGGAAGGTATGTAGGGTTTGGTGGGTGGCACAAGTTCCTTTTCACCCTGTTCAGACAAGGCAAATGATTAAATTCTAGGCCTTCCTTCAGGTTTGGAGCAACAGCTAATCTTAGATATTTGGAAGCAAAGTCTCAGATACTGCTGTGAGATTATCCCTTTTCTTCAAGACAATCCTGATGGGGCTTACAACTGCAATTTTGAGTTGAATTTTGAGCTTGTAGGACTTCACAAGAGGGGGGAATGATGCTGAGCCAATGCCTCTGGCATGCAGTGTTGGCCCTGCCTTGGTAGCAATGTGTCCAAGCATGGGTCTTTTCTGCTGGGTGGCTGCTTGTGCCGAATGCATGAGTAAACGACATTTGTCTGAAACCCATCCTCTGTGTATCATCATTGCCCACTTAAAATGAAACTTTAAGCAACTAACCATAGTGCAGGATCTCTGGAAAATAATTAAGATACGAAGTTTAGAGTTTTCTAACTCTTCAGCACAAATCTCACCATGGTTATTTTTGGTATATTTAGGCAAAGCCTCCCAACAAGTAATTTTTTAACTTGTATAATTACAGCAAGAATATGATTTGTTAATGCAAGCATTTTATGTGTAAGTTTGTATCTTTATGTTTTCATAGAGTTGCTATGTAGTTTTCAGAAATTATCCTATCATGTAAATGGAAAAAAGCTGTGACTAGTCTCTTCCGCTGCACTGCCAGGTGCACAGGAACATTTTGCAGATTTCTTCCTGGGCTTTTGATTGTTTGCCTAGCAAAGGCTTTCAAGTGGAGCCTCTCAGACAAAGAGAACACACATTTTTATGAAGCAACACATTAGCTAATCACAACGTGCACACTGCTTTTTGTGTATAGATATCCTGTGCATTAAGGATAGGGAAACAGGCTAAATGCAGTTATGTCTCTGTTAATGAGCTTTCCGCATGCTCTACGTACCTTGGCCTGTTTATTTTTCATTCAGTTTTCCCTCAGCTGTCAATGTGTTAGTGTGTGTGTGTGTGTGTGTGTGTGTGTGTGTGTGCATGCATGTGAGAGTTTGTAAATTCCCCATTTGTCTTCTGGACATATTGCTTTGGCCTAATTTCTTAGACCTGGTTGCATCTCTTGTTTGTAACTCTCCAGTCCAGAGCTATCCCTACAATATCTTCTATTCTCAAGATACTTCTACACCCTACATAGTGTTTAACAGTGCACATGTTTAGTAGTCCCTGAATCACACAGAGCTGCAGATATTTGGGGTACAGTGATGATGGAGAGATGAGATTCCCTGGGTAACTCAAAGACTACACTGGTAAGAGCTATTGATGCTTGGCCACAGGCAATGAAGAGAGAGCATCAAGATGAATGTAGAGGTCTTAGGGTTCACCAATACTGGTTTTGACAGTGTAGTAGTATTAATTACTTCTGATCCCAAGGGAAGTCCATTTGTGTTGTAAAGAATGTCACAGAGTGCTTCATAAGGACAGACATTTCTTAGAGTGTTGGAGGCTAGGGAGTCCAAGGTCAAGTTGCTATCATTTGGTGGGTGACTTTTTTTGCTGTCTTCTTGCATGGCTAAAGGTAGAGAATGAGCCTGAATAGACAAGGTAGAAAAGGAAAAGAGAACACATTTCTTTCTGGCAACTCCTTCTACAGCAATGGTTCTTAGCCTTCCTAATGCTGTGACCCTTTAATACAGTTCCTCATGTTGTGCTGACCCCCCAACCATAAAACTATCTTGTTGCTACTTGATAACTGTAATTTTGCTGATGTTATGAATTGTAGTATATCTGATATGTGACCTCTGTAAAAGGGTCATTTGACCACTCCCCCCACCCCCACAAAGGGGGTTGCGACCCTTAGGTTGAGAAAGACTGTTCTATAGTGACAATAATCTATTCATGAGAGTGGAGCTCTCTTGACTTAAACACCTCCCCAGATGTCCCTCCTCCCAACTCTGGGAATTAAATTTTCTATATCTAAATCTATGTCCATAGCAGCAACTCTCATTTATATAAGTGGGGAATGTTAATAACGGGTAATATGAAGAGGTCAGAGATACAACTAGAAATCTGTGGTGTATGGCATAGCCCTCTATAACACAGTTATCTACTCTTGAATGTCAGTGGTTCCAAGTGTAGAAACCCTATTATACAATAACTATCACAGCTACATTTTATTTATTAATACTCGGTTTAGGGATAAGCATGGATCCAAGTCAGTGTGGCTTCTATGAAGCATTTCTCTTGAAGGAAGTGATACACTTTTTTTTTTATAGTTGATGTTATCTCTGAATATGACATATAGAACCATTGTGTCCACCCTGCCAGCAGCTTGGGGAGGAAAGCAACACGTAGAATAAAGAACTAAGAGAAATGAAGAGAAAAAGACCCAGGCTTTGATGTACATCTGAACAGTTCCTATTATGGTCTCTACCTTTTTTTTTTTATATGGAGTGGCAAATTCATACATGATCGGAAGCAGAACTCATGGTGTCTTCCTATTACTTGGACCCTAAGGCATCCTGACCAGGCCACTCTGAATTGCTTTTGGGTGATTCCAAATGATGACACTAAATAAAAGTGTTTAGAGTGCTATAACAAAAGAGTCAAACCGAGATTGAAGTAAGAAAGATTTCATACAGAGATCGTAGGTGTGTTGTTGCGTGTAAGTTTAAAAACAAGCTTCCTCCTTTGCCTAGATCTGCAGCCCTTGCTCCCAGCTTAGCTCTGCGATCGGCTGCCTCTGGCCCCATTCTCTACTGACTTATCTCTGCCAATGGCCAGTTGGCACCTTTCGTGGGAGCTGCGATCACACTCTTAGCTTCACCAAGCCACCATCATCCATCTATGCCCGAGAGTTGTGCTACCAGCCCCACCCTTGAATCTGCAGATAAAAACCACACACTCAGTCTTATAATCTTAGACCTTGCCAGTTAACACAATTGCTGGGCGAAGAATCTCCTGCCTAATCTTACCACCTAACAGTTAGCTCCCACCAATCTCCTCGGCCTCCACCCACCGCCGAGGCTGCAGGTCCTAGGTGCCCCAAGGCCTTACACGACTGCTGTTTTCTTATCCTTCCAAGGTTTGGCTGCAAAAAGCCTTCTCCCCATGTTTCCTCTCTCCTTCCTGGGACCTGGAAGTCACACCTTTACCATTCACCCAGCAATTGACTCTTGCCTTCTTCTTCTTTTTTTTTTTTTTTTTAAAGGAGAATTAATTGTTACTTTTTTTTTTTTTAAGATTTATTTATTGATTATATGTAAGTACACTGTAGCTGTCTTCAGACACTCCAGAAGAGGGAGTCAGATCTCGTTACGGATGGTTGTGAGCCACCATGTGGTAGCTGGGATTTGAACTCCGGACCTTTGGAAGAGCAGTCGGGTGCTCTTACCCACTGAGCCATCTCACCAGCCCGACTCTTGCCTTCTTTATTGACACAATCAAGAACCAATTAGGGAATCAGCACTCCCCATCACATCACCGATACTGCAATTCAAGTAGATCTTAGAGCACAAGAAGAAAATGTTAGAATACAATTCTTACATTGTGAGGCTGAGAGGATGACATATTGAAAAAGAGTCAAAGATAACTCTTATAGGAGATAGACAACCTTTGGTCGGAAGCTGGTAAGCCATATGGTGAGCCCTCATTTATACGAGTGGAGGCTGTTACTAAGAGGTCATGTACCGAGGTCAGGGATGCCTCCAGACATTGATGCTGCAAGACTCAGCCCTCTACCACACAGTTAAATGTTAGTGTTACCAAGGGTAGGAAATTCCAGTGTGGCAAAGGGCTTGTCCATTTCGCTTATCTTTTATTCATTTGTTTATTTAAACTATTCATTTGATTGCTCACTATGGAATAATCACTGAGATGAAGTTGCCTGACTGCATTTCGTGGCGATCTCTAACTCCGAGGAAGCCAAATGCAA
Organism: Mus caroli; assembly: GCF_978045245.1. Taxonomy (NCBI): domain Eukaryota; kingdom Metazoa; phylum Chordata; class Mammalia; order Rodentia; family Muridae; genus Mus; species Mus caroli. Next base: position 148,362,405 of record NW_028227256.1, on the reverse strand, counting down.
GGAAAAGTTTGCTCCGTGATTTGAAAACTTGGGAAAGTTTGAGCAGATATCCTACGCAAGTGGAAGCAAATCCGTGTAGTAGAAGAACAACGTTGATAAGCGAAATGGATTGAAGGATGGCCATCTGGGAGGACATGGAAGGCTGTGTTCACTGAGAGGACGCAGCTTTTGGGAGTAGCAATTCCAACACCGTTTTGTCTAGTTGGCAGCAAGGCAGGAAGAATGTACGGGATTTAAAAGAAGGGGAAGCCGAGAGGTGCACACTATAAGTTTTTTCTATCCTGAGAGTTGACTGCTAGGATTGATGCATGCCAAAGAAGGGAGTCTGGTGTTTGGGGTGAGCGATCAAAGTTTTGAATAATTACATTTAGGCAATGGAAAGAGGAGCAGGGGAGAGATAAATAAATGGGTTGCTGAGCAGTTGGAGTTGAATCTCATAAATCCTTTATGGAACCAATCAGCATATTTATGTGGCTGTTGCTCTGGCAAAGCTCAGAGACCCTTGAAGGGAAATAGGCAGTTGTGCTAACCCTAGCTGTGGTTTGGAAGGAGACCTGGAGCAGAAGGTGAATTGACAAGGTAATTACGGGAAGCACTGGCTGGAATCCTGCAGGGATCACTCAGCGCCTCATGTGCAGGAGAAACTCATTCAGATAACCTGGCAACAGGAGACTGAAGACAACACTATGGATAGTTAGAAGGGATCACTAGCCACCATTTAATCTTGGTTGGGGGAAGGAAGCTAAGTCTGGGTAGGACCTGGAATGATATGAAGTATAGAATAAAGTATGATTAGAACATCAAATCTCTTCTCCTATGAATTTTTCATAGTTTTTAATATATTTAAATATTATTTATCTATTCCTTGTGACATCTATAACAGTATGTTTTGGTCATAGTCACTACCTCTCATTCCCAGACTTCTCCCCAAACCCAACACACCCCTTTCTCAACTTCATATCATGATTTTATTTTCTTCATAATCCACTGAGTTCAGCAATTGCTGCCTGCATATGCATAGGTGTAGGATGCACTGGAGGAGCATGGGTAACCTGGTTGAAGCCTTGTCCTTGAAGAGAACCGACTTTCCCAGTAGCCACCAACGGCCAATTATTCTCAGCTAGAGATGGGGTCTGGTGAGTTCCCCCACCCATATCCATGCTAAATATTGACTGCTTTGATCTTGTGGAGGACTTGGGAAAGCAGCCACAGCTACTGAGAGTTCAGAAGTGCATGTGCCTATCGTGTCCAGGAGGGACTATTTGGTTACAGTCCTTCTTCATTACTGGCTCTGATGCTGTTTTAGCCCCTTCTTGCATGACGCCATTTATGGGGAGTCAGTGATATATATGTCCCATTTGGTGTTGACAGAATTACTTAAATCACCCACTATCATCCTTTGGATACTAAATGACCCCCATAGGCCTTTGTGCATTAGTTGCCTGTTGCACTGTTAGAACATGGAACTTTTATTAGTTCTCAGTGGAAGGATGTTAGGTCACTGGGTATGGGCCCTTAGAAAGGTCCCCAGCCCTTCTCAACTTTCCAGTAGCCATAGACAGGTGACCCTCCTCTACCATGATACACTCTGTATCACCATGGCCTCAGATCAACAGGACCAAGACACCATGAACTGAATTCTCTGAAACTGTGAGGCCAGTTGTATTTACCATTCATGTTTGATAAGCTTTGTTTATCTAGGGTATTTGTCACAGTGATGGAGCGCTAGCAACCAGCCCTGCAGAGAGAGGATGTCTATTTCAGAGGTGGTAAGGGCAGATGTAAGGTCAGGTGGTCATTTAGTGCTAAAGAGATCAGGACCAGGAGAGTTTGGTTCTGGGCTGACCACGCAGCTCTGAAACGTGTGAAAAAGGGGTGCCTTGTAAAAACTCCAGGCAATGAGCAGGAAAAGAAATGTGAACCTCCTCAATTAAACAAATATTTTATAGATGCCTTTCCTGGTCTGGGGAAATAGTTTGAAGACATTTCTCTATTCACCATATTACGGAGGAGAATCTCTGTGGCTGAAAATTGTCTCCTGGGAGGGCCATGCTTGTGGGGAATCTGGCAGAAAGCCAGGTGAGGCAGTTGTTTAGGAGTCAAGTAACAGGGTGATAAAAAGTCACTGGAGAGAAACAAAAGGGGATTTGATGTAACTAATTGATTGTGAATGCAGCCTGAAGCATGCAACTTGAAGGTGGGGGGGGGGGGGCTTCACAGTCCACTGGCTCAGTGGACATTTTAATCAAGAGGGCAGTGTTCATGTGAGTCCTGTTTCTCTTCTGAAAGGGGCTCATTCATTGGGGGAGTTACTGGGAACATGTGTTTATTAGGCTGGGATAGAGCGAGCTCTAACATTGTTGAGAGAGGTCAGCCGTGTTTCTCAACCTCTGCTGTACTCTGTGGTAGTTGCAGTGCCACTGTTAGGAAGCAATGGGCAGAGAAGCTGTGGTTTTTCATTTGAAGTTTGATTGACAGTTGTGTTTGAAATGTTCCACTCTGGAGTCTGAGTTTGTTTTCATGTGTGACTACAGTCAGGGCTCATAGCATATGATTTTCTGGGTGATAAGCCATTGGTGTTCATTTTTATCATTTTATTATTATTGATGATATATTTCTAGTTTACTGTTTTTTTTTTTAAATTTAAATACACTATAAGCCCATCCTTATTTTCTTTTTGGAGATTTCTTTAAAAATTTAAGTTCTCTCTCCTGCTCAATTATAGAAGAACATAGATGTTTCTCTGTGTTTGACTTTGTTTTTAGGCTCTATGGGGCCTTTAGTTCTTGGACGGATGTCATTTGCTGTAGTTGACTTTTCTCAGACAGTTTACATGGTGATTAATGTTCTCTATCAACAATGATTGGATGGGTTTTTTTTCTCCTGCTCTGGGTGAAGTCTTAATGAAAATAACCACACACTGATGTGGAGTAAATCCAAGTAACTACAAATCATGATTTCCTTTTTCTGTGATTACAATCTTCCTAAATTAGTTGCTTCACTGGGTCTGACTGTGATAAATTGTTTGGGAAGCTTGATTAAATAAATAGGGCCATTGTGAGAGAGGGAAAAAATATAAGTTCTTAGCATCCATAGATGCTTCATTCAATTTATGGTACCAGAAAGCATGATTACTTGAAACGCAAATAAGAAGGGAATACTGCCATTAGGGTAATTGGTAGGATATTCATTTTCCTGTCTTTTCAGGTAGGATTTTCATTGTGATGACTTTCCAGATTTTCTTTTGGTCACTGCCAGTTTCTCTTGGTGAGCCTCCTCTAGTTATTGGTTAAGACTGCGAGTGACACTGCCTTTGGAATTAACTCAGTTAAGCAACCAGAACAAAAGAATGCAGCCCCACAGTGTGCTTCATCCTCGAACTTACTGTTTAAGTGTAAATGTGAAACCAATAGACCAACACAGGAAAGTTGAGTCCCTGTGCTGGATCGTTTCTGTCTACCTGACACAGCTAAAGTTGTCTGAGAAGGGGGGAACCTCAAGTAAGAGAATGCTTCTATAAGATTGGGCTGAAGGCAAGCCCATAGGGCTTATTAATCACTTAATCATTGATCACTTAATAAGTGATTGATGGTGAGGGTTCAGCCTATTGTGGCTGGTGCCATCCCTGGGCTGGTGGTCCTGGGTTCTATAAGAAGGCAGGCTGAACAAGCCAAGAGGAGCAAGCCAGTAAGCAGCACTCCTCCATGGCCTCTGCATTAGCTCCCACCTCCAGGTTCCTGCCCTGTTTGAGTTCCTGTCCTGACTTTCCTCAGGGATGGACTATAGATGTGGAAATTAAGTCAAATAAATCCATTCCTCCTCGAGTGCTTGTGGTCATGGCATTTCATCCTAGCAACAGTGACCCTGGCTGAGACAGTTGCTTCCGCTTGTCTTACTTGGTTTTCAGTGCTCAGGAGATGCTGATATTTTCCTCATCTCTTTCCATCCTTCCTTTCTGCTTCTCCCCACCAGGAACTTGTATAAGAAAATAGAGAGGAATGAAGAAAAGTCATAAATAAAATGTCCCTTGCTAATTCCTCTCCATCAATGTCTGTTCAAAGATGTCACGGCAGAACAACACTTAAGTGTCCCATTCTTGTGTTAGGCATTGACTGTTATATTTAATCACGTATGCTCCAGGTACCAGAATGTTACAACAGAATCCACAACTGGATTATCAGTTTGCTGTGATGCGTACTAACAGAAATCTTGCTGTGCTGTTTTTCTGTGTACTGTTTATGTTAGACATACACGGTTCTGTTGCCTTCCAAGGTGCTATTGATGAATTCTTGCCTCTGGTTGCCCTGAGGTCTGTCATGCCCTTCACACCTCTTGCAGGACTAGATGCACTGAGGTTCAATATGCTTTAGTATGTGGTGATGTCATGTGGATGGGGGAGAACAGAAGATCAAAGAGGTTATGGGTTGGTCAGAAGCCGTTAATAGCATGCAAACCAGGGTTATTCCTTCACTTACTTAGGGACTCTCTTGTTCCTGTGAGGTCCAGATGAGGGCCATTTTGGAATCAAAGTGGCCCTCTAGAACTTTCACTGCTTACAAAGACCATTGGCCTCAGGTGTTCGTGTGCTTGGATTTATCCTGCAGCTCTTTGTTTTAGTCCCTGAGGGGGAAATTGTGGGTTTTGGTCATAGCCTGTGAGTTTCCAGAGGTGTGGACATGGGGTGGTGTATGTCTCACTGCAGGTTGCACATTCTCTCCAGTAAACCCTGTCTGATTTTCACATTCCCCTTTCCATCTCTTGGATCACTTCTCTTTAGAGCTGGAGGTGTATGGGTTGACTTTAGTATTTCTGCCTTTTTGTCTTAGCTTTCTTTCTCATCAGAAAGGGATGAGTTGGATAGACAGTGGAGATGTCTGAACCCATGGCATATTGTCATGGAAGGAAGGAAAGCCTTTCTAATCTCTAAGAGTTTCCATGTCTTTTGCCTGGACTGTCTACTTACCCTTTAGTCTACTGTATATTTTTATGTATAGTGAATTTTGTACATCTTAACATATGATACATTTGACAAATGTGTATACTCATGGAGCCCAAGTTAAAGGTAGAGAATATTTCTATTGCCTCTGTATGCTCTCTGACACACCTTCTTTGAAATCACCCATTGCTTAATATCTATTACCAAGGATTTAACCAGAGACACAGACTTTACACTTCTTTGACTCTGAATTCTTTCAAACAGTTCAATGGTTTGTCTAGATAAACTCTTTTGGGTTATTAATATTAATTTTATCAGCACACCACATTTGTTTATTCTCCTGGTGAAAGATATTTGGGTTGCTTCTTGGTTTTAACTATTGTGAACAATTTTTATATGATATCTATTTTGAACACACATTTTTATTTCTCTGGGATAACATCTGGGAACACAATTGTTTGGTTATTGTTAGATACACTGCTTAACCTGATTCTGAAAAAAAATTTGGGTGTTATTGATAGAAAATGTAGGAATTGTATCCACTTCTTTTCTTTACTATTCGGATATACATTAGGTTAATTTTATTTTTTTGTGTTCATTTATTAGATATGTGGGAAGGGAAGATTCTGTAATTCCTTGTGTATCCAATATCCAAAAGAAAACATAAAAATTTGCTTCACTAATTTAAGGTCCTTCCCACCTCATATGTTTAATATATAAATTTCAAGGCAAACAGTTGTTTTAGAACCAAATGTATCTCAATGTTATTTTGCCTCAGATTTCTATTTGGGAAGCCAATATGACAACTATGGTGTCATCCTATTTATAGTTTATAGGAAACTGTCTTTGAGCTTATAGGAAGCAAATTGGACAGTTCTGGGAAATCTTCACTAGTGAGATGTAGTAAACATGTGGCCCATTCCGACTAAGAGATTCTGATTGATTCTATTGTGAACTTATCGGCTTGAGACCAACGTTGAATAGAGCTATGTCACATAAAGTTGGTGGCCCAGCATGTAGTCCTGTCTCCTCACCCCTAGTTGGGAAGTCGTTGCTTCTTCTGAATAAAGTCTACAGCCAGTGAAGTCTGCATCTTCGGGATCCTCTGCAGATTAATGAAAGGATGTCTGGAAGGGATTCTGAGATACTTCAGAGGAATGCAGTTTGATTTTTATAACATCATGTTGATGTTGTTATTTATCAGGCTCCAAGGAGGCCTCTTTTAGTTTCCTATTTGAAGGCCCAGAAATAATTTTCCCTAACATGAGGTTTTCCATGGAAATGCAGAAACAGCCTTTGGAACATAACATTTGCATAATACACATTCTTCCGAGGAGTTCTCTTTCTGAGCCTATTACTTTGTATTTAGCCTTATTTCCCCCTTACTCTCCAAACTGTGATTATCTGCTTCTACTGCCATTTTTTCCCCCAGTTTGGAGGGCTTTAATTAGTTGGGAGTTTAGAGAAACAATACTAATTTTCTTTGGGGATGAAAAATTTATAGGCAAAGAGAGGCTGGGCTTTGTAGTAAACAGTGTATCGAGGCTCTCTTTGCCTTATTTGGGTCCCCTTGTATCTTGGATTTCTTTGACTTCCCTGAGAATCTGTTTAATGGCTCAGCCAGGTTTCAGCAGGTGTTATGTATCATCGTGCAAACCTTTGCTAGCCGCAAATACTCGCTGAAAATGTATTTAATCACATATTTCAATCTGCTGTATTAATGTAAAAACTACTTGACGATAAATACATTTCCAGGCGCAAAGCCAACATGTAAGAAACACTTACACAAATAAATATGGCAGAACCAAATTAAAACCCTTGCATTTTCCCTGTCTCTAGATTTGGCCATAGCAGTTGCCTACTTTTCCTTTTGTGGTTATCATGTTTGTGTTCTGTGACATACCTCTCCTCAATTCTGCCTTTGCACAGGGACCCGTTTTGCCCCCCAGGCTTGCTGTAACCAATTATGTAATGAAGAGACACACTTTTTATATTTGCCTTCAGTTGTATGAAGTAACTTTCAATATTCCATTATCCTCCTTTTTCTTAATGTAATTTAGCAAGTTAAAGCATGTTATTTAAAATGTGAAACTTTGAGTTGAGTGTCTTTCTGTAGGACTTGTGTCTGGCTGAGTGGGGGGACAGGAAACTGGGTGTGTTACCTGAGTTTTCTTCATTAAATTTGTTTGAAAAGAGAGATAGGAAATACCTGCCTTTTGGAGTATCCTCTCTAACCAGTCATAGATGAAGTTAGGATGAGGTTGGCCTTGACAGGTAGATGCTGCACTTGGCAAGGTGTTTTAAACGCCACTCGGGATTGATCTTTGCCCATAGGTTGGGAGAATGAGAACCAGAAGTGAGTGCAGCCGCAATGAATTAGAATCTGGAGGGGTTGGCAGGAACATGTCCAGCATTCAGGATGCCAGTGGATGAAGCACAGGGCATGCTAAGAGATTGCAAAATCCACTGCTATGTCGCCTGAGAGTTCACGGCAAAGTGTCTTAGGAAGGGAGTCACTTTGTGGGAATGGGGAGGACTGAAGCCCATAAAACTCTGAAGTACTTCCAACCTCATTTCTCGGCTCTTCTTGCCAGGGCTGTTCTTCCTGCCATCCACAGTTAGCAGCATGCTGGGGTAGGCTTTGCCTCTCAGAATAGAAGGACCAAATGCTGGAGAGGAGACACTGGCAAGAACCAGCACATATCACACCTCTCAGAGCCTTTTCTACTTCAATCCTTTAGGCAAGTTTTAGTGACTAACCGTTAACTCTATTATATTGTGTGTGTGTGCGTGCGCGTGCCCATGTACGTGTGTATGTGCTATTTGCTTTACACTTATAGTTACTTTCATATATTATTTATTTGTTTAATTTAATTATAGATAGTAGAACAAAGCCACAGAAGTTAGGTGACTTATGACCAACCAGCAGATAAGCGACAGTCAGAATTCAGGATGTGAGCTTGAATTAGTAGTGTGGACTACATTTTTCTCTCCCACCTGCCCAAATACTGTTACTTAGTGTGGCCCACTTGTGCCAAGTAAAAACCTGTTGGCATTTTTTCTTCTGGAGTATATAACTGTTAATTACTAATGAATTAAATTAACTTCAGAACAACAATTTGGTATGTTTGAGACATGTAAATGTTATTTTATAGTTGATTTTTTAAAAAATATATCAGAATGATTGCTATGTTCTGGCATTTCTGTAACGCCAACACAGCAGACAGGAAAAAAAAAAGGCTGTAGCTTTGTCAACACCTTTACCAAGTAACTTTACAACAGATTTAGTTTCACAAATCCCCACACATATCTGTAAGGTGTTGTGCTTAGCCTTCTTCTGCTGTCTTCCAAGACAAAGCCTTTTGTTTTGGAAGAGGTTAGAGGGAGGGAGAGGGAGGGAGGGGAGAGAGAGAGAGAATTGCATTACTTTAGAGTGCATTAAAGTTTCTTTTTGTTTTATGTGAGGCAATGAAACATGTATGATGTATGACTAGAAATAGATGAGTGGCCCTATTGACAGATAAAGGTGTAAATCAGTCTTTAAATAATAGGCTTTTTAAACCTGTGCTTGAGTTTGCGTTGGAGTTTTGCCATATTGTTTAAATTAGCTCAAGAGCAGAGAGGAGACTCCGAACGAACAGGAAGCCATTGTAATTTTCTGCTCTTAGACATTAGTGTTTTTGCGAGCTGAAGTTCACTGTCTCAAGGGACAATAGAATCCCCCTGGAATGGTTTCTGAGCCTGTTGAATTGTACATTGGTATTTTCCAGCCTGCCCATAGAAGAGTAGGGCCTTTATTTCATTTTTGTGATGACATGACACTATCCCCAAATGTCATTTTTATTTACAGTGTGACCTTTTTCAAAACTATAATATTCGGAACAAAACACTTTAACTAATTTTTCAGTAAATATGTTCCATGTTTATTTTGAAAAAAATCATAGGGATTTAATTATTATTTGGTTTTTAATACCCATGTAACAAAGCAACAGATTTTAAAAAAAACTATAACCGAAGATTTTCTGAGATATATAGAATAAGGTATAATAAGCATTTTGAATTGGATATAAACACATGAGTTACATTTGTTTCCATTAAAAAGACTCAAACATGCTATTTTTACAAAGTTAAAGTTCATGTACAGTGTTTTAAATAACTTTACCATCATTGCTATCTATAAAGCAATTTTTAACAGTGGTGCTTTGTTGAATGTGACTTGACAAACATTTAATGTTCCTTGCTTGTACAGTTGTGTCAATGGATTTCCTGTTTAGAAATGTGACAGGGTGGAGGAGAGTGGGTGTGAGAAAACAGGGCGATGTTGGGCTCACACTATGTCCAGATGGTTTGTGGGATTGCTCAGTAGGTCACTGAGATGCTGGTACATCAAACCCAAGAGTTAACGTGACATGCTACAGACATCTTGGTATATAGCAAGAAACATTTGGAAAGGCCCTGTCCTCCCTCTCATGTAAGAGGGGTGTTGTGTTGAGAAGGACGCATGTCACACACTTCGACCCCACTATCATTTTCGTGCAGCATAGAGTCCCAATCTGTGACAGTGATTTAAGGCCCTTGGATATTTCTAGCATTCACGTGCCTCTGTCCTGACTTTTGTCAGAGGCAACTGTAGTCACTTCCTTGTTCTTGTGGACTGATGCAGAATCTGTGCCAGGGCCAGGGCTAATTGTCACCTTCTGGCTGCTTGGTACACCTGCTCCTTGGTGATGTCTGTGATCTCTGAGCTCTACCTGCTCTCAATGAGAGGCTGCTCAGAGTCTCTGGGCTTAGAAAACCTTCAGCACTTGAACATTCATCAGATCCCTTCTTCCTCACAAGTGTGTGTTCTGCTTCCTTTCTTTTGAGACATTTTCGCACAGTCAGTCTTGATTAGCTCTTGCAAAGAAATGATCACATTATTTGTGAAAGACACATGTATAATAACACTCTTGCACATATCCAAACATACATGGAAATACACATAGGCTTTCTCATATACATATACAAACATACATACACATATATACACACATATGCTCTCATATACAATATACAGACATACATGTACATACATACACACATATGTTCTTATATACAATGTACAAACATACATGCACATACATACACACATATGCTCTCATATACAATATACAAACATACATGCACATACACACATATGTTCTCATATACAATATACAGACATACATGTACATACACACATATGTTCTCGTATACAATGTACAAACATACATGCACATACATACACACATATGCTCTCATATACAATATACAAACATACATGCACATACAGACACACATATGTTCTCTCTCATATACAATACACAAACATACACACATATATGCCTCTCTCTTCCTCTCCCCACCCCCCATACCATACAGGTCTTCCCTACAAATAATCCCTTGACATAAGTGACAGCAGGCATAGATATGTGCTGTTATAACCCAACTATCCCATTAAAGCAACGTGCATCCATTTGTTGTCAAATATACAGAAAGAATGTATATTAGGTTTACTTGGAATCTGCAGCCCCTAACCAGCCTTACGTGCATCCCTAGTGATAGAGCTACTACTTTCTACAGTCATTGCAGGTCCAGGCACAATGGTTTGGTTAGTCATTGCTTTTCTGCATCCTATGAGACTGGTAACCACTCAGGTTCTTTCTAAAACACATCCTCCATGCCTGGGTTTTCTTTTTTTTTTTTAATATTTTTTATTACATATTTTCCTCAATTACATTTCCAATACTATCCCAAAAGTCCCCCATAGCGCCCCCCAATTCCCTACCCACCCATTCCCATTCTTTTGGCCCTGGCATTCCCCTATATTGGGGCATATAAAGTTTGCAAGTCCAATGGGCCTCTCTTTCCATTGATGGCCGACTAGGTCATCTTTCGATACATATGCAGCTAAAGACAAGAGCTTTGGGGTTCTGGTTAGTACATCATGTTGTTCCAACAATAGGGTTGCAGATCCCTTTAGCTCCTTGGGTACTTTCTCTAGCTTCTCCACTGGGAGCCCTGTGATACATCCAATAGCTGACTGTGAGCATCCACTCCTGTGTTTGCTAGGCCCCGGCATCGTCTCACAAGAGACAGCTATATGAGGGTCCTTTCAGCAAAATCTTGCTAGTGTATGCAATGGTGTCAGCGTTTAGAAGCTGATTATGGGATGGATCCCTGGATACGCATGCCTGGGTTTTCACACTGTTGCCTTATCTATTATCTATTAGCCTTATCTATTATATCTACATCTTTTTTTTCCTTTCACCACTGAGCAATAAGACAAAAAAAAAAGTGATTCAAAGGATAGAGAGGGGCTTGGTGTGAAACCAGTTGTGACCTCACCATCCATAAACAGGACCTTACTGAAGTTCGGGCTCCTTAGACAGTGAGCGAAGAAATGAGAGGAAGTGTTTGATGCCACATGGCCTAGAGCAGTGCTTTTCAATGGGGCCTTGTTAGTACAGGGGTGGGACAGATCTTCCCAGGGAAGGGCTCTTCCAGGCACTGCAGGGCGCTTGGCATCCTGGCCTCCAGGCATCAACTGCTGGTTACATCCTCCATTGTGTCAGGCCGAGACTGCCCCACGCCTTCATTCTCAGACAGTCTCTACAGTGGTGGGACAGTTGGTATGGTCCTGTGGTCGGAGGTCACTGGGGGTTGCAGTTACCTCTTTCCTCTGAAGCCACTTATCCTTTATCATTTTTATTATTTTTGGAGAAGTCATATGGTGTATTCACTCTGGTGCTGTTTATGTTAACCCATTGCAAAGTGTACTTCTCCCATGCTATCCTGTTGATATGTTTTCAGTTTTTCTTCTTTCCAGGGAGTTGTCTTTATTGAAATGAACTTATTTAATACTTAACAGGAGCTCCTTCTGATACTTCAGAGTCAGCTTGGACCTGGGCTCCTGGGCTTCTAGGAATATATCATCTCCCATGAGCTCCTAGATGCCTATGAGACTGGTAACCACTCAGGTTCTTTCTAAAACACATCCTCCATGCCTGGGTTTTCACACTGTTGCCTTATCTATTATCTATTAGCCTTAGGCTCCTAGAGTCACATTTATCAGGCTGCAATGCATTGTGTTCCATTCCCACCTTTCAGGACATGTAAGAACAGATAGATACCATTTTGATGGTGTCAACAACTGTGTGTAGCATGTAATAGAGGGTCAAGAAATAATTGCTGTTGTTTAAGCAAAGGGATGAAAGCTATTGCAGAGGTGGGAGACATTTAGGTTGGAGGAAAGCAGAAACAGCTTCTATCAACTGGCTGCAAGCATTGTTGAGTACAGTGGGGTACATTTCAGTCTTGAGCTCTGGGGTGAAGGTCTTCACTCTCTCGTGCTCACAGGTTGGCAAAGACCACATGGCCCTGGGTTAGCACAGGGCATCACTTGAGCTTGGAGCGAACATTTTTGTAGTCAAGTTAAGTTCTCTTTTTTCAAAAAAACCCAGAGTGATATTGAAACGTCAGAGATTGTGATTATTCAGAATGATTTTAGAAGATTGGAATGGGGGGAGGGAGCAGGGTTGAATTCTTAAGAGCGAAGTTAAGGGCTAGGCATTAAGTCATATATCAATACAATTGATGGGTGTTGAGAATGTCATTTTTTTCCTAGTCTCTAAACTTCTTAGCTTTATCACTGAAGATGTTTTCAAACCAACTCTTAGTTCAAAAGAGCTTTTTCTACTATATTTTCAACATTCTATGAGAATGGTTCCAATTCTCAAGTTTTCCTCCCTTCATCCTTCCCTTTCTCCTTTCCTCCCTCCCTTCTTTTCTTCCTTCCTTCCCCTCCCTCTCTCCATCTCACTTCTCTATCTTCCCTATTTCTTCCATTTTTATTTTGAGACAGGGTGTCACTATGTAGCCTTGGCTGGTCTGGAACTTACTGTAGACTAGGCTAGCCTAGAACTAATAGAGATCCTCCTGCCTGTTTCTCCTCTGCCTCCCGAGGGCTGAGTTATAATAGTATGTACCACAAACCCTGGAATTTTGTTGTTTTCTTTACAGGGTCACAGGATGTAGTTCTAGCTGGCCTGGAACTCACTATGTAGATCAGGCTAGCCTCAAATTTGCATAAATCTCCTAGCTCCCACTCCGAAGTGTTGGGATGACAGGCTTGTACTACCATATCCAGTTCTCTCTATTCATGTTAATTCAGCAGTTAGCACTAGACACAGCCACAGGCAAACATCAGGTGCACTGGAGAGAGGGCATGCGCACAACTCCTGCTTCCCTGGTTGTATTCTTTGTTCTGTTGGTGCTAGTGAAGATCTCACATGGGTCAGAAGCCAGGGAAGTGACTCGCTTTACCAGAAGCTCTCTATAATTTTGTCAGCAACAAGTCACTGAACAAAGGTCTTGGTAGTTTTCTTATTCTGTGGTCCAGAAAGCTAGAGAAAAGATGTTTACTTTGGTGTAGTCTTGCTAACTTTATATGAACAGACTTATGTTTAAAAATAGCTTTTTTTTTTTTTTTTAGCTGTCTTAAAACCAGAAGAGATCATTTTTTTCCCTAAACGTTTTACTTGGGGATTTTATTCAGTTTATTAATTTGCTTAAGAGTATATTTCTGTCTTTGTATATATGTAAAAACATAAAAAAGCCAACCATACAAAATCTGATATGTTTAGAGGTTGATGTTGGTTATAATCAATATATGCAAATTAAATGATGTAAGTTTTGCCCATCTTTAATGTGTGGGACAACCCTACTAGCTAAGATAAATCCAGGCAAATTGTGAGCACCTAAAAGGTGATTTCTCTGTCCCTTGCTGCACGAGACACTTCTCTTAGGTCCAAAGCAAGATGAGATTGAAGGGTACTGGTAGCTAGATTAATTGAAGAAACATTTCCAAATGCCTACTTTCTTTCAAACAGTGAGGACATAGAGACAGAGCAGACGATAAATCTTGTCCTCTTGAGACACACGATCTGAAGGAGGAAGTAGACATGAACAACTGCAATAAATATTAAAAGAATGTTCAGTCTTTCTAGAAAGGCAGCTCTGAGGGTGCAGGCCACAGACAAGAAGGATGGCGCTTTGGAAGGCGCCATCACTGAGCAAGTCAGTAGAATAATTTGTACTTGCCTGGACTGCATAGCACTCAGTGAATCCAGAGCTATACACAGAGTCTCTATGGGAGTGAGATGCTGAGGTAGAATTCTAATGGACAGTGCAAATCCTCAGAACCTCAAGGAGAGCTGTCCAAATGATCCACCAATGTTTCATCGGCAGTTCAATCAAATTTTTTTTTGAGTAGAAAATAGTTTCCCCAGAATATGCAGGGCTCTTTGACCAAATGACATATTTCCCGGTCATGTCTTAGCTCCAAACGACACCATTTCCAAAAAAAAAAGCTTGACCCACCCAACCTCAGAGTCCCGTATGGACGTATTCTGTTTTTTAAAGAAACAAACTTTAAAAATCCATTGTGTACATTAAAGAATATACTCATATTGTGTTCTTTTTTTTTCTTGATGAAACCTCATTTCACGAGCTAAGATACCAGAATTTTCTGTCTCACTCTTTATTGATTCATGATCATCCTGTAGCCGGCCCTCATGTGTTTCATACCACTTCATGATGAGGATGCTGTGCAACCACCAGAAAGTCATCACCCATGTATTATTTTGCAACAGTTTTATAGTTTTTTGTTTAATTTCTAGCTGATACATTCTATGAGAATTTATCGGATTTCTTAATTCTGGTCATTTCTTATTATTGCCTTAGCAAATTGCCACAGATTTAGTGGTCTAAAAAAACCACTAGCCAATTGCCTATTTGTTTTGAAAGTATCAGCCTGTGCAGGTAGAGTAGCGACCATCTTTCTGGAGCTGCAGGATCCACCCCCTTCCTTTCCCTGCTGTCTGTCATCCATTCCAGCCTGCATTCCTTGCCAGCCAGTCCTTTCTCACATTGTCCCCAACGTGTGCTTTTGTGTCTGTGTCTCTCTCCCACTTTTTTTCTTTTGTAAAATCTTTTGTGATTCATTTACCGTTTGGGCAATTCTTCCCATCTCAGAATATGTCTTAGGTTCTTGGATTTGGATGTGGATGTATTTGGGGGGTGGGTTGGAGTTTCTATTGTTACTTGCTTTCAGTGACTAATCACTGGTATTTTAACAAACATTTTAAATGATGATAAATATACAAAAAAAAGATAGAAAGTATTTTCTACTATTTGAAACAGGAGATAGGCCCACATGTTAAGTATCCAGGCTTTAGATGGTGTGGAGGTTTGAATATGCTTAACCTGGGGAGTGGTACTATTGGAAGGTGTGGCCTTGTTGGAGGAAGTGTGTCACTGTGGGGGTGGGCTTTAAGACCCTCCTCCTAGCCACATGAGAGCCAGTCTGCTCCTGGCTTCCTTTGGATGAAGATATAGAACTCTCACTTCCTCTAGTTCTGTGCCTGCTTGGAAGCTGCCATGCTTCCTGCCTTGATGATAATGGACTGAACCTCTGAACCCAATTAAATGTTCATCTTCATAAGAGGTGCCTTGGTCAAGGTGTCTCTTTACAGCAATGGAAAGCCTAAGGCAGATGGAACATTTCTGAGGTAGTAGGAGCCTCTGAAACTATTTTCTGTGTTCTTGGGGAGGGGTAAGGTGGAATAGCCATCTCTCTGTATCTAGGAAGACTGAATTATATTCTATCTGGAGTGAGAGACATGGGTGACTGTGATCCTTATGCAGACGGGTGTGTGAAGACCTAGAGAGAAGCTCTGAACTAGCTGGTTAATCTTTGTTGAGAGCTATCCAAAGGTCTATTCACGAAGTGTTTAAATAGGTTATATCCCTTTTTCTATTGCCAATGATATCTACTTTACCATCACAGATGTCCAGATGTCCCTGATTCCTGTGAGGCTCCTTGATAAGTACATAGCTCTGGGGAATGTTAAGATTCACTTAATTATACAGTATATTGTATTTACTTTTTTTTTTTGGCTTTTTCTTCCTATGTGTGAGAAGATTTTTTTTTTTTTGAAGAAAACCGTTGTTGAAACTGAGCGATGCAGTCTGATGAGTGTTAATAAATGCAGCACACACAAAGGCCGAATCTCAGAGTTAGCTCAGTTTTATACAATGTATTCAATATATTAATTTATAAAAGCTGTCATAACACTGCTGCTAAACTATAGATTGGATAAGAAAATAAGCCTCTATATTTAGAGTGCTTCTACTCCTAATTAGGATCTCCTGTCTGTTTCTGGGAACAGAAGGAAGAAAGTGAGGATCTCTCTCTCTCTCTCTCTCTCTCTTTCTGTGTGTATGTACACACGTGTGCATGAACACATGTTCACGTGAAAATCTTAATGAGTTCTCTGGGGATACTGGAACTTGAAAGAGAGGTCCTGTGATATGGAGTCAAGTACTAGACTTTAAAGATGGTTAGAGTCAATCTTGTGAGATTTCTTTCCTGTAGTCATCGACCACGAGTTGACAGATACTGTAGTCCCTTTGATTTACCTCCTCCTTCCAGTTGCCAACTCAAATATTTCAGTTCCCCAGCTGTCCAAGAAATATACATTTTTATATTATTATTTCATACAATCATTAAGAACTAAAAAAAAAAGAAAAATAAACTAAAGAGTCTTTTTGAGATCTCTTCCCAAGAGACTCCCCTTCCCTGGAGCTGTATGTCTGAGTTGATTGGGTCCCAGATCCCTAGTTTCTGACTGTTGAAATGACCTTGCAGAAACTCACTCACTTGCTGCCCTTTGCCAAGGATGCAACTCAAGGAATTTTGATAAGAATTTTGGTGCCAGACTCCATTTAGCCACTCCTCAAGGGAATGGCCTGAATGTACACACTAGTCCTGATAGCCGAGCCTTCTCAGAAACAGACGTGATCTGTTCACATTGAAAGGTCATGAGGAGGAGGACTAAGACCAGGGTAGAAGGAAGAACTTGCTTTTAAACCTCTAATCCTAGGATACAGTGGCTTAAGAAATCAGCCTTGGGGTTTCCCTTTTAAACTTTGACAGGGCATTATTCCTGCATGGATTTGAAAAGACGGAAATGAAGTTAAATGGTTGTTTCTATGATGTTCGTTATTGCAGCCCACAGCCTAACACACAGGGCATGCTCATTAAAGGAACACTGATTAATTAATAGTATTGGTGGGGCTTGTCTCAACTATGTTGCCTTTTTACTTCACATATACCTTTAACTGACAAATAAAACCAAAGATAAATATTGTGCACCACTGTAATACATCAATGCATGCATACATTGTTTGATTTTTTTTTTAACTCAGGCTAAATATATCTAGGTTTTCTTCAAACAATTATCATTTGTCTGTGAAATCTTTGAATGCCAGCTATCTTTAGCTATTTGGGATGCACGAAACCTTGCTGTAGTCCACAGTCACCAGTCTGTGCAATAGTTCACTAAAACTTACTCCTGACTACGGTTAGCACCCACAGATCTGTTTTTTGCCATTACTCTTGCTTCTGGTTCTCTCCAGCCCCTCATAACCATCATTCTGTAATATCTATGACTTTAACCATTTGTTTGTTTGTTTAATTTAAGATAGGACCTAACTATGTAGCCCTGCCTCTCCTACTTTCTGTGTATACCAGGTTGGTCTTGAACTCGCAGAAATCTGTCTGTCTCTCCTTCCCAAATGCAGGAAATAATGGCATATGCCACCATGCCTGGTGACATCAGCCTTTGAATCCCATGTATAGGTTGAATGCCATGGTGCAGTATTTGTTTGTGTGGGTCTGGTTCAGTCTACCTACCACCATAACAATCGCTAGTTCTGTATGTGTTGTGAATGACAGGATTTCATATTCCATATGGGTGAATGGCACCCCATAGTTTATATGTACCACATTTTCTTTTTCTGTCCATCAATTGGAGTGATTCAAGTTCTTGGCTCTTGTGAATAGAACACAGGTGTCCTGAAGTCTTGTCAATATATTGGTTTCATTCTCTTTGGCTATCTATGCAGAATTGAGTCTCCATAGTCTATGGTGCTTCTGTCCTAATTGTTTTCTATAATTGCTACACCTATAGTGTTCCAGGCTCTCTCCTCCACTTCCTCACCAGCTCTTACCTTGCCTTTTGATAAGATCCATTCTACACAGAGTCAGCTATCTCACTGTGGTTTCGAGTTGAGTTTCCTTGATAACAATGTTGTTGAGACATTTACAAAATATACTTTGCTATTAATCTGTGTCACTTTTTGCCTTTTGTTTCTATTAGCCTATGTTAATTAGATATAAGGGGCATTTATCCCCTTTACTGTTTCCTTCATCTTTTACAATTTTTTTTTGCAGCATCTTTTCTGATGGTCTCTATATTGTTCATTTTTAATTAGTGGGGCTTCTTCTTTGATTTTTCTTTTCTTTCTTTCTTCCCACCTTGCTATTGGATTTCCTTATATATCTCAAAATTAACCTCTTATTAAAAGTATAATTTAATCCGGTTTCTTCCATCCACTCTGCTAATTATTTTTATTATTATTTGTTGAGCAAAAGGTTTTTAGTTTGGCATAAGCCTGTTTGCCTGCTTCTGCCTTTGTTTTCTGTGTTTTGGGGTCTTACCTCTCCATCCATTCCAATGTCAAGTAATTTTCCTATGTTTTATAGTTTTGTAATTTCAGGTTTTCTGTCTAAGATTCGAATCCTTTTTTTAAGTTGATTTTTGTAATTAATGCAAGGCCGGGGATCCAGCATCTTCCTTGTGAATGCAGATGTTCATTCTCCCAGCACTGCTCACTGTGGGCCATTCTCCTTCCAATGCATGTTCTTAGCACCTTTGCTGAAATCCAGTTGGCTGAAAGTGTGTATTTTTTCAAAGATCATAACAGAAAACTTCCCAAGATGGCCTTATTTAAATTGCAGCCATCTGTTTAATCTTCTGCATTTTCAAGCTTCAGAGTCTAAGTCTGTAATTTAATTAAACACAAGTTATATTTCACAGGTTGTTTTGAAGATTCATGGTTAACACCTAATCCATACGATGTATTTCCTAATTGCTTATTATAAATAATTACAAATGGAGCAATCACAATCATTCCTAAGTTAAATAGTCTTGTCGGTAGATTAGATGTTCCAATAAAGTTTACATGTCTACAGTTACTGTGCTAATCAAAATCGGCTTATGAACAATTTTACTATTTATGAATTCTTTGTTAACAAAGAAAATAAATTCACGTTACGGGGCATATGTAGGATACACAGGAGACACAGCTCTCTAACAACCTCTTTTCTGTTTTGTTCTTGTGGAAAGGAAAGTATTTTAAAATATGTATTTGTGTGTCAGCTAGGAAGATAAATGACTGTTTCTAATAATTTCATTAAGAAATTAATTCCACGCCTCTTGGGCCATGGCTCTGAACTTTGCAGGTTTTGAAAAATTGCACAAGGTAAAATGTGAGTTACTTTTGGTAAAGATGTCAAAACCACATAAACTCAATTCTATAGCCCCTCCCTTTCTTCCTCATTTCCTTATTCTCCTCTTCTTCTTCCTCCTCCACTTCTTCCCCTCTCCTCTTCTTCCTCCTGTTACACTGAATAGGCAAATACTTCTTGCCAGAAGAAAATTGTACACTGCTCTTTTGAAAGGCTTTCTTAGTTTGGGTTTGTTCAATAACTCAGAATGATTCATGTTAGCGATGAGTGCTGAAATAGAGAGAAAAGTCAATTGGCTAGGATATTATCACTTGTGTGCTAAGAAAAATAAATGTTCTTGAAAAATAACGACCCAGAGGACTGGGTCCATTCTTCTTCCGTTTCTCTCCTGGGGTCTCTGACAACTGCAGGTTGTTGTAATGCTCAGCACTGTGAGGTTCGGCTTCCATCACTCACTCCTCTCTTCAGCAGACACTGAACTTCTGCAATGTGCTAGGCACTCACTTGGCACTGGGGTGGCTGAAAACGAAAACCAGATGGAGTCCCGCCCCGCTCTGGCTAACAGTCTGTGAAGAGAGAAATTGATTAAATAGTCAAATTAAACAGTTGAAAATCTAAAATGTAGCTTGGAGAGTCTGAATTAGTGGAGGGAGGCAGGCACTGCTTCTCCACAGAGGAGGGAAGACGAGACTAAAAACTTGGGAGAAACTGGAATTAACAAGGGAAACGGCAGAAGAAAGAACAGCTTAGGAAAAGACACAAGGAAAAATATCCTATGGGATAAGACTGTGCAAACCAAGTAAGAGAAAAGAAAAGGCACAGAGAGTTTATGAAGGTGGAAATCAGACCATGCGGAACAATGTAGTCTGTGCTAAGGGGTTTGATCCTAACAATGGAGGGGTTTAATTGGTTTATGATGTAATAGTGCTTATATCTACTTTGTTTCCTGTGGGCAACAGATTAAAGAGGACTTTACTGTGCCTTATGGAGGGACGCTTAGAGTCTTTCCTATAGTCTGGGATCTTTGGAAGCCAAGAAGATGAATCTAGGAACAAGGTTGTAGCTGAGGAGATGGGAAGGCACTGGAAATGTTCAAAAGCTATTTAGTAGGTAAAATGGGCATGGCTTAGTGGTGGTTAGGTATGGGGGGAATGTGAATGAGCCAACAATTTGAATTGGGCTAACTGGACAGACATAGATACTTTCTCCATAGACAACAGATAGATTCTAAGAAAGAGCCAGGTTCTAAGGTAGAAGTAAAATCATAAATTTTTGTTTTGATGCCTCCCCAGAGATGAACAGGGTGCTTTAGTAAAAATGGACCAGACACCACAGCAATGGCATCATAGTGAGACTGCATTAGGTGAGAGCTGCATACATGTGAGGCACCCTAGTGGACCAGTGCAGTCCACCATTGCAGTGACTATGAACAAAAGGTCTTGCCAAGGATGAAATCACCCAGAAAGGATGCAGCTAAGATGGCCTGGAAAAGATCCTCTAGGAACTACAAGATCTTTCCTGATCAAGTAAGGAGAAAGAGTCTGCCATTGGGAGACTCAGACACAATCATAAAAGAGCAGGGTGATGCATCAGCACAGACAGAGACCGATTCAGGAAGACTGAGTGGTGCCAAATGTGGCTGGAAGATCATGGAGATGGAGGCAGGATGGTGTTTGCATGCTGTACTAACTTGAGGATCTCCTGTGACTTGACACCAAGCTATTTTAGTGAAGCATTGAGACCAGAGGCCAGATTTGACACCAGTTGGGACTTTCATGCAGATGAAGAGGAGGTTATCATGGACACACAGTTGGATGTTCATGCAAAAAGGAGATGAGAGGTGGGATGGCAGTAAGGAGAATTAGGGGCATGGAGCTATTCTGTTGTCTTGTTTTGGGGTTGTAGAATCTTGAAGAACTTGGAATCTTATAAGAAAGAGAGAAAACATGTATGGCAGAACAAGTAAGTCACCAGAAACCAAGGTTCCAAACACCGTGTGTGTAATCAGTTTTCCCCTTTGGTTCACTAGATTCTGACTGTTTTTTTTTTTTTTTTTTTTGGGCATCACACACATCTCTCATTTACCAACCTGTAAGGAGAGGGATGCTAGGATTCTCTGTGAACTTCTTGGCTCCCTTTCACAGTAACAGTTACTGATTGAAAAGAGTCTTTATTAGCATTTCCATTAAAGTCAACAGAACCAAAATCCAAACAAGGAGGGGAGGGCATAGGGAAGTAAACATGGGTGATATTTAAGAAAAGAGGAGGAGGAGGAAGAGGAGGAGGAGGAAGAGGAGGAGGAGGAAGAGGAAGAGGAAGAAGAGGAGAAGGAAGAGGAGAAGGGGGAAGAAGAAAGAACATCACCTTCAACCTTCACAGACATCTTAACTTAGCTCTTTAGACATGTTAATAGTTGTAGCTTCTTCATAAACTCATCCCAGTAGTTCAGGCCTCTAGACATGAACATGGGCACTTATACCACAGGGTATTTGGAACCATATGTGGTCATTTAAGAAGACAGATCCATTATGTTTTTCCTGACAGCATTTTTATCTTTCCAAAGGACTTGCAGTGGCAGGGAGAAAGAGTTGAAATGTGAATCTCTAATGAACAATGTTCTTTCAACATTATGGAAAGAGGAGGCGGGTGAGGGGACAGACTAGAATGGATTGGAAAACAGTTTTGAAAAGACACTGCCTACTTAGGAATAGGGGAGTGGGGCTAAGCATAGAGCTAATCTCTTTATATACATGTCTGATAGTACATTTGAACACACACTTTTCTCTTGGTCTCTGTTAAATCTTTCCTCTTGGCTCCTGTAAGAATATACTGCGGAAGCTTGACAGAAGTCAGCTCTCCAGCCTTGTCATTTAGGAGGACCAAGTCCTTACATCGAAATGGAGTTGTATTAATGCTTCCTTCCTGGTTTGAGATTCCAGGATTCAGTAAATGTTGGTCATTGCTTGCTGGCTGTTACTCTGTTGTTCTCAGAATGATTCTTGTGGGTCTCTGGGCTGCCAACAAATATAAAAAGTGTTTGTTTTCAGGTATTCACTGACAGCCCCTGATGTGTGAAATAGTTCAATAGAAAACAAGTCAGTTAACTAGGTCTTTTTCTTTCCTGCATCCTGTAAGTGCCTCACTGACGCACTGAAGCAAAGAAAAAGCCCGGTGTACCCTCAGATCGACACAACTCCAGCTTGTGCGAAATCTTACGGTGATCAACTGTCTCATACATCACTGTCTTTAGGAAATTTTATGAATCTAGATTTTTAAAAACAATTTTAGCAAAATATTGCTAGGCTGACAACATTGCATACACTTACAAGATTTTGCTGAAAGGACCCTGATATAGCTGTCTCTTGTGAGGCTATGCCTGGGCCTAGCAAACACAGAAGTAGATGCTCACAGTCAGCTATTGGATGGACACACGGCTCCTAATGGAGGAGCTAGAGAAAGTACCCAAGGAGCTAAAGGGATCTGTAACCCTATAGGTGGAACAACAATATGAACTAACCAGTACCCCCCGGAGCTCATGTCTCTAGCTGCATATGTATCAGAAGATGGCCTGGTCAGCCATCAGTGGAAAGAGAGGTCCATTGGTCTTGCAAACTTTATATGCCTCAGTACAGGGGAATGCCAAGGCCAAGAAGTGGGAGTGGGTGGGTAGGGAAGTGGGGGGGGGGATGGGGGAAATGTAAATGAAGAAAATACCTAATTTAAAAAAAATTTAAAAAAACCAGGGCTTTCAGTTCAAAGCATTTGCACATTCAAACATGCATTCTTTTCTATGAGGCATATCTTTAAATTTTTTATTAGAGAATTTCTTTATTTACATTTCAAATGTTATCCCCTTTCCTGGTTTCCCCTCCGAAAGCCCCCATCCTATTCCTCCTTCCCCTGCTTCTATGAGGGCGTTACCCCACCCACCCCACCCACTCTCCCTTGCCTGTTCTGGCATTCCCATACACTGGGGTGTCGAGTCTTCACAGGACCAAGGGCCTCTCCTCCCATTGATGCTTGACAAGGCCATCCTCTGCTACATATGCAGCTGGAGACATAGGCCCCTCCATGTGTACTTTTTGGTTGGTGGTTTAGTCCCTGAGAGCTCTAGAGTCTGGTTGGTTCATATTGTTGTTCCACCTATGGGACTGAAAGAGGGTCAGTCCTTTCTCTAATTCCTCTATTGGGGACCCAGTGCTCAGTCCCGTAGTTGGCTGCAATCATCCACCCCTGTATTTTTCAGTTTCTGGCATAGCCTCTCAGGAGACAGCTAAATCAGGCTCCTGTCAGCAAGTATTTCTTGGTGTCCACAATAGTGTCTGGGTTTGGTGACTGTATATGGGATGGATCCCTAGGTGGGGCAGTCTCTGGATGGCCTTTCCTTCAGTCTCTGTTCCACACTTTGTCTATCTCCTCCCATGGGTATTTTGTTTCCCCTTCTAAGAAGGACTAAAGTATCCATACTTTGGTCTTCCTTCTTTTTGAGCTTCATGTGGTCTGTGAATTGTATCTTGGGTATTCTGAGCTTTGGGGCTAATATCCACTTATCAGTGAGTGTATACCATGTGTGCTCTTTTGTGATTGGGTTACCTCACTCAGGATGATATTTTCTAGTTCCATCCATTTGCCTAAGAATTTCATAAACTCATTGTTTTTAATAGCTGAGTAGTACTCCATTGTGTAAATGTACCACATTTTCTGGATCCATTCCTCTGTTGAGGGACATCTGGGCTCTTTCCAGCTTCTGGCTTTTATAAATAAGGCTGCTATGAACATAGTGGAGCATGTGTTCTTATTACATGTTGGAGCATCTTCTGGATATATGCCCAGGAGTGGTATAGCTGGGTCCTCAGGTCGTACTATGTCCAATTTTCTGAGGAACCGCCAGACTGATTTCCAGAGTGGTTGTACCAGCTTGCAATCCTACCAGCAATGGAGGAGTGTTCCTCCTTCTCTACATCCTTGCCAGCATCTGCTGACAACTGAGCTTTTGATCTTAGCCATTCTGACTAGAATCTCAGGGTTGTTTTGATTTGCATTTCCCTGATGGCTAAGGATGTTAAACATTGCTTTAGGTGCCTTTGATGAGGCACATTTTTAATTTAAATTTAAGGTGCTACATAACGTTGATTGTCATAGGCTAAGGTACAGAATCACACAGATACAACTTAGCAAACTTGTATTTTACCATCAAGTTAAAAAATTTATCAGGAAAAAATGCAGGTTTCTGGCAACATGCAAATCTCTCATTTTTCTCCAAACCCATCACTTACATGTCTGTTTCTGTCATCTCTGGGGCATTCCTTCATATGTCCTTATTTGGCTTGTTTTTGTGGATACTTGTATTATGTCTTATTTGTTTCCTGTCCTGACTGTAGCAGTTCCCTTTACAGTCGTCCTAAATTCTTACCCATTAAACTTCAGAGGGGCTCAGAGCATCATGGCAAGACCATGGATTGCTGCTGCTGTAAATAAACAAGCCTTGTATTGAATGAATTTCGGGGTGACAACTCAGTGTGGTTTTCTCAGTAAGCGGTACCATCACCCTATTGACATGGTGTTACTGTTTGGTTAGAAGACCATTGAGATTTGCTTTTGGGGATTAGGACAGAGCAATTAAATCAATTTGATGGCAGATTTTCTGTATGCTCATGGTGTTTTTTTTTTTTTTATTGAAGGTTCATTCAGTTAAATTTAGACTGGAGACACGAGATGCTTGTGAAATGTAATTATATCTTTCATATCCTGAAGACCTTCGAATGCTTTTCACCCTTACGATTATAGTGAGATTCATCCCCCCTTTGTATTATTCCTATAGCATTTTTGTATTGATCATCCAAGCCCCAAATCCTTATAAAAGGAATAACAAGTTTTGCCTCCAACCCATGAGTTATCAAGTAGAGAGGCCACACAGTTCAAGAATTTCCCCTCTGGAAATAGCGAAGAACTTATGACTATATAATAACATTTAGGTAGAAGTGACACATTTTCAGCTGTCGAATGCAATTGACCGATGAGGCTTGGGATTCAGCTCAGTGGAAGAGCCGTCATGTAGAGAGGAAGATGTACCGAGTGAGGAGAACGGTGGCTACTGAGTTTGACTGAGGCATCTGAATTTTATGGGACATATTGTAGAGCTTGCGTCATACCTGAGAGGAGAAACTTTGCACCTCTGTGCTTCCTCCAGAAAATCTTTAAGCAAGCCTGTTTTTATGGAACAAGTATTTTAAGTGTGTGAGCTTTTGCACATTTAGTCAGGAAAAGCAGGATATTGCTGCAGTGCACGCTTCCTCCCCTTCTCTGTCCCCTCCCCCTCCCCGTCACTCTCTGCCACTGTCTCTGGTGCTTTACCACATGTTTCATACTGATCTCTGAAGCATAAGCACTTCTGGAGATCTGGGTAGCACAGCACGCCAGCTCCGTGTTCTGTCTGAAAGGCTCCTGGAGGGCCAGGGCATGAGTTGATCCTGGGGAAGGCAGAACATGAGCTCTAATCAATCCCATTTGGGGCTACATTTATAGATGAGGCATGGCTCGTATTCCACTCAAAATGGATCAACAAAAGAGGAGCCATCCTTTTTATTCATGGAGAAAATGTTTCTTGTTATAGCCGGCATGCTAGCTGAGGAAAATAAGAACCGACTGTAGGCTGAACCTGAGCATCTACAAGTGACAGACAGATAATGATAGGAGTAAGTGGTTTTTTTATTAAGAGATCGCCACAGCTCCAAATGCTTTCCTTTGTTAGCTCATTTAAATATGCAATGACTCTATGAAGTAGTTCTGCTATTGTTTTTATTTTATTAATGAATAAACTGTTACTGAGAAGTTAAATGTCCAAACAACTGGAAAGACACAGATTTCAAGTCAAACTCCATAGCCCACATTCTTTATTTATTATTACTATTATTATTTTTTATTCTTCTCTTATATTATGTCCTGACTGGATTTCTCCTTTCATCTTTTGTTCTTAAGCAGGCGGCTTTCCTGTTCCTCATACAGAGGGGCTTTCTCCACTCTCCATCTCATGCCTGAGGAGAGTCTCATCCAGGGACATCTTTACCAACATTTGACAAAGTGATGTCCTTCTTAGGAGAAACATCTCTTAATTTGAAAATCAGATGTAAATATTGGTACTGTAAACTGTAAATATTGACATTGATCGAACTCGAAAGCAATGTAAACTGCCTACTGGATTTTGATGGATAAACTGCCTACTGGGTTTTGATGGTGTTTAATTTATTTAATGCAGCTGGATGCAGGTGATACACCAAGAAGGTGACATTAACCTTGCTCCAATTTAAAAAAAATGTTTTATATGAAGTGCCTTTGAAATATGGTTGCCACAGACATTATCAAGAGGTTGAAAACTTTGACCTTCTCATAGGTTGATAATTTTAAAAGAAAGCAAGTTTTCTGTTAAAGTCATTCATCTTTTTAAGAATATTCCAAAAATCTTGAATGATACAAAACTGTTTTAGCTTCTCAGCATGACTTTCATGTTGAAAGTTACATAAATTGTGAAGAAAAGTCATGTTTTGGGCCCAAAGTGTCATTCTTTAGCCTCTTCTATTCCACATTTCTTGATTTGAATAGATGAATATAATATTTTTGACTCTGCAACATATACTTCACAGTTCAAAAGATAGTTTCTTAGAACATGCAGAATAAATATGTGTGAGGAAAGAGCTCTAGGACCTTCACTTATATGCTCGTGTACATGTGTAGAAACACACCTATACATACACAGATTGCTACTGTACACAATCCACAGTTACATCCTCGGGAATACACTATCCACACACACACACACACACACACACACACACACACACACACACACATCCCACTCATGTGCTCAGATACACACATTTTTGAAAGCCATACCATTTCCGGCTCAAAGGCTTCTTTGGCCAATTTTGATATGTTGCTAATCTCCTTGAAAATGACTTCTTGACTTTATTTATAACTTCTCATAATGGGCCTTGCATTCCTGCTTTTAATATTGCGTCCTGTGTATTTACAAATTTTATATTTCTACATTGGATCCTTTCTGCAAAAATTCTTTTAGGACAAGAAGATTTCTTTTCCATGCAATCTGAAAGATAAGAGATAACAAATTAAGTGGTATAGCCTTACTAACTTTCTAAAGAGGAAAGACTTTTGGAAACATAATGTTCAGCAAAGCAAGGGGAAATACTGTCCTTTAGAAACATTTAAGACATGGAGTTTTCTCACTTATTTTGGGCAGAGAGGCAGAGTTCCTTCTTGCTGTTGAGATTTCCAAATAATTATAAAAATATTTAATTGAAAAATAGCATAAAGCCGTCCAAGCTGTCTCTGGGTCACCTTCATTTCATGTTGCTTTAAACCATGCATTTTTGAATGGCCTGTGTGCTTCGCATGAGTTTTCCTTGATGGGAATACATCTGTGCCTGTGTTCATATTATATTCTGATCTTTATAACTTGATAAACTCCATGAAAGAAGGGATTCCTTCAAAGATATTCTGCTTTCTTTCCCAACTCCCCAGGCATCGGAATGACAGGAGAGGTTAGCTATTCCATTTTTTTTTTTTTTTGGCAGATCAATATTTCTTTCTTTGACTCTTAATGATGTGATGGCATCCAGCATGGATCTTTGGGCAACTCTCACAAGAGTCTGAAGAATTCAGAAGGGAAATAGCAGCAGCAGTATGTAATGGATCAGCTCTTTGGAATGGAGAGCTATTAATTTATACCAGACCACTTGTTCAAGGTTACTTTACCCGCCCTCCTCTGTGATCCAGAGCCAAAGGATTCTAATGGGTAATTTACCTTTTGTCAAATTATGTCCTGACTTACCTTACAGTATAGAATTTTATCCCAAAGGACTCATAGACACTTTATTAACATGTCTCTCATTCTAAACATATGTTTAAGAAGGAGCTAGAAGGCAAATACTTGCATTTACCATAGGAATACCCCATTTCCCAAACAGGGATGGAGACTAGACTATATTCTGATAAAAATATTGACAGTTTCCCCAAATAATTTGAAAGACTTTCTTCTAGGATTTATTGATTAAAAAAAAAACCTTTGAAATTCTCATAATTTAAGGTATAATAGATTTAAAAATTCTGATATACTGAATGAAAACAAGTGCATATAATTGTACACAAATAACTTCTATAAATTTCAAAGAATCATGTCTAGAAACTTTATATGCACTGAGGAGTATATATATATATATATATATATATGCATACATATATATACATAAACACACACACACACACATATATGCAATAGCTATTAGTGATGGAAAGCAAGAAGAGGTATGTGAGAAGATTGGAGGGGACAAGCAAATAATAAGTGGACTGTGCAAGTTCGTTGGCACTGTTTACAGGGATAATCAGTTGGCAAAGTATTTTATCACACTTGGTTGTAAAAATGTAATTATGATTTAATCATGAAACCATTTAACATATGTGTGTATGCTTCATAATTTTTACTATCTACCTTTATTTGATTGGTTGATGAAGTCAGGAAAATGATGTTAATACAAAAGTAAGCTTTCCCTCCTTTTAGGTGGCAACTCTGTATGTCATAATGAGTGCTATGAGGCTTAAGTTTGATATTTGAATTGTAGGGCCATCCAGGAATGAAGTATTTAGAACTCCCCAGAGACTGAACTTACAGGATCTTGTGAATTAACTTGCTAATGATCACCCATGAAAAAGTTAAGATGCTTGGTCAATCAATTCTAGCTCCTACTTCTGTTTATCAGAAACTTGAAATTTCTTGTTGCAGAATTTAGATGATTTTTGTAGAGATGTCCTGTCTGATATCAATATCGAGTCTGTATTCTGGGACTCCTTTGGCTACTTATGATTAGGCCTCACTAGTGAGAACATGAACGGCAAGGAAATAATAAGTGGACCATGTAAGCTCATTGGCACTGTTTGCAGGGATGATCAGTTGACGAAGTATTTTACCACCCTTGGTTGTGCGCTGTATTCAAGAAAAAGGACTTGATGCACTTGAAGCTTGTTTAGCTATGACTTTTTTTCATTACCATTGACCTCTTCCTATTTAGAAAGAGTCATTTTGTTAAGTGTAATTTAGATTACTTTCCCTTGACAACTGAACAGTTCCAGGATGTTCTAGAATTCACAGTGACCTTCCTGTCTCAGTGTGTCAAGTGCTGGGTTACAAATACGGGCTATCAGACATGGCGGAGCAACTCTGCATTTTGTTAATTATATCAAGATGGTTACTGACTATTTTATACGGCAAATAGGGCATTGCATCCATAATTAGTTTGCATGAAACTTTATACTCCTAAAGACTGATGACAATTGAATAAATCCCAACTGTACGTGTATATCTCAGATATATACAACATGGATAAGTCCTGAATTCTTCCCATAACTGTTTAAATAAGAACACATGAGAGAGAAGTAAAAAATGTAACAGTTATATTGATCAGAAATATCACATACATAAATTCATTAACAGTAAATTGGTAAATTCCATTTTTCAGAGTTCATCTGGGTGGTGGTTCCATGAAAAAGTATTCAGACGTTTCAACATTGTTTGCTTATGGAAAACATTTGGCAATTGTGTTAGCAAAGAGCAGTGTCAAAAATCTAAACGTTTTCCCCTCAACATCTGCATTTGTTTATTAAAAAACAAATCCACCCTACACCCCCATCTCTCAAACAAGTTTTGTCACGGAATGTTTTTCAATTCGTGAAATTTGATCTCAAATTTTTGTATATGTACAAGCTTAGTTTATTTGTTTATTTCATTTCCACATGTCTGACATCTAAGACTTTAGATAGGAATGATCTTAAAGCATTATTTTTAAAAAAACCCGCAAAACTAAGGGAAAAAGAATCACTTTAGAGGTGCAGCCCTTAGAATGGCTATTAGAGAAACTGATAACCAAGAGTTATTAGAGATTAGTTTTATAGCCTATACCAAGAGGCATCTCTCCTGTCCTCTTGAAAGTGCTCTGTCATTTGACTCAATATATTTTGTATGCTGTTCTCTCCATCTCAATCTGCTTGAAATGGAGAAGTGTCCTTTTGGTAGAAGTATATGAATGTGGGCTTCTAAATCCTGATGTTCTCATTAAAACTAGAAGGCTGACTAGAAAGGAGGAAAAGACTCTCTTTTCCTTTCGACAGAAATGTATACCTGCATCCATATATGTCTTCATGAAGTTATTTTAACTTTGTTCTAAAGAAAAATGGTGACCATGCTGAAATAATCTACGATATCTTCCTTCTTGGCACTCCTGATGCAGTGTCCCCTTTAGTACTCATTAAATAGCTCCAGGCTGCCTTAGTTAATGGGATTACATACCAGGGCACTTCCTTGAAATTTGTGAAGTACAAGCCTTGGTGTAAGAATCAGTCGTGTTCATAAAGGCTTCACTTTCTGTTTAAGGCGAATCCTGATGATTAGGACTGCAGAGTACTCAGCCAACTGAAAAACCAGCCAGTCTGTAGGTATCATGCTCTTGTTACAGAGTTTGCTATCTAATGCAATTTTCAGGCCTCATCAGAGAAGTTTCTTAGTGTGTGAGAAGCAAGTAGTGCTGAGACTCACAGCTGGTCAATACATAGATAATAAGTGCCCACGGAGTGTTCAACCACAACCGGTGCATCTTTATCACATCTCTCTCCAAGGCTTAGGGACCACAGAGAGAGTGGCAGTCAGAGGTCATGTATGACTGCTGTGAATCTTTCTTCTGGATGTGACATAGCCATTTGCTCACAAACTCATAGTTCTGTTTACCTGCACAAGATCAAGTGGGTTGATGTTATGATAAGAGAAGGGACACTGGAGACCTCACTCCTAATTTAGTATATAATCACAGTTGATGTCTAACAGGGAAGGGAGAGTCATATTTCTTCAGGGTGTGGCCCCTGGTAGTTTGCCCATGAACCATTGGATGGCCATACTCCATACACCATTGGATCCACAGGCAAGCACACTAATTGAACGCACTAGGTTAAAAACAAAACAAAACAAAACAAAACAAAACAAAACAACAACAGACTGAGTTGCAGTTGGGTGTAGGATGTGTTCAGAGGAGTCCAGGAGCATCATTGGGGAGGGTGGATATTCCCAGAATGCCTTGTATTCGTCTATGAAACTCAACATATAAAAAATGCTAATAAATTCACATCTACTTAATAATGCCTTATTTTTTAGACAGAAATTGTGACGATAAACTGAAACAGCCTGTTGTACTTTGTCTAATGTATTTGACCAATTTGCTCTCAATAAACATCTTGTTACTGCAACATTAATTTTTGTGTTATAGTTGGTGTGTTTTGAAAAACTTAATACAAGTGTACACCCACATGCTTAAATCAATGAGAACATCTAAAACAGATTGGGTCATCTTGAAAAATGGTTGACTTGGAATAAAGAGCTATAATCCAAGCTCACTGGTACTGTCTCATTGCCCAAACAACAGTGACTCATTGTATGCAACTCCAAGAGAAATGGAAACGATTTCTTATTTGAAATAGCTTTTATGTAGTCATGTTCTTTGCTTATCTGTTCATTATATGACACATAATATTTGAGACCCTAGAAGTAAAAACTGTTTGATGTGTTTTGCATGGACGAAGAAAGCCACATGGGAGCTCTGCTTTTGTTTGGAGCGCTGGGCTGGAATCCAGGGCTTTATGCTTTCAAGAGCATCACCATTGAGCCATGGCCCCTGGTCCTTCATTTTGGGAGCTTTTAAAGTTAAATATTTAATGCAGATATTAGGTTTTTGGAGAAAAAGTGCTATTTTATATAAAAGAAGAATAATGAAACAGCTCGCTAAATAGTTGAGGGAGAAAGCATTGAACATGACTTTGGCAATTTAGTTGTCCAAGGAATTGCTGCTTGGTTCTTAACTATCTCCGTCTTGACATTTTCTTGGACTCTAAACACACAGATGTACAAGCACACATGCACATACTCTCTTTATTAGTGTGTGCATCATGCTCAATAAGGTGAAGTCGGAACTCCTCCCTTTTAATGAAAGAGAGTGTCTAGCAGTCCGTGCCCAGGCTTACAACAGTGTGGTTTCGTAGCTCTCGGTGCTGCACATTTTCTCTGTAAGCGTACATGAGTGTAGTTTCCAAATGTTTCTCTTATGAGAGCATTTCCTGAAGGCTTCCTCACCACATCTGATTGAAGTTTATAGCAACAACCTGAGTGGGCATTTGTTCAACCTTTCTCCATAACTACGCTATAAACACCACATCAGCCCTGTCAGTTCCGATTTCCAAAGCCCGACATCGAACTTGACCCATAACAGAAATATCAGTTGATATTTGTATGGAACAATAAAAAAATTACATTCTTATTTATGTAACTTTAATTTATTTGTTAAAATTAAAAGATGTTAAGGGATGTATATTAATTTCTAATGTTTTATTTAACGGTATAGTTAAAATGTATACTTTATATTGACATTCCTTAAAATTTTCTAGTTAGTAAGTGCAAAATCAAATAATTTGTGATTGACGTTTTTTGAAGAGAAATTTAGTTCAGTAGTAGAGAGATTTTCACATAATTTCACCTTAAGATGTTCTTTAAAAGAAGAATCAAATTTTAATTGCTTTTGGAAAGTGTACCTTTCGAAGTGGCTTTTGAATAAACACAAGTTTAGTAAGACTAACATAACTGAAGGTTTCTCGCATGGATATAGAAGGACCAGCAGGTGGCGCTGTATTCCAATACAGAGTAAGAAATGGAGTCTTCCAGAGGGTGGACTCATTTGGTAAAACCAAAAATTCTATCAATAATTTTACAAGAAAATTTATACACCACTCTATGAAGCCCATATATTAATTTATACATGTAATATAAAAGATGTTTGAAATTTGGAAGGAACGCTTTTCTCTTTTGCTTTTATTGTTTCTAGACTTAGCTCTGCTATCATAGACAGAGGTATAATTATACCAGATTTTATTTTCTTTTCTTTCAATGTATACTAATAAGATGCACCAGGAGCTGGAGTAAATATTACTACAAGCAATGGTTAGACTTGGCTTCAAGAAAATGTGACCACAGAGTGGATGTATTCCATGTAGATTGACAGGGATTTTGGTGGTGTTAATT
This sequence comes from Mus caroli, assembly GCF_978045245.1. Lineage (NCBI taxonomy): Eukaryota > Metazoa > Chordata > Mammalia > Rodentia > Muridae > Mus > Mus caroli. Next base: position 148,328,955 of record NW_028227256.1, on the reverse strand, counting down.
CATGTGTGTTTGCTTAACATGTTACTTCTACATTTATTATATTTAATTCACTCTAAAAGGGATGCATATTTTGCTCTGAGTGATAAATGGAATTCCGAGACATAAAAATTATTTACAAATTTTTATTTTTATTTTTTCTTCATTAATGAGCTTGTGAGAATCACAATCAAGTAGGAGTCTTCTGAGTACACACTATATTCACTACCCATGATGCTCAGCTCTGTGAGGACACACTATATTCACTACCCATGATGCTCAGCTCTGTGAGTACAAACACACTATATTCACTACCCATGATGCTTGGCTCTGTGAGTACAAACACACTATATTCACTACCCATGATGCTCAGCTCTGTGAGGACACACTATATTCACTACCCATGATGCTCAGCTCTGTGAGGACACACTATATTCACTACCCATGATGCTCAGCTCTGTGAGGACACACTATATTCACTACCCATGATGCTCAGCTCTGTGAGGACACACTATATTCACTACCCATGATGCTCAGCTCTGTGAGGACACACTATATTCACTACCTATGATGCTCAGCTCTGAGAGTACACACTATATTCACTACCCATGATGCTCAGCTCTGAGAGTACACACTATATTCACTACCCATGATGCTCAGCTCTGTGAGTACACACTATATTCACTACCCATGATGCTCGGCTCTGTGAGTACACACTATATTCACTACCCATGATGCTCGGCTCTGTGAGGACACACTATATTCACTACCCATGATGCTCGGCTCTGTGAGGACACACTATATTCACTACCCATGATGCTCAGCTCTGTGAGTACAAACACACTATATTCACTACCTATGATGCTCAGCTCTGTGAGTACACACTATATTCACTACCCATGATGCTCAGCTCTGTGAGTACACACTATATTCACTACCCATGATGCTTAGCTATGTGATTAGATAGAAAATATCCCAGGAAGACTTGTTAAATGAGAGGGTGCATTTAGATCCTACAAGAACCATAAAATCTCTGTTCCATGAGATATTTACTAAAGAAGCAGTTTTGCTAAAAAATCAATTCAAGAGATCTCATTCCGAATGTCCATAATAGCATGCTTGACTAGGAATAACCAAACCAAATCAAACCAAACCAAACCAAACCAAACCAAACCAAACCAAACCAAACCCAACCCAACCCAAACAACCATCCCACCGACCACCTAGCCTAATTGTTCAACAACGGTATGTTTCAATTTTAGGCAAATATTTACGCATCCCCTAACTTTAAAACTATGTGTACAGTAATCTTCAGGGGTCAATATTACAGCTTGCATCTTAGTGCACCCTAAAAATTCTTAAGTTTAGGGATTGAGTCACAGACTAGCACTATCCCAAGTTGTTGGAGCCTTTAAGAAGCAAAGCCTCATGGGAGGGCTCTCCTTTCTCCTCTTTCTTCTTCCTTTCCATGAAGTGAGCTCTTGTGTATTACACTATTGTGTGCTGCTTCTGTGGTAGGTTCCCTCCTCCCAGGTCCAGCAAGCAAGAGAGTTAATCAGCTGTAGACTGTGACTTCTCAGACTGAGAACCTAAGCAAACTTTCTATTTATTTCTTAAATATAACTTAACTGTGTCAGGTTTTTTGCTACAGTGATAGAAAAAAAACCCTAACATAGTAAGTATAACTAACAGCAGTGCTATTAGTCTTTCCCATCCTGCCAAGAATTCAAGGACTAAGTTTTACAGAGGCAAAAATTGGAATCAGCAGGGCAAGAAATTCTTTTGACATATCCTGAAAAATAATTCGACTTGTTTCCCATTTTCAGGGGATGAGTTACTAGTCAGAGAGGAAAGTTGAAGGACTCAGAAAGAGCAGAGTTTAGGCAGCTACTAACAAAGATCTTTCGATCCTCATGCTCACCCGACTTTGTAGAATGGATAATGATGCTACTTGAACGTTTGAAGAGCAGTCATTGAATGTTGAAGCACTCGGTTGACTATTTCTGCACCTCTAGGGATGCTTGTAATATCTTAATTGATTAAAAAAAGGTAACCAGAATTTCATCTTATCATGTCTGGATGCCAGCTTCCAACTGTCACAGAAAGTTCTTTCCCATAGTAACTTCCAACATAGGTCAGTTTATTGGATCCAGGCTAAGAGATTAAAACTGTTTATTTATCTCCACTTTGTCCATCAGAGCATAAGTTTTAGATAATGATGTATGACTAGGATGCTTGTGCCATCTGTATCTGATTAGCAATAAAGGCAGCTTGGAACATGAGGTGGAAAAACCAGTGGTCAGCATTGGGTAACATCCTAGCAGGGGTGACTCAGTACCACTACCCTGGTGTGTGGGTTGAGGCATTTAAGTACATTTTGTCTTAGGAGTTTTGAAAACGTCATAAGGGCAAGCACCTGGAATTGGTTCTATCTGGGGGAAGGCCAAGAGACAGAAAGGGAAAAGTAGAGAGAGCTTCGGCATGGACACCGTAATGTTTAAGAAGGGGCAGCTGAGCGCTGATACTACAATCCCAGTCTTTCTGGTCTCTTGCTGAAACCTTCCCCATGGGAAGAGTCACAGAGGGAGAGATTGCTGCTGTCATTCTTATTTTATTTTATTTTATATTTTTGGCATGCTTGTATTTTCAGTGTCTTGGTGTGTAAAAGAATCAGATTTGTAGTTGATAATAGAAGCTCAGTGGATTTGTGAATAAATTATTGTAATGACTTTTCCAAAAGGCTGTTTTGTGCAGTGTTTACTGAGCATGATGGGAGAAAAATGTCAATAAAAAACTACTTAGACAGCCCAGATTCAACAGGGTATATACTATATATATTATTACAGTATATGTATTTATGATATATTTATACTATATTATGATATTATATGTACACACACACACATATATGTATGTATATGAATATTCCCAAGGGTTATAGATTTGCATGGCACCTAAAGTCCTTCTAGCTGGGAGGCACGAGTACTTACAGTGCTCCCTAGAACTAATAGAATCTAGCTTGTTCTTAAGGAATACAGTCTATAATAGGCAGCATTATGTTTATGAGTATTTTGTGTGTATGTGTGCATGCGTTTATATCTATGTGTGTGCATGTTTGCGTGTGTGTATGTATGTGTTTGTGTGTGTGTGTATGTGTGTGTGTATGTGTATGTATGTGTGTATGTGTTTCGGGTGCATCCAGGCTGAGGTGACAGCTGGAGTCAAGTAAAAGTGGATGTAGAATCTTCTGGACTTAACTACAAAGCAAATGGAAAGATCAGGCTTGGTGTAAGGTACGGGAGGGAGACAGGGCAGGAGAGAAGGTTGACAGGCAATCAGGACTACACTACAGAGAGCTGGCAAGGCCAGGGTAAAGCAGCTTATATTTTAGCTAGCAGTGAATTTATAGAGAAATAGTGGTTTGTACGTTCATGAGTAGTGTTCTATTCTAAAATCTTAAGGGTCGCTGGTGGCAATTTTCTCTTCTTGGTCCGTTACATGACTTACAAATTGCTGATTTGATTATTTCGATCACAAATTCACAAGCGGATATGTAATGCTTCCTACACATGGTTTACAAAAAGGCCTAGGAAGGGTTTTTTGCCTTTGTCTCCCAATATTCAGTTTTTTTTTCCTTTAGCTTTTGTAATATGGAAAGGGAGATGAAGACGACTACATATGGCCAATCTACTCCACAAACACAACAGCTGCTTTGGCCCATAGACCCTTAGGAGTTGGCAGAAAAATTTAGCCAGTCCCTTGTAGCTTTTTTTTTTCTTGTTTGTTTATTTTATCTCTTGTGTTTTGTTTTCATGTTTGTGTTATACCCTTCTTATTATTCTCCTCAGTCCCTTCTTTATCAGCTGTCCCCCTCCTGTCCAGTGTTTTCTTCAAAACCCAGACCATGTGTTCTTTCCTTGGGACCTTGCCAGAAACCTCACTTCAACTTCCCCATCTCTGGCAGGCAGGGCACAATCCCAACCACACCTGGCTCCTCACGATTCTTTCAGGGCACGGCAGTTATCTTTAATTGTAAGAACTGATAAATCATTTCAGCTACTGGACGTTCTTCTACAGCCCTGGTGACGACACTGGTTTCTGGCCCCTACATGCGTGGAGCACCAGAGGACAGGCTTGTCGTAGGATTTTCAAGTGTCAGAACATGTTTCAGTTGTATTGAATGGAGTTGTTTGCTTCTTTTCTCTATTGCCTTCTATTCTTTTCCTTCTGAATGACATAGCTGTTTGCACACGGTGACTTCACTCGTACTATCCACATGAGTACTGGCTTGCACATGGCCATTTCACTCGTACTATCCACATGAGTACTGGCTTGCAGATCAAGATACTTCAACACCTAAGAGTGTGCCTATGAACCTTCTTCCACTGGCCACTTCTCTCAAAATGTGCGATTGTCTGTGAATTGCTACACGTGATTGATTAGATCTGAAATAGCAGCCACTAATCGCGATCCCCATACTTTTGGAAACTTAATGTAAAATACATGTCCCATCCTAACAAAATTACAGTTTAAATAACCTTTCATTGGGCAAAAATTTCTCAATCTTTGCACAAGAAAACTAAGCCCCCACCCCCCCGAAATCAAGCTACATTCTATGGCTCCTTGATCTAGCTCTGAGGGAGCCATGCTTGAAAAAGATAATGCTACTAATTTGATGTATTTTTGAATTTTATTCACATGTAACCACATCTTCTTAAAAATAGTTCAGATTACTTTAGACCTTTTCTTCAATTTAAAATTAGGTTTATCAATGCACCTATACTTTGCAATATGTGCCCCATAACTACTTTGGGAAAATAATATTTTCATCTTTGTCTATCTCTATGTATTTTATAGAATACATACATATTCTCCTTATATATGTGTGTTCTCTTAGCTCTCTATGATTACATAAATTTGCATCCTTCTTTATCTTTTTAGAAGCTAAAATATGGTTCAGTAAGAAATTGTAGAAAAATTATCTGATTTAAACTAGTGTTTCTCCCTTTTCAATAAATTTATACCTGCTTTTCTGATTCTAATGATTTTCTTAAAACCCCATTATAAATTTCTTCAATTTTTATTCTAAAAGTGTCCTTACTTTGTTGTTTGGAAAGACGTGAGAGTGGAGCAGTCTTGCAGATAATAGCCTCACGTATTTCAGAACCAGAGACATCTAAAACAAAGGAGAGAGTCCTACTGCATGCCTGCCTCCCACTCCCCAAAGTCAAACAGCTCAGCACGGTGGCTTCCAGCCAATATTCTGAAATCTAGTTTTATTTTCCTCCTGTTAACAGTCGACCATGTCTCTATTGTGTTTAACAGGACCTCTTAAGTCTGTATCTAGGCATAGGTGAGAAACAAAACAGAAGGGGCCGGAAGTAGATAAAGAATTTCTTAGGAAGACAAAAATCACACTTAAAGTGCTTAGAAGCCAAGTCCCCAAGATGGGCACAGGCTGTTTAGTCTTTAACTGGAACCTGAGCTAGGGAAGTGCTGATGTCATCTCCCTGGGGACTTTGTCCTTAGCCTCCAAGAAACAACTGGAGTTTGGTGGCATGGGTCACAAGTTACAGTAACCTTCCTTGACACTTAGCCTGGACCTCACTAGAGTTTATGGAACTGACTTTTTGATGTCTGTTTTATTACTTAAGGGGTTCCCCCTTCCTGTTCTTTAATCTGAGGTTTTCAACCAGGAAGCAGAGAGAGCCCCAGATATGAGATATTCATAGTTGGGAGAAAGTTCAGACTATCTGCATCAGGCTACTCAGGATGGATGAGAGACTTCATTCCCACTGCCTGAAGCTTCACAGGATCGGCTTTCTCCCCACCTTAAGTTAAAATAGCTTTTAGGGGTCAATTAAGTCTACATATAGTAAAATTTAAAGCACAGTCTGAAGAAAATATTCAAAAATATGCCTGATAAACTTTGCAGCTGCAATTTACAGAATGGTTATTATTCAGATAAAAATAAGAGCATGTAAAACTTCTGAACGATCAGTGAATCCTTTGTGGGGTAGAATTTCAATAGAGCATATGACATTTCAATCCTGAGTAGTGGTGTTTTCCAACTCTGAAGTACTTGACATAAATTTCAATGGAAATGAACCATTTACAGCCTTCAGCTGGATAAGTATACTTGCCAAGGTAAATATTACACGCTGATTTTTCACTTGTAGACAATTTACATGAACATCTCTTTCATTTCCTTCATTAGTAGGATTGACAAATTTTACCTTCATAAAATAAATAACCTAATTCATATTATATTGAATATGAACTCAGAGAATGAAAGTATATTAGCTCATGACTCACACATATGCTATTTTTCCAGTGAATTATTAACTTTAAAACATAAACATTGGGCTGGCAAGATGGCTCAGCAGCTTAGGGTATTTGCTGCCACACCTGACTATCTCAGTTCAATCTCTTGAAAACCACATGGCAGTGAAAGGAAAGAACAGATCCCACAAGTTGTATAAATACACACATACACGGACACACGAATGCAGATACACATGCACACGCACACACACACACACATCAAAAAATATATTAAAAAAACACTCCAAATTGGGAATAATTAAAACAAAGTAATACACATCTACATTTTTGCAAACATTTATTTTTGTGCCTGGTTTCTGAGATTTATGTACCATATGTAGAGTCTATCAATATAAAAGCTTGCATCCTTTGGCATAACCTAATTAAATATGCATATATGTGAAGTGATTGTGAAAAAGTTAGCTTCAAGTTTTGCTTTGTCTCATTTAAATTCATAGCAACCATCTGTCATTGACATATGCTGGATCTCAGAAAACTTATTTTATGAATCAAAAGGTTTACAAAAGCTTATACTCATGGTGTCATGTGTCAATAAAAACTGTTAATCCAGCGAAAGGCAGCCTACTGCAATTCACACTGACTTGGCAACAGAAAGGGACGATTTTGTTCTCCAGAATTAGTACATGTAACTTGCAGGCAAACTAACTTTCTAGAAAGCAATTCAGTTTTCAAACATGTGGACGCCTGATGACAATTCCACCCCACGGCTGATCATGTCCTGAGTTTCAGTTCTCGTCTGTTTAAGCATCTCCAGTCTTCCTGTGAGTCTTCAGGCCAACTTTGTTGTGTTTTATTCTTTGAGCTAATGAGAACGTTTTAGAGGGAGGGCCTAATCATGAGCTCCCTGTGTTTGGCCAACTTGAGCTGGAGGAAGGCTCAGGAAAGCTAAGGACGGGCATTGAGAACAACGTCTGGATAGGCTGAGATGACTGCAGGGATAAGGTTGACGTGCCCTGTTGTACAAATAGCACTGTCAGCTACTTACTGATTTGCTGTTAAGAAAAGTTTTATGATGTTTAATAATCATGCATGCATAGTACTACGTGAAAGATAAGTGTTTTTAGAAAAAGCCATGGTTGCCAGTGGATGGATGTGGTGTATAAAGAGGTGGAGGACAGAGCATTGTTAAGGCAGTGAAACATCTCTGTCCAATGCTGTAGTGATAGGTCCCTCTCCTTATACCCTTGCCAAAACTCATAGAGTGCATAACACCATGAGTGAACTGTGTGAAAATAATAACTCTGTAAGATTACGAAGAGTCACTGAAGGTTTACCAGTTCTGAAAAGTGCAACACAGAGTATGTTGCTAATTGAGGATGCTGTGTATGTGTGTGTACAGGAGGTGTGGTGAAACAGCTAAAATGGCCTTAAAAGTAAAATAAGCATGCTTTTCATTCAGCTACAGAAGTAAAAGGTCTAAATATATATAGAGACTGGGTTGTTATTCCCCTTCCAATCAGTTTACAAAGAGTGAGACCTAGAGATTCCAGTTCCTGATGGTGTGGCTTCATTGCTGTGGGTCGGTAGGAAGCAGGAATACATTACAGAGCAGGACTCCTCACTCATGGCTGGCTGGCATACCAAAGAGAAGCAAGAAGAGGAGTCCTACTGTATTCTTTGAGATTAAGTCCCAGTCATTTAAAGACTTTCTACTAGGCTATGCATAGCTTCCTAAGGCTCCCATCATTTCCAAATAGGACTCCAGTGGAGATCAAGCCAATGGTTTTGGAGGGCATTCTAGATCTCACTATATAGTTCCCACCTAGTCATTCAGTGCCCTGATATTGGACTTTCTACTGTGGATGAACATCCTCTCACTAGTCAGAGATCTTTGGCAATATCCTGGGGGAATGAACCAACTTTCTTTCACATAGCTACATTGATGTATGAGACTGAGTTTGTTACCCAAGAGTGAATTCCTGCTGTCTGTACGTGACTTGGACTAAAGGGTCAAGTGTTTAAGACAACTTCTGTGGGTCATTATACACTCATCTCAGGGAGATTCGGTGGCATGATATTAATGCATCAAAAAGGAAAAAAAAAAAGAAAACAATTTTCTTGCTGAGAACACAGTATATGGCTTAATATCATGAAATATGCAGATTTTAAAAAGGAAGCCATAATAATACTTCAAATTTAATAGTTTTTATGTGTTAATGGAAGCAATTTATCCTTACATAGATAGAACACTAGGAAATTTTATAAAAGTGGAAGGAACTAACCTAAATGAGCAGATTTCTAAAATCTTACTGCTAAAAATGTACTACTGCTGCTGCTACTACTACTAATGTATTTCTCTTGCCTCCCCCCCCCCCCTTTGTCATCCATCTCTTATGTCAAGTGGCGATTTTCTGGGATGTTTTATTTCATATTCACTTTTTTCTGCACATTGCACCATAAGATATAAGAGGCTTTTCTTAAGGCCTTAACATCATTCTAAACTTTACTGAAAAATTATACACCTGGAGCAACACTTATAGCAAAAATTTTGAACATTAAAATATTTTTAGAATTTACTTTAAATTACATGTGTAGTGACAATTTTGAGGATTCTGAAATTTTGGTTTATTTAAAAGAACACAGAAATGTTATAAGAATATGCTTTCATTTTAATCCCAGGTTTGGGGTTGTGCGGCTGCTTTGGACTGTTCAAAGCAGCTAACCATGATTTACCTTGTGCTCTAGCAGAAGCTTGGTTTTGTCAGCTGCAGATAATTGATGCAACGTGTGACATTTGGAATTCTGGGAATTCTCAGAGGGTATATAAAGGCTAGGGCCCTGAGAGGTGGGTAGTTGCTGGTCATCTAGGGAAGATGGTTGTTAGTAGCTGAGTTCAGAGAAGAAACAAAAGGAAAGAAGTTAGATTAAGTGATTCTCTCTCTCTCTCTCTCTCTCTCTCTCTCTCTCTCTCTCTCTCTCTCTCTCTCTGTGTTTGTGTGTATATCTCCCCTCTATCCTTCTTTTTCTCCTATCTAGTCTTAGGGGGTGAAACTGTGAGGAAAAAGGGTGGGAAAATGAAGAACCCACAAAGTAACAAAGACCAGCTTCCACATGTATGTGTGTGTCCATGTATTTGGTATGTGCACAATATGAGGCCAGAAGAGCGTCCTGGAGGCCCTAGAGCTGGTTGCTGAGAACTCTCCAAGGTGGGTGCTGGGAACTGAACTTGGGTATCCTTTAAGAACAGTACACACTGTTGACCACGGAGTCATCTCTTCAGCTCCAGACTTTTCACTTTAGGTAAAAAAATTTGATTAGATATGATTATTTTGGAAGCAAGCATTCTCATCTTCAGAGACACCATATTATGGAGAAAAGTTATTTTCCCATCAGTACTAGCACAACTTTAGGTCAATATACTGACATTTTCATAATCTTCTTGTCATGTCCAAGGCAAACAGAGAAGACAAGTGTCAGAGTGGAATTCAAGACACTTGTAAATGATATTTAGGGTGGATTCCGTAGTCCCAAATCATAAATATTTATCGAGATTTTTTTCATTGTTCTGATTTTCTCAATTGACTACAATTTTGATGTTGCCTTGGATTTGAAGTTTCTACAGTTTTCTGACAAGGATTCTTATTTTTATGACCAGTTGGTCACGAAACTCCCAGGGGCCCATCTCTTGGCTTTGTGCTTTTCATGACATCCAAATGCACTCCATTGAGCTGTTCACATGACTGAATGCCAGAAGATACAACCGAAATAAAATATCCTGTTCTGGAAAAATAAACCACCCAAAGGACTTATGTGTCCTTCCTCATTTCTTTCTGTTTCTGACTTAGAGTTAAAATGTAAGCAAGAAGCAGTGTTGAATCCAAACTGAAACAATCCAGACTTGTAGAGATAGTAATTAAATTACCTAAGTTTATAGTACAGTCTAGTGTGTTGTTTTATTTTTAATGCTTGACTGTGCTACTATTTCTATATTTTTTTTTCTTCTAAATATATCTCAGCACCTTGGAATTAATAGCAAATAAAATATATTAATCTCCTATGGGAGATTGGGGTAGAATATCTTTCTTATAAACAGAATCTGTCTATAGAGATCTACCCAATGTTTGCTGGGAGACATAACTGAGGTTGCAATGTTATAAATAGCACATGTGCCCTAGAAATTGGACTTTAGGTTAGAGCTGAATTATTCCTCCAAACAAGTCCAGAAAGGTCTTTTCTAATGGAGAGGACACAGAGGCTGCATGGTGTCTCTTAGTCGGAGGCAATTAATACTTGTGTATCAATTCTAATTGTAGGTGAGGCTCTGGCTCAGCCCTGGGAGTAAAAGGACATACAGGGGCCATAACCACAAGCAGAGCTGGAAAGATACGTGGACGTTTGAGGGGAAAGCCTATTACATATGTTGTTTTATATGCTTTTTCGCTTTTGCTTTTCCATATTCTGTCTGATTATTGAAAATAAAGGCAAACAGACACCAAAATACCAATAACTTCTTGAGGCTAGAACATGGGAAAGTCAGGATCAATATTCACATTTTCTTTATTCCAGAGAGGTGGAGACCTTGTCTTCCAATGTTTTTATTACACCAGAGGTCTTTGTCAAAGCATTGAAGTAGAACAGAAAAGGTTCTAACATACTCTCAAGTTAACTCTTGCTTCTCTGCCGATACGAAAGACAGAAGAAACACATGGGGGGCTGATACCTAAGGCTAACTACAAGGGGACAGTTCACCCTTAAGAAAAACTGCTCATTTCCTTACCACTGTTCTATGAAGACTTAATGTGACAGAAAAGGAATATAACTTTGCATATATTAGGAACTATGAAACAAATTTTGCATAGGTATTAGCCATAGAATATATGAGGAGGACGTCCTGCAAGGTCTTCTCACACCGAGGGACAGGTGCTACAGGCATGAGAGTGAAGTAACTTCTCCAAATCTATACCACCAATAATTGGAGAGATAAATAAATGCACAGGTCTTGGTTTGAATACAATGCTCTTACTGTCCCGACTTGTTTCAGTGCTATCTTTAGAGATTATCTATAACATTTTAATAAGACCTTATCTTGAGCGAAGGGTGTGTGTGTGTGTTTGTTTGTTTGTGTGTGTGTGTGTGTTTGTGTGCAGGGCTAGCTTGGTTTTGAATGCCAAGGAAAGTGTGGTAGCAATTGCTCATTTCTATCTCTAACTGTTCGAAATACTCAGTGTGTCTGGACTTTTCCTACATATATCCAGTTCAGCCATATATGAAATTACAATTAATTGTGCCTGAAGCAAAACATTTGTGCTCTTAGAACTGTAACTTGGATTCCCATGTTTGTTCTTTTATGTTGTATGTATTCAACATTTACCTATTTATTTTTAGGTAGAAGATGTATCAACATTCTTAATCTTTGTCAAGTTCATTGGCAGGCAGATTTATAGGAGTGTTTGGTCAGTCGCTTAGGGGACAGAACCAAACAGCATATTGGTTGTGTTAGGTCGGGCTTTGTGGTTTTACAGTTTAGGAAGTCCAGTCCTTGTTTAATAGCATGCAACCATTGCTGCTCTCAAAGTTTCCTTCTATATGCAACCAGTGGTTTAAAAAAAATACTTGGAAGGGGACCAAGAAACATCTAGACTCCAAAACAAAGAACTAACCCTGCAGTGTAATCAATTAGGAATTATTTTGTTTCCACAACAACTAAACATTTAGAAATTATCGTTGGAGGACAGGAATCTACTTGAGTGTGATTCAGAGAAAAGATCCCAAGCCTCAGAGTCAGGTCAGTTCATGCTGAGCTGTGCTCTTTGCTGTTCGTTCACAAGATGAAGACAATAACAGCCAATGTGTGTGGCTCTCCTGAGCGAGGCACAGAAACAAAATGGTATGGACATGTGCAGTGCCAGAGCCAAGTAGGTGGTGAACGTTATTTTCTAGTACTTCCAGCTCAGTTTTCAACTTCAAACACTACTAAGGCATATATGCTTTTAGGATACTCAATTAAGATACAGGAAAAGAATTAAGGGTAGGACTTTCATATCGCATGAAATAAAGTCACATTATCCTGTCCTCCCTCCAGAAATGATCATATTCAACAAGGTGAAATATAACACAAAATGCGATTAGTGGTGTTTGGTGAAACTCAGGAGACTGCTGAGTTTCAGTTTCCCTAGAAGGCGGAAGACGTCTGCCTCAAGCTGTTACTACAATAGGACAGGGCCGCAGAGCTGTTGCAGCAGTTCCAGCCGAAAGAGCCTTTATCCACAGGAGGGGCATAGGTCTGAGCTTCATGTTTCTAAATGAACTAACAGAGTATGCCTGGGAGAGAAGCTTTCTTAGACCCTCTTTGTTTCTAGCAGTGATGAAGGGGTTGATCCTATGGATCTGTGGGCCAGCACCTCGACCAACTTCCATGTCTCACTGTAGAGAAAACACATAAGCAAGTACACGCACACACGCACACCTCGTTCATCAGCTAAGGAAATCCAAAACACAAAGATTCACATCACACCATGAGAAAAAAAAATAGCTATTATCGGGAATATACCCAAGAGCTGTGTATAAGAGATATAGTAACAATTGATCAAAGAATTAGTACAGAAGTACCTCCAAAAATTAAAAATAGGGCCTCAAGAGATGGCTCAGTGGCTAAGAGAAAGCACTGCTCTTGCAGTGGATCTGAGTTTGGTTCCAGCCTCCATGTTGGGCTGGTGACAACTGCCTGTCATGCTAGCTTCAGGGGACCTGATGCCTTCCTCTGGTCTCTATAGACACCTGCACTCAATTGCATATACTTACACACAGAGCCACACACATATACACAATTAAAATAAATACTTATTAAAAAATAGAAATAACACATAATCTATTATTTACCCAAAGACCCTCAGTCAACATATTGTTGAGATACTTGCACATATGTGAAACTTAGATTTAAAAATAAATGTGTGTGTGTATGTGTGTGTGTGTAAAAACTAGACAAGTTAACTAGAAAAAAGAGCCCAGAAAAACATATATAGTTTTTCTGCCATCACCCAGAATACCAAGGCCTTAATGATTTTACAAGAGACTATTGCCAATTTTAAAGTGATATGAACATAATACTGATATCAGAATTTAATAAAGATTGTACTTAAACCACATGAGGCTGCTCTGCTGTGGTTGGCTCCATCAGTCCGCCTCAGAGATGTGCACAGAGAATGTGCACATTCGCAGTCATTTCTGTAGTGTTCAAAACTATAAAGTAGAACCAGCCTAAATATGCTTATATAGATACTAGAAAGAGGAAATATGGTATTAATGTATAACAAACAATGGAATTTTATTCAGTCACAAAGAAAAGTAAAGGCATGACATTTAGAGGAAAAATTTATGGAACCAGAGATCTATCTGTGGTAAGTGAGGTAAGCAAACAACCATTGTTTGTTTTCTTTCATATGAAGAATTTAGATTTTAAAATGTGTTTGTGTGTGTCAGTATGTATGTTTGTGTGTGTGTGTGAGTGTGTGTATGTGTGTCAGTGTGTGTGTGTGTGAGTGAGTGTGTGCAGTATATAAAAAAAGGCACATTGTGAGGCGGAAGGAAGGGATTGTCTGGAAGGGGAAAAGGAAAAGCAATGGGGTACTTGTGACATGAAAGAATGGAGCTATGCTTTTCCCTACTTTCTCCTCTATAAGTTTCACTGTCTCTGGTTTTATGTGGAGTTCCTTAATCCACTTAGATTTGACCTTAGTACAGGAGATAGGAATGGATCAATTCGCATTCTTCTACATGATAACCGCCAGTTGTGCCAGCACCATTTGTTGAAAATGCTGTCTTTTTTCCACTGGATGGTTTTAGCTCCCTTGTCAAAGACAAAGTGACCATAGGTGTGTGGGTTCATCTCAGGGTCTTCAATTCTGTTCCATTGGTCTACTTGTCTGTCATTATACCAGTACCATGCAGTTTTTATCACAATTGCTCTGTAGTACAGCTTTAGGTCAGGCATGGTGATTCCTGAGGTTCTTTTATCCTTGAGAAGAGTTTTTGCTATCCTAGGTTAGAGGAGAAAGTAGGGAAAAGCCTCGAAGATATGGGTACAGGGGAAAAATTCCTGAATAGAACAGCAATGGCTTGTGCTGTAAGATCGAGAATCAATAAATGGGACCTCATAAAGTTGCAAAGCTTCTGCAAGGCAAAAGATACCGTCAATAAGACAAAAAGGCCACCAACAGATTGGGAAAGGATCTTTACCTATCCTAAATCAGATAGGGGACTAATATCCAATATATATAAAGAACTCAAGAAGGTGGACTCCAGAAAATCAAATAACCCCATTAAAAAATGGGGCTCAGAACTGAACAAAGAATTCCCACCTGAGGAATACCGAATGGCAGAGAAGCACCTGAAAAAATGTTCAACATCCTTAATCATCAGGGAAATGCAAATCAAAACAACCCTGAGATTCCACCTCACACCAGTCAGAATGGCTAAGATCAAAAATTCAGGTGACAGCAGATGCTGGCGAGGATGTGGAGAAAGAGGAACACTCCTCCATTGTTGGTGGGATTGCAAGCTTGTATAACCACTCTGGAAATCAGTTTGGCGGTTCCTCAGAAAATTGGACATAATACTACCAGAGGATCCTGCAATACCTCTCCTGGGCATATATCCAGAAGATGTTCCAACCGGTAAGAAGGACACATGCTCCACTATGTTCATAGCAGCCTTATTTATAATAGCCAGAAGCTGGAAAGAACCCAGATGCCCCTCAACAGAGGAATGGATACAGAAAATGTGGTACATTTACACAATGGAGTACTACTCAGCTATTAAAAGGAATGAATTTATGAAATTTCTAGGCAAATGGATGGACCTGGAGGGCATCATCCTGAGTCAGGCAACACAATCACAAAGGAACTCACACAATATGTACTTTGGATATTAGCCCAAAAACTTAGGATACCCAAGATATAAGATACAACTTGTTAAATGCATGAAACTCAAGAAGAACGAAGACCAAAGTGTGGACACTGTGCCCCTTCTTAGAATTGGGAACAAAACACCCATGGAAGGAGTTACAGAGATAAAGTTTGGAGCCGTGACGAAAGGATGGACCATCTAAAGACTGCCATATCCAGGAATCCATCCCATAATCAGCTTCCAAACGCAGACACCATTTCATACACTAGCAAGATTTTGCTGAAAGGACCCAGATATAGCTGTCTCTTGTGAGACAGTGCCAGGGCCTAGCAAACACAGAAGTGAATGCTCACAGTCAGCTATTGGATGGATCACAGGGCCCCCAATGGAGGAGCTAGAGAAAGTACCCAAGGAGCTAAAGGGATCTGCAACCCTATAGGTGGAACAACATTGTGAACTAACCAGTACCCCAGAACTCTTGACTCTAGCTGCATATGTATCAAAAGATGGCCTAGTCAGCCATCACTGGAAAGAGAGGCCCATTGGACTTGCAAACTTTATATGCCCCAGTACAGGGGAATGCCAGGGCCAAAAAATGGGAGTGGGTGGGTAGGGGAGTTGGGGGGAGTATATTGGGGACTTTTTGGATAGCATTGGAAATGTAAATGAGGAAAATACCTAAAAAAAAAAAAAAAAAAGAATGGAGCCATGCAGGAAGGGAACCTGGAAGAGAGGTACACCAGTGCAGACTGGCATTGCAGTCTCATCTCAGCTGCTACTTCAATAACCATCACAATGGCCATCACAAACAGAGGGGAGGAGAGAGCTTAGCCTCCTTTAGTTGGTTGTAGTCCATCAGCAGGGAAGTCAGGGCAAGAACCCAAGCAAGAGAGAACCTGAAGTGGAAGGCATGGAGGAGTGCTGCTTGCTGGCTTGCTCAACCAGACTCCTGCTTACTTAGCTTGCTTGCTTTCTTATATACTTTTAAACTTTATTTTGAAAAATAAGTTCTCATATAGTATATTTTGATCATGTCTTTCCCCTCCCCCAATTCTTCTCAGATTCCCTACCTCCTTACTTACTCAACTTTATATTTTTTATCTTTTTCTTTAAAAAAATGCAAGCAAACAAACAAGCAAACAAACAACAAAATCTAAGAAACACAACCCCTGATAAAACCCACAAAAATGAAAATCAAAATAAACAAAAGACTAACAAGACAAAAAAAAAATCCCAAGCAAAATGAGACAGAAAGTCTACAAAACTACCATTCAGTCCATTTTGTGTTGTCTAACTACTCCTAGGCCTGGGGCATCCCAAATTGTGGTAATATACTTGGTGAGACTTCATTGGAGAAAACTGACTTTTTCTTAGTGAGCCTAGTTTTCCTATGTGAAGATCATCTGCCTAGGTGTGGTACTAATTAATACTGTACTGGGCCCTCTTGCATCAGTTAGCACAACTCCCACAACAAGACATGCCCGCAGGCCAATCTGTTCTCCTCAGAAGACTCTAAGCTGGGTCAGGTTGATAATTAAAGCCAACAGGGACAGATAACACATAAGTATAAAGATGCTATAATGAAATTCACTACTTTGTATGCTAACTTAAGAAAATAATTAAAAAGAGAAAATTTTAGGATAGTCACATTCATGCAAACAACTTCCAAATTTTTCAGTAAAATGTTGACCAATAGAGTATATAGCATACATTAAAAAAAAAAGGTAACCTCCTGATTAAGGGTCTTTGTTTCCAGATCCTAAATAATTGCTCAATAAAAGGAAATCTGTTAATATTATACTTAAGAAGAGCATATGAGTTTGTTAAAGGGATATAAAAGGCATTTGACAAAAATTTAGAGTTTATAGTTGATTTAATAAGGAAGGAGCTAATGAAGTCATTAATTGCTGAATATTTTCTTAACCTGCTAAAGAGCATGCAACAATTCCCCCAATCCAGTGTCATATTTCCTGGAGAGAATTCCAGAAACATTAAATCTAAGGAAACAAACAATGATGCCCATTATCACCATTAATATATAACATTGTTCCACAGTGGTAACCGATGCAATTAAACAGGAGGAAGAAATTACATATACACCTGTATGCATTGGGACAGCTTTTAGTTGACATCAGTAAGATATATATGAAGTTGTGCTTAAGAGGGTCTGGAAGGAAAGGAGGAGTGGCTCTAATAAAAATAAATTGTATTTGTGTATGAAATTCTTGAAGAATAAATAAAATTAAAAACATGGGGTAACAATTACAGCTTCCATAACCATATATCATGACGATAAAATTATCAACTGAAATATCTGAAAGAATTCTGTATAGTAGTGGCTGGAAAGATGATACAAAATTAGTAGTTTTTACACTTGCAAAAAAAAAAAAAACAAACAAACATCTAGAACACCAAAATCTACCACATCTGTAAAATAGAAAAAAAAATTAACATTAAATCTACCAATAAGTGTGCAAAATTCTATATGTAAAAAACAATCAAAAACTTTGGAAAACCTCTGAAGTTCACCAGAGAATGCCATAATAATTGAAATAATACACTGTAGACATTTTCAACATGTTGTCAGCTTCCCTTAACTCTTTATATAAATTTATACCATCAGGAAAATTTTGGATCTAGATAGGCTGCTTTTAAGTTAATATGGAAAAATATGCATGCATGAATGGCCAGGAAAAATCATCAAAAGGAGAGTAAAGATGGAGGGCTAGCCTCACCGGATATTAAAACATACTGTTAACCCCGAGTTATTAAGAGGATTTAGTCTGGGCATGAAGTGAATATTAGTGGAATAAAGTATAGAATACATATGTGAATCAAAGTAGCCTATAATATTCATGGGAAAATTGTGATTTTTCAATAAGGTGTCAGCCAACTAGCTGTCTTGAAAAAATAGATACATACTATTTTTTGCACTTTACGCTAGTATAATTTCCAAACGGGACATAAATGGATATGTAAGACATAAGCCATAAAACACTAGAAGACATCATAGAAAATTCTTTTCAGTGTTATCATGAAGAAAGACTTTCTGACTATGATTAAAACCAGGAACTCCAGAAAATAACTAAGTCTTACTACATAAAGGAAAACTATTTCTGCATAGCCAAAATTACTACAAGAAACACTATAGGGATTTCTTTCATGTGTATTAGTATATATTACACATAAAAATTAATCTACTTAATATATTAAAGGCTTCAACACTTTGCTTCAACAAAGTGTTGAATTCCACATGAAAAGAATGAAATCACTGATGGTGTATTTTAAACACAGGAAGTAAGACGGGGGTATCTACCTTGTCTGTGTCATATGCAGCTGTCCATCATCTCCTTAGTTTGGACTTAACTGTCGACTTATTTCTTTTAAAACTCATTCTTCGAGAATTTCATAGAATAGGTTTTGATAACAGCAACCTCCACTCTCCCATCTCTGCCCAGCTCCACTTCCCCATACAACCACCTTGATTTATTTCTTTGTTTGCATTCCGAACACTGCCTTCCCTCCTGGTCCCCCGTCACAGAGTCCCTCCTTCTTCATTTCTCTTCTGAGAGGTTAGGGCCCACTGCTGGGTATCCCCCCACCTTGGCCAGGCACAAAGCAAGTCTCAACAGATACCAGAAAATGGAAATAACCCCTTGCATTTTATCAGATCCTCATAGATTAAGGCAAGACTTCAATAACAACAGAAACAACAGAAAGCCCATATATTCATGGAAACTGAACAACTTTTATTCAATGATCACTTGGTCAGGGAAGAAATAAAGAAAGAAATGGAAGACTTTCTAGAATTCAATGAAAATGAAGGCACAACATACCCCAAAGTTATGTGACACAACAAAGGCAGGAAAGTTCATAGCATTAAGTGCCTTCATAAAAAAATTGGAAAGATCTCATGCTAGCAACTTAACACCACACCTGAAAGCTCTAGAACAAAAAAATCAAACACGCCGAAGAGGAGTAGAAGGCAGGAAATAATCAAACTCATAGCTGAGATCAACAAATGAGGAACAAATAGAATAATGCAAAGAATCAACAAAACTAAAAGCTTGTTCTTTGAGAAAATCAAAAAGATAGATAAAACTTTAGCCAAACCAACTAAAAGGCACAGAGACAGTATCCAAATTAACAAAATCAGAAATGAAAAGGGAGACATAACAACAGAAACTGTGGAAATTAAAAAAAATCATTAGGTCTTTCTTCAAAAGCCTATACTCAACAAAACTAGAAAATCTAAATAAAATGGATGATTTTCTAAACAGATACCTCTTGCCAAGGTTAAATCAAGATCAGGTAAATTATCTAAACACACCTATAACCACTAAGGAAATAGAAGCAGTCATTAAAAGTCTTCCAACTAAAAAAAGCCCAGTGCTTTTAGTGCAGAATTCTACCAAACTTTCAAAGAAGAGCTATTACCAATACTCATCAAACTATTCCACAAAAATAGAAACAGAAGTAACACTGCTAAACTCATTCTATGAGGCCAAAGTCACCTGACATCTAAACCACAAAGACTCAACAAAGAAAGAGAATTTCAGATCAGTTTATGAACTTATGAACCTTGACACAAAGTACTCAGTAAAATTCTCACAAGCCGAATCCAAGAACAAACACATCAAAAACATCATTCACCATGATCAAGTATGCTTCATCCCAGGGATACAGGGATGGTTCAATATACAAAACTCCATCAATGTAGTACACTATATAAATAAACCGAAAGAAAGAAAAATCCCAAAATCATCTCATTAGATATTGAAAAGACCTTTGACAAAATCCAATGCTGTTTCATGTTAAAAGTCTTGGAGAGATCAGGAATACAAGGCACATGTCTAAACATAATAAATGCAATATACAGCTTACCAGTAGCCCACATCAAATTAAATGGAGAGAAACTTAAAGCAATTCCACTAAAATCAGGGACAACTTTTTTTTAAAGCTCCATTAATACCAATTTGCAAAGCCCTAATATTCTTGGATGTATGGCCTTTCACTGGAGCATGGCCAATTTACCAGGGTCTATATTCTCAGATAAAACTGACTCTCTCTCGAAGCAATTAACAACTGCCAATAGTTCTACATCTAGGGGTGGGATATTAATTTCAACTTCCCCTTTGCAAGCTAGAATTTGGTTTCACTTTGGCTTGCCTAAGTCTTTATGTGCTGTTGTGACTGTTGTATGTCCATATGTATAGCCTTCCTATTGTCTACGGAAGACACTGTTTTCTCATAGTCCTCTAGTGCCTCTAGCTCTTATCGTCTTCCTACTCCTGGAAGGGTGCTTGAGCCTTGGAAGGAAGGGATGAAAAGCACATGTTTCATTTAGTACAGAGTATTCTAAAATCTATTTTCTGTATCTTGGCAGTTGAGGGTCTCTGCATTATACACCATGGATTACAAACAGAAGCTATTCCAATGAGGCTGAGAGATGCATTAGTCTGTGGCTATAGTGATAAGTCTAGGAGTTGGTTTAATGCTATGCCCATTTAGCAAGCAAGAGAATAGTAGTAGGCCGTGTTTTTTGGCTTGATAATGGTGCCAGGTAAAAGTTTCATGTTGTGAAGCAGGACTTAAATCCAGACACAGAATGGTTGGTTACTCCCATGACGTTTGTGCCAATTGTTACACCAGTGGGCAGGGCTTGGTAGCCCAGTCATTACTGTGACTTGTAGAGATCAGGAGTGAGTACGATCGATGGTTTCTTTTCTTTCCTGGTAACATGCACAGTACTTCCCAGCACTATGAAACTAGTCAGTAGGGATGAAGCTTCCAGGTCAGTCCCAGCTTGATTTCTCCACGTGGTATGACTTAGGGACATTGTGTTGTCAAAATAAATAGGGTCTTACTGTCAAATTCTAGATTATGATCAAGAGCAAAGACAATGATCTTTAATATTTTGGGTGTGTGGTACATCACAGGGCAACAACTACAAAAGAAGTAGTCTATTCTTGGCAAAGGGCTTTTTTATTATAATTATTTTTGCCCATGGAGATCGATAAGGGAACATTATAGGGTAGGCCCATTTAAACTCTGTGCACGTATGTCTCTACAGTAGTAGGTTTCCATATGACTGAAAGTCCACATAACTTTGATGTTATTTATCTCTCCCCTACTCTCTCTTTTACCCTGCCCTTTCCACCCAATTCAACCCTTCCTGTTTCACTCTTCCCTTTTAACCCTTTATACCCATCCATTTTACTTATAACATTTATTCAAACTTGGTTCTCTCTTTGTTTCTTTTAGTGTGCATTTCATTTAAAAGAATGAATTTTATGGAGAAAGTGGCTCTCCTCCTCATAGTTGTCTCTTTGCTGCAAGCACAGTGCACATGATAATCTTCTGTTCCAGTTATGCTGTTTCTTTTGCAGAGCAAAGACCCTTTAAGTGGTCTGAAAAATCATCTGTGTATGTCAAAATATTCATCTTTGGGAATCCTGAATTCCATAGATGGATTAATTTTAAAGAATCAACAAGAAACCACACACATTCACCAAAAGACTGGGATGCATTCAGTATGAAGCATCTTTAGGTTTTCACCAGCTTCAAGACAAGGACATGGTTACCTCATAGGGATTTAGAAGTGGTTTACTGAATTAGAAGTATCAGAAGAAGAATGCTTGTCATTAGAGATGTTAATTTTTTTCTTTTTTTCTTTTTGGCAGAGCAAACTGCTTCATTAATAACTTCTTCAGCGTTTTGAATGCTGTTCCAATCACTTTGAACTTTCTTCACTTCTTTCATCTGCGGCTTTGACTTTTTAAAATTTAATTAGTAGGATGAGATGCACAGGGCTCATTCGAAATCATATGAATGACTTCAGCATCTTATTAATATTCTCTGCTTTTCTTCATATTTTTGAGATTAAATAATGGTCATATTGTAAGAGATCTTCTAGCAGCATTTGCACTTTCTAAGCTATTTATTTTTTATTTATTTAATGTATGTGAGTACACTGTAGCTGTAGTCTGTTGGTAGGACTCAGTGTTCTGTGAGCACTGTGTACCTGAGGTACTTGCTGGCTGTTGGCTGGAGGCTGCCTTCAGTCTATGCAGTGTGACTCTCTCTGTGAGGTAAGAGGGTAATTCACCCACCTACTTCTCCTGGCTGGCTTCCACCAGAGGGCAAGAGAGAGAATACAAGATGGCCTGTGGTGTTTTAGTAACTCAGCATTGGTGATGACATTCAATCATTTTATTCTATTCCACTAGAAACCAACA
Source organism: Mus caroli (assembly GCF_978045245.1). Classification (NCBI taxonomy): domain Eukaryota; kingdom Metazoa; phylum Chordata; class Mammalia; order Rodentia; family Muridae; genus Mus; species Mus caroli. The sequence goes on along the minus strand of NW_028227256.1, from coordinate 148,306,552 downwards.
CCTAGATCTAGTCCAGTTCTTGTGTGAGGGGATTATACAGAGGAGGTGGGGACAGTTGGGAGCCATGTTAGGAGATGCTGAGCCCACCTGGTAAATCCTCCACAAATAGTTCAGACTTCATTCAGAAGAATGATCTTTCATTCAGAGAAACTAGATGTTCTACAGGCTTTCCCAAAGGGCTGCAAAATGAGTTGAATCATAATGGAACGTCTGATAAGTAAACAAGGAGACTAGCCTTCACAGCACACATATTGTAAACAACAGAAAGGAGGCAGCCATTTTCTACACGCTTTTGGAGCCAGTAGTAGGAGGCATACCTGCAAATTCTCATGGGTTTCTCATCCTGACGTTGTCAGGCACAGCTAAAGCACTAATTAGCAAACTCAAATTAGAATCTGTTTTTTGCTACATGGTTTTACTTCCTTCATGTTTGGGTATTTATGATATTTACAAATATGATAAAGTATAAATGAAAGATCAAGCCACAGTTGATCTTTGGATCATCTGTTATAAAATTAGGAAATCTGATTCAATGACAGGCTGGGAAATGAATTCTTACTGTGTAATAAAACTCAGTTTCATGAAAACAAGTAGACTTCTAATTATGTAAAACTACCAAATGATCATAAATGTTTGAAATTTCCCCTTTTATCATACTGTAAAAATGTAAAATATTAAAAGACATGACTAAATAAGAATATAATTTGCCTAACTCCTTTCTGAGGTCGAAATTGGAATTCAGTAAATCCTCTTAGGCATTAGGAAACAATTTTCTTTTTAAACTTTCCAGGTTAAGGTATTTTACTGCACCACAGTAAGCACTTAGTAGCTGTAACATCCAGAAGGCTATTGGAAGCCATAGGCAGTATTTACACTTCCCTGCGTGCTCAGTCTACTGCAGTCCCACTGTGCACTGTCCTCTCACTAACGTCTCATGCCAATCCTATGCTACATATACAGGATTCTCAGATAAGGAAATGGGAAGGAATTTGACAAAACTCAGAAACAAACTTGAATCTGTGAGAGTCTTCATTTCAACCGAAGTTGTCTAGAATCCAGTCAAAAGGATAAACAGTGTCTTAGCTTAGACATTGAGCAAATGGGGAGGGGAGCTGTGAGAGTGCACTTCAGATCATGTGAGCCTTTTCATGGGAGCTCAGTAAATTTTTCCAGCAGGTTGTGGATCAGCAGCAATCAAAGTCACATTAGTCAGTTTGGCGGGGAGCTTTGGTTGGCTCACTCCCTCTTTTGGTGTCTCTGCTAATTGTTATTAATGGGTGCCTGTAGAACACACCTCAATTACAGGACTTTTGTTTGAGTACAGTGCAAGATGAAGAGAAAGCATCTCTTGCTCTTTGGAGCACAGGCTTTAAAGGGATGGCTCGATTCCATCAAATAACAGGAATGCTCTTCAGAGTGAAGGAGAGAAGTGTGGGAACTGGGAGCCGAGGTATGAAACCTTCACAGGTATCACTCAGGCAGGGAGGGCTGATGGTGGTGATAGGAGAGGATGCTACAGACTGTCTCTTGTTTCTCCTCTGGAGCTTTTGAAAGATCTTGGATCTGTGCCACTGACATTTGTGGGGCCTTGCACACCTGTCTTTGCCGCTGTAGCCGTGTGCTGGTGGTTTGAGAGGACCTAGCAGATGCTTTTTCATTATCCTAATTTCATGATGCAGTTTGTCTCATACTCATCTTAGAAAAGATTCAACCAGAACATTGGGGGTGGGGTGGGGTGGGAAGGGAACAAAGGAACTAACTTACTGACCTTAAAGAGACATAGGCAACTCCAAATGTGGATTGCTTCTAATCTGCTGACTAAGGCAAATACTCCAAACCTCTTTATATTAGCAGAAGCATTTATATTTAAAGTGGGCATGCTCAAATCAGTAATTCAGCTTTTTCTTAAATATTTACAATTATTCCAAATATTTTGCAATTTACTAGTCAATGAAGATGCAAGAGTTAAGAAATCTGCTTATAAAAGGACACATGTAGCTGTAAGAATATGCAAAGAAGTTAAAAATTGATTATCTGAAGAAAAATAGCCCAAATCAGGCTGTGTTTGGACTTAGGGGTTATAAATCCTAGTAGTATGTTGTGTCATTCAGTGAACAAAGATTCTTTTTATTGTGACCAAAGACTGATGAGTAAGAAGGTGACATTCCATAGAGGTGTGCCCTTAAAAGAGACCAAGGAGAGATTTGAGGGCAATGGAAGAGAGCACGGTATCTGGACAACGACTGTTTCCATTGGATGCTAAACATTTAAACCATTGAAACTCACAACATCGACAGGTGATACCTCAGATTGGTCCTTTGGATCTTGTCTGATGCTGAGAATATCTTTGTGCTTTTATCAATGACCATTATAAACAAATTAATAACTTCAAACAGCGAATAGCACACACATGACCCCCAAGCCTTCTTAAGTTGTGAGTACAATGATTAGAAAATCTCTTAACTTCCTTTGTGGTGTGTGTGTGTGTGTGTGTGTGTCCGTGTGTGCATGTGCATGTATGTGTGTGTATGTTTGATGCATGTGTCATGTTGTTGCATGCAAATGAGTAGGAGGGTGCATGCATTCATGTATGTGCATGTTGAGACCAGGCCTGCATGTGAGATGTCTACCTTCATGTTCTCCTCCTCACTGCCTTGAGACATGGATCCAGTGGCTCACCATTTTGGTTACTCTAGCTGGTCAGAAAATCGTCAGGGCCTGTCTGTCTCTGCCTTCCAATGTTGTGATCACAGGTCCCCGTGGCTATATCCAGCTTTTTTATGTGGGTGCTGACAGTGTCACCTCACGTCCTCATGCTTGCCTGGCAAGTGTTCTTACACTGAGCCATTCTCCCAGCCCCTGCTTAGAAAAATTTGAAAAATAAAAAAAGTATTTATTACTCTATCAAGTCGAAACACCCGTTTTTATTGGTGTTGCCTTTTAGAATTTGTGCTGAAAGCTGTGTTTTACAGATACTTTGAGTTAACATCTGCAATTCCATTTGCCTTTTAATTTTATAGATAAACATTGGCTTGTGCTTCCACATGCAATGGCACTTAGCTTCAGTCTGTCAGTTTTTAGAGAGTTGTGTAGTTTAATCACTTCTCAAGTGTTGGCACTTGTCATTCCTATTCTGATAATGACGGTGTCCTTTTATTTCTGGTCAACTGTCACAGGAAAATGAGTTCATTACAAGTATCTTTAAGACTTATGATACCTAAGATACACACAATACACCAATGGTAACTATTCACAATATTAACAAAAGTACAAACATCCCAGGCTTATCATGACTCTGGCTTGAGTAATAATCTTAAAGAGAGTTTTTCCCTTTGCCCGGTGGTTGTGTTTCAGGTGTGCAGCAGTTTGCATGCCTTTCACACCCACTGGATTGGAATGTCGTTTGTGTCTTTGCCCTTACTCTTATGTGATGCTTAGCACTTTGCTTCCTTTTATGAAACTGAACACTCCACAGATACTACACAGTCTGATTAATAATAATCCTTTGTAAGAATGTTGCCAAATTTTACTTTCATGTTTTATTTCAGTTTTTAAAATTCATTTATTTTTCAGATATTCATAACTATAAGTTATGTTTCATAACTATAAGTTTTTTCTTAACTATAAGTTTTTTCTTAATTTATTATATTGCCTTAAGAAAGGGGAATATTTTTGTGGAATTTTTTGTCTATAGAGTCTAGTTATGTATTCTAATTATTGTTTGTTCTAATTTAGATTTGTTTAAATAATTTTGTTGGTTATAGCTATCCAATTAATCAATTTAGAAATTGCCTTACCATATGCTGGAAAATAGGAATTAAAGTTAAAATTAAAGAAATTATTTATGCATTTGTTTCTTTTAAGACTCTCTCTCTCTCTCTCTCTCTCTGTGTGTGTGTGTGTGTGTGTGTGTGTGTGCAGGAGCACACCCGTCATGACAGTTTATGGTCAAAGGACAACTTCTGGGAGTTGTTCTCTCCTCTTGAGTTGTGGTTCCAGGTTCTGGGCCACCAAGGTTTCTTGAAAACACCCTTAACTCTCTGAGCCTTCTCACAAGTCCAGAGTTAGTTTTGAGGTAGAGGTTCCCATTGTCTGCACTTCTCTGTGTGTGAACCTACCAAGCTCACAGTTGAACAGCAGGGCTGCCATCTTCTTACTTCCTGATAGACGTGACGCCCTTCACTCTTTCCTTCATTGGTTTTCATTGATCTAATTACCTTTATTGTTTTATAAGTGAATTTAAGAATAAAGTTGCCATTTTCCAAAATGCAGCCCAAAGTTCTTGAGAATATATATTTAATAATTTAAATATATTCAAATCAATAAAGTAACTTCAGAATATGTATATTTTAATACTTACATTTCCTTCTTCATTAAAAATTGCCTATGCACTTTTATCCGGAGTCCTATTTAACATAATTTCATGATAAACTGGGAATGTTCGTACTATTGCTAGGATTATAAACTGTTTCTTCTTCAGCATTCCTTAATCTGGCTTGTGTTTGTCTCTTTTGGACAGCTGTAGACACCATCTGGGATCAGCCACAAAATATGAATTGTGTAATTTGAGTAAATCTGCATCCCAGTTAAACACTCTGATATTTGCATTTATTCCACAAAATAAAGATGGATGGTAAAAATCCATGCTAGTAATTGAAACCAGCTTTTAGAGGGCTGGAAGCAAAGACAGAGACCCTGTACCTTCTGGCTTGGAGTCTGCACCGGCAATCTGGCACACATGGATACTTCTGGGTTAAGCAAAGCATGGCATGAGCATATGAGGTTCTTCATCATGTGCGATACACTTGACCTTTGGCAGAGCTGCCATGTGACGTTACCCCTCGTGCAAGTCTTGAGACCCAAGTTCTGTATCCCAAATGTGTTCATCGAGTGAAACTGAGCCAGGCATCTTTCCCAGCAGCCCTGATCTGTGATGAACAAGCAACCATAGCAGTCTTAATACCTGGGCACCAGGGTACGTTTAGATCCAGAGTTTGTGAAAGGCTTGAGCGACTTAAGACTTGGCCTCAGCCACTGGTGCACTTCTGCCATCCCAGAGCAAGGTTTGCATTCTGCACGAACTGCTCTTGCATAACACAGGGTGCTTGAGGGCCTCGATCCTTGTGCATATCCTCGTCCCTGTGGGGTTGAAGGTGACAACTGGTTTGAATCCAGTGGGCTACTGAGTGGCATAATCTGGAAACAGGAGAATCTGAGGCTGAGAACCTGCTCTGGAAGATGGTGGGAAGGCAAACTTTAGGCATTAGCCAAGACGTGAAGCCCTATCATCCGAATCCATTGTTCCATCAACTTCACTTACAAAACACAACTCCAAAGCAAAAAGTAATTTCAGAGTAGCGACTGTAAAGCATTAGACTCTAGGGAGGGGCTCTGCTGGGAGCTGGGCCTTGTGCAAATGCACTGGCCATAAATCCATGCAGCTGCCCGGGCACACCCACATATTTCTGAGCCTTATAATCGAGACTTCCTTTAAATCATTTGTTTGCTTGTATGTTTTCTTGACAGCTGGGCTATCCTCAAGGTTGTTGTTATTCCTGTTGCTCGACTCGGTACAAGTATTTAGAGGAAACTGCATACATGTCACTTACACTCCCATCATATGTTAACACATCTCCTGCATTTTTGTAAAGAAAACACTTTGCAAATATGGGTCTGGAGCACTAATTACATTTTTTTCTTGAAAACACAGTAGAAAGTGTGCATACGTTTGTTTGATTGTTATGGAAACAATCAAGACTGAAATGTAGCCTATTCTCTCAACATGTGGAAATCTCAACAATATTGGAATCTTTTGTAAATACTTAGATGCTTAATTCTTAACTAATAACTTTTTCATAATTTTACTTTTCATTTCAGTTGGACTGAATTGTATATTTATTTGAAAGAATATGAATGTTAAAAATTGCCTAAGAGCAATTTATTATAACCTTTTCTGTTAATAATTTCAGTTATTCTGTTGAGAATTTCATGCATGAGTATTTAGTGTTTTGATCAAATGTGTCTATACATTCTCTCCTCCAGCTTCTTCTAGACCCATTCCCACTCTTCCTGTCCACCTTCCTGTATTTGTTAAACCCACTGAGTCCATTTATTGCTCCCAGTACATACCTTCCAGGACCGGCCATTGGAACGTGGGACACCTATCACAGGCCTTATCCGTTATATAGCCCTCTGGCTTCCCACACCCAACAGCCACCAATTGCCAACAGCTCCTCTGCGAGGGGTGAGACTTGGTGAGCTCTTCCCTGATTCATGTTGGGATTTTGACCGGCTTGATATTATGCTGGTCTTACAAATGCAGTCACAGCTGGTCTGAATATAAAACGTCCTTGTCACAGTGACAAAACTCTAGTTCATGGCTGCAAAAGCGACCTTTGGTTCTTACAGTCTTTCAACCTGATCTTCCATGGTGATCCCTGTCCTGCAAGGGAAGAGGTGTAATGTAGATGTTCATTTTCAGCTAGCACTCCACAGTCTCCTGTTCTCTGCCCTACAACCTGCTTGTGAGTGAGTCTCCCAACAGAGCAATTAAAACTTTAAAATGAATTTCAATAATTTTTGAAAAAAAAGATTGAGCTCATTGAAATTTTATTTATTCAAAGAAACCATTGACAGCCTTTATGGGAGAATGCTAGATCCTGTATGGGATAACAGACTGACGTGCAGGGTCTACATAAACTCCTAACACTCAACAACAAGACACATCTTAGATCAAAAATGCGAAGAATACCTTAGGGGTCATTTTTAAAGGTGTAATTGATCAGTAAGGACATTACAAATGATCCTCACCATTTAATCATGAGGGATATCAATGCGAAATAAGCTATAGTGAGATACCACCCCAAAGGAGAATGGCTAATGTGTAGAACAGCAACAAGAATAGCAGCAGCAGCAGCAGCAACAACAACAACAACAACAACAACAACAACAACAACAACAACAACACGTGAAAGATACTTTGAGAAACTAGAAACTTTGTGCACCATTGATTAAAAAGTAAAACTTGGTAGCATTGAGGAAAAGCGTTGGTCCTCTTAAAATAAGGAAAAGTAGAATTACCCTGTGATTCACCAAATCCATCTTTTTATGAAATCTCCCATCTTCCTCCCACCTTCCCACCTTCCCACCTTCCCACCTTCCCACCTTCCCACCTTCCCACCTTCCCACCTTCCCACCTTCCCACCTTCCCACCTTCCCACCTTCCCACCTTCCCACCTTCCCACCTTCCCACCTTCCCACCTTCCCACCTTCCCACCTTCCCACCTTCCCACCTTCCCACCTTCCCCCTGTCTTTCCGTCCCTTCCATCCTCCCTCACTCTTTCTTTGTCTGTCTGTCTGTTTGTTTGTCTGTCTCTGTCTTTCTCTGAGACAGGGCACTGGGCATTGCTGTGTAGCCCAGGCTATCCTCAAATTTGTGATCCTCCTATTTCAGCATTAGTTTAAGCTTCAGTCTGCCCTCAAAGAATTAAGATCAGGATCTTGCCATGTGTGCTGACATGTACCTACAATTTCATCATGTGAGTCTGAGAAATTCAGTATCATTTTATCAATGTCACCCTTATGCCTTGCCCTAACTACTGCCCTAATTCCTCTTAGCATCACACTGTCTTTGGTTTTGTTAACCCACTGAAGTCTTCTTGTGCTCTCACTATAGTCATAAATGTACGGCCTTTAGCAGAGTCAGGTTACCCTTCCAGAGCTGTACTAATCTATAGATAAAATATCCAAATTCAGGGTTTGATAGTATGTTCATTTAGTGGGATGATAAGAATAGGCCTTAATTCTAATCATCAGGTGGTTGATGGACTCCAGAGCACTTGTGCCACTATTGCACCTATGGGCCTGTTGGCATGATGCCACACTGGTCGTTATTGCAATTAACAGCTGGGTAAGATCAAGCTTTCCTTCAATAACCTACATAGCACCAGGGCTGTGCAAACCAGCCACCAGGAGGGAAGTTTCCTGGTCAGTATGGAGTTGATTTCTCATGTCCTGTGACAAAAGTGTATAATGTCATAAGCAATGGGTGGCTTACCATCAAGTTCTGATGGGCAGCCAAGCATAATGTCAATAACCTGTTTTTTGTTTTATGTTTTTAGGGAATGTATATGACATTCCCAAACAACACAAGCTGAGGTAACCCATACCAATGCTGGGCTTTTCAATTGGTAACCTATGGCTTCTAGCATGATCATAATTCTCTGTATAGGATAATTCAAGTTAAACCCTTTTATACGAATACACAGGTGATACAAAAGGGAAAAATAACATGGAGGGAGATTTAGAGAGAGGGGTGGGAAGCTATGGCAAAGGATAGGGTGGGAGGATAAATAACACTAAGCATGTTTGAAAAACCCACATGGAAACCTATTATTCACACACACACACACATATACATACACACTCATTCATACATACAAACACACACCTCACACACACTCATACCCATACACTCATATACACAGCTACTCGCATACACACATACAAATACAACACACATTCTCATACACGCACACTCATAGTACACACATTCACTCATATGCACTCATACAAAACAATTTCAAATTTTTAACAATAAAATTAAGAAACCTTTCTTTATAATAATATAGCTACTATATTTAAGAGGTGTTCTTGGATACAACATTTGTTTTATTACTATTTGCCTTCATAGTACCCTGATCTTATTAGAAATGCTGTTTAATTGAATCTTATTAAATAGATGAATTAAAAATATCATATGTTTTCCTGTCTCTTCTTACCAGCACAAAGACATGTTGGATGCGAAAAATCTAACTTTATGTTTAAGATTACATACAAAGGTGAAAGTCTGTATTTTGCTGCCATTAAAAATCCCATGGTTGTTTATACAAAAGCATTTGCTGATGCCCTGGCCAAAGGCCAGTGTAAGCGATAACAGCCTTCTGTGCACTCTGCATCCTCCATGTCCACTAGGAAGGCATTCTTCTTACTTCCTGTTGTAAAGAACTGTGGAGCACCGCTGAATTCATTTGCCATTTTTTCCTACATCCTGTTCAGGAGCTCAGAATGAATGAGCTGAACCAGTCTGTGCATTACATACACAGTCTCTGCAAGGCCATGCATGCACTAAGGTTATCACATGGCTCGTTTGTTCAGTGGATGGCCTTTTTTGGATACTTGCACAGAATGCTATTTAGTCGACGTTGGACAACCTGTTTCTCATGAATTTGTCTCTGACTCCAATTTTATAAAATGCACCAAATGTATATCACTCTGTGGCCAAAACTGTCATTAAGGGCCATCCAGTGGTCCCTTACAGGTGCCTCTTCTAATGAGAGGAGAAATGTATTCAAGACAGTGAGTCCTGAAATACACTTGGCACCTGCTCAGCTCAAATGCACACATCAGTTCTGCTCTTGTCAATTTGATACAGATCATCTTAAGAGGATACAGGACAGCGAGGGAGAAGCTGGAAAGAGAATCATGTACTTTCAACTGAGTATAATTATAGATCTGGCTTATGTTGCATCTCCCCAACAGGAAACATGATTTATTTATTTTTATTCAGAAAACAACTTTAAGGCTTTAATTTAGAATTGACTTGTATTAAATTGAGAGTATAATTTTTAGAAAGTGGGTCAAATTCAGTTTAAGGTGAGAGGAAATTTGAGGCAGCTGTAACTGCTGTTTGTCACTCTGTTAACCTGACCTCTTCAGGTGGCCACTCTACCAGGTCCTTTCCCTGTTGTCTCCTCTTAGGTTCCTCTGGAGCCCTAGGGTCTTTCCATCTTTCTCAGAGACTGAAGAGGTTTCCTTTCTTTCTGTGTATTATTCAGTTGTCTCTTTTCATATGCGAGCTCAGAGTTCTCTTAAGATACTTGTCATTATTGTAAGTCACAGCTAGAATCTGGCTTTTAATTTGCCAGGCCCTGTTGGATAGTATTGCTTTGGCACTATTCGTCACTTTCACCTTCTTATTTGTGACTGTCAACATTAAGATGAGGAAAAACATCACAAACCATGATTGCAGCTGTGAGAGCAGATGCCCTGAAGGTAGCAGTAAGGCAGACAGAGGCTCTCATTATCAAGAAACTGCTCCAAGCAAAGTGGAAACACTCTCAGGGCCAGAAATCTGTGGAAAGGAAAAAGGAAGCGAGGAGCTGGATATTGATCTTGCCAAATGAAGCAATGTAAGAAAATATTACATTGTGAATTTCTTTCCATTATTTTCTCAAAGTTAGTCCAGCATCTCAGATTAGGAGAACAATAGCTGAGATGCTGGCACAAAATCCAATGCCTTTGATAAAGCCCCGGGAAAAAGGAAATAGCAAAATTATTGAGATGAGGCAAGGCTGTCTTAGAATTTAAGATTTTTTTTAAATCTAAAGAGCTTGTCAGAATTATGACACATATCTTATAATTACATGTTCCCAACAAGATTTGTTTTAAAAAATAAATTGTGTGAACATTAAAGTATTGTATTTATCAACCATTTACTCAAAGTCAAAACATTGTGGTTACGTCAGACATGAGAAGTATTCAGGTCACAATCAGTTGTTACTGATCTTAGCTTAGCAAGGAGCCCATGATGGACTTATGGTGAAATTTTAGCAACTAGACCCCCAAACCTTGGTCTTTCAATAGTCTTTGGATTTACCTCTCTGGGTGCTGATGTTTAAGGCAAAGGGACATAAAAATGGTTTAACAACCAGGTATTCACGGGGTAAATGCTGTTGCAGGGTCCTTCAAGAGGCTAAGTGACTGTTTCACCACCTAAATCTCACTTGTCTCTATTATTATTCTATTCTTTATTTCAGGAGGCTATTGTAAGACTCTGAGGGGGGGGGGAGATGCATGTTGATGTGTGTTTTGGACTCTTGCAAGTTTTAAATATACTTGCAAACACAGTCATGGGTGGTAACTTACACAATTAACTATAGGAATGTATTGCAATTTTCATGCATGGACTTTAAAAGACACTCATATTAAAAGGGATCCCCTTTGGCTTCTACGTTGAAATCTGCATAAAGGTTTTACTTTTTTAGATGAGATATCCCTTATTTATTTATTTATTTATTTATTTATTTATTTATTTATTTGGAGCACAGTGGCCAAAATATGGTCTTCCCATCTAGCCTATAGACTGTCCTCAAACTTAAGGTCCTCCCTCCTCAGGCTCTCAAGGGCTGAGTTTATAAACACAGCTGTTACACTCATGTCTCTTAGTTCTTTCTCAACTTAAAGTATTTTGTAAAAGTCAGCTGGTGTTCTTACCCGATTTTTCTCATAATTCCATTTGTGTACTTGCTACACTGCAGGGTACTTATCAATGTACGTTTTACTTTTCCTGGTAGCTTGTGAAATTTTTGAAGGCCAAGTATATGTTTGCTAACTAATCAAGTAGGCATTTGATATGGGTTTTTCCACAGCAATTTTCCAGTGAGGCTTCTTTCCCAAGATTTCATTTGTGTTTGATTATAACCTTTAAGGGATAACACAGAGAGTTTTCTATTGTTTCTTAAGAAATTATCATGGCATGCAGAGATAAAGGGTTCTAGATGTCCAGTTAGGGATTCCAGTAATGACCCATCCCATCTATGAGGCAGAGTAAAGGAAGACAGTATTAACAATGGCACAATCATCCATGAAACACATGTTCTGCAGGAGAGGAGGAGCCTGTACACATCAGTGTAGGCAATGTCAGCTGGCTGTACCTCTTTTTTATTTTTATTTCTTTTTTTAATTGGATATTTTCTTTACTTACATTTCAAAACATTTTCCCTTTCCAGGTCTCCCCCTTGGAAATACCCTATCCCTCCCCCCATTTCCCTGCTTCTATGAGGGTGCTCCCCCACCCACCCACCCACTCCCATCTTCCTTCTCTGGCATTCCCCTAAACTGGGGAATGGAACACTCTCAAGCCCAAGGGCCTCTCCTCCTGCTGATGCCAACAAGCCACATATTCAGCCAGTGCCATGGGTCCCTCCAGATGTACACTTTGGTTGGTGGTTCAGTCACTGGGAGCTCAGGGTCGGGGTTATGGCCAGTTGACACTATTGCTCCCTCCATGGGGCTGCAAACTCCCTCATCTCCTTCAGTCCCTTCTTCAACTCCTCCATCAGGGACCCTACGCTCAGTCCAATAGTTGACTGCAAGCTTCTACCTCTGTGTTTGTCAGGCTCCAGCAGAGTTTCTCAAGAGACAGCCATATCAGGCTCCCATCAGCAAGCACTTCTTGGCATCCATAGTAGCATCCAGGGTTTGGTGACTGTATATGGGATGGCTATTATTGACTTATCAGTGAGTACATACCATGTGTGTTCTTTTGTGACTTTGTTACCTCATTCAAGATGATATTTTCAAGTTTCATACATTTGCCTGCGAATTTCATGAAGTCATTATTTTCAATAGCTGAGTAGTACTCTATTGTGTAAATGTACGACATTTTCTGTATCCATTCCTCATTCCCAGATGGAAGGACATCTGGGTTTTTTCCCCCGCTTCTGGCTATTATAAATATGGCTACTATGAACATAGTGGAGCATGTGTCCTTATTACATCTTCTGGGTATATGCCCAAGAGTGATATATCTGGGTCCTCAGGTAGTACTATGTCCAATTTTATGAGGAAGCACCAGACTTATTTCCAGAGTGGTTGTACCAGCTTGCAATCCCACCAGCAATGGAGGAGTGTTCCTCTTTCTCCACATCCTCGCCAGCATCTAATGTCTCCTGAGTTTTTGATCTTAGACATTCTGATTGGTGTGAGGTGGAATCTCAAGGTTGTTTTGCTTTGCATTTTCCTGTTGACTAAACATGTTAAACATTTCTTTATGTTGAACATTTCTTAGGTGCTTCTCAGCCATTGAAATTTCCTCAGTTAAGAATTCTCAGTTTAGCTCTGTTCCCCAATTTTTAATAGGGTTATTTGTTTTCTGGATTCTAACTTCTTGAGTTCTTTGTATATATTGGATATTAGCTCTCTGTTGGATGTGGGATTGGTAAAGATCTTTTCCCAATCTATTGGTTGCCATTTTGTCTTACTGACAGTGTCCTCTACCTTACAGAAACTTTGCAATTTTATGAGGCCGCATTTGTCAATTCTTGATCTTAGAGCATAAGCCATTGGTGTTCTGTTCAGGAACTTCCCCCCCCCCCTGCCCATGTGTTTGAGACTTTTCCCCAGTTTCTCTTCTATTAGATTCAGGGTATCTGGTTTTCTGTGGAGGTTCTTGACCCACTTGGACTTGAGCTTTGTACAAGGAGATAAGAATGGATCAATTTGCATTCTTCTACATGCTATCTGCTAGTTGAACCAGCACCATTTGTTGAAAATGCTGTCTTTTCCCCACTGGATGGTATTAGATCCTTTGTCAAAGATCAAGTGACCATAGATGTGTGGGTCTATTTGTATTGGATGTATTGGGTCTAGTTCTATTCCATTGATCTACCTGCCTGTCACTGTACCAGTACCATGCAGTTTTTAATCATGATTGCTCTGTAGTACAGCTTGAGGTCAGGGATTGTGATTCCCCCAGAAGTTTTTTTATTGTTGAGAATAGTTTTTGCTATCCTGGGTTTTTTGTTATTCTAAATGAATTTGAGAATTGCTCTTTCTAACTCTGTGAAGAACTGAGTTGGAATTTTGATGGGGATTGCATGGAATCTGTAGCTTGCTTTTGGCACCATGGCTGTTTTTACTATATTAATCCTGCCAATCCATGGACATGGGAGATCTTCCCATCTTCTGAGATCTTCTTTCTTCAGAGACTTGAAGTTCTTGTCATACAGATCTTTCATTTGTTTGGTTAGAGTCACAAAAGATATTTTATATTGTTTGTGACTATTGTGAAGGGTGTCATTTCTTAATTTCTTTCTCAGTCCATTTATCCTTTGAGTCGAGGAAGGCTACTGATTTGTTTGAGTTAATTTTATATCTGTCCACTTTGCTGAAGTTGTTTAACAGCTGTAGGACTTCTCTGGTGGAATTTTTAGGGTCACTTAAGTATACAATCATATCATCTGCAAATAGTGATATTTTGACTTCTTCCTTTCCAACTTGTATCCCTTTGACCTCCTTTTGTTTTCTAATTGCTCTAGCTAGAACTTCAAGTACTATATTGAATAGATAAGGCAGGCAGTCTTGTCTGGTCCCTGATTTTAGTGGGCTTACTTCAAGTTTCTCTCCATTTAGTTTGATGTTAGCTACTGGTTTGTTTTATACTGCTTTTACTATGTTTAGGTATGAGCCTTGAATTCCTGATCTTTCCAAAACTTTTAACATGAAGGAAAGCTGAAATTTCTCAAATCCCTTTCGAGCATCTAATGAAATGATCATGGGGTTCTTTTCTTTGAGTTTGTTTATGTAGTGGATTATATTGATGGATTTCAGTATATTGAATCATCCCTGCACCTCTGGGATGAAGCCTACTTGATCATGGTAAATGATCGTTTTGATGTGTTTTTGGATTTGGTTTGCAAGAATTTTATTGAGTATTTTTACATTAATATTCATAATGGAAATTGGTCTGAAATTCTTGTTCTTTGTTGGGTCCTTGTGTGGTTTAGGTTTAAGCATAATTGTGGCTTAATAGAGTGAATTGGGTTCCTGTTTCTATTTTGTGGAATAGTTTGAAGACTATTGGTATTAGGACTTCTTTGAAAGTCTGATAGAATTCTGAACTAAACCCACTCACTGGTCCTGGGATTTTTTTGTTTGGGAGACTAGTAATGGCTGCTTCTATTTCTTTAGTGGTTATGGGAGTGTTTAGATGGTTTATCTGATCCTGATTTAACTTTGGTACCTGGTATCTGTGTAGGAAGTTGTCCATTTCATCCAGATTTTCCAGTTTTGTTGAATATAGGCTTTTGTAGTAGGCTCTGATGAGTTGTTTAATTTTCTGAATTTCTGTTGTTATGTCTCTCTTTTCATTTCTGATTTTGTTAATTTGGATACTGTCTCTGTGCCCTCTGGCTAGTCTGGCTAAGTTTATTATTATTTTTTTTTTATTTATTTTTTAAAGATTTATTTATTATATGTAAGTACACTGTAGCTGTCTTCAGACACTCCAGAAGAGGGTGCCAGATCTCTGATGGTTGTGAGCCACCATGTGGTTGCTGGGACTTGAACTCTGGACCTTTGGAAGAGCAGTCGGGTGCTCTTACCCACTGAGCCATCTCACCAGCCCCTGGCTAAGTTTATTGATCTTGTTGTTTTTCTCAAAGAAACAGCTCCTGGTTTGGTTGATTCTTTGTATAGTTCTTTTTGTTTCTACTTGGTTGTTTTCAGCCCTGAGTTTGATTATTTCCTGCTGTTTACTCCTCTTGGGTGTGTTTGCTTCTTCTTGTTCTAGAGTTTTCAGGTATGCTGTTAAGTTGCTGGGGTATGCTTTCTCCAGTTTCTTTTAGGAGACACTCAGAGCCATGAATTTTCCTCTTAGCACTACTTTCACTGTGTCTCATAAGATTGGGTATGTTGATATAGCTGTCTCTTGTGAGGCTATGCCCGGGCTTAGCAAACACAGAAGTGGATGCTCACAGTCAGCTATTGGATGGATCACAGGGCCCCCAATGGAGGAGCTGGAGGAAGTACCCAGGGAGCTGGGGGGATCTGCAACCCTATAGGTGGAACAACAATATGAACTAACCAGTACCCCACTCCCCCCCATCCCCCAGCTCGTGTCTCTAGCTGCATATGTATCAGAAGATGGCCTGATTGGCCATCAGAGGAAAGAGAGGCCCATTGGCTGTGCAGACCTTATATGCCTCAGTACAGGGGAACACCAGGGCCAAGAGGTGGGAGTGGGTGGGAGGGTGTGGGGGACTTTTGGGATAGCATTGGAAATGTAAATGAAATAAATACATAATAATAATAATAATAATAATAATAATAATAAAAAGAAATTTAAAAAGATTGGGTATGTTGTGCCTTCATTTTCATTAAATTCTAAAAAGTATTCAATTACTTTCTTTGTTTCTTCCTTGAAAGTTATCATTGAGTAGGATGTTGTTCAGCTTCCATGTATATGCGTGATTTCTGTTGTTTTTGTTGCTATTGAAGACCAGCGTTAGTCCATGGCTTTCTGATAGAATACATGGGATTCTTTCATTCTTCTTGTATCTGTTGAGGCTTGTTTTGTGACTGATTATATGGTCAGTTTTGGAGCAGGTACCATGAGGTGCTGATAAGAAGATATATTCTTTTGTTTTAGGATGAAATGGTCTATAGATATCTGTTAGATCCATTTGGTTCATAACTTTTGTTAGTTCCAATGTGTCTCTGTTTAGTTTGTGTTTCCATGATCTGTCCATTGCTGAGAGTGAGGTGTTGAAGTCTCCCACAATTATTGTGTGATGTGCAATGCGTGCTTTGAGCTTTAGCATAGTTTCTTTTATGAATGTGGCTGCCCTTGCATTTGGAACATAGATGTTCATAATTGAGAGTTCTTATTGGTAAAGTTGTCCTTTGATGTGTATGAAGTATCCTTCCTTATCCTTTTTTGTAAGTTTTTGTTGAAAGTTGAATTTATTTGATATTAGAATGGCTACTCCAGCTATTTCTTGGGATCATTTGCTTGGAAAATTGTTTTCCAGCCCTTTACTCTGAGGTAGTGTCTGTCTTTGTCACTGACATGCGTTTCTTGTATGCAGAAAAATGCTGTGTCCTGTTTATGTAACCAATCTGTTAGTGTATGTCTTTTTATTGGGGAATTAAGTCCATTGATGTTAAGAGATATTAAGGAATAGTGATTGTTGCTTTCTGTTACTTTTTATGTCATTTTTTTGTTTGTGTGGTTATCTTCTTTTGGGTTTGTTGAAAGAAGATTACTTTCTTGCTTTTTCTAGGGTGTAGGTTCCCTCCTTATGTTGGCATTTTCCATCTATTATCCTTTATAAGGCTAGATTTGTGGAAAGATATTGTGTTAATTTGTTTTTGTCACGGAATATCTTGGTTTCTCCAGCTATGCTAATTGAGAGTTTTGTTGGGTGTAGTACCCTGGCCTGGCATTTGTATTCTCTAAGGGTCTGTATGACATCTGCCCAGGATCTTCTGACTTATAGTTTCTGGTGAGAAGTCTGATGTAATTCTGATAGGTCTTCTTTTATATGATTCTTGACTTTTTTCTCTTACTGCTTTTAATATTCTTTCTTTGTTTTGGGCATTTGGTGTTTTGACTATTATCTTATGGGAGGAATTTCTTTTCTGATCCAATGTATTTGAAGTTCTGTAGTCTTCTTGTGTTTTTATGGCCATCTCTTTCTTTAGGTTAGAGAATTTTTCTTCTCTAATTTTGTTGAAGATATTTACTGGCCCTATAAGTTGGTAGTCTTCACTCTCTTCTAATACTATTATCCTTAGGTTTGGTCTTCTTATTGTGTCTTGGATTTCTTGGATGTTTTGAATTAGGAGCTTTTTGCATTTTGCATTTTCTTTGACTGTTGTGTCCATGTTTTCTATGGTATCTTTTGTACTTGAGATTCTTTCTTCAAGCTCTTATATTCCGTTGGTGATGCTTGTATCTATGGTCCTGATCTCTTTCCTAAGTTTTCTCTCTCCAAGGTTGTCTCCCTTTGTGATTTCTTTATTGTTTCTATTTCCATTTTTAGATCCCAGATAATTTTGTTCAATTCCTTCAGCTATTTGGTTGTGTTTTCCTGTAATTCTTTAAGGAATTTTTGTGTTTCCTCTTTAAGGGCTTCTACCTGTTTACCTGTGTTCTCATGTATTTTTTTAAAGGATTTATTTATGTCTTTCTTAAAGTCCTCTTTCATCATTGAGATGTGATTTTTAAATCAGAGACCTGCTTTTCTGGTGTGTTGGGCTATCCAGAGCTCACTGTGGTTGGAGAACTGGGTTCTGATGATGCCAAATTGTGTTAGTTTCTGTTGCTTATGTTTTTGCCCTTGCCTCTGGACATCTGGTTATCTCTGGTATTAGATGTTCTTGCTATCTCTGATTGTGGCTGGTCCCACCTGCATGCCTGTGTGTCAGTAGTCCTGGGAGACCAGTTCTCTCCAGGAGGAATTTAGGTTTGGATAGCTGTGGCAAAGGGTCAGCTCCAGGATACAGATAGAAACAGGAAGGATCCTGTTCCCAGCCATTCCTTGATTCTTGTGTCCTGATGGCTCTGGGTGGGCCTGTCTTGGTCCAGAAATTTGAACAGAAGTGGTCTTACCTGTACTTACAGCACTCCTGGGAGATCAGCTCTCTCCTGGTGGTATTTGCGTTTGGAGTGCTGTAGCACAGGATCAGCTCTGGGCACAATCAGAAACCAGAAGGCAGCTGTCTTTACCTCTTTTGTTGCCGCCCTAATTTTTCCATTTCATCTTCTCTGAATCTCAAAATTTCTGGTTTGTAGGGAAAAACAATGAACCAAGGGACGTTCATTCCTCACCTAGCTCTGTGATTCTCTTATCAGACTGATGGATATCTTATTGTGCTTTTTTGATTCGGTTGAGTTTTCAGTGGACCCCTGAGGTCTCCCAGACCCTGAGTTACCAACCAGGTAGCATAAAGTACCTGGTCTGAGGCCCCCCTGACACATATACAGGAGAGGATTGCCTGGTTTGGCCTCAGTGAGAGAAGAGTCTCCAAACCCTAGAGAGACCTGATACTCCAAGGAGTGGGGATAGCTGGCAGGTGGGTGGGGGAGTTGGGTGGAGACATCCTCTTGGAGACCTGGGCAGGAAGAATGGGATGAGGTAATGTGGGAGGACAGACCAGGAGGGGTAATGACTGGATTAAAAAAACCTAATAATTAATTAAATAAATAAATAACTTGCCATAAATATTAAAAAGGAACAACTATTAAATCTGAAGAGCAATATGGAGATCTCTGCAATTCTGCTAAATATGCACTCCTAGTCTTCCATTGTCTTTATTACAGTCAAAATTATTGAGATGCTTTGTTAAACATTTTTACTGGCATTAATAAATAAAGGACATTAGTGGAAAGGCACACATTCAAGGATTTAAATGAGTCCTTATGTAAAGAGGTGCACTGGGTCAGGGGAAGACTATGGGGATGGAGAGAAATGCAACAGACTTGTGCTAAGGGATGCTAACAGAGAGTTTGAAATTTGGATACCTAGAACGGCAAGCTTGGGTTGTCTTTGAGAGTTCCCATGAAATTTTGTGAATAGTAAAGACCACGTTCAGGCAGGAAGAGAGGACACAGTTGTACCTGCTGAATATCATTGAAAGCCTGGCAGGAAATGAAATCAACATGAGGGAGAAGGAAGAGGAAATTGCCGATGACACACAGACGCAGGGCTTCATTAAGTAAAGAGAGAGACTGGAATGGAAGCCAGTGCTGTAAGGGAGGAGAGCTGAGTTTGCCAAGTTGTCCTATCACTCAATGTTTTAAAAGTTGGAAAGGACGCTTCCAGCTGGAGGGATATGGCAGCTTGGCAAACCCATACCTCTCCCGAGCATTTCTCATAAATGATAAAAGATTTATCTCGGCTGTCCAGTGTAGTTTGCAAAAATGTTTATTAATGAGCTTTAGAGCAGATTCTGATCTTGGTTGAAAACAGGTGTACATTTGACAGTCTCTGGGTAACTAAGTGAAGGCTAACCAGTCCTCTTCCTCTGATAGCACCTCTGACCCCAATTGTTAACGACAAGCATGTATCCAGACCCTCTCTTATTGTAGCATTACAGGAACCACTTTTGCAAACTACATTCCTTATTTTCCCCCTTTACTCTTATATAGTTCCAGCCCTATCTTCTTTGTTTCCCTTTCTACATTCTAGAATGACTTTAGTCGTATGCCATGCAGGAACAGAAGGTTGGCTTGACAGTGCTGATGACAATTCATCTGTCAGGGTGTAACTGTTTGGCATGCCCAGTCACTGTTTTGCATTCCTTTGCAAAGTATGCCTTTGTTTAGTCTTGAGGGAATAGGCTTCCCTCATTTTTCCATATACTCAGAACATGGCTAATGGCCACTCTGCTTTGTATGGAATGCAGATGTTTGCATTTTCACACGGTTTAGCCAATCAACTCTCGGTTCCTTTTGCAAATTGAGAGGCGTCTAATCTATAGGGAAGGTTCAAAGATATTTTAGCTTGTGCCATTTCTTAGAAAACATGACATAGGTCACGGCAGAGACATTGTGCTCCTTTCCAATTTATCTTATTATTTTAAAAACTCAACAGTCTGCTTTCAAGCCATATGTAGCAAAGCCTGGCTAATTAGCGATTATCCTTTGAAGTATAAAATCCAATATGCTTCTGAAACTAGGCCATCTTTTATAAAAGCTAACTGTTGAGATTTTCTAGCTTTGTGTTGCCACTGCATGCTGTAATTTCCAGTGCATCCTATGTCTTCCTGACATTAAAGTATAAAACTTTCTCTCTACTCTAAGAATTTAAATGCTATATCTTTCTGCATGATACTCAGATGAATTTAATACTACTACTCAAATATGTGGATGAGTTCTCAATAAGGTGAATAGTATCTGTATATGGGCACTTTCAATTATGTCTTTAATGTTTTTTTAAAGAATAAGCTTTTTTAGGTACTGAAAACATTTGTCACAGTGCCAAAAATGACCTGTGTGTGTACTTGTTGCATCTGTGTGCATATATTCGTGTGCACGTGTGTTTATAACCATCCTTAGAACAAGCTGCTGTCCAGATTGCTTCTTTGCACTTGATTTGAATCACAAGGCATGACTTTGCATGGGAAGCAATAGTCTCAAGTTACTGCTGTTAGAAGCAGTGGCTTGCTCAGTACTCTGAGACTAGTTAGAGGGAACACAGCTCTGAAGGTACCCAAGACAGCTCAGGAGAATAATGATAATGAGACCTAGCCATCTCAAATACAGGGAAAGAAGTTATGAGGAGTATTTTTCCATGGCTAATGCCCTCGTATCAGTACCTCTCAAAGGTATTAAGAAACCTTGTGTGCTGGGTGGTGAACACCCATTCTTCTCTTCTCTTCCTTCCCCCTTTTGTTCAGCAGTGTATTTTATTTTGAACTAACTGTGATGAATTTTTCTCTATAATGTAGAAAATTGAATTATCTGGTGAATGCCTGATTAATTCATTTAGGTCTTAGTGGTCATGTATGGGCTCAATAAGTATTTTATGACTGGTGAAATTAAAAAGAACTAGATCTCAGATCTTGTGGCATTTCTGACTATGTCCTGTGTTTTCTAAGGTTAAAAATGAACTGTTCTAGACATGCCCAGTTCACGGGAACTTACGAATTATCTCTCAGTAGCTATAAAATGAGTCTTTAACATTTTCCCTGTTATTAGCCAATAATTATATACTACGGAGAAAGAAAGTCTTTTGCAAACATAGTAAAATCTTTAAATGTTAATGGTTACTGTTCATTGATCTATGTCTTTTTTTTTTTTTTTAAATCTCCACAGAAATTGGTCCAGTGACAATTACCACAGATCCAAAAAAATTTCAGTATGAATTGAGAGAACTGTATGTTCAGGTGAGTGAGGTGGGAAATCGCTTATCTTTGGCTGGCTCTCTTCATTTTTATAATCCGAAGAAGTATTTGTTGTCTCTCAAGGGACTCAAGAAATGTCATTTTCTTCCCCACCCATGTCTAGAATGAATTAAGCAATAGATACAGAATATGATATAGTAAGTTCATTTGCCCTGTGACAATAGAGCTCAGAAGTTCTCGAAGAGGCTCTTTGGCTTCTTTATAGGAAGCATTTGCTGAGTCTAGTCCTACACAGGTCCCTTCCCTTTCTCACAACATGAAAGACATAACCTAGGTAATTCTCCCTCCTGTAGAGTTTTTGAGTGTGAATATCATATGGTTAATAGGAAAGGCCGGAAGTATTCCTTTAAGTATCATTTGAAAGCTGTCCTTGGAGAATGGGTTGGTGTCTATTGTCTCCTTAGTGCTGCTGAATCCAGTAGAAACAATTTCCTCAGATCTGAAATCATCCTCTGCAGCAAGCAGAGTACCCAAAGAAGTAATAGATAAAGTGTGTCGACTTGGGCGGCAGCCATTCTCCTTTCTCTTACCTCATTTCTCCCTCCATGGCACTCCCATGGTGGCTTGGCTCTATTAGGAGCTGCAAGATGTGAGGTCATATCTGTATGGAGTCTCAGTCTAAGACAACAATTTTTTTCCTGGTCCCGTGGACAATGGAGCAAAAAGCCTGCCCAGCCAGATAACTGAGTTGCAAGTCTGCTCACCTCCCAGGATTCTGGCTTCCCAGCCTAAGTCACTGGGAAGCTACTCAGTGAAGCCAACTTCCTCTACACAGAGGAATTCAGGTAAAGAGATGGCAACACTGGAAGTGCGCTAGATTGTGTGTGCAGACTTAGAAAACATCCTTGCTTCTGTATTCGGATTCTTAAGTCTTCTCCCACTCCCCAATCCAACTACTGAGAACAGAGTTCTCAGAGGCCAGGGGATTTCTTCCTTGGGTCTCTCTGGCTCCCCTCTCACTAACCTTCTGAAGAAGATTCCCTTTTCCCGCTTGACTGTTCTGGGCTTTGTAAAGGAGAATTAAATAGAGAAAATTAAAAAGGGTCATACAGATAGGGTCATGGCTGAGCTAAAGTGTCTTAGGAGTTTGATGTATGATGTGATGTGAAAGCAGCTTCAGGATGAAAGCAATTGTTGGTACTTTCATCCTCCTGCCTCAAAGTGTTTCTGGGGTATAAGAGGAGAAGCTGAGGTGTTCTGAGCCCTGACTGTGAGCCCCACCGACTCACCATCAGACCCAGTTTGTTCCTTTTCTTCACTCAGGCCTGTACTAGAAGGTACATTATCTTTGGGATCTGAAACCAAATGTGTAAAAAGTTAGTTGTCAAATATAATCAACAGCCTGTGAGATGTTCTGAGTTAGTGCTTTTCAAACTTTGTGCCAGGAGCCATGATAAAACATGTGCATGTTATATATATAAAAAAACCCAAACAGACAAAAAAACCAATTTGCTTTTGTGAGGCAGTTTTACTACACTCTCTCAGTGGCTTCTGCGGCTCTCATCTTACTGGGCTCTTTGTCACTTTCCATGGTTCTTGTAGACTCACAGTATCTTGTTCATAGTTACCTTTCCCCTCAGGGCTATGGCCATGCCCGGCAGGCCACTGCAGTGCGTGCTACCATCCTATTTAGATAGTACCTCCCCTCTCCTTGATCTACTGGTCTATCTCAGTGGACTTCCTCTGTTACATTTTAGTCTCGAATTCTCGCAAACACCCTGGATCTTACCACTATTTCAAGTCTTCCTTTCCTCAGATAATTGATTCAGGCATCTCCATCTCCACCAGCACACTGTCTGCAGAGATAGGCTGCAACTTCTTAGCTTTTCCTTTGTCCTCAGGTCCAACAGGAGGTTTCGTCACGAGGCTGGCATGCTTTCTCCCAGGCTGTTAGACCTGATTGTTCTCGTTCCACCATGCTAGTGCAGAGACTTATCATTTTAAAACATTGTTCTGTCTTCCCTGTGCAGCAGTGTTCAGTTCCAAAGGCAGAACCTCATGACTATCTGCATGGTTCATGCTTAGCCATCAGTTTGCCAAGTGTTGGGAAAGTCTCACAACACGGCCCAATACACCACCGGCTCTAGAGGATGAGAACAAGCCTGTGGTATAGAGCAGGAGTCTGAAGAAATCATATACAAGATAAGATTTGGAGTATTTTAAAGATGACAAATTCTGTTAAGGGGGTGCTCTATATCACAGGCTTATTCTCATCCTCTAGAGCCGTTGGTATATTGGGCCGTCTTGTGAGACTAGCATGTGCACAAGCCCTGGAAGAAGGGTGAGGCCGCAGTTGTGGGGAGGATTATGTAAGTCCCTCTAGGCCGAACACAGAGCCTGGGGAAAGAGTGGCCCAAGAAAGGGATGAGAGCTAGAGAGGTCTCAGTTGTCCCCACGGGGAGTATTTGCTGAGGCCGCGCAGGGGGACGCGAAGCTATTGCCTTAGTTCCTTACGTTCTCCTAAGTCGGTTTCTTCGGTCAGTTCAATCTCCAGTTCTTCTTACTGACAGTTTAAAGCCTTACTCGCTCCTTGAACCTTCAATCCCATAACGGTCCCTCAGAATGTCGCTCCTTTCCTCCTCCTCTTCGACACTTCCTTTTCCCTCATCCATTCTATTTGTCTTCCTGTTTTTGTGTGCAGCTTCTTGGGATTGCATCGATCCTGCAAATGGTTAAGCTTTAGGAACTGGATAGAACTGTCTCTTCGTTTTATGTCCTGTCCGTAGGTAAAACTGTACATGAACACACTTGTTTTGAACCTAGTCTCTTTTGAGGATAGATCCTCACGCTTGTCTCATGGATGTCAAGGTGACTCTCTAAAATGAGACTCATGAGAGTTCCTTGTACAGTTGTCCAAACCTGGCCCTCAGTCCTTAGTCTTTGTTTCCTGTGTTTCACCGTTGGAAATGTTGCTATAGTGCTGTTATTATCTAACCAAATATCTGATCCATTGGTAATATACCTCTTGCTTATCTCTTATGCTAACTTTGTAAGTTCTTTTTTAAAAAAGCGTTATAAATGTCTTTAAAACCAGCTGAGGTTATCTCTCCCAACACCATCCTAATCCCAATGATTCCTGGTATGAAGTAAGAGGAAAGCACTTATGTGACACTTGTAAATTTGCTCCTGCTCACTTTTCAGGACCTTCTTGAATCTGTAGGTGAAAGTCTCAAAACACATCTCTGAACATTTCTGAATAACGCTGTTACTGAATTGAGCCCTGCACGGCCTCCACAAATACTCCCTTTGGGTTGCAATGACTGAGACCTGTCTGTCTCTCATCCCTTTCTTGGGCCACTCTTTTCCCAGGCTCTGTGTTCTGTCTCAAGGGACTTGCGTTGACCCACTCCATAACTCTGGTCCACCCTTCTCCCGGGGCTTTTGTGTATTCTGCTCTCTGTGCGCAGGGACTTCCTGTCTTTCAGTCCCTTCTCTTCTGCACTCCTTTAACAGAATTTACATTCTTTAAAATACTAGTTTAATCTTGAATGTGATCTCTCCAGAGAGTCCTGTTCTGTCCTCTAGGCTTATTGTAATCTTGTTATCTCTTCGTCATAGAGCAGCTGTCATAGTTATATCGAAGGAACATGTTTGAAGTCGTTATATGTATGCATCACACACTGTTAAATCCTCTGTGGGAGATGCCTGATAATTAGAGGATGCTCATGTATGAATGCAAATGGAGTGATAGATAGCTACTCCAGAATAGGCACATGAGCACAGGTCAAGGTGAAGTTTGAAGGATAGTGTTTAATTAGTTGCAGTGTTAGCTGAGCAGCTTGAGTGGGAACTCTGGGGCTGCTTCTGTTCATGCATGTCTTGGTGTGCACATGGAACTGAATTATAGTTAATGAATATGTAGATGAATTTGCATAAGCATCCCTTGATTTTAATTACGTTTCCTATCAGTAATCCTCCACCCCTTTGCCCTTATAGCGTGTTGCTACAATGGCCATTAAATTGCTATTTAATATGCAGTCAATTTTCTCCCTTAGAGTTGAAAAATCTTTAGATGTTAAGATTCTCTGAGGAAAAATAAAAGTTGTTAGAGAATTGTTTATCCCATTAAGGGATTATCCCTGGTGGGATTCCATGTTCTTGGTTACCTCAGTCTTTACATTCACCCATTTTACTGTGAACCTCTGAGCACATGAGCCCCATAGTTCTCACGTAGCCTGTGCTTCATCTAGAGGAAGAACCAGGGTTATAGGGAGGGGTTTGGATAGTTGTTGGATAAATGAATAACACTTAAAAAAAAAAAGAACATTAGCAACAACATTGAATCAGAATGATTTAAACTCAATGGTACAAAGATACCTTAAAAATCCAATCTCAGTTTTCATAATATTTTAGAGACTCAGAAAGGCCACTTAAGGGGAGAATTCAAGCCCAAGACCTATTAGCAAGAGATTTACAGTGCTCGCTTCTTTCTCTGTAAGAATACAGCTGAACTCTCTTCACAAAAGTCCGAAGAGACTGAAAATAGCTACATTCCAAATAAGACCTGGCACAGCACTGCTGTTTCCTGCCTCTCCCTACTTGTGTTTTGAAGGATCTTCAGGGAGTGCCCGAATCCTCCCTGCGCCATCTGTCTCCAGGGTGAAGGATCCTGCTTCCTGACTCACACCCCGTTGACTCTCTTGGCAGAGTTCTTCCCAACATCCTCTGGAATTGAGTCTGATGCAGTCAATATGTAGGGTCATTTGATTTTTTTACCTCCAAAAAGACAAAAACAAAACAAAAGAAAACATGACTCTCTTGGAAGTGGAGCTGGGGTCCATGTCTCTAGACATTTGTGCTGGGCGAGGCATGTCTAATTAATTATTATTTATTGCTGTTTTGTTTTGACTTTGTGTTGTCATAAGATCCACAAGGGCCCAATTAGAATATCTTGTTGAGAAAGAAATGAGATATTCAGTTTTTCCTTTCATTCAACACTGAGTGCTATTACACGCATCAAGAGACCATGGGAGTATTTTAATTCGAAACTTTCTAGTGAATGCTTCTCTTTTCAATAAAAGCAAAAAATTTTATTGAGTAAGGGCCAAATTAAACAAGCAAACAAACAAATATAACAAGTCTAGATTGCATTAACACTTCATATTTAACGTAAGATGTATATACTGTTTTCTTTGTTTGGAGAATGTTTTATTGTTTCATAAATTAGTATGAGCAGCTACGTATGTTATATATTTAATAAAATTCATTCATGAAGAATAATAGATTTTTTTAGATATTATAATTTCCTGACCTTTCTGACCCCACCTCCCACTCCACCCCCTGCCAAAACAAGCCAAGTACAGCAAAGATTACTGGTCTATTAAAACTGAACTTGGACTTGTGGAAGAGCAAACATCTAAAAAAAAAAATCCCTTCACATTTAAATTGGTCTTTAAAAGTGAGAAGAGAACTCTGTTTATTAAATACTCACCTATTAATATCGCCTCTGTCTTAGTTTATGTACCCATTGGGAAGTGGGATGAGAAGACTAATCTAAACATTTGTAAGAAACACTGACAGAACTTTCTACGCTTACATCATTACGCTGATTGCAAATTTATACATGTATTTTATTTCTTTTCATCTGGTGGACAGAGAATTTAAGTTGAAAGGCAAATGAACTTTCTCTCTGGGGGAAAGGAGGGAATGACAAATGACAACCAGTGGTGTTCAGATCACACAGAGCTTGGCCATTAATAAAGTTGTAAATATGTAGGAAAGAGGGCTGCCTGGGGTCACATTCTTTATAAGAAATTATAAAGCTTGTTGAGTTTTAGGAAAAAAATTATTGGCACTGTTATGCGTCTAACTATTTTATCCAAATGTTTTAGGGAACAAAAAGCATATCAGTCAAACACTTGAAATACAAAAAAAAAAAAAATCCACAAAAATAATATCCGAGAGATTTCAACATAACTGAATGGCACTTACAACTTTTGTATATAGTTTTGATCCTCCCCAAATACAAACTTCTACGTAGAACTTAATTTTCCTTTGAGAAAATGGCATAGTCTTAAAAATCCAAAAGTACATGGGACAGCTATGTTCACACAGCAATAGGCTAGAGCTTTGAGAAGATCAGGCTGGGCCTAATTTCTCCAAGTCTTTAAGAGAAGCAAAGGGATAAACGTAAAGGACTGAGAACAGCAGATGGGTGGGAGAGAGGGGATTGTTTCCTTGTCCAGGAAGAGTGTCTGACACTAACATTCTTTGCTAAAAGAGGTTATGAGTCACCATGGATAAATGAACAAAAAATGTTCACAAATGGAGACCAAGATAATGCCGACTTTAGAAGGATTTGCTGTACCAGCCAGGGAGCACGTTATATAACTCTCTGTAGTCTAAGTCACACAGCTATGGACGAGTGTACGCCTTACCTCTAGATTTGCTACTGAAAAATAACAAGATGCCAAATAAAGGGAAAAAATAAAATATGGCTCAAAAAAAGAGAGAAGGGGTTATACATCACCATAGATGTAGATATTGTGTAAATGTCTGAAAGACTTTATTTTTAGATTTGGTGTCATACTTTATATATAGTATTTTATATAATATGCAATATTTATATTAATAAGATCATATTACATATAATATTTTGTATCAATAATTTTTATTTTAATAGAAAATATAGTCTTATATATTTTATATTAATACATTACTTAATATATTATGTTATTAATATATAGCATGTATAATATATAAATATTTTGCAATATAGGTTACATTAAGTATTTAGTTTTTAATATATATTTGACCTATGTTTCTTATATGTTTACTATGTATAAAATATGTTAATATAGTTACATCCATATGTTTTTATAAAATATATACTCTAAAAGGAGAATGACCTGTACATAATTGTTTAATTTGAGGAAATCAATTTGCTCAAGAAGTCCAATTTGTATGCAGGTGTACATATGTCGTACATGTATTCTTACAAGTGAATAAACACCAGTGTTGAGATAGTAAGTGGCGTGACTCACTCAGTTCCCCATACATTGTACATATGTGTACATATGTATCTATAACTATATGTGGGCTTAAATGCCTATGTGTATGCATATATGATGTATGTAACAATAATAAAAGAAACAGTGGTCATGAATATTAAACACACTAAGTGGGAGAAACATGGGAAGATTTGTAGGGAGGAAAAGGAAGGGGAAATGATATAATTACATTATAATTTCAAGAAATTATTAACCAAAACCAAAATGAATCAGGGGGCTTTGAATGCTCAAGCCAGCCCTGTATCGTTCTATTACTTTCCTTAGAACTGTTGCCTTAAGTAACCTTGTTAATCTAATCAAATTAACATATTTATTTACATAATTTCTCTTTTATTTTAGCTCAAAGCAGAAAAGCAGATAATAAAAGACAGATGGAGTTTAGGGATGACCTTATCCTTATCAAACTGAATTTATTTCTCAATTATTTTACATCTATTCCTGTTGGCCAACTTCTCTTGAGTAATTAGCTCACCTAAAATTACTGAGCATCAAATGGCAAAATTAATTATAATTAGAAAGTTACTCTTTTTTTCTTGGGACATTTCTACTAAATTAGAGGGGCAAAGTTTATTTAAGAGTGATTACAGTTAAATTTTCTATAGTGTGATAATGATGATGAGGATGGTGGTGGTGGCGATGATGGTGATGATGATGGTGATGAAGGTGGTGATGGAAATTTTAGTATTTTAGAACTTCTCTGTGGGCACATGATACACCTTGACAGACGATGTGCTCCTTACAGTTTTTGTTAGAGTTTCTAAAAGGTAAAAGTTCCTTGAAAAATAAGTACCATGTGTACTCAAGGGTGACTGAAAGAAACTGAGAGAGTGTTGGGCACCCGTAGAAATGTGGAACTCATTTTTAGCTACCCATTCTGGTACCATATCCAGAACTAAATGAATTATTGATTTATTAATGATCTTTTGGGTTAACATCAAAGGACAAAAGTTATAGAAGTATATTCTGCCTGTTTTGATAACAGAACATGCAAATGGCTGGAGGAGGGTAGGTGTGAATTACAATGGGAAGTTTCTTGATCTTTCATTCAAACAACACTTGCATGAGTCCCTTTTTAAGCATAAACACATAACACACTGCAAAGTAAACACCTCAGGCTCCAGGTAAAAATAATCCACTGACATACAATGCCTTGACTCAGTCCATACATGCCACTCAATCCACCAAGAGGTGTCTATTCCTTACAGTAATTCGTAGACCTGCTTCTGTCTGGTTTTAGATAATGCCTAAGCAAATGACTTCCAAAAGTCAAACACTTCTTTGCAAAAAAAGTTTACTAGAGTAAAATAACAATGTTTCTTCTAATAATATAGTTATAAAGAAAAATTAAGAATATTTTTCTCAGTCTAAATAGATCAGAAACAATTATTTCTGCAAGAGACCTTTATTTTTATTTCTTGGGTCTTGAAAAAAGTTAAAGATTAGTTTTAGAGCCTTAGAATTGAAATTGACCTTGAATATTGTCTTTAAATTACCCTGTCAGATGCTTGACTGCTTTCCAGAGTTCTATCAGACCCAAACAGTTCTGGCTAGGGACTGGAGTCCTGGCCTCTGTCAGAAGGTGATACTGGGGACCTGCATCTGGCCACATCTGGGGCCCTCTGCTCATGGGAGCCCTGTATCTGCTCTCTTTGGCAGGCACATCACATGAGTTAATAGTGGTCTAGTCATCAGCTCAGTCCCTGGGGTTTCCACACACAAACTTTTAAACTAAGGCTCCATCTTTCTTTGTATGTGTTGATTTTTAATAATCCTCATTTGTCTACTGTGTTGCCTAGTGGTTCCCCTTTGAGCAGATTGTATTTATTGGTTATGTAATGACCATAAACCCTGTCCATATAAAACTTCCTAGTGTGAAATTTTCACGAATTATAAACATTTTATTAATAAAAGGTATTGTACTAATACATCTTTACAAAGTCATAAAAAGCTGTATATAAACATATATATACATATATATATATATATTATCACATCAGAGAAAAGGAGTCAGTATTACAATCTTTGTTGACTAGAGTAAACAGAAACATTACTACAAAGCATTAAAAATCTGCTTGTGAGTACTGGAGCAGATGGAAAGAGCCTTTCAGAGACACGTAGAAGCAGTTTAGGGAGAGAAGCAGGAGGCAGGGCATGGGGAGAACACTGGACTGCCAGAAAGGGTTTTTGCAGGATCCATGCCCAGTCTTTGGTGCACCAAGTGAAGCTGCAGGGACATATGAAGTCTGCCCTCCTGACTTTCAGATCTTGTCTCTTGAGTACATGTGACCATATAGGAAGCAAGAATGAGGATCCAATGCATGCAGAGAGGAACTCTTGTCTTAAGATGACGGGGAACGAGTTGACAGTAAGTCAGAATCCATGAAGAATGAAGAGAGAAATTTTATAAATAGTAGTTACAGCCAGGGAGGGAGTTATTGAGGATGAAACTGGGAACACCAAGATGTCACTTCCCACCTTCCTACGTTGCCTGTGGGGTAAGCCTGTGTATATATCTACATGGCTTCTGGAAGTAGATGGTGTCAGGGGGTGTGTCCATTATTCTTGGTGACCTTCGTGCCATTGGCTTCTTCCGTGGACTACTTTCTGTTATAACTCTAGTGAATTATGCAGAAGTCCCTGAATTATGGGAACATTAAAATACATAATTTTCTTAATTCCCATTTAAGTTACTGGGGACTTGAAACATCATATATTCTTTATGAATGTTTGAATTGTAATAAACTGAACTGATTCTGGGACTCGGCAGACAAAGCTCCACTTACCATAAAAGTTCTAAGTTGCAAGATCGCCTGCTGATGAGTTATGGACCGAACTGACAGGTGATAACCTGGAAGCATGGGAATGGTGGTTTCTGCTTAAGGCTTAAAGGTCTGCCACTGAGGCTTAAATTTAGAACCCATCTTATTTAAATCGATGTCATCATGTATGTGGAGCAAAGGGAACCATTTTACTCTCCTGGGTATGTGACACATAGTACTATGATTTGGTGACCCTGAGGCTTGGATTCTGAAATATTCTCCTTGTCTCTGAGAACATGTTTATATATATATATATATATATATATATATATATATATATATATATATGTATAGTGTGTGTGTATTACAAGAGATGAAGGGCATCACACATGTCTGTAAATTCCACAACTGTTCTGATTTATTTTAGCCTTGCTTTGAACATAACTTAAAATTAGATTCAATATAACCTAATCTTTTCCACATGTACGTTATATTCTCCTGGTCTACAGTCAGTGGCAACATTTATAACTGAGGGATCTAAAATATTGATCAATTGAGACTGAGTTTCACATCTCAATTCCCCACGTGTAAAGCATGAAGTGCACAACTGAGACCTTTTCAGCATGTGCATCATGTGCCAGGGGACTATAACCTGCCTTTGAGACCAGGCTCACGTCCAGCAGAAGAGTAAGCGTTGGAATTCCAATACAAAGTTCTTTGAGTTGAGCACGGTGACGCAGGACTGTAAATCCAAATATTATTGAGACCCAGATTGGGAATTAGAGGACAGCTGGGGCCATATAGCAAGAGTTTGGTCTTAAAAAATTATTTATTTTGGAGTTTGTCTGTTTCTGACAACTTTGAGGTGGATGTCCTGAACGACAGGGAGAAGCAAAGCAGTCTGGGACTGCGCCTGCCCTGCCGCGTGCCCGTTCTGCCGCCACTGCCGGGTCTTGTTCCTCAGCCCCTCTTGTGATAACATCTTCCCTTTAGGGGTTGGAGAAGGCCCTCAAACCTCTCTAACTCCTCGGAGTTCAAAGGTTCAGTTTATTTCTGTGTTCTCCCCACTCTGTCTTGTATTTAGAAAAGACATGAAGACAATGTGGGTTTTATCACTTCCTCCACTGATAAGATTTCCCTCCATTGTGTCCTCTTGCTTTCCAGGAATTCACTACAGAACACAATTATCATTGTACCTCTGAGGCCACGGTTCATTACTATGAAAAGGTCCTATGCTTCTAATCTCTTTCAGTAAATATTTTCACATCTGAAGTATCTTCTGCAACTTAGCATGTTGGAGCTATCTGTAGAACTAGAAAGATAAAAAGAGTCCAGGAAAACTGGGCAGGAATTCTCTACTGATATTGACTATGTATATTTCAAAGTTCAATGAAAAAAAAAAACACAGAAAGTTTATAAAATCAGACCCTTTCTATTACATGCTTTGGGAATTGTTCAAATCGTTGTATTATGTAGTTCACCTCTACCCTAGCTTTAATCCATGTAGGTGCATGTCTCTGTGGTTTTAAGTGATATATTTAGGTTTTACAGTCATGGTTATTTTCTCCTGTTAACTATTAAACTTCACTGAATATCCAAGAGGGAAAGAAGGAGGGAAGAAAGAGAAGAGAGGAACACACACAGACAGACAGCTACAGAGAAAAGAAGTCAGACAGAGGGGGAGGAAGAGGTGGTACAGAATGAGAGCAAAGACAGAAAACTTTTCATAAACTTACAATAAACATAAATAGAAATATATGTAAGTATAGGTATATGTACAGGCATGCATATTTCTTTATATGTATGCCTACACACATATGTATATGTTTACTTTTCCAGTCATAATTAAAGAACCATTTCATTCTTGTACATTTAGAGGGTTCCTTCAGCTCTGAAACGATATCACTTGATATCAGAGAGGTTGATTTTGAAGGATGTTCAGATGCGATGCAGCAAGTGTACTTCTCTCAAGATCTCCCCCCATCCCCGTCTTTTTCGAGGGTTGGGGGAAGCAAAGAGTTTATTTCAGCTTACATCTTGTAGTCCCTCATGAACAGAAGAAACCCAAGGCAAGAGACTGAAACCTGGAGGCAGGACTACAGTGGAGTGCATGTGGGGAAGGGTGCTTATTGGCGCTTGCTTCCATGATTTTCTTAGTCTGCTTTCTCATACAACCAAGGACCACATGCCCATGGGTGTCACAGCACACGTGGGCTGGGCCCTCCCACATCAAACAGTCAAGAAAATTCTCCATAGAGTTGCCTAGAGGCTAATGTGACCGTGGCATTTCTTTCTTTCTTTTTCTAGTTTAATTTAATTTTGTTTGTACTTATCCACTTTACATCCCACTCTCTGCCCCCCTCCCAGTCACCCCCTCCCACAATTCTTCCCCCCTCTCCCCTCCCTTTCTCCTTTGGGAAGGAGGGGGCCTTTTAACTGAACATTTAAGTAATTTTTAACATTCGTTACTACAATTTATACTATCAATTTTCCTTCCATTGGTTCCAGAAAACATACACGGATAATTACTGATGAATTCTTTGTTTCAAAACTTAAAGTGATGTATTAAATTAGATGATTGCCAATGTAAAATACACCTACCTCTTGATTGTTATCTGACATATTTCCTTTTAAGGCAAAACTTTATTTTTTTTTTTTATTTTTAAAATTTATAAAAATCATTGCAGATAAAAAGAAATCACATACCCAAATTAACTAGACCCAAAGAATATACAGTTCAATTAATTTTTATACATTTATAGTGGCAATGTGAAATAGAACTGTGGGGCTTGATACTGGATTTTATGATTTCACTATCAAATATATTTTAATGAACTTATTCATTACCAAAAGTGAGAAATCCACGACAGAATTTTAACTAGTAAGGTAATTGCTTTTCTTGCTTTGGCACTTCTTTTACACATTATTGTTTTACATTTTCATTTTTGTTATTCAGTGTAAAATAGAAGCTGTTAAATGGCCTTTAAATATATTTTTCTCAGGCTTAGAGAGGAAACTTACACTGTTTGTTTTTATAGTTTCATTCACATTTCTATGACCTTCAACTTTTAAATTTGTACATATGTAAGACTGAGACAAACCACCATAAACTCTACATAAAAATGCACAATTTTAGTAACATTTTTCTTATCTAGTCTAAACTTAAGTACCAAAACTAAATTTAAGTATTGAAATATCATAAAAAACCTGTAAATTAGCCAGGTGGTTAAATTTTACCTGTGTGTACAACTATAGACTATATATATATATATATATATATATATATATATATATATATACACACACACACATACATACCTATCAAACTTTGCTTATAACTTTATTACCCCTATAAACTACGATCAAATAAATTAATTATATTTAATAAAGTAAAGCAATTTGAATTTGTCTCTGATAACTTCAATTAAGAAGTTTTACCAAAGACTTTAAGGTCAATGCACTAACCTTTTAAATACTAGCCTAGAATGAAGCATTCCTAATAAAGTCCAGCAGGCCATTCCAAAGTGGTGCCAACAGAACACAGTGTTAAACTCATAGACAGTTTTTAAATAATGTAGCTATGTAGCTCAAAACATATAGAATATTACTATTCAGTTATGTAATTAATTTTAAAAGCACCCCTTTAATTTTAAAATTTAAATATATATTGATAAAATTAAATCCACTCAAAAAATTCAGTTGCTCAGTTTTATTAACCACACTGTGGTTGCTCAGTAGCCACATCAGGCTGTCACTGCTACTATCTTAGAGGTGAAATAAAGCAATTCTTTTGTAGGTGTCTTGCTGGTCATTTGTTATTTAAAATTGTTAGAACACCAAATTAAGGTGCCAGAGAGGTTTAGTATAGATTTTACATCAATTTCTCTTGGAAAAAGGAAAAACTCATTTTTTTCCTTTAAGAAAACCATATGTACAATGAAATAGTTTCCCTGAGCAGGGCTCATATGAACTCAAAAGGACGGAGAGACCAGCAAACTGCAGGGCTTACACTGGTCTGCACCAGCTCCTTGGGGCTTTTAGCTTAATACTTGTTTGTGATTCCAGAGTGAGAATGGGTGGGTCTCTGATTCTTGCGCTGGCTCTTGTGGCTCTTTTCCTTGCACTGGGTTGCCCGGTCCAGGCTTGATGCAATGTTTCTTACTTCATCTTTCTATATTTTATTTTGTTAAGTTTGGTTGCTATAGCTTAGAGAGACAGAGAGGGAGTGATCTGGCAGAGAGAGGAAGTGGGGAAGAACTGGGAAAGATGTTGTTTGAGAAAATAATCTATTTTCATTAAAATAAACGGGGGAAAGGAATGTGGAAAAACTATGGTCTGCATGGTTCCTCTCTATCTCTTATGGTACTTATCAAACTTTTTCTGATATTAAGTCTTTTAATAAAATGTTTAAAATATTTAATACAAAAAATAAATTACATCCACACAGCTTAAATTAGTGCCCCAGCCGCAGCCCACGATAGCATACCAGCTTCTTGTTCTCTCTTCTCTTGGGTGACAGAGAGCTGTGCTTGATGCCACAGGGCAAGGAAAGAGCTAGCTTCAAAATCAAAGCATGGTTTCTACTGAATGTGTAATGCTTTCACCCCACTGCCAAACAGAAAACCTATAAAGTAACCTGTTATTACATTGCAGTTCATCTGTGTATCCACAAAAACAACAAGTGTGTAAGAAAAGATATTAGCACATTAGCTCCACTTCATCAAGTGAAACCAGCAAGGGGCTTCTGGGAACTATGTCACTTCCAGCATGTGCCATGGAGAGAGGAATGCTTTCTTCTGCATAGAGAAACACATGCTGATTGAATAGGATACAAGTAACTGAAGAGGAGGGAAAACTGTGAGTTGAGGGAGGGCTGTCCGAACACAGTCTAAGACTGGAGTTGACTAGGAGAAGTCTGAGTGCTTGTGAGAAAACACCAGGAAAACAAGAGTCTTGTGATCTCAGTTTCTTCCAAACATGAAATGACTCTCAGCATGTATTTTTGTGCTCTTCCCGGGGTAGCAGCTAGGAAATGAGTTTATTTCAGATTATTCATTACAACTGGCTGTTGTTACGTGTTTATACTCCTCTATGAAAAACACCATGGTTTTGCCATGCATGACTAATATAAATTGTCTGATGCTCTGAATAGAGTTGGCTACTGAATGAAAAAAGAAAACAATGAAAAAATTTTCATAATTTTATGAATTACTACTTAGTATTTACTTTTAATTTTCAGTTAGATAAAAGCAGGAAGATATTAAAGATACTATACCCCTTGGTGATATAGTGGCTTTATTACTTAAAACAATTTATAATTAATATATGTTATTCCAATATAATTGGTGTATGGAAATATGAAAGTCAGATAAATTTTTAATTTTATTATAAAAATGCCCTTATATCCAGAGCAGAAAAATTAAACTATAAGTATATTCTGTTGTATGTGACTCAAAATATTTCCTTTACTAGATATTCCTAATTTTTCTGACTGCCCTGAGATTTTCCCATTAGTTCTTACAGAAATGCCAAAACAGTTATTCTGAAGAGTATGACATGAGGAAAGTTGAAGCTTTATACAGAGAACAGTTTTTCTTTGTAATTGTGGCTGGGCAACTGCAGCTGTGTGAATTCATCATCTCGTTGCAGTATTGTTTATTAGCTGATATTAAGCCAGGTGAAGTCCAGTGTTTCACAAAGGAATTTTCCACACAACAAGTAGGTGTTTCCAGTACCTAGAAAAACATTGTTTACTTCATATATTTTAATTAATATGGCTTCTCCATTCAAATTTAGAGGTTGGAAAGGTAGGGGTCCTTTTGAGTACAGGTTGTGCTTTAGAGACACATTCAGTTTTAAGATGGCTTTGCGCTCTGGGAGGATCTTCCTGTTTTGAATTCACCTGGCCTGGTTTAAAGACTGCTCCTGGTAACATTGAGGAACATCTGGGGACCCAGGCAGCGACACATGCTCCTTGGGAAAATGTATACTTAAGTCAAAAGGTGTATCCTCTACTGGTCTAGGTTACTAAGTCTTCCTACTTGCGTATCCCTGGGGATCTGATGTTTGACCTACCTACAAACAGAACACTCTTTCTGCTTGGAAGTAACAGATGATAGTTAATATCTCCACTAAATTATATTCCCGAGGCTCTGTACTGTGTATGAAATTATTCAACAAACACTGTGTAACTGATGCGTTACATTGGGGGCTACCATTAAGTATACAATGTAAGACATGTGTGGAGAGTGTGTTTAGTTTAAGATTTTAAATATACAGTAGGAATCTAAAAATATTGAGACCCCAGAATACCCATTATAGACAAAGAAACCTGACTGCTCCTAAAATAATTCTTGTCTCAGATATCAGGTAATGACACAAGTAGTGAGAATTTCTCACTTCTCAACCGTACACTCATTCAAGGTCATTTATGTTACTAGGAACCACTCAGATACTGTTATATAAAGGAAAACATATCAAGTGCCCTTAGGACAAAGCATTTAGAGTTTTTTTAAAGAGTGATCAGACCGCAGAAAAAGAACAACTTTGAAAGAGAAGAGGGCATGTTATCTCAGCCTCGGGGAGAACAAAATTCATCCACATAAGTATAAATTTTGGATACCATATCAATTTATAGCTTTTTCATCTTCTCCTCACCAAGGTGATTAATCTAGAAGCAAACCGACAGAAAATAAAAGTAAAGAATGATTGTCTGTTTTTAAAAATCCTAAAGTAACTGGACCAACCTAAATGGACAAAATACCCATTTCTTCCTCACACGATTTCATCTTGTTTTCTGTTCAACAGGGAGGTGGTGACTGTCCAGAAATGAGCATCGGGGCTATAAAGATTGCCTTGGAAATCTCTCTTCCTGGGTCCTTCATCTATGTTTTCACTGATGCACGATCTAAGGATTACCGGCTCACCCATGAGGTGCTGCAGCTTATCCAACAGAAACAATCCCAGGTACATAGACAGCATCCCCAGACGTGCTTGTCTGAAGAAGCATGGGAGGTTGCTTATGTCTTTCGATTATTCTGTGTGTGATCGATAGCAATAGTCATAGCCATCTGATCGTGTATCTTATACCAGTATGTGTAAAATGTACATATCGTCTTATTTGAATGTAGTAAAATTCATACTTATCAACAGCATATTGATACTTTGGCTTTGAATACAATGAAGAAATGATTGCAGATTAATTAAAGTACTTATTAGCATCTTATCATACTTGTTATGTCTGTACTTCAAATGCTACTATGTATGGGAAGTCTTCTCTGAGTTAGTCATCCAGTAGTATCAGTTAGTTTTACCATGTAACAAAACTTAATGATTTATGGCATAGCATTTCACCTTTCCCAGCTTAGCACACTCTGGTTTACCTAGGCTAGTGATGGTTCTTATGCATCTAGGAATGTTGAGGTACTGCGCTTTGAGTATATTGACTTTTCTTTCCCTACTGGTTTCTTTTGAGATTAAGGAGGTCAATTTAGGCACACCCTTTTCGTGGCCATGGCACAAACACTGGAGACTGAGAGGAAATGCAAAGGTCTTTTGAGTTGAAGCACATAACTTGTAGAATGACTCTTGTGCCTCATGCCATATGGCCAAACTCAGATCCAGAGACACATTATAAACAATACATTTTTAATAAGAAGATCTTCAAAATTCTTTGCAAGTGCATAGATGCATGACAAGATGAGGAATTGAGGCCACTGTTAAAAGTACCATAGCTGTGGTCTTCTTTCCATAGCCAAACTTGTCCTGAAATATAAACAACTATGTTCCTCTGCAGGCCCAGCGTATAGGCCTAATAACTATCCTGTATGCTAACATTCGACTTGCTTAGTAATGTGCTAGCAAATAATAAATGCTAATAAATGTATTTGTCTTCTGGACATAACTCAACCTCTCTTCTGTTTTACAAATCTCAGGTGGTATTTGTGCTCACTGGAGACTGTGATGACAGGAATCATATTGGATACAAAGTCTATGAAGAAATTGCCTCTACAAGTTCTGGTCAAGTGTTCCATCTGGACAAAAAGCAAGTGAATGAGGTCAGTTTGGTAAAGTTGGTCTAGTTGTTTTTGTTACTTTGTAAAAATCAGCTAGGCCACTCTAACTGTGATAACTCTGGTGTCCAAAAGAGTTATAACCTGCAGATTTTATCCTTAAGCTTTGCAAGGGTCGGTTACAGCAGCGACGTGAAGAAACGAATTCATTCAGTATTAATTTTCAGATTGAATAATGTTATAGCAACAAGTCATGTGAGCACCAGAGGTGAAAACTTCACTTAGTTTAATAAAATCATTTTGTATTAAATGTTTAATTCAATGAGAATATTAAATGTGTGTATCTAATGAGTAAATTTCAGGTACCAGGTCAAATGAAGCTTGATCTATTATTGAAGTTGAATGTGAGAAAATGAATTACCAAACACGATTCCAGTCAGATTTCCCATCCAATGTTAAGAGTTAAAATCCGGCAGAAACCGGCCTGAGTAGGGCCACAGGCCTCATCCAGCCGGACCAGCACGGGGGTAGCTAGAGCGCAGGGTCGGCTGACACCCGCCAGCTACCCACGACCCCCGCCACAGGATTTTGAGACTGCTGGTGAGTGGAACACAGCTTCTGCTCCAGTCCAATCATGCGGGACCTGAGACTGCTTTGGTTGGGGAGGCAGAAATCCGGCCTACATAGGGCCACAAGCCTCTTCCGGTCAGAAAAGCACCGGGTAGCTAGGGCGCAGGGTCAGCTGACACTCGCCAGCTACCCATAACACCCGCCACAGGATCTTAAGACTTCTGGTGAGTGGAACACAGCTTCTGCTCCAATCCAATTGCGCACGGGACCTGAGACTGCATTAGTTAGGGAAGCAGAAACCGGCCTGAGTAGGGCCACAGGCCTCATCCCGCTGGACCAGCACTGGGGTAGCTAGAGCGCAGGGTCGGCTGACACCCGCCAGCTACCTACGACCCCCGCCACAGGATTTTGAGACTGCTGGTGAGTGGAACACAGCTTCTGCTCCAGTCCAATCACGCGGGACCTGAGACTGCTCTGGTTGGGGAGGCAGAAATCCAGCCTATGTAGGGCCACAAGCCTCTTCCGGTCAGAAAAGCACCAGGGTAGCTAGGGCGCAGGGTCAGCTGACACTCGCCAGCTACCCACAACACCTGCCACAGGATCTTAAGACTTCTGGTGAGTGGAACACAGCTTCTGCTCCAAACCAATTGCAAGCGGGACCTGAGACTGCATTAGTTAGGGAAGCAGAAACCGGCCTGAGTAGGGCCACAGGCCTCATCCGGCCGGACCAGCACCGGGGTAGCTAGAGCGCAGGGTTGGCTGACACCCGCCAGCTACCCACGACCCCCGCCACAGGATTTTGAGACTGCTGGTGAGTGGAACACAGCTTCTGCTCCAATCTTTAAACAGTGACAACGACAACAACTAACCCCAGAGATTACCAGATGGCGAAAGGTAAACGTAATAATCTTACTAACAGAAACCAAGACCACTCACCATCATCAGAACCCAGCACTCCCACTGCGCCCAGTCT
Source organism: Mus caroli (assembly GCF_978045245.1). Lineage (NCBI taxonomy): Eukaryota > Metazoa > Chordata > Mammalia > Rodentia > Muridae > Mus > Mus caroli. The sequence continues at coordinate 148,265,756 of NW_028227256.1, read as the reverse complement.
AGGGCACCCAAACACACCGGAAAAGCTAGACACGGATCTAAAAGCATATCTCCTGATGATGGTAGAGGACTTCAAGAAGGACTTTAATAACACACTTAAAGAAATACAGGAGAACACTGCTAAACAGGTAGAAGACAGTAAAGAGGAAGCACAAAAATTCCTTAAAGAATTGCAGGAGAACACTGCTAAAGAGTTACAAAGAAAAACAGGATAACCTAATCAAACAGGTAGAAGTCCTTAATGAAAAACAGGAAAACACATCCAAACAGATGATGGAAATGAACAAAACCATACTAGACCTAAAAAGGGAAGTAGACACAATAAAGAAAACCCAAAATGAGGCAACACTGGAGATAGAAACCCTAGGAAAGAAATCTGGAACCATAGATACGAGCATCAGCAACAGAATACAAGAGATGGAAGAGAGAATCTCAGGTGCAGAAGATTCCATAGAGAACATCGGCACAACAATCAAGGAAAATGTAAAATGCAAAAAGATCCTAACTCAAAACATCCAAGAAATACAGGACACAATGAGAAGACCAAACCTATGGATAATAGGAGTGGATGAGAATGAAGATTTTCAACTCAAAGGACCAGCAAACATCTTCAACAAAATTATAGAAGAAAACTTCCCAAATCTAAAGAAAGAGATGCCCATGAACATACAAGAAGCCTACAGAACTCCAAATAGACTGGACCAGAAAAGAAATACCTCCCGACACATAATAATCAGAACAACAAATGCTCTAAATAAAGATAGAATACTAAAAGCAGTAAGAGAAAAAGGCCAAGTAACATATAAAGGCAAGCCTATCAGAATTACACCAAATTTTTCACCAGAGACTATGAAAGCCAGAAGATCCTGGATGGATGTTATACAGACACTAAAAGAACACAAATTCCAGCCCAGGCTACTATACCCAGCCAAACTCTCAATTAACATAGATGGAGAAACCAAAGTATTCCACGACAAAACCAAATTCACACATTATCTCTCCACGAATCCAGCCCTTCAAAGGATAATAACAGAAAAAAACCAATACAAGGACAGGAACCACGCCCTAGAAACAACAAGAAGATAATCCCTCAACAAACCTAAAAGAAGACAGCCACAAGAACAAAATGCCAACTTTTAGTGCAGAGTTCTATCAGACATTCAAAGAAGATCTAATCCCAGTTCTTCACAAACTATTCCACAAAATAGAAACAGAAGGTACTCTACCCAACTCATTCTATGAAGCCACAATTACTCTGATACCTAAACCACAAAAAGACCCAACAAAGATAGAAAACTTCAGACCAATATCCCTTATGAATATTGATGCAAAAATCCTCAATAAAGTTCTTGCTAACCGAATCCAAGAACACATCAAAACAATCATCCATCCTGACCAAGTAGGTTTCATCCCAGGGATGCCTGGATGGTTCAATATATGGAAATCCATCAAGGTAATCCAGTATATAAACAAACTCAAAGACAAAAACCACTTGGTCATCTCGTTAGATGCGGAAAAAGCATTTGACAAGATCCAATACCATTCATGATAAAAGTCTTGGAAAGATCAGGAATTCAAGGCCCATACCTAAATATGATAAAAGCAGTCTACAGCAAACCAGTAGCCAACATCAAAGTAAATGGTGAGAAGCTTGAAGCAATCCCTCTAAAATCAGGGACTAGACAAGGCTGTCCACTTTCTCCATACCTATTCAACATTGTACTTGAAGTCCTAGCCAGAGCAAAGCGACAACAAAAGGAGATCAAAGGGATACAAATTGGAAAAGATGAAGTCAAAATATCACTTTTTGCAGATAATATGATAGTATATATAAGTGACCCTAAAAATTCCACCAGAGAACTCCTAAGCCTGATAAACAGCTTCGGTGAAGTAGCTGGATATAAAATTAACTCAAACAAATCAATGGCCTTTCTCTACACAAAGAATAAACAGGCTGAGAAAGAAATTAGGGAAACAACACCCTTCTCAATAGTCACAAATAATATAAAATATCTTGGCGTGACTCTAACTAAGGAAGTGAAAGATCTGTATAATAAAAACTTCAAGTCTCTGAAGAAAGAAATTATAGAAGATCTCAGAAGATGGAAAGATCTCCCATGCTCATGGATTGGCAGGATCAACATTGTAAAAATGGCTATCTTGCCAAAAGCAATCTACAGATTCAATGCAATCCCCATCAAAATTCCAAATCAATTCTTCAACGAATTAGAAAGTGCAATCTGCAAATTCATTTGGAATAACAAAAAACCTAGGATAGCAAAAACTCTTCTCAAGGATAAAAGAACCTCTGGTGGAATCACCATGCCGGACCTAAAACTCTACTACAGAGCAATTGTGATAAAAACTGCATGGTACTGGTATAGTGACAGACAAATAGACCAATGGAATAGAATTGAAGACCCAGAAATGAACCCACACACCTACGGTCACTTGATCTTCGACAAGGGAGCTAAAAACATCCAGTGGAAGAAAGACAGCATTTTCAACAAATGGTGCTGGCACAACTGGTTGTTAACATGTAGAAGAATGCGAATCGATCCATTCCTATCTCCTTGTACTAAGGTCAAGTCTAAGTGGATCAAGGAACTTCACATAAAACCAGAGACACTGAAACTTATAGAGGAGAAAGTGGGGAAAAGCCTTGAAGATATGGGCACAGGGGAAAAATTCCTGAATAGAACAGTAATGGCTTGTGCTGTAAGATCGAGAATTGACAAGTGGGACCTCATGAAACTGCAAAGCTTCTGCAAGGCTAAAGACACCATCAATAAGACAAAAAAACCACCAACAGATTGGGAAAGGATCTTCACCTATCCTAAATCAGATAAGGGACTAATATCCAATATATATAAAGAACTCAAGAAGGTGGACTCCAGAAAGTCAAATAACCCCATTAAAAAATGGGGCTCAGAACTGAACAAAGAATTCTCACCTGAGGAATACTGAATGGCAGAGAAGTACCTGAAAAAATGTTCAACATCCTTAATCATCAGGGAAATGCAAATCAAAACAACCCTGAGATTCCACCTCACACCAGTCAGAATGGCTAAGATCAAAAATTCAGGTGACAGCAGATGCTGGCGAGGATGTGGAGAAAGAGGAACACTCCTCCATTGTTGGTGGGATTGCAAGCTTGTACAACCACTCTGGAAATCAGTCTGGCGGTTCCTCAGAAAATTGGACATAGTACTACAGGAGGATCCAGCAATACCTCTCCTGGGCATATATCCAGAAGATGTCCCAACCGGTAAAAAAGACACATGCTCCACTATGTTCATAGCAGCCCTATTTATAATAGCCAGAAGCTGGAAAGAACCCAGATGTCCCTCAACAGAGGAATGGATACAGAAATTATGGTACATTTACACAATGGAGTACTACTCAGCTATTAAAAAGAATGAATTTATGAAATTCCTAGCCAAATGGATGGACCTGGAGGGCATCATCTTGAGTGAAGTAACACAATCACAAAAGAACTCACACAATATGTATTCACTGATAAGTGGATATTAGCCCAAAACTTAGGATACCCAAGATATAAGATACAATTTGCTAAACGCATGAAACTCAAGAAGAATGAAGACCAAAGTGTGGACACTGTGCCCCTTCTTAGAATTGGGAACAAAACACCCAGGGAAGAAGTTACAGAGACAAAGTTCGTAGCTGTGATGAAAGGATGGTCCATTTTGAGACTGCCGTATCCAGGGATCTATCCCATAAGCAGCTTCTAAACGATGACACCATTGCATACACTAGCAAGATTTTGCTGAAAGGACCCAAATATAGCTGTCTCTTGTGAGACGATGCCGGGGCCTAGCAAACACAGGAGTGGATGTTCACAGTCAGCTATTGGATGTATCACAGGGCTCCCAATGGAGAAGCTAGAGAAAGTACCCAAGGAGCTAAAGGGATCTGCAACCCTATTGTTGGAACAACATGATGTACTAACCAGAACCCCGGAGCTCTTGTCTCTAGCTGCATATGTATCGAAAGATGGCCTAGTCGGCCATCAATGGAAAGAGAGGCCCATTGGACTTGCAAACTTTATATGCCCCAATATAGGGGAATGCCAGGGCCAAAAGAATGGGAATGGGTGGGTAGGGAAGTGGGGGGCGCTATGGGGGACTTTTGGGATAGCATTGGAAATGTAATGGAGGAAAATATGTAATAAAAATATTAAAAATTTAAAAAAATAGTTAAAATCCATGACTCATAACTGTATAATTAGGAAAATTATTGAAAACAAAATCTATAATTCATAGTAAGAAAAATATATTGTTTGAATTTGGTCTTATCCTTATGATTTCTCTTTCTTTCCAACTATTATTTTACATTGGCTACACTTGTGGTAATAGCATTTTAGTTACCTATTAGTTAATTAAATTATTTAGGTTAAAAACTTACCGGAACAATGATAAAGTGTGAAGAAAGTATTATTCACATTTAATTTATTTAGTCTTTAGGTCTATACAGATCTACTGACTTCGTGACAGATTTCTCTGTGTCTTGAACAAATTAATCAATACTTCTCCTATAACTGAAACACTATATCACAGTGAAACGAATAGAAAATTGTAACTTTCCAGAAGAAACAATTTTGTAAAAATACCTTTATCAACTACTTACATGATAAACCTGGATGCTTACTTTAATCTAAAACTTTTCTTGGAAGAAATATCTGTTGAGACGGCAATAATGACTTGAGCCCATGCTATGTCCTCTTTAGAGATTCATACATGCCTGAACAATGCCTAGCAACTGAGAGGTGATCCCTGACAATTAATTTGGGGAAAAATGTGTTTCAAGCAAAAGATGGAAGCCTGGAGAGAAACTTAGAAAAAAGTGCCAGGCTCTCAGGAACTGGGCTTCTTGTCTCTCCCAACACTTTAACAGGATGAGAAAGGCCTGAAAGAGATGAAAACCTTGCAGGTTGCCTTGGGACACATTCAGGATCTCCTGCAAGGGGTAGAGCTGAAGAGTTCCATTGTTCTCTCTTGTATGGGATGAGGAGACTATAGCTGCAGACTTGCTAAGACTGTGAGCCAGCTGTGATGATGATGATGCTCCATGCAGACAGAAGGAGACCGCAGCAGATACATTGCCCAGTGATCATGGTGGTTCATAGCTAAAGGTACTGGGGAAGAAAAGACCTCAGAAAACTTAGCATGACCACTTAGGACTTTGGGAAGGACAGGATCTCTATCCTGTTGGTAAGCCGTCAGACACGATGTAGGGACTTGGAAAACGAGAAGAGCCATGGGATTTTCAACAGCTGAGTCCCAGAACACAGAGGGTAAAAAGTCATCTCACTGGTTTATTAATTTTGTTTCCCAGAACATTAGTTGCTACTTGGATCTTTACATTTTGTTATGGTAGGACCAGAATTCTTTTTAAAAAGTTAAGATTGCCCCTTTAAATGTAATGTACTTTCTTTATTATAAAATAGAGTTTGATAATGGCAGGGATGAGTCTTGGCTTCTGTCAGTCAGTGCATCTCCAATCCCTTGGCTGATTAATTTAGGAAAAGATAGAATGTCTTTTTTTTTAACTGTGGACCAGTAAGACTCAAAGGCATTTTGGGTAGGAGTAACTTGGAGAAATTCTCTGCTCCTAGATCTTGTCCTGTATACTCATAAATATGATCTGAGGCTGGCAGCTTGTTACGAGTTTGACACTAAAACAGCTGTGAAGGCTATTGAGCAGCTCAGAAAGCCCAGTCTCCCTGTTCAGTCTTCTAACATCTTTTAATGCTAAGTGTCTGCAGATGCAGAGATGTTACTTTCCTTAGGCCAAGTGAGTAGTCAGTTACATCCAAATGAAGGAATCTCGAGTTCTACAGTTCTTTGTGACATGAGCTCTGTGAGGTCTAACTAGGCCTTGTTTATAAAATGAAGATAATAGAATTTCTATTTCAGGAGGCCATTATGCCTTTAAGTGGGATAATACAGGGAAAATGTTCTATACAAGGTACTGTACAGAGTATGAACTGAATAACACTGACTGGTATTGTGATGTCCCCCGCCCCCCACCCCATAGGCTCCTATATTTAAATATACGTCATTGAGGAGTGGAACTATTTGAGAAGGTTTAGGAGGCGTGGCCTTGTCATGGAATTATATCCCTGAGAGTGGGCTTTGAGATTTCAAAAGCCCATGGTCGGTCCAGTTCTTTCCTGCTGCCTGTGTATCAGAATGGAAAGCTCTCAGCCATTGCTCTAGCACTATGTGTGCCTCCCTGCTCCCCATCATGATGATAATAGACTAAATCTCTGAAACTGTAAGCAATTAAATGCTTTCTTTTATAAGAGTTACTATGGTTGCGGTGTCTCAGCAATAGGACTGAGACAGGGACTCTAACCCTGGGAAACTTCTTTTTTACCTTTTCACAGAGGGCTTTGTGCCCCCGTGTATGCTGGAGGACAGGTGGGGAAATAACCCTGAGTGGGAGGATCCAAAAAGAGCTGGGCAGTTTTATTTCTTCTTGTTTATAAGTAAAGAAATTGTGAAGGTTTCCTGAAACTGTCTAAATCAATATATACCATAAAGAAAGGCACCAGAATGGAAGATTTGTTAATAGGAAGCATTGGAGCACTGGCCATATAGGACTTGCAAAAATTTGAGATAGCAACCTAGTAATTTTTCTTTTCCAATTGTTCTAAATTCTTTTATTCCATAGATGCTATATAAATTTTGACAGAAATGGATGGTTTCATACTATGTACACATTTAATAGACACAAAACCCCAGGCATTAAAACCTTCCATTTTATTCCCGAAAATTTTTTCATGTACTCATTCTAAAGGAGAATTAAGACTATTGTGCATCTGCCTTCATCACTCAGTGAACCAGTTTTATAACATGGTGGGAGTACAGCATCAGTAAACTGGAAGGTTTTCATTTTCCTTTCTTTCATGGGGATAGATGGAAGATCTAGGTATCTTTCATCTACATTTAACATAAAAGGAAATCCAAAGTGGAATCCTTTGGCTGAATACCAGTGATCTGTAAATCACCGTGTGGTGGCTTTTGTGTCTTAAAAACAGAAGTTAAGATACCAATCTTAGTTCACCTTTGAAGACAGAACAGGAACCATATTTTACTGTGCTATTCCATTTACTTGGAATCTGAGAGGCTGCCCGTTTAATCAATGCTTGCTGTGATATAATAAAATGTCTAAGGCTGTACTCTGTGTCAGAGAAGCAAGAAAGAAGTATGCATTGCTATTAGATCATTGATCTGCTTTGACTTCCCAACCTTATGCCACATTTCCCACAGTCATGTCCTCTAGCATCCTTTTATATCCACACTAAATATGTCTTCCTGAACATCTCAGCTTGGTGGATTTCTCCCATTCTAACAAGTGTTAGCAGCCCTGCAGATGTTATCTCTTACTGACAGGGTTATCAGTAACTATTGCAGCAGAGGACACATGACTTACTCAAAGGGATCAAAGGCTGTTGAATGAATGTTAGTTTACAACACTTTGGGCCAGCCTAAGGTCAGCCTTTGAGCAATGATGAAGCACTACGGATGTAGCAAGAAGCATCTACCTATGTCCTCCCTGAGTCTGAAGAGGAGGAATAAGGCGCTTATAACATTACTCAGTGAAGACAGAGGCCTGGGATAGGCCAGCTGAAGCCCTGTACTAGAAGGCAGAATTCAGGGGTCTTGTCTACACGGTGTAAGATCAGCAATCCAGGGTATGGGAATAGGAGAACGATTTTTTCTGAAGGGACAAGATGCAGAACAAACAGTACTGTATAGTAGGTAGCCTTTCAGGCTCTGGACCATGGTTCATATCTCAGGCATGGGACTTTAAATGACTTATGCAATTTTCTATGTTTCAACTGTATTTTTTAATTATAAAATGAGAACATGTCATATTTAAATTAAACTACAGGCTTTTTCAGATTAAAGTATATAAATAAATGTTAATTTTTTTTAATTTACTGATGCATTTTAGCCCAAATATACTAGTAATATTAGTTTTACAGTGATATGTCCTAAACCAAAGGAATATACATTGTGTATGGTGCCTTTGGGGTCTTAGAACCAGATGAAGCTGGCTTTGAATGCTCTGTCTGCCTTTGGCTAAGATACCTCTCTGAAACAACTTTATAGATCATCTCTGGGGTTATGTTCCTTCATGCAAACAGGATGCAACCATTGCCCCATAGGACTATTGTAAAGATAAAAGAAAATGAGGAATGTTTGTAGTGAGCTACCAGAACCCTATGGAAATGGAAACAACCACCTAGCCTAGAAGTCTTTAAAGACAAGGGTTTCTCCTTTGTTCAAGAGGGCATCTACAGGTAGCTCAGATGACACCATTACCCTATAGAGCCATCAGAATGACTGCTACTTGGGTAGCATCATCCGTCCTGATAAATGCTTAAAGGGCATTTAGAACTACTAAGAATCCTATAAGGCTCCTGAACTCTTGTACTTTTACCTTGCATTTAAAATTTGCCTTACTTTTTATCATGGTTAGTAATAAAACTGCTAATAGATGAAGAATTTAACTTGTTTACTTAAGAATAACATCAATGATATTAATAATAACCCTAATAGAGGGATTAATGTGTCCTGTGCACTCTTTCAATCACTGTTTGAGCCTCGGAAGCTCTGGTAAGAATAAAGCCCAGTATTCCTGGAGTTGGTGCCTGTGGGTGCAGCACTGAGAGGACAGGAACATGGACCAGCTACAGACAATCTATAAGAGAAGTGAGGTGAAGGGCTGGGGGTACATCATGGCTGTGGGTTTCAGTGGTGGGCAACAGAAATGAAGATCCTCTGTTCTCACTGTACCATGAACTCGGGGACCTGTCGTTAAAGATAACATTGCCTCCATCTCAACTGAGGAATATCCAATTTCCCATTGGAGGACAATGACGGTCCATGAAAAGTCTAGCAGCCTAGCAACAGAGTGTATTACCAGTTAGAGATCATCTGGTTTAGTTTTCCTTGCTGGGTCTACACTCATTTTTCTACTACCTAGACTAGAAAAGCTATAAACTTTTGTGGAGTATGATCTTAGCACAGCCCTTTCTTGCTATTTTGGCCGACAGCTACTTTTGACCAGCATGTGGAAGAGCTCGCTGCCTATGGACTTAATTATGAGAACTGTTCAGAGTTTTGGACAACTGGTGATGTAAAATGAGGTGTCTGCCACTTTGTTCTTCCCTACTCTGAATTTCACTCCAGATAGCATGTCAGAATATAACCTCACCGTTGACCCTGGAAATAAATAGAAATGAGTGTTTCCCTCTGAAAGTTGAAAACATATCAGAGACAGCTCTAACATTCTAGAAAGTGACTGGGAATGTGTGGAGACAATGCGGACATGTTTCCAGCAACCTGTCTTTGAATTCACCTAATTAAATGTCAAAAGGAAAGTTCGAAGCTCAGAGCTCACATATTAAAGTGATGTAGATACTATGTCCGCACTCACAAACACACCAGAAAGGAGCAGCTACCTAATGCCAATGTAATGCTTTCCCTGGTCCTCTGTTGTGCCCACGTTGACATGTGTTTGGGACCCTTGTTTTAGGAACACATGTTCCAGAGTTTTTATTGGTCACTGATATGTTTAAATAAAGCCACATGTAAGTTGTGTTAACATTTGTTTAGTTAGAACAAAAATTAAGGTCATTAATTTATTACTAAAAGTATTCACTGAATTTTTTTTTTTCCGAGACAGGGTTTCTCTGTATAGCCCTGACTGTCCTGGAACTCACATTGTAGACCAGGCTGGCCTCGAACTCAGAAATCCGCCTGCCTCTCTGCCTCCCAAGTGCTGGGATCAAAGGTGTGCGCCACCACCGCCTGGCTGAAATTTTTTCATAATGACATTTATAATATACAGAGTGCATAATATTTATGAAAAATGGTGGGAGGACATGACTGTTGTCATCGATCGCATTAGGCTAAATACAGCCAAAGAGGAGAATACTTGTCCTGCAGTGCGAGCAGCAAGTGCGGGTAAAGGAGGTGGAAAGCAGAGAGCATGTGGTTTAGAAGGAGAAGCCCTGCCAGCATGAGGCTCGGTCTTGTTTCATGGCTTTGTGTGTTGCTTCTGAGAACGCTTTGAGGCTCACATGAGAAACTGCAGCAACACATTTTGTAATGTGAGAGTGAGCAGAACTCGCTGCCTTGGAAACCTAAGTCTGCATAGGAGAGTGTTATCCTACAGTCCCTCATAGAGACAGTCATGATATCCAAGCTCATATAATGCAGAAAATAGAATGGAAACTACTCAGTAAAACATATTACCAACACACCTACACACCTACACACACACACACACACACACACACACACACACACACAGAGGGAGAGAGAGAGAGAGAGAGAGAGAGAGAGAGAGAGAGAGAGTCAGAGACACAGAGAGAGACAGAGAAAGAAAGAACAGTCAACTCAACACAAAATAACAGTTTACGTAAATACATGGAGGCATCTTTCTTACAAGGGCAAAGCAGTGCTGTTTGAGGATACACTGGCCAGCGAGTTGCATGGATCAAAACAAACAGGAAAGGAAGTAAATCTATTTAGTTGATGCTATTTTGATTAGAAGCTAAAATAAACTATCAAGTTCAACTATGTCAGAGCTAACCAAACCAAATCGATTTCTTGCGTAGCTGCTTCTGATTTACAAGGGCCCTAAACGACCACAGTTACTGAGTCTACTTTTAAAGTGTCTGAAAAAAAATGCATTTCACACAGCTTGAAGGAGATTGGGCATCTTCCCCACTCAGAGGCTGAGCTTCTTTTTCTTTTCTTTTTTCTTTCTTTCTTTAATTGGCACTGTAATGGAAAACACGATTTAAGTGGAGAGAAAGCTGCCACACATGTGTGTGACATCTACCATGCGTGTGTGACATCTAGAATCTAAACAGCTAGTTAGCAGTGAATCCCTTTTGAAGAGCCAACTCATGGGGACCTGTGAAGGGCATCAGAGAACACTAACAGTGCTGAGACTAATGCGATTTTATTTTGCCATTTTTTTTTAAACCCATGTTTAAATCCATGGCCTCAGCAATGTGCATACAGTTTCCATATTGAATTTTAAATGATTGCTTTCTTTTTTTTTAAATTTATTTTTTTTAATTAGGTATTTTCTTCATTTACATTTCCAATGCTATCCCAAAAGTCCCCCATACCCTCCCCACTACTCCCCTACCCACCCACTCCCACTTCTTGGCCCTGGCATTCCCCTGAACTGAGGCATATAAAGTTTGCAAGACCAATGGGCCTCTCTTTCCAATGATGGCTGACTAGGCCATCTTCTGATACATAAATGATTGCTTTCTAAAGCCTTTTCTTTAGAAAAAACATACGTCAATGGTAGGGTAAAAAGTAGTATACAGTAACAACAAAAGAAGTTACAAAGACATACACAGCAAGATTTTGCATGTATGATGGAGGAAGAAACTAGAGAGAGAGAGCTGGTAGTTAGAACACTTACTGCTCTTGCAGAGGACAGGGCTTTGAGGTTCAGCCTGCACATGGGGGCTCAGAAGCATCCTTAATTCCTGATCCAGAGGTTGCAAAAGCCCTCTTCTGGCTTCTGGGGGCAAGCATATACTCAATGCTTAGCAACACAGCCAGGCAAACACTCGTACACACAAAGTGAATGAATAAATAAATACATCTATACAGTGTGTGTGTGTGTGTGTGTTAACCAAGTGTGATTGTCTGTTCATAGTGTTTGAGAAAGGACCTAGGTGTATTTTGGATCCTCTGTGTCCTTTTTACCCAAACATTTCTGACTTTCTATCCTCCCCTGAGATTTGTGTAGCCTGCATCTGAAGTGACAGTTGCTTGTTAGCCACAGTGAGGAAGATTTAAAAGCCTGACTTTATTTTTTTTTCTCCAGAATGCCTTATGGTACGTGGTTGGGGAGAATTTTGTAGTGTTTTCTCGTTAATAATGAAAGCTGAGTGATCTGGTGAGCTCTTGTCAATTTCTAGACAGGGAAAAGACATAAAATCTAACTATCTATTATCTATTCAGCGATTCCACTGTACAAGCAGATGCATTGTCAATAAGAAGCTTTAAGTTTTAAACGAAATGCACTAGATAAATGTTACACGGTTTCTGTCTTTGATAGAAATACTTCTATCCATTTAATGCCTTTGGGGAACCTCCATGTACAAAGTGTGTTTTTTCTAGAGCAGTTTTAGGGGTGAAAAAAATCTCAAGATTACCTTTTAAAAACTCTTCCAGTGAAATGTGACACAAGAAGCTGGAACCCTGAGGCTTGTTTAATGAAGTAGTAATTGGTTCAATATAAAAAAATATCCACCAAAGTTAATCTAATTTTTGCTTCTTATTTTTCAATAGTAAAGAGATTATGAAAGGGTTAATGAGTCAAAATCTGGGATGTTTTATTTGAGGGATTTCCCTGTTATCTAGGAGAAATAAATGGAACAAGCCCATGCTTCGTATATATACGTGCCAGCCTCCTTATGGTTTATATACGTTCCAGCCTCCTTATGCATGCCTAGCACACACTGATGGCCAGAGGGTTGTGGTAGGAAAGTCCTGAGAGAGGGTATGAGTTATGGAGCATTTGGGTGATGCTTTGCCGTTGTAAGAATTACAGATTGGCTTTTCTCTCCCCTGCAGTAGATCAATGCCCAACAAAATTGCACAGCGTATTGCTGAAATTAGCTTGGTAGCCAAGGAAGGAAGGAAAATAAAAAGTACACGAAGCTTTTAGGACTTTAAGTAGACATGGTTGATTCACATGAAAGCATCTTTAGATCATTTCATGCTTTTGTTATGAAACTGAAAAAAGACATATGGATTGGTTAAATGACTTATAGTTTAAACATATGTAATCTGTGAAAAATAAGAAAGACTTTAGAAATTAGTGACAGTATTTGTGAAAAATTCTTTTAATTATATTTATTTCATTACTAAATAACTCAGTAATATGACAATTGCTAAAATTTATTTAACTAATAATGAATGCAATTATTAATTCAAGTAATGTTTATTAAAACTATATATCTGTTAAGACTGCATTTGAAATTTATCTAATATTCATAGGTATATACATATTTCTTAAAATCTATAAACATTTTATCCAAATATATATTTCACTGGCAATCACTTGAGATTATGATTATAGAGAAATTTTTAAAAATTATGGCTGGGTGACATACGTCTTTAATCCCAGCTCTTAGAAAGCAGAGGCAGGCAGATCTCTGTGAGTTCGAGGACAGCCTGGTATACAGACCGAGTTCCAGGGAGGCAGAGAAACCCTGTCTCGAATATATGTGTAAAATGTGATCTTTCCTGTTTCTCTATGGTATGTGTTCACATTCATGTTCATGTGTGTGTGTTTGTGTGTATGTGTGTGTGTGTATGTGTGTGTGGTGGTGTAGGTGCACATGTGTGTGAATGTGGAGCCCTGAGGTAGACATGCGTTGTCCTCCACTGCTGTCTCCTTTTTTTTTCTTGAGATAGAATCTGGACCTTATTCTTTTGAGACTGTATTTGCCATGACTACACCTGGCTTTTATATAGGTTCTAGGGTCCTTGTAAAGTATACAGCATGTACTTCACACAGGGAGCCATGTCCCTAGTTCCTTTCACGTGTTTTTATTCTTCATGTTTGAAATGAGTGTCATTTTAAAATAGAAAATATTGAAAGCATTTCCACTAAGCAGAAACCACGAACCAAATTCTACCTTCTGCTTTTGTTTTTGTTCACCAGACTTTCTGAGCAGTGCGGCCTCCCTCTCTTCCTCACAGACTTACAAATTCTGTAATCTTTGACTCCTACCCACATCCAAATTGCTGTGCTCATGTATTCCAAGGCTCTCATGTCAGCCCTTGCTTTCTGCCTGCAAAATGTGACCTTGTGAACGAACGGTTCTGCTTTGTCCTCCACTGTGTCCAGAATGATTCTACTGTGAAACCCTCCTACTGTGAATATCAGCTCTTCCATGTTCTTCCTCCAAACAGCTCCATCCTTTCTCCACTCGCTGCTGCTATTTCCTACTTAGCAAAACAATCACTTGCATTAAATATTGTCTGCCTGCTAGGAAGCCAGATGTTTAATGGATCCGAGAATACTTAATATCAGTCAGCTGAGTGATTAAAGAAGGGAGAGAGGGCAATGAAGTTCAAAGTTTGCATTCGGACAAACTGGCACGAGATCTGTGACCTCCCACAAAGTTCCTGTTGTTGAGCTGCAGAGTGGACTTGCCTTGCAGATGACTTTCTTATGTGTTAAGGGTGCCTTATACTCAAGTATGGTATGTAGAGCAGAAGTCAGTTTAGGCCTAAGGATAGCCTAGAATCTACCTTCTGAACTCTATATAGCAGTAGTTTTCAACCAGTGGGTTTTGGGGCCCATGGGGGTCATATATCATATATCCTGCATATAAGATATTTGCATAACATTTCATAATAGTAGCAAAATATAGTTATGAAGTTGTACCAAAATCATGTTCTGGTTGGGGTCATTACAACATGAGGAGCTCTATTAAAGGGGTGCAGCATTCTGAAGGCTGAGAACCAGTGTAGCATTCCTTTCTGTCATGCATCCAAAATTTTTTTTTTTAAAAATTGGAATCTCTGGGAACCTTCTGGAATGTTAACGGATTCATTTGATTCTGCCCATTCATCAGATGATATTGTCTTTTGAATACACTGAACTTCAATTTGCCTTTTTTAGGCATTGTCTCACAATGTGGTTCTGGCTAGCCTTGAGCCCACTATGTAGACGAGACTCGTCACAAACTCAGAGATCCTTCTGCCTTTGCCTTCTGAGTCATGGGATTTTAACCATCCAGCCTGGCTTTCAGGTTCAGTTTTTAAGACTATTTCTACCATTGGCTTTACTTTTTTCTTGGCCTTAAGATCCCTTACATATCCTAAAAGGATACTGAATAGTCCATAGAGACATCACACAGCAATTAGACATTTGCTCCACAAGGTTACTTCAGGTACTGTAATGAATGCCAATGAAGGCGTCACTGGCATTGACAGGATCTGTTATTCTAATGGAAGAAAGCCAGCGGATCTACTAGTAGTGATCAGTTATTATACAAAGTAGCACCAACTCTGCAGATCAACTACCAGTGTGGAACAGTTTTTATACCAAGTAGCATCATCCCATCGTTATGAATGGAAATGGTGAGGAGAGAAAGACAGGGAAACAAGATCAATCTCATTTGCTGATAAATTGAGTTAACTTTCTTCTGTTCTTTAGGAAATAAATGTCACCAGTTCAAATATTTTGCTGTAGAACTGATGCAACAGGAATAGATTTGTTGATTTTGGCATTCTAAATTTTAATTTGTTTGTATGCTTTCCTCAATTTTTATTAGCTATTTGGAATAAGACATAAAACCAACTACATTAAATAATCATTTATGAATTCAATCTGTAATATTACACAGATTGAAATTAATCTATAGATGTTGTTTCCAAAATAAACTCAATAGAAAGAGCCAGTTTTTATGAAATATAGATCAGTTTCTATTCTCACTCCATATTTACCCTGTTTGTGTGTGTGTGGGGGGGTTGTTGTTGTTTTTTGGTTTTTTTTGATTGCTGTTGTTTTGCAATTCCAAGGCTATTTGTATTAAACATTTTACTTTTTTCCTTATTTTACTCAGTCTTAGCCTTCCATTTTTAGATGAAGCCTGGAAACAAAAGCTCAGAATGCATATGAAAATTGAATTCCTTTTAAAGAGTTCAGCTTTAGGCAATGTAGGGAACACTACTGGCCTTGATGGAAAAGCATTGATGCAGAATTTGGTTTTCAGGCTGAGTTACTTTTCCTAGTACATCACTCACTGTAAAAATATGCAAACAAATGTACTCTAAAGGGCACATAGACTCACATGGCCAACTGGACCAGCCACAGTGGACTTGATGGATGTACATGCATGTGTGCAGCTGTGTGATGAAGCTATGCTAACAGACTATAATTGAGCATTCACAGCTTGTTCCTGACATGATAGGATGCTAGGGAATAATTCTGATGTCTTATGATATTTTCCAATTAAGCATCTCAGTGCACTGCGGCAGCTATTGGGTATGAATGTGTTTTCATGTTCAGCTTCTATTGGAATAGTTAGGTTGTAATAGTTTCCTTATCAGTTTCTGTGCAATGTCCTAGTGTCCTGTTATTGTCTGTTGTTTGTGCATTTTGAGGGAACCCTGAAAAATGTTAATGTGGGTAGATTGCCACAATGACATCACTGGACTTGATTTATGTAAAACAATGTTCCATTTTCCCATATAAGATAATATAAGGAAATATCAAATCAACATGCTCTTTGATATTGGAATATTAATTCAAGTATGTTTTGTAAATATTGTATTTTACTTTTCTGATGCTAATACTAATCTACCATTACTTTGGCTTTTTAACCATGAGAAACAATTATTTAAAGTATATTCACCATTTCAAGGGCTATAAGAGGAAAATATTTGCTTGATTTGGCATAAAACCACAAAGATTTTACACATAAACTCCTCTCCTGCTCCATCTCCCCTGCAAATATAAAATGTCCCCCCACAGACTTCCATGCTGAGGATGACTTGAGCCCTAGTTGCTGTCATTATGTTTGCCAGTCCGAGGAACTTTGGGAGGTGGGGCTTCTCTGGAGGAAGTAAGTCACTAGTGATGGTCCCTTGCTCCTTCTTGTTTCCCTTTGCTTCCTGGAATCCAGGAAGTGAAGGGCCTTCCTCAGGTGGGCCTCCCTACGTGCTACTTTTTCACAGGCCTACTAGCAGTAGAGCCAGCCAACCATGGACTGATCCTCTCAAACAATGGCTAAAGTAAAGCTTTCCTTCTGTCAAGTGTTTTCTTGGAAATTTTTCCCTCTTCCCCAGACTTGGTGGTTCAGCAAACACAGCAGATGAGCAAGAGCATATACACACATGGGGAAAGATCATCTTCCTTTATAGCTTCAGTGCCATCATGATTCCATGTTTTCTTTTTGCTTCTGTCTCCCTGCTCTTTGATGTAATAGCAGATTGTGAGCTTCCTGAGGACAGAGAGGCAGGAAGATTGACTTCAACTCTTTCAGCATTTTATCCTACTAAAGCATTCAATTACTGTACCTTTTGAATCGCCAAGAATTGAGTGAATTCAATATATGTATATTTATGCATACGTGTTTGGGTATCTGAGTAAGTGTGAATGTGTCTGTATATGTGTGTGTGAGTCTGTGTGAGTATGTACACGAATGAGTCTGTTTGTCTACGTATGTTTCTGCATGTACAGGTATGCATCTGTGTACATATATGTATCTGCATAAGTATCTGTGTATGTCTCTTTGTGTCTGTGTGCCTCTGTATATACATGTCTGTAATTATACATGTACATCTGTATGTGTGTCTGCATGTATATGAATGTATGTGTGTCTGTGTGTATATATATATATGTGTGTGTGTGTGTGCATGTGCATGTGCATGTATGTGTATTAGAGTATATTAGATATGTTTCTGTGTGTATATATGTGTGCATCTGAATGTATATGATTATATGTGTGTGTGTGTATATATATATATATATATATATATATATATATGTTTGCTTGTATATGTATTGCTGTGTCTGTACATATGTATGTAAATATATCTGTATATATTTGTGTATATGTGTATATATATTTTTTCTTTTTAAAATTTATTTTTATTAGATATTTTCTTTATATACATGGAGAAGCTAGAGAAATCACCCAAAGAGCTGAAGGGGTCTGCAACCCTATAGGTAGAACAACAATATGAACTAACCAGTACCCCCCAGAGCTCATATCTTTAGCTGCATATGTAGCAGAAGATGGCCTAGTTGGCCATCACTGGGAAGAGAGGCCCCTTGGTATTGCAAACTTTATATATTTTTTTCTTTACCCCAATGTAAACACAAAGGAAACATGGCTATCACATATTTTTTTGTTGTAACTTTTGTTGACTAATCATATTTCTATACATTCCATATATTCATAGTTATAATATTTAATCTTAATAATCTTAATATTATTTATAATTATAATAATATTTAATTTAAATATAATATTTAATCTTAAATATTAAGATTAAAATGGAATTTACATAAAGTAAAATGCATTTATACTAAATATACACTTTAATGAATTTTGACACATGCATACACTTGTGTAGCCACTACCACAGTCTCAATAAAGGCCATTTCCATCACCCTTATCTGTTCCATGTGTTGTGTGCTGCCTCAGCTTTCCAGTTCTCAATCACTGATTTTCTTTCCAATGTGTAATTGGTTTAATCTTTTCTAAAGTGTCATATGAGCAGAAACCTTTGAGTTTAGCATTTTTTCTGAGCTTTATGTTTCTGCAAGTTGGCCACAGTTTATTTCTTTCTATTTAATGTGCCTTCCACATTGTTGTGTTTCTTTCTAGTCAGTGTATTTAAATATATATATATATATTTAAATATATAAATATATATATATATTCATAAAAAATCTGTTTATTCCTTTTTTCTTGTTGGAGATTTCAGTTGTCTCACTATTTGCTTACTTTGGATATAGCACTTCTGAGCATGTTTGTGTGGTTCTTTCTACGGACACATGGTTTCATTTTTCCTTAGTTTATAATTACAAATACATTTGAAGGGTTATGTGGAAGTAAATGTTTAATTTTATATGAAAGAGCTAGAGTGTTTTCCAAATTGATTGTACCATTTAACATGCCTACCAGCAGTGTATGAGTTCCAGTTGTCCACAGTTTACTAACACTTCATCTTCTAATACTTCAGTGGTTAGCTATTCTGATGGACATTTTCATCTCACTGTACTTTAAATTCCCATTCATCTAAAGACTAGTGATTCTGAGCATTGATGGTGCTATGTCTACCATATCTGTCATTTCATTGTTCACATTCAATTGAGTAGTTTTAAATCCTGTTTCCCTACTGTCATGGTTAGCTTCAGTTGTCAATGTGGCATGACTGGGAAGAAGGAATGTCAATTGAGAATTGCCTCCTGTGCTGGCCTGTGGGCACCTCTGTGGGATGCAGAAGGGCCCAGCTCTCTGTGGGTAGGATGTAGAAGGGAGGAAGGTGAATAAGTTGGAAGCAAGCTAGTTAGCAACATTTCTTTTTCTGCTTCAAGCTCCTTCTTTGAGTTCTTGCCTCTCAACATGATGACTGTATGTAACCTATAAGCCAAAAGAATCCTCTCTTCTACTAAGCTTCTTTTGTCAGTGTCTCATCATAGAACATCTATCCCCTTTCTATAGCACATATTTGGATGGTGGACGGGGCATTGTTCATGTTGTAATTATTAGGTGAACAATGGCTTTTGTTGTATTAGTCTAAAGTTCTTTCTTTGACCTATGACATGAGATTAAACTACTTACTTTTTTGATCATCATTTGGTTGTGGCTTGGGGTTAAAGTTCTTTAGCGTCATTGAAAAAACACTTAATCTAAAGTTTACTAAATGCTGCTTGTAAACTGTAGCCCTTATGTATCTCTACTGATCTCACCAAGTATTTGATGAGGTCTCTTTATTTTTGTTGAAAAGAAAGCATATAGTCATTGGGCCTGTGTGCATTTAGGGAGTTTTTATATTATGTATCCCAAGTATGTTTTCTTTTGTGGACAGAATTCTATCCTGTCTTCATAAGGACAGCTTATTTAGCTTATGCATGTATAAATTATTACTCAGGGAAACATAAGAGAGACCCCCTGTACAAATACCTGCACATATTTGCCTTCATAGCTCATAGCTCCTTCCTTTTATGTTTGTACTTAAAATTGTTTCAGTGTTCCCCAACTCAAGCCCTCTGTATCTTCATTTATATAATTTCTAGATTAGACATTGCCTTCTTTCTACCTTCTGGATCTCTCTCTCTCTCTCTTTCTGAGAGTGACCCTGTGTTATTACCTGAATAAACTAAAATATATTTGTTTTCTATGCTTTTCCTAGATGGATAATTCTAAGCTTTGTGCATTCTCTATAAGGAGAGGTTCTGCCACTAAAGTCTTGTTTGTTCTCCAATTGGTTCTTGACTTGTCAATAAAGAAGGCTGGGAGGAGGCTAATTGCTAGACAGAAGGTACAAGTGGGACTTAAGGTTCTCAGGAGGAAAAGGAGACATGGAAAAAAAAGAGGGGAGGTTTGTTTGTTTGGTTGGTTGGTTGGTTTTTTTTTTCCACCATGCTTTGGAAGAAAGTGGATGCTTCAATCATGTAAGGCCTCTGGGCAGCTAGGGCCTGCTGCCTACACTACAGGTGAATGGTCAGTGAGGTTGGCAGGGGGCTAGCTGATACAAGCCACTAAGATTAGGGCAGGAGGAGAAATGGAGATAATAATTGGTAAGGGCATGCATTTCCAGGCATGAGTATGTATGCCCAGTAATTGTGCATAGGTGGCAACTTCTAAAATAATAAAGCTGTCTGTGTGTCCTTTATCCGTGGATTCTAGGATATTGGTAGTGGGCTGGTAATGTAACCCCTCTGGGAGCAAAAATGGGTAGGAAAGAGAAGCCAGATCAGTGCTAGTGGCATCGATCCCTAAGCTAAGCTGGATGGAACCTAAAATGAGCTGGGCACGGGCTGGTGGTACTGAAGCTCCTGGGCAAAGGCAGAAGAGTGTGTTTTTAAAAAACTCTATGCAACAGTTTTCATGAAACATAGCTGACTTGAAATTATCTACAGTGCATTACCAAGCTAATCAAATTCTCTGACTTATTTCAAAAAAACATTTTACAGAAAATGTACTACATAGGACTTGGATAGACAGACAGACAGATGGATGGGACGCTTCCGTAGCAGTGAGAGTGGTTGTACTTTATACAGAGATCCATCATTCTGAAAAGTAGAACGTGTCAAGCAACCTCTTGTGTCTTAGAGATGGGCTGTTAGGGGAGAACAGTATAAATTATTATCTTCCAATTGGTAAAATTAAGGGATCTTAAATAATAGAAGACCCATCATCTAAAAGTGTTGAGAAACTGAATAATCATATCACACTAATATAGAATAATTCCTTCTTGAATAAGCTTTTATTTTCTCTTTTGTCTCATTTGTCATAAGAATTAGGGACATTCTGAGGAATTCTAGTGGTGCTAGTATTTTAAAAGGGAATTAGGAAGTAAGTATACAGGAAAACTAAAAATGGTTTTTAAAAATGAAGATAGAGGGCATGAACTCAGCAGCCAGTCCCACAGTCCCCAGAGAAGGCTCCACTCCCAGGTGCTCTAGTAATCCAGAATCATAGGATCGGGCTGAGTAGGACACAACATCTGTTCCAACACCACCAGGAGTAACTGCAACCAGCAGGATACAGAGAAGCAGGAACCTTGCTTGAACAGTGGCTCAGGTCTGCCCAGGTTTATCTTGGGTTCGAACTCTGCAGCCAGTCCCACAGCACCCAGGGGGGACTTCAATCCCAGGCACTCTAAAAACCCAGGATCACAGGATCCCAGAATCGCAGGACCCCAGAAGCTTGGTCACACCACGATCTCAGGGTCCCAGAGGCAACTTGATTCCCAGGAACGCTGACATACACAGAATCTCAGGATCACAGGATCCCGGGATCACAGGATCACAGAACCAGCTGGACTCTGAGGAATTCTGACACAACTAGGATCACAGGAAAGACAGGTTCCAGTCAGATATAGTGAGGGCAGGTAGCACTAGAGATAATGTGATGGTAGGAAGCAAGCATAAGAACATAAGCAACAGAAACCAAGGTTGCTTGGTGTCATCAGAACCCAGTTCTCCCACCATAGAAAGTCCTGGATACACCATCACACCAGAAAAGCAAGACTGGGATCTAAAATCACTTCTCATGATGATGATAGAGGACTTTAAGAAGGACATAAATAGCTCCCTTAAAGAAATACAGGAGAACACAGGTAAACAGCTAGAAGCCCTTAAACAGGAAACACAAAAATCCCTTAAAGAATTACAGGAAAACACAATCAAACAGGCAAAGGAAATGAATAAAACCATCCAGGATCTAAAAATAGAAATAGAAACAAAAATGAAATCACAAAGGGTGTCAACCCTGGAGGGAGAAAACCTAGGAAAGAGATCAGGAGTCATAGATGGAAGCCTCACCAACAGAATACAAGAGATAGAAGAGAGAATCACAGAGGCAGAAGATACCGTAGAAAACATTGAAAATGCAAAAATGCAAAAAGCTCCTAACCCAAAACCAGAAGATCCAGGAAATCTAGGACACAATGAGAAGATTAAACATAAGGATAATAGGTATAGAAAAGAGTGAAGATTCTCAAATTAAAGGACAGGTAAATATCTTCAACAAAAGTATAGATGAAAACTTCCCTAACCTAAAGAAAGAGATGACCATAAACGTACAAGAAGCCTACAGAACTCCAAATAGATTGTGCCAGAAAAGAAATTCCTCCTGTCACATAATAGTCAAAGCACCAAAGGCACAAAACAAAGAAAGAATATTAAAAGCAGTAAAGGAAAAAGGACAAGTAACATATAAAGGCAGACCTATCAGAATTACACCAGACTTCTCACCAGAGACAATGAAAGCTAGAAAATCCTGGGCAAATGTCATATAGACCCTAAGAGAACATAAATTCCAGCCCAGGTACTATGTCCAGCAAAACTCTCAATTACCACAGATGGAGAAAACAAGATATTCCACGACAAAACCAAATTTACACAACATCTTTCCACAAATCCAGCCCTACAGAGGATAATAGATGGAAAACACAAACAAAAGAAGGGAAACTATACCCTAGGAAAAGCGAGAAAGTAATCTTTCAACAAACCCAAAGCAAGATAGCCAAACAAACATAAAATAACAGGAAGTAATAATCAGTTTTCCTTAATATCTCTTCAGGCAAAAACACTGTCAATAGGACAAAAAGGCAGCCAATAGATTGGAAAAGATCTTTATTAATCCTACATCTGACAGAGGGCTTATATCCAATATATATGAAGAACTCAAGAAGTTAGACTCCCAAGAATCAAATAACCTTATTAAAAAGTGGGGTACAGATCTCAACAAAGAATTTTCAACTGAGGAATACTGAATGGTTGAGAAGCACCTAAAGAAATGTTCAATGTCCTTAGTCATCAGGGAAATGCAAATCAAAATAATTCTGAGATACCACCTTACACCAGTCAGAATGCCTAAAATCAAAAACTCAGGTGACAGCAGATGCTGGAGAGGATGTGGAGAAAGAGGAACGCTCCTCCATTGCTGGTGGGACTGCAAGTGTGTACAATTACTCTGGAAATCAGTCTGGTGGTTCCTCAGAAAATTGGACATAGTACTACCTGAGAACCCTGCTACACCACTCCTGGGCATATACCCAGAAGATGCTCCAACATGTAATAAGGACACATGCTCCACTATGTTCATACCATTCTTATTCATAGAAGCCAGGAGCTAGAAAGAACTCCGGTGTCCTTCAACAGAGGAATGGATACAGAAAATGTGGTACATTTACACAATGGAGTACTACTCAGGTATTAAAAAGAATGGATTTATGAAATTCCTAGGCCATGGATGGACCCGGAGGGCATCATCCTGAGTGAGGTAACCCAATCACAAAAGAACACACAGGATATGCACTCACTGATAAGTGGATATTAGCCCTAAAGCTCCAAATAACCAGCATAGAATTCACAGACCACATGAAGCTCAATACGAAGGAAGAACAAAGTGTGGGTACTTGGATCCTCCTTAGGAGGAGAATAAAATACTCACAGGAGCAAATATGGAGATAAAGTGTAGATCCAATAAAAAAATGAAGATAGAAAAGGAGAGACAACTTCTCAATTTGAGCAGGAATAACTATAGTTCTTTCATGATGAGACAAGAGCTATAAATACCATGATTAATAATAGTATTTGAAAGTTATCAACCATCATTTACAACATCAATATCATTGAGGGTAGAGTCACATCATATGGTCCTGTCTTGTTTCTGACATTATCATGCTACATTGACAAATAGTTTTATTAATTTTTTTTAACTCCATAACTCCTTTAGGAGACCAATTTCCCTACTTATTTTTTCTTTCCTCTTTCTGAAGCCATCAGCATGAGTGCACCACATGACTTTACCGTAGAAGACTGTGCCTATCTGTAGTTCCCTAGATTACACCTTTTAGAACCTCTCAAGAGTATGTAAATAAAGGACGGATCCAACACGCCCAACAGGTAGATAAGTACTCAACAGTGCCATTGGTGAGATGTTTCTAAGCATTTATTAAGAATCCATAAGAGAAAGTGAGACAGAATGTCCTTTGGAAAGGCTGAGGCCAGTTATTCATCTCATACTAGAAAATAGATGTTCAAATGTATGGAAATTATGTTCAAATTTCCAATTTTCTAATATTATTTTTAAAAATCATGTTTTCACTGTTTTTGTTTTGTTTTTAGAAATTTATGTTTAGTCAATCAAATATGGTTGGAATCTGGAATGTATCCCAAGAATATATTGTGTAAAATAATTTTTATTTAATACACTCCCCTGATGTCACCCCAGCCCAAGTTGAAAGCCTGACACCACTCCTGTATGTCAGCAGTTGTTTCTCTCTCTTCTACTACTCTTCACTTGTGTATCCAGCAAGATTAACACCCCCACCTTCTACTTTCACCATGCCTCTCCTCTGATTTAGAAACAGATCCTCACAGCCAACTGAATGCTATCCAATTTTTTTTCTCGAAATTCCAACTTAGCTGTGATCTCTCCTCACCTTGCCATCCAAACCTAGCTCCAGGTATTTCCCAATCCTCTCCGCATTCTCCTTAGCCTTCCTCCTCTGCCTGGACAGGAGTGGTACACTGCTGCCTCTACACTTCCTCCACTATCTCTGCCTTAACCATGAGGGACCTTGCCTTCTAGCTTTGAAGTTCCTTCCCTCTGACAGGAATCACCTTTTGTCCCTCATGACATGCAAATCCCCCCTGCTGTCCTCCTGCTTTATGACCCTTTCCTATTCAATCCATGGGGCTATCCATTTCTGTATACTTGCTTATCTGTTAAAAAGAGTCAACATTTTAAAAATAAACAATAGTTCTTAAATTTAATTTATTTTGTGATTTGCATATAACTTTTGTTGGAACTGTTTCCCTTTCTAGTTGACAATACAGTAATGGTACATGTTACTTTTTTGTGGTAATTTAAGAGTTGAAAAAGCACTGTTTGTATTTATTATCTGTTATTTTTAGTAGTCCCTTAGTATTTCAAAAATGGAGTGCCATGATATGCTTTCTAGCATTGCAGCAAATTTTACTACTACTGAAATATTGTTTTCATTTTACTTCTTTTGAACGCCCTATAATACCATAATTCAGCTTCTTGACTGAAACTAGTAAACTTCATTTCAGTCAAATTAAGTTGAATAAACATACTAGATATACTTGGTTAGAAAGCATGCTTCAAATAAAATCATACACATGAGTGTTTCGCCTGCATTTATGTCTGTGCACCACATTGTGTGCAGGGCTCATAGAAAGTGTCAGATCCTGTGGAACTGGAGTTACAAATAGTAGTTAGCAGCCATGTGGATGCTGGGAATCAAACCGAGATCTTCCTGAAGGGCAGTCCCTGCTGCTTAACTGCTGAGCTATCTCTCCAACCCCAGAAAGTACTTTTATGAATTATAATTGTTTTTTTATTGCCAACTTTTTGTTGAAGTATTCTATACACACAGAAAAGCACACATGGCACCCTGCATACAACATTGATTCAAACCAAAGTTCCCTTGGGGAGCCAGCACTCAGAAACAATGCATGACCAAGACCGGAAATCTACCTTTATACTCTCTTTTACTTACATAGAACTATTAGTATTTTTGGTTTTTTGAGGTTTGAAAAACACAGATTAATTTGTTATGCTTTGCTCTCTGTCTAAATGAAATCATCCAACCTATGCATTTGAAGTGTCTGGCTTTATGAGGTTTGTTTACAATCTTTCATGTAGTTAGGAGTCAGCCATTGTTGATGTATACTATTCCATTGTATGAATGTATACTACCGTTTGTTTCTCCACTGTTGGTGTATATTTCAGTATCACCCAGCTTGATTGATTCTGTTTTATGCTCTTGAGCATGCTAAGGCATGCCACTTGTCAGTCGTATATCCTAACCTCTCTGTGAGTGGGAGCAAGAGTAGAATTTATTCACTCCTAGAAGATGCTACCTTGTTTTTCCAAAGCTGTTTTCAATCCTATCACTAGTCTATGAGTGTTGGCTGTTCTTTATCTACAACAGCAGTTCTCAGCCTGCTGACCTCCTTGGGGGGTCACATATCTAATATCCTGCATAGCAGATATTTACATTACAATTCATTACAGTAGCAAAATTACAATTGTGAAGTAGCAATAAATATAATTGCATGGGTGTGGTTCACCATAGCACGAGGAGCTATACTAAAGGGTCGCAGTATCAGGAAGGTTGAGAAACACTGCTCTACACTAGTCATGATGTTCTCTCTCTGATACTTTAGCCATTTGGGCAATGTGCATGTGGTCGTTAGTTTTAATTTAATCACACATGAGTTTTTCTTTCTCTCTTTTTAAAATTGTATGTACAGAAAAAATATGACCAGAAATGATGTAGATTTATTCTTTCAGCATGTGGTGACAGTTATGGAATATAAGCCTTTTAGACTTAGCTGCAGATTCACATGAAAGTGTAGAATCCAATTAGCAATGGTCACTATGAGTGATTTTTCTTGACACTGGCGATTGGGCTGTCTCTGGTGATACCTTCCTGTTGACATCTAGCTGGAATCCCCAATGTCTTTGTGAACTCCACCCATCCTTCCATTCAGTTATCTAACTCTTGATTTATTAAGTTATACTAATGCCTGTGAATTGAGGATAATTTCACTTATATTTTACTGGTAGCTTCTTTGGAGTTCTTTCAGTTACTATTTTTGCACACTTTGGTTAGCACTGGCATTGCTTATCAGGTTTATAAAGTGAAAAAGCAAACATTTGAACCCCACTCCTGCCCATGGTGAATACTCATTGCAAGTGAAAGGGTTTGAAATCTGCATGCTAAGTCTCTAATGTAGTTCTGATTGATTTTCACAGCCTCCAAGACATTCTATGGGCTTAAAGTAGTAGATAATTAGCGTCTAATTCCACTCCTCTCCCCTGTGGTTGCTGAGTGAATCGTGGTTATTTTCTTGCCAATATTTTGTCTCACTCAAGTTTAGGCCAAGACATTTGCTTTCTTATGGAATCCTGAAGCTATACTTTTTAATTGCTATAAAATCAAAGAGGGTGACGTCAGTCTATTAAGTTTCAGAAGTTTGTCCAGACTATATGGTTAATTACAATAAAAATTAATTATGGCTTAGGAATAATAAAGATTTATTCCTTTCTATTGCAATGTGCCTTTTACAAACCAACGCCTTCGGAAATGAACCAAGAGAGCAGTGCAACAGGTTTCTGGACCTGTGAGGACTTCCAAGCACTTCTGTTGTGGTCTGGACCTCTTGAGTGATGCCCTCAGCCATCAGTGATGAATTGCATGCTAGGGGTCTCTGTGATTGAGCACTTGGAAGCCCTTTATCCTATTGTATCCAGATGAAGAGTACCTACCTCAGCTTTGTTTGTTCCCTTGGTAGACTGCATATTGATTAACATATAAATTATAACATATGACATTTAGTCAGGCTTCTAATGCCAATGTTGAGTATATTTTAATATTCTCATTTAAGCATACTTCAGAAAATGAACTTTATCTAATTTCTTTTGCATTCCCAAATATCTCCTTAAAAAGTAAGTACTAAGTGTAAACAAATACGTTTATAAATAAGAAAGGTTTAAAATACACATGCAGTGTAAGTCTGTGTGTCAGCTTAGAGATATTTTCTGCAGGTATTTTATTGATTTTACTCTTCACTTTCTGTTTTTATATTGCATATTACTGTTATGATACATTTTAATAATTTTTCTATAAAACTTTATTCTTTTCTCATATATTACACCCTGACCACAGTTTGCTCCTCTCTCCCCTCCTCCAAGTCCCCCCTCCCCGTCCCCTCTCTCTAAGAGCCACTCCTCAGATTTTCTCCAGAAGATGGTAGGCTTCCCAGGGATATCAATCAAACATGGCATATCAAGTTGCAGTAAGACTAGGCACCTCCCTCATGTTAAGGCTGGAGGAAGCAATTCATTAGGAGGAAAAGAGTTCCAAAAGCAGGCAAAAAGAGTCAGAGACGACCCCACTCCCAGTGTTAGGAGTCCCACAAGAACACTGAGCTACACAATCATAACGTATATTCAGATGACATAGGTCAGACCCATACATGCTCCCTGATTGTTGGTTCAGTCTCTGTAAGCCCTGAGTAGTTATTGTGTGGGGCAGTTTTTGGTGATGTCCTTGACCCTCTCTAGTTCCTGTAATTCTTCTTCTCTCTCTCCCACAAGACTGCCTGAGCTCTGCCTAATGTTTGCCTAGGGTCTCTGCATCTGCTCCCATCAGTTACTAGATGAAGCCTCTCTTATGATGATTTTGCTAAACTCCGGTCTGTGAGTATAGCAGGGTATTAATTAGGAATCATTTCATTGGGTTCAGAAATAGAAGGAGTCAAGGAACTTATTCCTCAAAGCTTCCGTCAAAATCAGAGTATCAGCTTATAGGTAAAACTGCATTCTCTTGATTATTCTAATAGGAAATCATGTACTAGTGGAGATAAACTGAATAAACTTGTATAGTATCTTAATTTGTTTATTATCACATATATTGTCTCATACATTACATTTCAACTGCATTGTGATCATTTATAATAAGTAGCATATTTTGTCACTGCAGTAAATCTCAATTATATACTTAGATTATTTTAGTTTCTCCCTTTCCTTTAAATTTCCAAGGTTATAAGCTCTTCAAAGTACTGTGTCAGGTACTCTTAACATTACTTTATGTTAGCATTTCTGGTCACAATTGATTAGTTCACCAGTGATTTTAGTTTCTAATTTAGAAGCCTGAGTTTTTATAGATTTACCTTCTCATTTGCATTGTATATTAAATTTCCACTTAACAACTTTACAACAAGCTATCTGTAGAATCTGTTCCCTGCTCTTTTCCATGATCATATAATTCTTCATTATTTCTCTTTATTATGTTTTAACGGCATGTTTGAACTACCATTGTTGTTCTTCCCATCTGAGTTGGTCCCTGACAATCCAAAAATCCATTATTCATATCCTTCCACAAACTTGAATGAAACATTCTGTTTCTAAAATCCTTTAGTGACTTTCATAGTTTTTTTTTTTTTTAAGGATAAGGTCTTTTATTTTGGATACTCTTTCTACCCTTGCCCCTTACCAGTTTCACCTGCACCTCGAGCATGGACTCTTTAGAGTCCTCAGATTATCCCTGTTTCATTTTCACAGCCTTGGAACTTTTCATTCTTTCTGCTCTAAATCCTCTTCCTCTGCTTGTCCATTGGCCTCTTACTCATTCTTCAATACTTAATGTGTTTGATCAGTCACCTTTCTGGAAAAATAAAACAAAACAGTATTAACTATCTTCTGTGCCTGTCAATTTACTCAAGGGACTTTTGATCAACTATTAGAAAAAAGCAGTAGAAAGAATGTATGTTTTAGTTACTTTTCTCATGGCTGTGACAAAATAATCAATAAAAACAACTTAAGGAAGGAAGGGTTTATTTTGGTTCACGACTTGAGGGTACACATTGTAGTGCAGGGAGGTCACAGCATCATTTGAGGCAGCTGGTCACATTACCTACACAGTCAGGATGCAGACCACCATGGATGTTGGAGCTCAACTCATTTTTCCTTTTTATTCAGCTCAAGGTTCCAGTACATTGGATGGGGCTGTCCATATATAGAATAGGTTTTGGATTCCTAATTAAACCTATCTGGAATCACCTTCATAGACACACTTAGAGGTATTTTCTAAATCTAGTCAAGTTGACAATGAAGATTAACCACCACACTTTGTTACCCTAACTTCGGATCAATCATGCTAGCACATGTTTTGTAATTGGTTATAGATCAGCAAATAGCAAGAAGCATGCTTTGTCACCTGTGTATATTTACTACAGGTTTAAAACGACTGACTATATCTTATTAATACACTCTGATAATTGTTTTTAAAACAAGCAGAAATAGGGCTGGAGGGATGGCTCAGTGGTTAAGCGCACTGACTGCTTTTCCAGAGGTCCTGAGTTCAACTCCCAGCAACCACATGGTGGCTCACAACCATCTGTAATGGGATCTGATGCCCTCTTCTGGTGTCTCTGAAGAGGCAATGTTACTTACATATATAAAATTAATAAACCTAAAAAAAAAAAAAAAGAGTTAAACCAAGCAGAGGTTATGTTGGTTCTAAAGTCCTTACCAGGCAACGACCTGAATGCTTTGTTTTTCTCTTCTCTCCTCTCGCTCTTCATTGTCAGAATGATCTCCTCACTCTGTTTCATGCTGTTCTAAACCTCTTTCTGCTCAGCCTTTTGGGTGCTGATTGGTCTGGTTTCTAATTTGAGCCATCGCTTTTCTTGACTTCCAAGCTATGGATTCTTAGTCTTCCCTTCGCTTTCCCCCTCAGGACTTCTAAGTTTACCGGTGTTGTTTTCCATGGCTCTCTCTGAAATGACGATTTAGATATGGGAAGCAATAAGCTTTCTGTAATTTGCTAAAGATGTTTGGCAGCCGCTGAATAATCACCTATAGTAGTGCTAATGTTACCAATAACATTTAGATTGTTACATGAATTGAAGGTCCTTTCTAAGATTAGAGCGAATCTGGAAAGAGTTAGTGAGATTGCTGTGCCTGGTGCCAGATTTTTAAAAGCAGTGTGATGTTGTAATTTTTTTCATTCTCTATAGAGTTTCCTGATGATGGTATCTGCAGTGACGGCTCCTCTCCTAGACTGCCCAAAACACACGTTGTTCTATTATTAATGCCTCCAGAGTCAGTGCAAGCTGGACTTTTAAAGTCCTCTAAGTGTTTACATTGCACATGTATTTGATACTCTACTGGGTAGCATTTGAATGTACATTTCATAAAGGTCCTTGGAAATTTCAAGATTAGGGATTTATTTATTTACTGATTCGTTTTTGGAATGCAAGGGTACATTTTGTTTCTTACCATATCTATGACACTGATGGACAAGAATGTTAATTCTTTATTTTGGGTATTTTAGTTTTTCAGTTGTAAATAAGAGTGAATTTATTTACCATTCACAATAAAAATCAATAACCAAAAATTATGGAGTTATTTTATTATTTAAAACAATTATTAAATTTAAATATAATTAGATAAATAGAGATTGTGAGATTTATCAACTTCTCTTTAAAATCAACACACATCAGAACAGAGACATATTAAAGCATTTTTTAATGTGAAGTATCGGCAAAACAGTGAAGTTCTCCTGTGACTTGTGTATGTGAAAATAATCCAATGAATATGTCAGTCAGAGTGCATGCATATCAACCTGGAAACTTGGAAACAATTAAGTCATTAAAGCAAATGTTTGCAGTGCCAATCAGGCTCTGTCTAATGTGTGGGAGCCTCAACCAACAGAGTAGGGTCTCTTTGCATTATATGGTCTTAATTAGTGATGAAAGAATTATAGTCTATTGACTAATAAGGTTTTTCCATCTCATTAATAAGAGCATTTCCGTTGTGAATTTGAGCTAATCAATCATTATTAAAATTTTAAAGCATCTAAACAATTTCCTCTCTGTTTTTTTCTAGCCTCAGGAAACACATCAGAGCCAACTGAATTTACATCTTAAGTAGAGAAAATCAGAAAACTGTATAATCAAAATTATGCCAACAATTTTGCTGTTATCTTTAAATTTTTAAGATTGACCTTTTCTGGGTCAAAATAGAATAATTTGTTGTCTTCCCTTCCTTCCTTTCTCTTTCTTTCCTTCATTTGCTTGTGTTTTTTTGTAGAATCTAAAGTTTCTTTTAATGGCCAAAAAGAAACATAATAGCCACACAGAGAACTACATTCATCCTATAATGTTACAGTAGTCACATGCAGAGAATTTCAGCCATATGCATAGAATTTCTATGTTGTTTTCAAATTATATTAGAAATATATTGCTGAAAATGTGACTACCAAACTTATGGGGCATAAGAAATATTGAGTTAAAATTTATCACATTCTGAGAATGGAGCTTAGTATGTAAGTGCTCTTTAAGGGGTAGCCATAAAAAAGTAAGCCATTTATGATTGAGGTTCCAGAATCCAGTAAGGAGGAGACATCTTGATTCCATCCCTTGACCTCTCAGTAACATGCTTAGTCTTTTGAGGTCGCTGTGTTTATATCTTCTTCTAAAGAATGAATTTTCCTTTCAGTTAGATCTAATCAGTTGAATTTCCTTTCTAAATCAAGAAGCAGATTCTGAAATTGCCAAGAAAGTCACATCATACCTGCCTCTTTTATGTGAGGTTTTTAGATACTTTTACAATAAAAAGTCAAGTTTGATTACTTAAAACACACATAGCTCTAGAAAAGAGATATACATCTGTAAATTATTCTTAAACATCCTTTCCTATCTCCCTGATTAAATTCTAAACTACCTTTCTGCATGCTGTGTACACATATATGTATAATTCTGCATATAATTTCAGACTCTGAAGTCATATGTGGGTTCATAGTTAATAATTCCAAATTGACATGGCATGACATTCTCTCTGTCTGTCTATCTTTCTCTGTGTGTCTGTCTGTCTGTTTGTCTGTCTGTCTGTCTCTGTGTGTGTGTGTGTGTGTGTGTATGGATGAACAGGTGAAACAGAAAGAGAGAAACACTCTGGGCATAGAGTCTATAGCTTCAATAATTCTCCTCCATTCTTTCATAGAGAGCCTGGATATTTACTTATTTAAATAATGTGTTATTTATAGACAGCCTGAATTTCTTCCTGCTTTTAGGGTATTTTAGGGTATCCAATAATGAAAGCCTAATTATTGTATGTATGTCATATGAACACACACATACACCTGTCTGTATGCTTATATATCTAATTATGTATTTAAAAATCACCTCCTTTTTTTTTTTTTAAAGAAAAAGTAAGAGTGAAACTGGGGTGGCTGAAGTCTGAACTCTGCCTATTCTAAACCAAATGATTTAACGGCAAAAAAATATATGATAAAGTCAATCTTCTGCATTTTATTATTTTAAATAAACTGTATTTTCTGGCAAGTTGGGTTTCTTTTATCATCTCTAGCTTGCAAAAACTGTGACATAAGAATTTTATGAAGATAAATTAGTGAAATATACTGCGATAGTTTAAAATAACTAGCGGGGATGACTTCACTCTCCAAGCATGTCTGAAGTGCACGTCTGTTTTGTCAGCTGCTGCGCGCTAATGTGGTTCTGTCATGCAGGAAGTATGGCAACTTTAAATAAGAGTTAGGTGCTCACTGAGTTGACGTGAACCCCAGAGTCCCCACTGAGTCCACATTTCTTTAAAATAAAAAGAACTTTATTGAGAATATAACTCAAGTATCATGAAATTCCCCCAAGTGAAGCACCCGATGTGAGTTCATGCGTGATCCTTTTCATATGAGCCATCAGCGTAGCGTTTTCAATGTCTTTGTGTTCTCTTCATTACTGTTGCTGAGATAAAAGTCCATGATGAAAGCAACTTTGGGAAGAAAGTCGAAATGTCCTGGACTTAGAACAACCATCTCACATCCATAGACAACAGCAGAGAGAAATGTTGGCATACATGTTCACCAACAAGTTCACCTTCTCCACTCTCACACCGTCTTCCCACATCAGAATGTAATCAAGACAATTAGTCATCCCACAGATGTACCCAGAGTCCAACCTGATCTATACAGTTGAGCTCTCATTGAGACACTTATTCCAGGTGACCCTAGACTGTGTTAAGTTGATAATTAGAGCTAAACTGCAGACCTTTTGAACTAATAATCTTCTGTAACCCGTGTGAGCTGGATAAAATTTTAGATGTACCATGAACCATTTTTACATTATTCTTTTCCCATCTCTGTCTGTCTGTCTGCCTCTCTTTGTGTGTGAGGGGAAAGAGAGAAAGAGAGAGAGAGAGAGAGAGAGAGAGAGACAGAGACAGAGACAGAGACAGAGAAAGACAGAGACAGAAGAACAAAGAAATATAACACCATTTGTACTGAATGAGCAAATGTACTTGTCCATGGCATGTACTCATTGTAAATTTTCTACTTTGAATAGGAACTCAATACATGAAGGGTTATACAACTGGATATTATCTGTAAAAGATCCTCTCAAAAGACTTGAAGATGTAACATGTTTTGATTGACTCATTAAAGTCTTAAACTGTGACATTCGTTCCTTTCAACACTCTCAGTGAACACATCCTTAGAAACAGGCACAAATTAAGCAGACTCTGAGCAGTGTTGTATAAAGCCTGGGCATCAATCACTCATCTGCAGGGGTCTCCTTAGCATGCATCTGGACATTTTTATCCAACTTAAGTAATCTAATCGGTCAGCATTCTTGGGGGCATTCCTGGGGGCATGAGCAATGCATTAGCTGTCTATGGGCATATGCACAATAAATCATAACCTGGACGTTTCTAGGGTCAGAATAAAAGGAAGCTTACTCCAGAGTTGATCTCTGAGCCATTATTGAATGCTCTCTAAAGGGTATGCTCAGAGGATGACATACATCCTGGTGGACTGGAATGCTAGCAGGACATGATAGCCTTAAATGTTACTATGTGACCTCAGTCCCTCAAACTGTACTTCGGGCACCTCGTTCTGATTGCCTCCTTTAGTTATCACAGGGATGTTCATTAGCTGTTTAGGGGCTTTGAAGAAAATTTGGAATTGTGGTCTCCATGATATATTACAAGGCATTAATGACATTGAACGCAGACCAAAGGATTCTGTTGATGGTCTAGAAAAGCCTATCTCTCTTAGCTAGGTCAGAGGAGGGTCAGTGATGCTTACCAGCACTGTAGTACAGCATTTTGACAAAAATCATTGTCTTAGAAATGAGAATTTCTGTTTTTTCAACAGAATAGGGAGGGCAAGAACATTGGGACCCAAGGGCACATGTTGCTTTGCTGCTAATTTTGTGACTTACAAACTTTGGCACAGATAAATAACTCTCACCCATCTCTAAAATAGAGATAATTGTGCATGGAAGTCCTGTGCCAGGGTTTCTGTGCAAATGAGTGGGAAGCTCTGGGAGCATCGCAGGGACACCTGCTACGTGGAGGCGGTGCATCACCAAGCGCTCACAATTAGCCAAGGATTTCCTAGAGTAGACTGGCTGGTGAGCGTGTCTGTCAGGGGTTATGTTAACTATTAATTGATGCAGGAGGGTCCAGATTACTGTGGGCAGCACCAGCAAGGTGAGCACAGGAGTGGAATGAGTGGGCTAGCAAGCAGCATCCCTCCATGTCACTCAGTTCCCTGTTCTGACTTCATCCCATGATGGGCCGAGACTTGGAAGTGTAAGCCCAATAGGTGCTTTCCTCCAAAATGTTGCCTCTTGTTAATGTTTTATCAGAGTTTCAAAACATCAAACTAGAACACCCCCCGAGCAAAAGCACCAAGGTTCTGCTCAGTAATATGAGCTCAAATTTCCCTTTCCTATCTCATCAAAATGTCACGACACCAACCACTTTCAAGAATTAAACAAATGTGTGCACTTAGGCAGGAGTATCAGTCATGGTATAGGCTATAAAGTCTTTGAACCGCATTAGCATCTTCATGAACACAAGGAGTTTAAGTAAAAAATGTGGCTTGTTGAGCCAGAATAAGTCTGGGAAGATTAAAACAGTGCAAGAACTCACTTCAGATATGATTTTTCTCATCTATCAAATAAAGGACCTGGATTCATCAGTCTGTCCCCAAGGCCCATTGTACAGATAAATTGCTAGGAATAACTAGAGAACAACCTCTACATTAAAACCTTTAAAGTGCCATCAATGGCTCCCTAGTGGCTTGAAAAAGTACTGTGTTGATAGCAACGCACAGCCCAAAGACTCTCACTTCATTCTATTTCATTTCTTTTGTCATTATAATAGATCATTCCCAACCTCACAAGAATGGTCCCCACAGTCAGACAATTAGTGATGTTTTCCCTTTATATCTGGCAACCCGAGAAGCCAGAGTCCTCAGGGCGCATTCTGTAGCTTGCATTGATACGTTTTTGTTCACATGTTGATAGTATCTGTAGTTCCTCATAACTGGAGCTGCATCTGTTTTCAATTAGACTTTTCTTAGTAGTGGATAACAGAGTGATCCGAGGCTCCTGGTAGAGTCTGCACTATGTCTTTCCCAAGAAGGATTGTTATGATACAGGGTAATCTCTTTGTGAAAACCTCATAAATGTTGTGTTGATGAATTGAAAGTGATATTAAACGTGTCTAACACCAGCTTATATTCTACAGCATCTGAACACACTTGCCCTAGGAAAATGCATCTGCTTTGAGGAAGGCCATCATTTTCCCAAGAATGCTTAGGACTTGGATAGGTTTCCTGTAATGTATAACCTTGTTACATTGGATTTGAAGGCTAGATGTATTTGTGGAAGCAACACAGAGACAAACTGCTAACTTACTGGAGGATATACATGAAAATAGATTCGCTATGTTTCTACTTCATAGAATCGCTTCATTATTAACCTGGAGATGTTGGGAGCTTCTTTTTTTGTTTTGTGCTTCCTTAAAAGTATTTCTTACAATTGGGGTATTAAATAAGGGGGTTTCATTCTGACAGTGTCTCATATTCACCATCCTAACACCATCTCCTGTTCGTATCTCTTCCACGGCTCTCTCCTCCTCAATGGCCGTGCTTCTACTCAAATGTCTTATGGGAATATATTTTGCATATGACTCATCCCCCTTCCCATCCTCTCTTGCTTCACCCTCCCGTTGGTGCCCTTCCTCCTACACCAATAGTCCCCCTTTCACTTTCATGTCTTACAGACTCTTTCTTTTAAACGCTAGATTCTATGCACCGATGAGAAAAGTGTAATATTTATCTTCAGCGATCTGACTTGTTTCACTTGGTTCAGTGATCATCAGTTCCACTCCTTTCCCTGACAATGTCTTAACTGCACTTTTTTTTTCAGCTGTAGGAGATTCCAATGTGTATAAGTGCCACACTGTAGGAGATTCCAATGTGTATAAGCTCCACTCTGTCTTTATCCATTCATCGGTTGATGGCACACAGGCTTGTTATTCAGCGTAGTTAACAGTGAACAGTGCTGTCATGAACATAGGATTCCAGGAGTCCCTGTGTTATGCTTATCTAGATGTATTTCAGATAATGGTAGCTAGATCATATGGTGGTTTTCGTTCCTAGGACTTTAAAACAGAATTCCTGTACTGATCTGTACAGAGGCTGCACTAACCTGCAGTCTCCCCAGCACTGTATGTGGCTTCGTTCCTTCTGTGTCCTTGATAGATGGGATGGACTGGGAGTGGCACTTGCTTCCTAAGCCTTACCCACCTTTTAGCTGAGGACCAGTCATGACCACGCTGGACTTTTCTGAAGGACTGATATTCTTCTATTGGTTTGCTTAACTTCTCTCCCTCCTCTGACTTTAAATGTTTTTATTATTGCCTAAATTTACTGACTGCTTTCTCAGACACTAAATTAGTCCTTTGTGTTTTCTGAAAAGAAAGCAAATCTTTAAAGCCTTTTTAGTAAAAATGTCATTGCTGATTATTACCTCATATGTTCTAGAGATGTCAAATATTAGCTACATTTGGCCTGGTTCCTGTTGTCATGTGGGGAGATTTGATGAGAAGGACCAGTCATACTTTCATATTCAATCATGAAAGATTGCTAAAGCTCTTCAAATACCAGCATCCGCTTCTTTGCAAAGTTGTGTTGGTATCTATGTGGAAAATCCAGGTGCTTTATGGGGTTAAACTTGAAGGAAATCTGTCTATCACTTGATTTATGGAACACATGTTCTTTTGAACTCGTTCATGACAGCATGACAGTTTTCTTTGAAGTACATCACTTTCACTCTTTAAGAATGTTAGTAATTTTCAAGAGGAGCTTTGTGATGAATTTGAAAGGTCTCAGCCTGGCTTATGGAACCATATTTATGATACTTCCAATGTTATTCTTTTACATTTTAATTATGTACACAACTTAATGGTTTGCATGGTTATCTGTCCATCCATTCATCTATGTACATGTATGTGTGTATGTATGCCTTCATAAAGGCAATGTTTAGTAAATAAACCAAATATCTGCCACAGGGAGAAGTACACACACACACACACACACACACACACACACACACACACACACTTGTCCTTTGTTCCCCTTTCCTTCCTCATTGCCCTCCTGTTTCTCTCATTTCCTCACCCACTGTTCCCTTCCCATGAATCTTATAGGCTCCTTTCTGCTTTTCTGTCATATATGCACGAGTGTCTGTGTATTTAAATCTAGAATCTACATATGAGAAAAACACTGTCTTCCCTTCCTGCATTATCCTTTCTTCCCATTTCCATATATCATTAGACATATTTATCACCTGAATGGTCCATGTTCAAGTTATATGTGTGTGTGTTACATGTGCATACATAAAACAAGCTAACAGATATGGAAGTAGGTGATATTTCTCCTTGAGTTAGGCTGAGTTTTCTTTACACAATAATCTTCCACGTCCATCCATTTTCGTACACATGGCACACTTGTATTTGTTTTTACTCCGGAATAAAACTTCACTAGGTCTGCGTGCCACACTTTCTTTCTCCATTCATCTTGGTTAGAGTGAACGGTGCTACAGTAAAACTGCATATACAGCATCTCTGCTGTGTGCTGCTTTGGATGCTTGGCTTGTCTTTTATCTGAACACTTCCCTAGACGGAGTGAGTCACTCCTGTTTGCTCCCTATCTGCAGTACTCTGGTGCATTTGTTCACAACCTCCCTGCCACCTACTATGAATTTGCCCTTTCCTTTATTTACATAAAACACTTGTCTTTTATAGATTGTTTTATCTGTCTATAACATTTTTATTGAAACAGATATTTGGGGAAGTCTCTTTGTTAGGGTTTCTATTACTGTCATGAGGCACCAAACCAGGCAGATCTTATAAAGGAAAACATTTAATTGGGGCTAGCTTACAGTTTCAGAGGTTCAGTCCATTATCAGCATGGCGGGAAGCATGGCAGTGTGCAGGCAGACATGGTGCTGGAGGAGGTGAGAGTTGGTCTGCAGTCAGTGGAACAGGATGATGCCACTGGACATGGCCTGAACATGTATGAGACTTCAAAGGCCTCCCTTAATTGAACCACTCCCTATGGCCAAGCGTTCAGACACATAAGTCTATAGGGGACATACCCATTCAAACCACCACAGGGAGGCGGGAACTAATATTGTTTTAGTGTCAGTTTTGTGGGAGTGGTGTGATGGTGCTTCCATAGTTCAATAACATTCCTTGTTTCCCCCTGCATTCTCTTACTTAAGAAGCCTTTAGTATCAGTAGTGGCACTATGTCTATAATCCCATCATTTTGCAAGTGGAAGCTGAATGATCAGGGGTATGGTAAGCCTTAATTTTAAAGTGAGTTGAATGCCAGCGGTGATACCTGAGACATTATATCAGTATGCCAACAAACAGAAGACATGATTTTGCCATTATTACAACCAATCTCTTACCATTAATACACAGGCCACCTTTAGTATTTATATCCCATGCCATCTGGTTTTAGATGACTCAGAGAGACACAGGGGATCTTTAGCCCTGAAGCAATGTCAGGAGTATGTATGGAAAATAAATGCTATATAATAAAAGCAAAAAATTCAGTCGATACCAGTGTGGAAAAGAAAAGCTGTTGCTAAATAAACAAGCATATATCCATCAATACAAAGTACCTGGGAGAGAACTTTAAACAGCACACATTTATTCTTAGGGCTAGCATAACTGTGTCACACTGCTAACTATACTAATATGTCTTCCGCTTTTCCATGGTCTTTAGGAGAGAAACAAAATGAAAAGGATGTTTTAATAGGAAGTACAGTGTTCAATGTTTGTTGCTTGGTTCCTTAGCTTGTGCCTGTTTGTACTGAAATGCAATTATTTCTTTGAATTTTTAATGTTTTAATAGAACATTTTAAATATTTTAAAATTTCATATTTGCTTAGAATCTGTTCGGTTTGGGATAGCGTGCCTCATTGCAAGGTGAGGCTAAGAAGTTAAGGGGCATATCAACTATGGATGTGACATAAATGTGACCAAGACTGAGAGCTGAGTTGTTGTTGTTGTTTTAATGTGCCTAGAATGAATAAAATCCAGAACGCATGGTTTTTTTTTGTTTGTTTGTTTGTTTTGTTTTGTCTTTCGCGACAAGGTTTCTCTGTATAGCCTTGGCTGTCCTGGAACTCACTCTGTAGACCAGGCTGGCCTTGAACTCAGAAATCCACCTGCCCCTGTCTCCCAAGTACTGGGATTAAAGGCATGTGCCATCACCGCATGGTCTTTAAAGACAGATTCTCTCTATTTTTCTTCACATGTAGAAGATTGTTTTAAGGTCCCTTTGGGTTTCATCCCATGGCGTTTAACCATGAAGTTTAATTGTTAATCCTAATCCAAGCCAGAAAACTTGGAATTGGAGCGCAGGTTAACCTAGCGTTTTACTGCGGGACTACAGCACACAGGTAGGGTGAGGATCAGCTAAGCCTGGAATCAGCACAGGAAGAGCCTCAGAGTCAGGGCTTTACCCAGCTAAGCCCTGAACCAGAAGTGAGGGAACCTCTGAAGGTCTCAGGTGCCGTTCACACGTTTCTTTTCCTTCCAAAGGTGTTGAAGTGGGTGGAAGAAGCTGTGCAGGCCTCCAAGGTTCACCTCTTATCCACCGATCATTTGGAGCATGCTGTGAATACTTGGAAAATTCCTTTTGATCCCAGCCTCAAAGAAGTTACTGTGTCCCTGAGTGGCCCGTCTCCTGTGATTGAAATTCGCAATCCTTTCGGTGAGATGAATCAAATACTGATTATTAAATATGAAGAACAGGGAAGGGCACTTTTTGCACACTTACTTCAGCTTTATGAATAAATTCAAAGCATTCATAAGTGACTCTAGATGTTTGGAACGAGAGTGTTATTAGTCGTGAATGTTTTTGAATTAACACGAGAATGAACACGTTAAATTTTCTCATATTTAAACAAATTATATGAATGAAATGTACTGTAGTTAATTACCTACACAGAAAAATATCTAACATAACACATAGAATGTGTTCTATAATAATGTCGTAAATATCATTATTTCAGTATTGGAGACTGGACTCAGTTTCTGATATATGCTTATCTAGTGCCTTACCCCTGAACTATGCCTTTTGGTCAATGCTTTAATTTGTATCTATTTTATAGTAATTTATTCTGTAAAATTTACCATCTGTTAATTTTTTGAACGAATTACTAAAACGACTATTTCTAAATTAACTTTCTAAAATAAAATAACTTCCTAAATTTTCACTGTCATTTTCTAGAGAGGTTTAATTAAAAAAAAAAAAAAACAAAAGTTTCTAAAAGTCGAATTTAATGGGCAAGGGAGATGGCTTGGTGAGTAATGTGCTTGCCGTAATAGCACAGGGTTGTGTCTGAATACTTAGGACTTTCATAATAAGCCAAGGTCCCATAATAAGACGGCAGCACACATCTGCAAATGTAGTTCTCCCAGGGCAAGAAGGGAGGCAGACAGGAGGACACCTGGAAGCCAGGTCATTGGCATAAGCAGCTGTGGTGAATACTATGAGAGACCCTGCATCAAAACAGCAAGGTAAAAGGCCAGAGCTGACACCTGAAGTGGCCTTTGAACTCCACTCCTGTGCTTGTCTTCATATGCAGACACAGGCACAGGCATGACCCACACATACACATGCACACACAAGTAGGTAGACAGACAGACAAATCAGATTTAGACTGGCACTAGATTTCAGGTAGGGCACTTGCTGCATTCTTGGTAGGTGAATGAATGTTTTAACTTACTTTTCCTCACTTGCATTTTATGACAAGATTTCCAAGATTCTGGAAAATGATGGAACTCACACTGCAAGGCAAAGCTGAGAATAAAGGATTCTCATCTTTCCTCATATTTGTATTAAGCACTCTTGCTGGTTCTGATGAAGTAGTTTCATTTCTACTGTGGTTTTGGTGTCTGCTGTACTTTGTTATCTATAAAGGGGGGAGGGGTAGCTATATTCTTTATTTGAACCATTGGATGCAGACAGTTCCTGTAAGAGTGTGAACTCATTCCTGCAAGCGTAGGAAATGTTGCTCAGAGTCAGTATCCACACTGGCCAAACACTGACATTTACACAGCAAGAGAAACCTCCTTTCCAAGACTTGCAGAGCATTGGCCTCTGTGCATTTGTCTGCTGCAGCCATATTCCTCTCACTGGAGTAACTCCTATGCTACTCCAAA
Organism: Mus caroli; assembly: GCF_978045245.1. Taxonomy (NCBI): domain Eukaryota; kingdom Metazoa; phylum Chordata; class Mammalia; order Rodentia; family Muridae; genus Mus; species Mus caroli. The sequence continues at coordinate 148,223,391 of NW_028227256.1, read as the reverse complement.
AAGCTGGACTCAATTGAGTCATGTTTCTACTGCCCAAAGACCCTCTGGGCACACAGTGGTGGTCAATCTCTCGATTATTTAAAATGTGTACCTGAGCAGAGACCACAGAGAGGCCAGAGCTGAAAACCTAGGGCTCAGTTCCTTCTTATTTGTTTTTCTCCTTAGATTCGAGCTAGTAACTATCCAACAGATAGGAGCTGGCACCTTTCCTTTTGTGACAGCGCTATACTGTACTTATCCTTTAATAACTAGCCTTCTCCTGCATCCAGTGGAAAACTGGTTCTGAGGCCTTGCACTTTGTGCAGAGGTTAGCTCGGGATACTCACCTTAGAAGCATCTACACTGACCTCCAGAGAGACATGTGTTCCCGTCTGGGTTGTGCCTCTATGCAGTCTACCTGTCTTTAATGATTGCATGAAACGTCTTAGTAACATGCCAATTGTTCTTTAGGCTGGTTTTAGAGGTGAAGAGACAGCTTGTCAATTGCTATTCTCATGTTACCGTCAAACACATAAGAAAGGGGGACCTGCTACTTCAGTACTAGTAGTGCCTAGAAGCCCACAATTAACTATATTTTAGATGCAAATAACACAATATTTGAGCTATGGACATGAATATCTGTTAAGTAATATACACATATACAGAGTAATCTGTTATTGAAAATCTCATTATATCCTGAGGCTTTTGCATGTTAAAATAGCAGATCTCTTTGTTGGGGGGAAATTATGTTTCTTATGTTTTCTACCTCTGTTTTGTCTTTCAGGGAAGCTGATAAAAAAGGGATTTGGCCTGAATGAGCTGTTAAATATCCATAACTCTGCCAAAGTGGTGAATGTCAAAGAGCCTGAAGCTGGCATGTGGACAGTGAAGGTACTGTGTGATTTCACAGTCTGTTTGTTATTTCATTTTTAAGTTGGCATGCTTTAGAAAGCATATAAAATAGCTTATTTATATATTCTTGCCATCACGGAGAAGCCCTTTAATGAAAGTACATGCGTGGGAGGTCTTGAACACTTAAGCTGTGTAGTGTTGCTGTGATGACCATGGGCATCAGTGATTTTCTGGAACAAGGATGTAAATTCTTGGGCAGTTTTCCTATCATCAAAGCTGTAGACTGATGGTACCATCCATTTCTTGCTTCCAAAATCAGCAGATGCGGAGCCAGTGGAGAACAATAGCTAGGGCTGTGGGCTCTGGGTGGAACAGCGAGGGGTTGAACAGCACCTACAAGCTGGACTGCTTGGGAGCAGAACTTCTCTATTGCTCTCATACCTTCTCATGTGACTGTGGAAGTTCTTCACACTGCAGAGCAGGGCTAAGAAGTAAGCTCACATATATGAAATAGTGCAAGGCCAGGTGTCAAGTGCTGTTGGCTGCTATTTGTTAGAGGTACAGTCATTATTTTCTTTAATAAAAATAACACTTGTTTTCTTGAATTTTATATATATATATATTCAATATGGAGTAAAGAATGTAACATACAGTCAAAATTCAGAATACCATAAATCATAGGTATGACGTTGTTGTTGATTATGTGTGTAACTGGCTGCGGTGGGCAATTGGAGAGATTGCCAGTGTTTCACAGACTTTTCATTATGCTCTGGCCTTCTTCCAGCTCAAGCGTCTGTGTTTTTATGTGTGAGAGGGTTTTCCCCGAGAACAGGAAAAGATTGTTCTGCCGAAGATTTTAACACCACTTGGGAGCAGCTTTCAGATCATTAAGGCATAAACTCTAAATGCTCACCCCAGGAGCGTGCTTAACAAAGTGTGCTTCCTCGTTAACAAAGTTGCCCTGCATCCTTTCCCCGCTACCCAGCAGCACCCTTAGCGGCCTTTTGCTCCAGAATCCCTGCAACAGGGTTTGTCTCTTTCATTACCTCAGGTTACCAAGAAAATAGATCATCTTTGTGGGACCAGCATTCAAATTACAGGAATCTTGTGACTTTACATGCATGTGGGATGGTCCATCACAGGCATTCTCTGGATTTTCCATGCCAGGCAGACTTGCATTTTCAAAGAATATATATATTAATCTTCTCATTTTAAGAAATTAGAGTTTGCACTATAATTCCCCTCAAGTGCCAGAATATCTATCTATCTATCTATCTATCTATCTATCTATCTATCTATCTATCTATCTATCTATCTTTATTATCAGAGTTCTAAGCCCTGCAGGGATACTATAAAGGGTAGAATAGATTTGGGGAGCAGATGATCTTGAGGGTGTAGGGACAAAAAAGAATATAAATGCAACCTGTCAGTTTCTTAAGGAATGGATCATAAATGGTCACAACTATTTTATTAACTCTGTTCCATGCACACAGTAGGTGTGCAGTATATACTGGATACTTTGATGGCAAAAATGAAGTCTTTTTCTACTCTGGCATTTTGAATTATATGACTAAAATTGATGTGATATGTGCTGGGTCTGTTTTGTTTTGTTTTGCTTTTTAACCACAGTAGGGAGGGCTATGAAAGTCAAACCTCTTAATCCCTCAAATGATTTAAGCATGACCTAAGTCAGCAGTACCCTAAGTTGTCAGTCAGATATTCTGTTGTTGCTTTCTGGATCGTAACAATAAGATATCCATTGTTGGCCATAAGCAATATGCAAGCGATGCCCCTTTATTAGTAGTCTATGGGGCATTTGAACTTTCTTCCAGGTGATTTGGATTGCTACCAGCGACTTTTCCTCTAGCAAAACTCTTGCCTGGGGGAATGGTAGGTCACAGCGGCAGTTTATCTTGTGCTTGACATGTCTACTTAGCCAGTCATCAGTTCTCAGTGTTTACTTTCGGCCATGTTGCCCACTATCTGCTTAGTGTGCTCTAAGTGTATTTAATTGGAAGAGAAGAGTTCCAAAGATTAGTCTGTAAGCAAGGAGAGTGAGAAGAACATGGCGAGGCAATTGAATCTCTGTTTGGACAAGTGTCTAAGCTCAGTCTCCTATCATTAAGAGAGCTAAAGAAGGAACAGTATCTATTTTTACATTGCACGAAATTCACTAAAAGAACCTTTCTCACTAAAGAACCTCTGCTTCTGACCAACACAATTCCTAGTTTGGTAACAATAATTAAATACAATATACGCATCGAAGTGCAATTTACAGAGAATAAACTTATTTTGTTCCTATATGAAATATGCAAAGAATCCATCAGCATGATACAAAATAAATGGAGTTATGTCTACTGACATAAATAATGCTACTGACATTGGGTCTCCCTTTTAGACAGTTGGTGAATGACAAATGTTCTCCATGTGTGCTTTCTCAACAAGAGAGCTAAGAATGAGATAGAGCATCCTGCATGCTATCTCCTTTGCTCTTTGCTATCTGGAAAATGTCTGCCATATCAGATGAATTAATAATGACTTTTTAAATGTTTCCAGTAACACTTCAGTGCAAGTATGAAAAACAGTCCTTTTTATGACCATAAGATATTTAAAGATCATGTGATTTGGCTTCAACCACTCTTCTGATTATCTTGTATAACTTACATTTACACTCTAGACAGATTTAATTATTTAAGTTTAAGCTGGTCCCATTATCCTCTCCTTTGCCCCAAGCTTTTGTTTTGTGTTGAAGACAGGGTCTCTGTATAGCTCTGGCTATCCTGGAACTCACTATGTAGACTAGGCTCACCTTGAACTCACAGAGATCTGCCTACTTCCTGAATGTCTCTCAGAATTCAACTCAAATGGCAACACTTTAATCAAGTCTTGTCAAAGATGGACTAAAATATCACCTTTTCCTCTGGTTGACTATGCCTCTCTTAGATTCATTTTTCTCTTTTATCATAATTCAATTTTTGTAGAGATTATTTTCTCTCTTGTTATTGTTGCTAGAGTTTTACCACCTCTCTAGAGAGACCAAAGTGCGCAAACAAGAACTGTCTAAATATTTATGAGTAAAAATTAATGTTTCCTCTGATGGTTTCTAAGAAAGTGACAGATTTCGCTAGCCTACCAGCTTGTGAATTGGGATGGGAGACTTTATTGTAGCCATGACTTAAATTCTCCTGGAGTGGCTTGCTCTTTTCTCTTGGGCTTTATCTTGCCAACACTTTGCTATGATATTTTGGGGTACTTTTTCACACAATAAGTCAACTTATTTCTTTAATCATATAAATGATGCAAATGTTTTAACTTGCCTCTGGTGTAGGTAAAACATACAGAACAGAAGTAACTGAACAGAACAAAAAATTTTATTAAAAACAGGAGAGAATGCTGTTTTATGCCCCCAAGTTTCCATTTATATGGAAACTACAAATTCTGGATCTCATTTCTGAGAAGCAATATGAATTTTCCATTCAGACAGCTGTAGCTAATATATAGCTACATAGAATATAAGTCTATTACCACTGAAACTCCCTGGGCCAAGTTTTGTCTCCTTCTACTTAAGGGAAACTCCCTGTGATGATATTAAATAATAGATTTAGATAATAGAAAATGTTTCTATGAGCCTAGGATTATCAGTGTAATCATTTGTAATTTAACACATCCCCTGGGATATGTTTCCATTAAGTAAATTTGTGTAAACTATCCCTAGATAATCCCCTAAGTACAGAAGAGAATATTCCATATCACATGACTATATTGAGATTCTAAGACTGGAAGAAAATTTTTGGTTTAGATGGTTATATTAATTTTCAGTGCATACTAATACATGTTCTAGAGGTTAATATGGTTGCCTAAATAAGATATGCATAATGATAATACCAGTTCAGAAAGCCCTGCACCTAGATGAAGAACGATAGGTGACTAATGGTTGATGAGAGAGAGAAACTCTGTCTTGTCCAGGGACAAGCTCCCCAATAGGGAGGTGAATTGTAAACACATATACAAATGGACTCAACAGGATAGAGGTGTATCTATACACACGCATGCACACACTCAAACATACACACACACAAACACACACACTCATACTCCTATATGTATATATACACACATATATAATGTCAAAATTAAAGAGCTCATGAATTTGAGGTGTAAGGGGACAATGGAGAGTTGGATGAGGAGAGGATCAAATTGAAAAGATACTCATGAAATTATCTAAAACATTGTTTTAAATGTACAAGGTACTTTACTCCCTAGCATTGTAATATTTGAAAATTTTATTGAAGTTCAGTGTCTGTGTGCTTTAACTATTCATGATTTCATTATCAATCAAATAATGTATCTTAATTTTCGCTGACATCAAAGAAGCCACTATGCAAACAAACTTTGTTAATGCTTTCTATGTGTTTATCTGTATATTTACATAAAATTTACAAAGAAGGAAATATTACTGTATCAAAATTAAATGTATTGTGATTACAAGAGTGTATGTATTAAGTTTTGAAAGTTTTTATGAAAAGAGTACATTTTGTAGATCACAGTATAGTCTCCGGTCATAAAGCATGCTTAAGAGGTGGCGCATGCCTTTAATCCCAGCACTTGGGGGAGGCAGAGGCAGGCGGATTTCTGAATTCGAGGCCAGCCTGCTCTACAGAGTGAGTTCCAGGACAACCAGGGCTACACAGAGAAACCCTGTCTCGAAAAACAAAAAACAAAACAAAACAAAAAAAAGAGTCATTAGTAAATCACTCTCAAGTCTACAAAGGACCACACAAGAGAGTTCTCCAGGCATCCTCAATTGTGACCTATGAATGTCTGTAGGTAACTCTGCTTAATAGCATTAATTTAGTGTTTAGGGCGATGGAGCACTTTATCACAGACTTTTCCTAGAAAACATTCCAGTTATTTTGGCCTTTTAATATCAAAGTGTTAACTACATGGAATGTTCTTATTTAAAAAGAGATTTGTTCACTTGAGCAGAGATAAATTTGAGTGGATATAAATATATAGTGTATGAGTGTGTGTGTACATGTGTGTGTGTGTGTGTGTTTAAATCGAGTTTATTCTATTCTTAGAGAACATTTCTTTCCTTGCTGGCATCTTCATCGAAAGAAGAATACCCAATAGAATAACTCATAAAGTGAGCTTATGTTATTATATGTTTATGGTGGTCACAATGCCTATATCTCAGAAATTCTCAAGGAACTGATGAAAATAATCATATTCTTTTAATTTGGAAAGAATGTCTATTTTAAGAGTAAATATTTGAATACACACACACATATATATTGATTTATACATTTTTGTTCAAGATCACTATTCATGATGTTTGTGATCCCAAAGCATTCCTTAACTTCATAAATAATAGCTGCTTAATACTGTTATGCCTGAGTTAGAAACTGTGAAACTGTTTAAAAGGTTGCTGATACATGAGTAAATTAATTAAATAACCGCCTCCTAAGTATATGTGTCATATATTATGCTTTCATTTTTTTAGCATTGAGTACATTTGTTATTTTTTGAAAAATAACAATTCTTCAAGAGGAGGAAATGGAATCTAGCTCTATCAATTAAATTTTAATTCAATTAGTGCTACTAGGAATCCTCACTGGCTTAATACAAGGAGGTTCTGGTCTCACTAATATTCATGTTGACAGACTGACCTATTTCATGGAGGCACTTTGAAACCCTGGTTGATAGGCACAGCCACTTTAGCAGAAGTCAGCAGTCTGTACATCTAATGAGTAAAAAGAAGGGTTCAGTTTCAATTCTGCAAGGATATACTCTGTTACATCTATAACCCATGGGCCTGAACTGGTACTATGGCATTATAGAACCTTGCAGCTAGCTCTTGGTGGCTCATGGAAAATCTACTATACATTTATCTTGCTGATTATATTGAATGTTATCAAGTTGGCATCTAGAAATTAGCATGTTGTGTGTATTAATCTACGTATTTGAAAATCCAAAAATACAGAGCTTCCCTCTTTCAGAGCAAGGTTTATCAAAACCTCTGACTCTCCTAACAAAAAGGACAGTTAGAAATCTACCATAACTACCACGAATATGGAGAATAATATCTTCTATGTCTTAGAGTCCAAGGCTACCTAGAAATTGTTATCCTAAACTCCTATCTGTGAAGTTGAAAAAGAGCATTGTCTATTGAGTGACATCTTTGCATGTAATGGGTGTTCCATGTTAGTAACCTAAATGGTCTCTAAATGTAGGCAGGTATTTAGCAAACCAGCACCCTTAGATTAGACAGATCCATATGCATTCCCCCTGGGTGGCTAGGAAATACTGTGCTAAAATAAGCTCTAGGAGGAACTCCCCACCACTCCTGGGGCTCTCCTCTGATATAGGTGTAGATGTTGGTATAAGAGATCTTCAGAGTCTCCTTTGAGAGAAACTGAGCAGGAAGCAAATGCTAATTCTTAGTAGGTGGAGTCATGCTGAGATGTGGAGCCTAGATTTAGCCATTGGATCACTGCCATGGCTGCAGTTAGCAAGCCTTATGATGCATTTAGATAAAAGAAAAGAAGAGAAAAGAAAAGAAAAGAAAAGAAAAGAAAAGAAAAGAAAAGAAAAGAAAAGAAAAGAATTAGGAAACATTTTCTGAAATTGCACTTGAGTGGGCTTTGTGAGGGAAAATTTAGTTTTGTATTTCATCCATGTCTGTTGGACATCTATCATTTGACAAGAGGGAACAAAGGAGAAGTTCAGAAATCTGTAGAGATTTTAGATTTACTTTTACCCCCACTCATTAGTGACTAAATATTTACCATTGACCACCAGGTATGTGATATTCACTGAATTATACTTTAGAGCAGTTTACATGAGACATGCATTGCAAAACTGGTATAACCGAATGGAGAATCACAACTAAATTCAGATGCATTACCTGGGTCAGGCATGTGACTCTGGCACGTCCATTGTTAACACACTGTGGTTTGCCACACCAGTAGTGATTGCTGCAACCAGCCACTGACTAAGGTTGTTGTTATCCATTTTAGACCTCCAGCAGTGGAAGGCATTCTGTTCGTATCACCGGTCTCAGCACTATCGATTTCCGAGCTGGCTTTTCTCGAAAGCCCACGCTGGACTTCAAAAAAACAATGAGCAGACCCGTGCAAGGTTAGTAGGCACATGGCTCTTCAACTCGCGTCAGGGAAAGCTGTGCCCAGCTGGTGTGACTGTGTAGGTCTGTGGCATCCAATCATATTGACAAGCATAGCACTCATCTTTCCTTAACATGATTGTGATTGGGACTTTGGTCCACTTTGTGTTTTGCAAAGAACAGTTGAAGATCAGTGATAGCAGAATTTCTCTGAAAGCAACAGAAGCTCAAAGGGCTTCTTAAAAATAAGACTCCTGGGCTCTGCTGTCATCTTTTAGATCAGAATTGCAGAAGTTGGGACTTAAGAGCACTCCAGTTGACTCTTAGACTTACATTTAGAAAAGCATTACATGTAGTGGGTTTTTAAAGATTACTATTTTGTAAACTGCTGTTGAGATGAAGTACCTGTATATTTCTCTGTAGTACATTTAAATGTAATATGTATTATTTTACATTCAAGATGAAATTATTGCTGATTTTTAAAGCTTGTTCTTGTTCCTATTTTATTTGTCCATTAATGTTTATAATCTTATTGTAAAGGTAAAGTTCAGCCATGCTGGGCCCTTTAGAATCTTTTCCACATCATTGCTAACTTATCTTTATTTGTGCAGTTTTAGTAAGAAGAAAAAAGTGAATCTTAAAAAATGTTTACATAATCAATTCTCACATAATACTTTACAATTCTAATTTTCTTGGTATAAGAACAATTAAAATTCTGTAAGATGATTGCTTACAATGTCTCAAGTTCTAGCTTTATGTAGGAAAAGCTCTGTAACTAGACCATCAGTGTAGAGCATGCCTCCTTACAGTTTGTATATGCTATATGCTACTACAGTGCTGACACTTAATTAAACAGATGACCCCAACTGTGTGACACTCATACATGACAATGCCTTTCTCTTGTAGGGATACCTACGTATGTGCTACTGAACACTTCTGGAATCTCCAGTCCAGCTAGAGTAGACCGTCTGGAACTTCTGAGTATCTCAGGGGGATCTCTTAAGACCATTCCTGTTAAACATTACCCAGATCGGAAGCCTTACGGCATCTGGAATATTTCTGACTTCGTTCCCCCTGATGAAGCTTTCTTTCTCAAGGTGACAGGCTATGACAAAGATGGTTATCTCTTCCAGAGAGTGTCAAGTGTTTCCTTTTCCAGCATCGTCCCAGGTAAGGCAAATGTTTCACTCAACAGAGAAATACTGATAGCTTAAGGGAAATATCCCACAGGTAAAATAAGGACTATAACGTAAAAGTTAATATTCCCATGGTACTACTCTATCACCAGCTGATGAGCATTTACATGCAAATAATTTGGTTTGTTTTTTTACACTTAATTTTTATCTTGGTATATTATGTATGTAATTTAGTATTTATGAAAATTAAAATATGAAAATATCACTGCCCATTCCCTTGATTTTCTCTAGACCCTCCCATGTTTACCCCTACCTTTTCTCAAATAAATGATCTCTTTTTCTTTGATTATTATTGTTACACAGAGATGGATACATATAAATACAACCTGTGGGTCCATTTGCTGTGGCTTTGCTTTGTGTGCATGGTTTCAGTGCTAACTACTTTGTATTATATTGGGGGCTCATCCCTGGGAGAGGCTAATTCTCTTTCTCCGAGCACTCTTCAGTTGCCTTTAGTTCTTTGTCTAGGATGGGGATGGAATGAGGTTTCCCCACCTGCACTAAACTGTCTATTGATATTGCCATTATTCAGGTCTTGTTTAGGCAGCCATGTTGTGGAGGCATCATGGTGTAGTCTCCCTGTCATTTCTAGGAGATAGCTTCTTACAGCAGACTTCCTGGTTCTCTGGATCTTGTCATCTTTCTACCCCTTTCCATGAGGTTCCTTGAGCCTTGGGTGTAGGCACTATGACTTAGGTGTATCCTTTGGGGGGCCAGGCTCCCATGCTCCATTGATCTTTACATTATGACCATTTGTAACTTTTTGCAATGGTCTTAGTTTTCTATAAAAAGAAGCTTTTGTTCGTTTGTTTTTTATGTAAACATATTTCTTTTAATTTTGAGATTATAATTTAATTACATTTCTCCCTTCCCTATTCTCCCTCCAAATTTGCCAATAAGCCCCTGCCACTTTCCTTCATATTCATGGCCTCTTTTTTCACTAATTGTTATGGCACACATATTTAACTTTTAAGTAGTACTTTTAGAGTCTTATGTTAAATCTTACTGATTATAGATTTGAGAATTTTGGTAACTTTAATGAGTAGGAAATTGTAGTAATGCCCTTTTATTTTCCCCAATTCTTCAGTTCTATAAGTTGGCTAAACATTTATATGTAGTGGACAAGCACCATCTATTCCACAAAGAATAGTGGACTTTGAACAAATGGTGATGGTTGGACCTGGGATTAATTGGTTATTTAATTACTAAACTAGTTCCTGGTATATCTTCTATGATAGAAAGATGTGGTTACAAGATAGGAACGGCCGGGGAACATCCAGTCTCTGTTTCTCTCTACCTGAGAGATTTTTAAAATGGCCAAATTCTGACTGAAACTTTAGACCCATAGCTCTAACCCTGCCCTAGGAAGCCATAGAGAAATTTTGTTTTCAGAGCTGGGCAGGAGCCAGAAGCTTATCTTTTATGTATGAGGCTGAGATTTGGAGATTGGAGAGCTATTGTTTAATCACAGTACAATCACAAGCATAGAGCCCGCCTCAAGATTTCCTCATGTTAACATTCAACAGAGTTGACTTCACCCCCCACCCTGTATTGAATGCGTAAAATTTGTTGGATTCTTTAAAAAATACTTCTCATTGTTTCTTTTAGGAAAAAGTTGCCCTATGTATTTAATTCTAAGTTATGTGGATTCTTCTTATGTTTTTACATATTTGGAATAAGAATTTATTCTACAGTTGATGATGTAATGTAACTCACTTGATTTGTTTTTCTTAGCTTGGTAGTAGATAAAAATAGTGTACTTTTAAGATCAACTGAGGTTTTAATTTGATGACTATCATAGTGAGATTCTATGGAAATTAATCTGCTTTGAATAATGGTAGTTAAAATAAATTCGGTAATATGGATTAATTGGAATTCTGATGGCTTGTTAACACCGCTCCAGTGTAAAGCTTGTGGGGGAACTATAGAAATTATTTTCTATTGTACTGACTTTCTTGCCTGTTTTCTTTCTTTTTTTTTTTTTTCTAGATGCTCCCAAAGTTACAATGCCCACAAGAACGCTGGGATACTATCTGCAGCCAGGCCAAATCCTCTGTTCTGTTGAGAGTTTTTTGCCCTTTACTTTGAGTTTCATGAGAGATGGAATTGCCCTGGGAGTAGACCAATATTTAAGGTGTGTGAATGTTCCTCTCAGCAGTAGTGTAGAGCCACAAACATGCAAAGACGATTCTGTATTCTTATTTCTGACAAGCCACTTCTTTCCTTTACCATCTTGGAACACAGCACTGGGCTGCTCACGTGGTAGTGGAAGGAGACAGAATAGGGTGGTAAATACACTACGACAATAGAAATTCTAGGATATATTCCAGATAACTTAGGGCTTATACACTCTGTGCTTTATGTAATTCGAAGATTCCAAGTCAAAGATTACCGAATTATCAACTCAAAATTAGGTAATAGACCTTGGAATGCTCTTTGCAAAGTTCCCTGCAATCTTTAGATTCATTGAATTTGGGCTAAATGTGTCTACAGCTCCTATTTAAAGTGTAATATAGTGAGTGAATCTAATTGGTGTTATGACAAAAATACAAACAATTAGAAATGTTATCACTTAGCAGGTTATTAACACGTAGCTTTGCAATGTCAAGTACTTACATTTAAAACTGGATGAGAAGCTGGGAATGGCAGTGCGCATCTTTAATCCCAGGACCTGGAAGGCCTGGGTCTCTGAGTTTGAGGTCACTCTGGTCTACAGAATGAGTTCCAGGACAGAGAGGCTTACATAGAGAACCCTGTCTTAGCTAACTAAGCAAGCAATCAACCAACCAAAACAATAGCCACCACCAAATAGGGGAAAGGGCATTTGCATCTGTAAAGATGGTGAGCAAGGAGGTAGATTACATATCCTGGGGCATTTCACACACCAGTCAGTGAAGAGGCACAGCGGCCAAGGGCAGGAAAAGGAAGGCAGAAATGAGGCCACTGTGTGTGGATCCCAGTGAGCCAGGAGAGAAGGATGGGAGACACTGTGTGCAGAGAGCAGGTTAGCATGGTTCACCAGGAGCATGTGTGGCTACAGCAGAGAAGTCAATGCAAGGAGTTGGCTGGAAGGTACCAACTCTTTCTTTAAAAGTTGAGTGACATTTTATTGACAAATGCAAGTAACCTAATTGACAAAGATTTGCTACTTCTTAAGAAAATGCTTGAAGAATTATTTCTGGAAAGTATATTGCCTTTTGAGTTACCACAAAACCCAACTAGATTTGGGAGTAAAAATCTCTAAGAATAACTTTAGCAGTCTTTCACACTGCGGATGCGATATTAATATAGCTCTATAAGATGTTGACTATTTGACAGTCTTAATTTATATAATCCCTTTATGGAGATTCATTGTCAGCAAAGCTTGTGGCTGGAAACTTAATCATATCTAGAAAGTTTTTCATTCCCAAACAGCCGGCTGCTCCATACATAGTCCATCTTGATGATTTACTCAGCCGCCTGTTTTATAACCAGCCTCAGAGCAGAACAGGCTAGCAGATGATGGAGCCACATAACTGGCCGATGAAATAAAGTAACTCCGCTTCCTGTTTAAATAGCGACAGTTTTCAAAGACACTTGAGATTCTTTATAAACATTAACTCATTGATTCCACACAATTCCTGGGAGGTAAGCCACAAAAATTCTTGTTCTCGTGTTTCCAGTGCTGTGGCCCTGAGATGAGACAGGCCTTGCTGACATGTATTAAGCCATAAGTGATGATAGACTGATACTCTAATCCCAGTTTGCTTGCATGCCTCTGCCGTAGATTCCCAGTAATATGAAACATGGGACTTAATCTTCGTTTTCTGTCAGCCACTTTGACCGTCAGGGGATTTGAGAGAGATGTCACTTTGCATTAGCTGTGTACACATCTTCTGGATGGGTTCTTTGTCCTGTTCAAAAGTCTATTTCTGGATTCCTTTTCTTTATTGTGGTATTAGGATGTTTATGTCAACAGAGAAGGCAGTGATAAACATGAATGACTAAGTCGGACATAGTGGCATGTGCCTTTAATCCCAGCACTTGAGAGACTGAGGCAGGGGGATTAGAAGTTTGAGCCCGGTTTGACCTACATAGTAAGACCCTGTCTCAAAAACTTTTAGTTTTCCTTCTCCTAGCAGTTCCTAAATGAGAGGACTATATGAGTCAAATATAGCTGTAGAGAATATCCTTCAAACAATCAGTAAACTGGTCATGCATTCTCAGACAAAGGAATTTCCATTCAACTTCTCATTTTAAAAGGAAGGTCTTGGGACTAGATGAATTTTTATTTCCTGTCTGAAAATTTCCATGAAGCCAAGGTTTGATGAGTCCTAACACCTCATCAGCTCTGAGACAGGCATTGCAAAGAACACCTGAGATGTACACAGTCCAAACGGTTACCTTCCTGTGATTGACAGTGCCCCCTAGAGAAGGGCATTGGCACACTTGTGTTTAGTGCCCTGGTGTAGAGTGCTTGAGACACAGCCCGAGCGTCCAGGGCAGTGAAGGGTTAAGGGATACCGATTACTTCTGGAACTCACAGGACCATTGGTACACAGTTCCCACAGAATGGACAGGAAACCCTGGCTGATGTGAAGTATCCTGAGCTACTATGGTACAGGGAACAATGCTCACGTAGGAACTCACTTTCCTGGAGATGGGAACCTATGCCTAACTTACTGTTCCAAACCCTGTCAGGGCTCAACATGATGTCTGAGCTCAGCAAGTCATTCATGGTTGCTTTCCTGTTGTGCCTGGGTGAGGAGAGATGTTGAGCCTAAACTAAAATCAGAAGTCAGTGAGAGGAGTCTCAAATCTGGGGAGGCCTTTTTTATTCCTTTTTTCCCAAAAGATTATGGCTAGTAATTCTTGAAAATTAGAAACATATATAATATTTATATTTCAACTGTATTTTTAAAATGATAAGGCCCACTTCTGTACACTGTGAACTTTTTTAAGCAATAATTAAATATCTATCTTTTTAGACTGTTCCAGAAGATGAGAAGATTGGCAGTAAATGGATCAATATTTGTTAGATGGTCAGATGCATGAGTTTGTCTACAGAACTAGTCTTTTTTTTTTTTTCAATTTTTGCATTGCTTATTATATGTATAGGTTAAATCAGATATAATATATACTTCCAGGTAAGACTTACATATGAAAAGTATATTTTCATTGTGTTACAAAGCAGATGTCTTACCTTCACATTTGTTTCTTTGTATTGAGCACGATCCTTGCCTCCAAACTGGGAAGGATAGAGGGAGGAGAAATATAATCAGTGGCTGTCAACTCAAGTATGTTTTTATATAGCCAGGAAGAAAAGGTTGTAAAGATAAATTCGCGTTCTTACAACTTATTGTCTCTTGTATATTTTTCCTCAGAGTAGAGGAGCATAGCTCTGTTTAAAACACAAAAGGCATATGACTTTAAGTTAACATTTAATCTGCAGTTTTCACACCCTGCTTCCTTTGCGTTGTTCATTGGAACACATCCTTCAAAGCAGATCAGATCGCTTATTATTGCTTTCGTGTTTCTCTTGCTTGACAGACACTAAAAGCTTTCCTGTTTCTTGTCCCCAGAGAATCTGCCAGCGTGAACTGGGACTTCACAAAGGTGACGTTGTCTGACGAGGGCTTCTATGACTGCATCGCTGTGAGCAGTGCAGGGACGGGACGGGCACAGACGTTCTTTGATGTATCAGGTAAGTGCCACCTGCCTGTGCCTGTACCTATGGAAATGAGATGCTGGTAGACTGAGTTTGTACACTTCGCCTCGTGATCATTTTGACCGTCTAGCTATCTACTTTACTACACTGAGAACTCCAACATTGGTCACCCCACACCCAGCCTTTGTGTCTTTCCCTGGGCCAGTTTCCCCCTCTCCTTATAAAAATTATTCTAATTTTTCTCTCCTGGCCCTCCCTCTAGGGTTCTCCCTACACCGGATCTTCCTCTGCCCATTCCCCTCTGTATCCCCTCTTCCATCCAGTTCCTCTGTCACTTTTTAAAGGACTTGATGCCTTACTTCATGAGCTCTAAGAGGACAATAATAATAAGACAATGTGCACGCTATGGATGACTGAGCAATGTTTGAGGTACATGCACAGTGCTTAGAAGGCAGCTTGGAACGTACAAGTACCTGATAGATAATTATTACTATTTTACCATTTAAGGTTTTATTTTTACTCTGGTGGTTGTATCTCTATATGTAGGTACCCACAGAGAAATGTTTCTTATTTTCATGTATGATAATCACAGTAGATTTATGAATAGTCTCTGATCTCCAAATTGAAGACCATGATAAATCAAAAACAAATTGTCTCCAAACACAGAGCCTTATTGGACAGACTATAGTATAAAGAAGGTCCAATGTGATACCTGTCATTTTGCATTCAGACAGTAAATTACTGTGAGTAGATTGGAGGCAGAGTACATTAATATTTTATAGGATAAGATACATTCGTAGAAATATTGTCCTTTAATTTCCCAGAATAACTGGGGAAGGAGCCTGGGGTATGCATGCAAAGATCAGGTTCAAACCACCGACTCAGCATACAGTTATAATTTTTGGATATTTTTATTGGGTATTTTATGTATTTACATTTTAAATGTTATCCCCTTTCCCGGTTTCCCCTCTGGAACCCTCCATCCCATCCCCTCTCCCCCTGCTTCTATGAGAGTGCCCCCCAAACCACCCACCTACCCACCTACCCACTCCTACCTCCCCACTCTGGCATTCCCCTAAACTGGGACATCAAGCCTTTACAGGACCAAGGGCCTCTTCTCCCATTGATGCCTGACAAGGCCATCTTCTGCTACATATGCAGCTGGAGCCATGTGTACTCTTTGGGTGGTGGTTTAGCCCTGGGAGCTTGGGGCGGGGGTGGGGAGGAGGGTCTGGTTGGTTGATATTGTTATTCTTCCTATGACATTCAAACCTCTTCAGGTCCTTCAGTCCTTTCTCTAACTTTTTATATACTGGGGATTGAATCCAGGGTCTCACAAAGGCAAGCACTAAGCAATCACTTTGCCCCTGAGCTAAATACAGTGCACAGAAAACTTCATTTTCACTGAAATATTCTATGCCTGCCTTATGTTATTCTGTACTTGACAGTCTCCTGGTATCCTAGTCTGACCTTCTCATGTTATGGCTGCTGAAGCTGAACAGTGCCTGTGTTTGCTTTCAGTATGCATTTTCCTGAGATAATTTAAGACCAAAGAAATGTTTTAATTAGATGATGGTTTTGAATCCTAGGATTTGTTGTGTCCAAGAAAGAACTTGGAAAGAGAGGCATGTAAATCAGGCAGGCGTGTTCTTTCAGTGAAACTATTTGTATTCTCTTCTTCTTAGGAAAATAAAGATTGTCTGCTGAAATAAGTTAAGTGAGTTGACATACATCACAAACTATTTATTTTTTCATCTCCAGAAATTATGAAAAGCCCTGGAATTGTGTCAACATTCCTCAGCTTCTGGGAAAGTAAGCACTCGAGCACTTGAGTGTTCTTCCCAGCACTGTTAATTAGGAGAAAGGACAGGCGGGAGAGAGGCTGCAGCAAGTTGTTTCAGGCATCTTGTTAAGTTACTGGGAGATGCTAGTAAGACTTACAGAGTTGGATCTGTGGTGCCAGTAGCTTCCTCTCATCCCTGTTGCACATTCTCTATCTGTATTCCTCTGTGCCAGCCAACAGTGGCATAACTGGGGAAGCTGGCTCTTTGACAAGTTGGTTTCCAGGAATTCTTTCCTTTAGTCAGCCATGAAAGAAGTCAGAAAGCATCAATGTTATAGCAATGGATGTCAGAGCAGGAGTAGCAGACAAGGGCTCCTTGGGGTTTGAAAGAGTGGGCACTTCTTTCGTTCCAAGTTTAGAATACATGCTGCAGAGGCAAGCTCAAGTGGGCATTCTTCGAAGGGTAGCTATTTGCTTAGCACAGTAGCCACTAACCACTATCTACTTCTCAATTTTCCTTTGCCCAGGGTAAGGTCCCAGCTCAGCAACCATAATGTCATTGTGTATCCAACACTTGGGATCAAGGGCTGATTTACTACCCAGCTGGGTCTCATATTTTTATAAAATATTAGGAAGTGAGCATTCTAGAAGAGTGATATTCTTGTCACAATACTTGTTATTGTAAAGTCAAAGAACATTTGATAGACAGCTGAAGAAAAGCTAAACTTCTATTGATATGTTTCCTCATCTTTTTTTTTAACCACTGTGGTAGTTGACATGTTCAAGAATTTTGAGTTCTTGTTGTAATGTTGGTTATTGATTGTATTCAACAAAAGATGGGTATTTAAGTTTGCATCTTTAATACAAAATGGGTATTAGAAAGAATTTGTCAATTATAAATAGATCTGGCAATGAGAAAACCACACAAGTGTCCTGAACATTCTTTTCCAGTGATACTTGAAGTTAAGCTGAATAGTATCACAGTTTCTCTTAACTTTCTGTATCGAGATTTTATCAATACAAAACCATACACTTACCAAAATTCTGGGTTTAAGTAAAATTCTAAACATTGATCCTGTCAAGGCATGCCAGTGGAAAGAAATATTTATTGGAAACATTTATTTATTTTGTTTATATGTCTGTTTTGCTGTTGTGTCTCTCTGTGAATCATATTACATGTTTAGGACTCGTGGATTTCAGACTAGGGTATCGGATACCATGGAACTGGAGTTATAAGTGATTTTGAACCGTTATGTTTGGGTGGTAGGAACCAAATCCACGTCCTCTGTAATAGCAACAAGTATTCTTCATATTGAACCCTCTCTCTGGCCCCAGAAAAAGAAAATCTTAAGACAATAGGGTATGCTTTTAGACTAGTGATTCCTAACCTACCTAATGTTCTAATCCTTTAATACAGTTCTTTAAGTTGTGATGACCCCAACCAAACAATTATTTTGTTGCTAGTTCATAACTATAATTTTGCTGTTAATATTGTAATGTAAATATGTTTGGAGATAGACTGTTGCCAAAGGCATTGCAACCCACAGGTTGAGAACTGCTCTTTTAGAACAAGGGAGGACTTGGAAACAACCTGATAACATATCACTTCGAGCCATATCTATCATCCTGGTGGATGCTGTGTTCTTCAAAAGACTCAGTATCCATCCTTTCATTTAAACAACCATAAATGCTTCTTTCATCCAAACAAATGAAAAACCTTCTTCGTTCCGTTTTTCTAAATCCTTCCAGTTATATCCTTTGGCCA
The DNA here is from genome assembly GCF_978045245.1 of Mus caroli. Classification (NCBI taxonomy): domain Eukaryota; kingdom Metazoa; phylum Chordata; class Mammalia; order Rodentia; family Muridae; genus Mus; species Mus caroli. The sequence goes on along the minus strand of NW_028227256.1, from coordinate 148,205,046 downwards.
AGTCAATTTGACTCTCATGTATATAACCTAGAGATCTCAATTTGGTATGGACAAGTACATTGCCTTCTAAAGTATCATGTAACTAGATGATAATTTGGGGGGTGTCTCATTGGCATAGGCATTAGTCAATACTTTCTGTTATATATGGAAACATCTCGACAGATATTTCAATACACATTTATATATGCAGAGATTTTTAGGCCACATGTGTAAGCAAGCAAAGTCGATTGTAGGTTTATTGATTTGAGTCTTCTGATTTTGCAGAGCCTCCTCCGATCATCCAAGTGCCTAATAATGTAACAGTCACTCCCGGAGAAGGAGCAGTTTTGGCATGTCTTGTCATCAGTGCCGTGGATTATAATCTAACCTGGCAGAGGAGTGGCAGAGATATCCGACTAGCAGACTCAGCAAGAATTAGGACCTTGGCCAACCTCTCACTGGAGCTGAGGAGTGTGAAAATTGGTGATGCTGGGGAGTACCGCTGTGTGGTTTCCAGTGAAGGGGGATCAGCAGCAGCTTCAGTTTTCCTCACAGTCCAAGGTACAGTGCTTCTAGCAACTTCTGGCCAATGGTGTTCTTCCACCTTCCCTCTTCCATATTTCTCCTTACAAGTGTGCTGGGTCAGAGTTACAGCATCTATGAAAACAGTTGTCTTTGGATGAAAGAATGCTTGGGATGTTCAGTTGCTTAAAAGGGACTAAACTGGAAACTAAAGTATCTTCAAATAGGTGGCTTTACTGAAATCGAAACTTGACCTGGTAGTTGCAGATGTCCATTTTGAGACAATATATAAATTGTCTCTGGATGTTTTGATGTTTTCAGGTTCTCTAGTCTACTATGTGGATGTCAGACAAGATCAGGTATGCTCAGGGTGGTATGTTCCCTGATTGAATTTCATACAATCATACCTGATTGTTTTCATAATTGTCTCCAAGGATTTGATCTTCATTTAAATGTTATATATCCACATATGTGACTAATTTAAATTTTTACTTTAAAAATACATTTAATACATTTTACTAATGTATTTTTTTTTTAATTTTTTTACTTGAAGTGACCGAAGTGGTAGCAATCACTAGCTGAACCTATTTCTACCTATTTTATTTAGGATTTTAATTTATTTATCTCTCACACATTTTGACCCCAGCTTTCCCTACCTCTAGTCCTCCTATTCTCCCCTACCTCCCTTCTCCTCCATATCTATCTGTCCCATCTTGTGCCAGAAAAGAGAAGGTCTCTCAGGGACATTAGCCAAACACAGCACAAGGTACAATAAGAGCCTTCCAGTCTGGACCAATGCCCTGAGCAGACTTTGGCCGCAAACTCTGCAGCCAGTCCCATAACACCCAGAGGGAGATCCACTCCCAGGTGTTCTAACACAACCAGGTCCACAGGATCCCAGGATCTTGGTTACATCAGGATCTCAGAGTCCCAGAGGCAGCTTGACTCCCAGGAGCTCTGACATACCCAGGATCTCAGGATCACAGAATCACAGGATCACAGAGACAGCTGAACTCTGAGGAGTTCGGACATAACCAGGATTACAGGAAGGATAGGCTCCAGTCAGATATAGCAAGGGCAGGTAGCACTAGAGATAATCAGATGGTAGGAGGCAACTATAAGAACATAAGCAACACAAACCAAAGTTACTTGGCATCATCAGAACCCAATTCTCCCAACCATAGCAAGTCCTGGATATGCCATCACACTGGAAAAGCAAGACTGGTATCTAAACTCACTTCTCATGATGATGATAGAGGACTTTAAGAAGGGCATAAATAACTCCCTTAAAGAAATACAGGAGAACACAGGTAAACAGCTAGAAGCCCTTAAACAGGAAACACAAAAATCCCTTAAAGAATTACAGGAAAACACAATCAAACAGGCAAAGGAAATGAACAGAACCATCCAGGATCTAAAAATATAAATAGAAACAGTAAAGAAATCACAAAGGAATCAACCCTGGAGTTAGAAAACCTAGGAAAAAGACCAGGAGTCATAGATGCAACAGAATAGAGATAGAAGAGAGAATCCCAGGGGCAGAAGCTATCATAGAAAACATTGCCATAACAGTCAAAGAAAATGCAAAAAGGTAAAAAGCTCCTAACCCAAAACATCCAGGGAATTCAGGATACAATGAGAAGACCAAACCTAAGGATAATAGGTAAAGAAGAGAGTGAAGATTGCCAACTTAAAGGGCCGGTAAATATCTTCAACAAAATTATAGAAGAAAACTTCTTCCCTAACCTAAAGAAAGAGATGGCCACAAACATACAAGAGGCCTACAGAACTCCAAATAGACTGGATCAGAAAAGAAATTCCTCCTGTCACATAATAATCAAAACACCAAATGCACTAAACAAAGAATATTAAAAGCAGTAAGGGAAAAAGGACAAGTACCATATAAAGGCAGACCTATCAGAATTACACAGACCTCTCACCAGAGTCTATGAAAGCTAGATCCTGTGCAGATGTCATATAGACCCTAAGATAACACAAATGCCAGCCCAGGCTACTATACCCAGCAAAACTCTCAATTAGCATAGATGGAGAAACCAAGATATTGCATGAGAAAAGCAAATTTTACACAATATCTTTCCACAAATCCAGTCCTACAAAGGATAATAGATGGAAAATGCCAACATAAGGAGGGAAATTACACCCTAGAAAAAGCAAGAAAGTAATCTTTCAACAAACCCAAAGGAAGATAGCCACACAAACATAACTCCACCTCTAACAACAAAAATAACAGGAAGTGACAATCACTTTTCCTTAGTATCTCTTAAGATCAATGGACTCAATTCCCCAATAAAAGACAGACTAACACACTGCATACATAAACAGGACCCAGAATTTTGCTGCACAGGAAACACACCTCAGTGACAAAGACAGACACTACCTCAGAGTGAAAGGTTGGAAAACAATTTCCCAAGCAAATGGTCCCAAGAAACAAGCTGGAGTAGCCATTCCAATATCGAATAAAATCAACTTTCAACCAGAAGTTATCAATAAAGATAAGGAGGGACACTTCATACTGGTCAAAGGAAAAATCTACCAAAATGAACTCTCAATTCTGAACATCTATGCTCCAAAGGCAAGGATACCCACATTCATAAAAGAAACTTTACTAAAGCTCAAAGCACATATTGCAATCCATACAATAATAGTGGGAGACTTCAACACCCCACTCTCAGTAATTGACAGATCATGGAAACAGAAACCAAACAGAGGCACAGTGAAACTAACAGAAGTTATGAAACAAATGGATTTAACAAATATTTATAGACGATTTCATCTAAAGCAAAGGAATATACTTTCTTCTCAACACCTCATGGTTAGCTTCTCCAAAGCTGATCATATATTTGGTCACAAAAAGACCTCAACAGATACAAGACTGAAATAATCCCATGCACCCTATCAAATTACCACAGACCAAGGCTGGTCTTCAATAGCAACAAAAACTATGGAAAGCACACATACACATGGAAACTGAATAAAGTTCTACTCAATGATAACTTGGTCAAAGAAGAAATGAAGAAATAAATTAAAGATGTTTTAGAATTTAGTGAAAATGAAGACACATCAAACCAAAACTTATGGGACACAATGAAAGCAGTGGTAAGTTGAAAGCTCATATGTCTAAGTGCCTCCAAAAAGAAAAAGAGAGCTTACACTAGCAGCTAGATAGCACGCCTGAAAGCTCTAGAACAAAAAGAAGCAAATACATGCAAGAGGAGTAGACAGCAGGAAATACTCAAACTCAGGGCTGAAATTAACCAAATAGAAACAAAAAGAACTATACAAAGAATTAACCAAACCAGGAGCAGGTTCTTTGAGAAAATTAACAAGATAGATAGACCCTTAGCCAGACTAACCAAAGGGCACAGAGACAATACCCAAATTAATAAAATCAGAAATGAAAAAGGAGACATAACAACGAAAGAAAAGATACAGTATGACCAAGGCTGGATGAAGAAACCCAGTAGGTGGAAAAGTGTCTCGAGCAAACTGAAGTGTCAGAGACAGCCTCACTCCCACTGTTAGGAATCCCAAACACACACACACACACACACACACACACCACACACACACACACACACAAAACAAAACACCAGGCCAACAACAACTATAAGATATAAGCAGGGGGCCTTGTGCAGATCCAAATTCTGGTAGAGCTCAAACAAGTGAATTTTAATTGAGCATTTTCATACATACATATATATGTACCTACATACATATATATATATCTCCTTATGTTTTGTTCCTATTTTCCCCACAGTACTCTCTCTGTGCCCTTTCTCCCTTTTGCAGTTCTTTCTATCCTAAATTGATTTCCAGCCCTTTCATGACATATGTGTTCCATTACCCTTCCTCCCTTCCTCCTCTCTTTCCATCTCTTTTTCCCTTTCATAGGGCCTCCCTCTCTCTGTCTCTGTCTCTCTCTGTCTCTGTCTCTCTCTCTCTAATCTTATGTCAGAGAAAACATATAGCATATGTTCTCCAATTTGGCTAATTTTGCTTTGCTATGATAGTCTCTGCTCTATCCATTTTCCTGTAAATGTCAGACTCTAAGTTTCTTTATAGGAGAAAACATTCCATTGAGTTGATGGACTACTTATTTTTAAATCCATTCATCTTCACACAACCCCCAAGCTGGGAACGTTTCTTGGCTATTGTGAAGAACACAGCTCTTAGCATGGGTATGTAAGAATATTAGTGCCATGTTCAGTGGAAAACTCTTTGGTCACATGACCAGTGTACCTAGATTACAGGGTAGTTCTATTTTTAGTTTCTTGAGGAACCCACCTACTGATTTTCTTAGTGGCTCTAGAAACTTTAAAACCCACAAGAATTTCTTTTTCTCCATGTCCTAAATTCCTTCTGTTGTAGATGGTTTTCTTGATGAGAGCCATGTTGACTAGGGTGAGCCAGTGTCTCAGGGTACTTTCTATTTTCATTTTCCCGATAGCTAAAGATGTTTAAAACTTTCTCCACATACTTATTTACTGTATATAATTGTTCCTTTTAGAATCTCCAATTCAGCAGACCATTGTTAGTTGGCTGCTTTTTGTATTTAATTTTGATGTTCTTTATAGATGCTTGATATTAATCCCTTAGTTGATATCTTATTAGAAAAAACATCCCTCCCATTCGGTAGCCTGATAATTTCTCCTGATGTACTTAAGGTTTCCATTTATATGGGAATCTCATCTATTTGTCAGTTCTTAGAATTGTTTTCTGTACTATTGGGGTCCTCTTCAGAAACTTCACATCCATGATTGTATTTTGAAATTTTTCTCCAGCATTTTCTTTTTGTCTTTTCTTTTCTTTTTTTTAAGTTTTATTTTATTATTATACATAAGTACACTGTAGCTGTACTTATGTATAATAATACAGCTTATGTATAATAAGGCACGCCAGAAGAGGGCATCAGATCTCATTATGGGTGGTTGTGAGCCACCATATGGTTGCTGGGATTTGAACTCATGAATCCACTTTGAGATAATTTTTGTAAAGTTTGAAAAATATAGTTTCATTATTTTACACGTGGATATCCAGGTTTTCCAGCATATTCGTTGGTTGTCTTTTTCTAACTATGTGCTCTTACAGTTTTGTCAAAGATTACATGAAGGCCATAGCTGTGAGTGTCCTTTTCTGGGTTCACTAGTCTACTCATTGTCTGCTAGGACCATGGTGCTTTTGTTACCATGGTTCTATAGAGCAGTTTGAAATCAAGTATTATGATGTTCTCAGTATTGTTCTGCACAATATTGCTTTGACTATTTGTGTTCTTTTATGCTTATATGTGAACCTTAGGGTTGCTTTTTCTAGTGGTATGAATGTTAATGAAATTTGAACTTATATATTCAATTTATACATTGAATATATAAATCATTTCCAGTAACAATAATTTTCAAGATATTAGTATTGCTGTTTCATGAATAGGCTTTTCCATGTTCTGGGATCTTTCTTAATACACATTAATAAAAGTACTAACGTATAATAATAAAAGTAAAATACACAGACACATAAAGGAAGAAAACACAGACGGAGGTATGAATTATTGCTTGAGGGGCTTCTCTGAGGGTTTTTGAAAAATGGCGACCTCAGACATGGACACTTCCTTTCTATTTTAAATGTAGTGCTGAGCTTGTATTGGACAAACGTTCAGTGTCAGGACTGTCCTCCCTTTAGGACCATGTCTTCTTTGCCAACCTGAGACTTCTGCTCACCACTCTCTGCTTTGCACTTTCTGGGCTGGCCAGGCTCTGCCACCATCTAAGCTTCTCCAGTTTCTACCTCTTGGGGTGACCAATGGAGGAAATCTTCCAAGAGCATTCTGAGTGGAGAAAGATACCCAACTGTGGAGACCAGTACATGTCAGCCAGTCTCAGCATTACTCACCCTCCTGGAGAGATGTGGCTGTGGACAGCAAGCAGTCTCCTGGAGCCTTGGAGGTTTTGAATGCTGCATGAGTGATTGACAGGTGGCTTCTGAGGTCAGTTCAGCTTTTGCCTTCTGTCCCAGAGCTCTCACAGCCTAGTTATTCTTAGTTGTTCGGGTCTGTAATGAGGTGGGACTAACTTTCTCTGGATTCACTTCCCTGCATGTGCTAAGTTCTGTGTCGCCTGCATTTTAATGCTGTCAATGGCCCACTTTCACACTGGTCTATCACTGGTTCTGAGGGTTGGCACCCATTTGGGGTCTGTAGCATGTTGAATTAAGGCATCCTGACTTGTGACTGACTGTTCCTTGTTCTCAGGCCCACAGTGTAGCTCAGTTTAAAACAAAAGTGAACCACTGCCCTTTAAACTTATGAAGAACTCTACTAGTCCATATTTTGTATGAATGCATATGTATGCAGTGGCACATATGTGTGTAGGCATATGAGTTCATGCATTTATACATGCATGTATAGGACACACAACCCTGGATTTCATTATGTACTTTCTGTCAGCATTGATTGATTTGATTGATTGATTGATTGATTGATTGATTGAAGCAAGCCAGAGTCTCTCAGTAGCCTTGATTCACCAAGTTTGACTGGCTGCCCAGTGAGCCTTGGGTATCTTCCTTTCTCCACTTTCCCAATGCTGGCATTATAAGCCCAATCCACCAAGCCTGACTTTTTTAACGTTGACGCTAGAGACCAAGCTCAGCTGCTCAGAGTTGAAAAATAAGTACTGTGCTGACTGAACTATCTCCCAGACCTCTACTAATATATTGTAAATACAGCTTATGGTAATTATAATATTGGTGAAATTTTGTTACAGCTTGTTCAGATATGTTTTAATGTTATTTTTCACTGCTATATACAAACTCACATGAAAATACACACACATACAGACACTCACTGAGAGCAAAGTCTGCGTCGACTGTTTAGATCACTGAAAATAAGTATGTGAGCAATGGAATTTAATGACTACTCTGTTGGTTTTGAGAGCTGTCCATAAAAGACCACTAGCTGCTCCAAAATGTCTCTCAGAGTAGGATTATTGGCATCTAAGTCCCTCAGACTGGCTAAAAGTCTTAATGTAAGGAGCAGACTCCTCTTGGCACCTTTTCACCACTAATTTGAATGATTTGATTGCTGCCTGCAAAGAATATTTAATTCCAGATCTTTGATGTGGGAGATTAATTGTACCAGAATGGGGTCTGGCTACTTAGTAATGGTATTAGGAACAATGTAATAGCATAACTAAAGAAAATTCCCAAGACAGTTTTCTAGAGATCATATGTTAGAGAATATCTATTTTAACACTTATTTATTATATTGTTAAAGACAGGAAACAGAAACTGTAGTGGGGTTCTAAAAGATACTCTCTCTACATCTAATTTTTGTTTATTTCATGGTCCTTGAGGTATCTTCTGCAATGGAAGGCATGCCTATTGTTAATGAATCTGGCAATAGCTCTAGAGAGAAGTCGCTTTTGAAGAGGGTTCAGTGAATTTTCCCACAGAGATGACTGGAAGCTCATCTGAATCTGTTCACTTAGCACTGGGGTTCCTAGAGCTCCAGAGTCATCCCAGCATGCTGATGGTAAAGTAAATGCATTTCTTGAAGTCAATATTGGTTTTTGATTGAAATCCCTCAGACAGGGGTTGTAAAATAAAGTCAAAACGCTTTGTTGTTGTTGTTGTTGAGAAAAACATTAAGAAATATACCATTTACAAGAGCTTTAAAAAATATTTAGGAATATATTTAGCTAAAAAAATTAAAAGGTCTTCAAAATAAAAATAAGAAAGCAGTGATAAAAGAAATTCCTTGTAGAGCACAGCAAAAGGGATGATATCACACATGCAGCAATTAGCAGAATTAATATTGTACATGTAATTATGTGACTCAATGAAATTTTCATCAAAATACTAATTATTTCCTCCACAGAAATATAAAAAGAAATCTTAATTCACATGTAGCCACAAAAGGTCCAGAATATCCAAAGTGATTCTCATCCAAAAAACCCCAGAAAACCAAACAAAGGCTGGAGTTAATACAGTATTTGGCTACAAAACACACTACAGGGCTTTAGTTACTAAAATAGCAGAGTCTGGCATAAAAATTAGATACAAAGACCAGTGGCATAATAGCCAAGACATGTAACCATTTTCAAACAACCAGTAGATATTTGAGAAAGGCAGTTCAGAAGAGACAGTCTCTTCAGTGAATGATGCTGACAAAAGTGTGCAGGTGTAGAGGGATGAAAATAGTTCTCTTCTTTTCACTATGTTTCAGAAACCAATCCAAAATCAGTCAAAGATCTAAATGTTAAAACTATGTTTGAATTATTACAAAAAAAGAGAAACACTTCAAGACATTGGAATGGGCAATGTTTATAGACAGGGCCACGAGGACACAGGTAACAAAGGTAAAATTACAAAATGTGATCACATCAAACTGAGACACTATGAAAGAAATAAAACTCAAAGGTCACATAAATAATACATATAGCATATATAATATATTATAATATATATATTCTATATTATGTTATAATATAGAAGAAATTAAAAATTATTCCAAAAGAGAATAACAAAAAAACTACCCTACCAAACAAACAAAAAGCCCAAACAACAAAAAAACTAGAAACAAACACCCTGCCCCAAAACATCAATGTAATTAGAAAGATGTTAAGAAGTAAATAAGCATTTCTCAGAAGAATAAACTCAAACAACCACCAAGCATACAAAGAAATGCTGAATGCAGTTCATTAATCACCAGGAGATGCAGATCAACACTACAGTGACACAGCATCGCATTGCGGTTAGAACAGCCCTCATCAAATAGATGGAAATGTACAAATTTTTATCAGGATGAAGATAAAAGATATCTTTCATAGACTGTTGGTGGAAATGTAAGTTAGTACGGCCACCTGAAAAACAATATTGAGATTCCTCCAAAAATTAAAACTAGAATGCTGTGTGACCACAGCATTCTAATGAATGTATATACCATAGAAATAAGATCATAAAGAGACTCCATGTTTGTTACACATTTATTCACAACAGCTAAAATATGGAATCAACCCAGATGTCATGCAATGGATGAATGGATAAGGAACATGTGTCATTTAGACACTACACTCAATGTGCTATTATTCAGCCATCAAAAGAGTGAAATCTATCATTAGCAACCTAATGGAACTAGAAGTCACTGTGTTAAGTTAATTGAGTCAAGCAAAGAAAGAATATTTGCCCTCATTTTTTGGCACCAAGTCACTTTCATATTTAACCAAATTTAACTGTGCTAATTAGGAAGCGGGTAGAGGAGTGTTGGGTGTGAGCATGAGAAGAAGAAATGAGGTTTAATGGGGGCTACCAAAATACAGTCAGCCTGGTAGAATTGCTTCTGTCTTTTCAGTATAATAAGATATCTATCCATTGAAATAATTTATGATGCATTGCAAAAAAATTATGAGTATGAAACTTCTAATATAGAAAATGATTGTTGTTTGAAGAGATTGAAGTGCTTCTTGACTCTTATATGTTGTATATATGCATTAAATTGCCATAGTGTAACTCCTACAGAGGAATAAATATTTATGTTTTAATTTAAAAGGAAGATGACCTGGCCAGGTATCATGGCACATCCCTCTAATCCCAGCACTCAAGAGGGAGAGGTAGGTAGATCTTTGTGACTATGAGGCCAGCCTGGTCTACATAGTGACTTCTATGATAACCATGGCTAAAATAGAAAGACCCTGTTTCAAGAAGCAAATAGTGAAGAAGAATATAAGAAGATAAAATAATATAGTGGAAAGCATGACTATAGGCACTAATAATACATAAAAATAAAGTTAGGGATATAGCGGGTGAAGTTGAAAAATTTAAGAGCAGCGAGATATTTAGTACTTGAATAACAATATTTTCTTAAAATGGAAATTCCATCTATGATTTACATCTGTTGAAGAAACATCATCAACTGAAACTAAGGAAACAATGAAAGGCGTTGAAGAAAACTGTCCTGTTGGGAGCCGGGCCCAGAATGACCAATTCAAACAAGGCAATGAAGTAAGAGCTTCGTCTAGACACATCCTGGCTGAAGTGTGCTGCTGGTGGGAAGCAGAACCCCACAAACATCCACACTATGTTAGTACACTGTAATGGGAGGGATCAAAAGCATACTGACATCAGGCTTATCCAACACATGACAGGCTAGAAGATAATGGCAGTGTGTATTTTTCATGCACGTCCCTCAGGGTCAGAATATGTTCATTAAGTTTAGGAGGAATTACTTTTTATCTTGATGGGAAGTAGAAAACAAGTGACATTGGATCCTACATTCCAGGTCCCCAAGCAGGCCACATAGTCAGATTCATATGTCCCAGAGGGGATGTTTACCCTTCCTTTTATTCTAAGCAGCATCATGGAATGTAAAACTCAGTGATATCAGAAACCAACCTCCCAGTGGCTCTTCACCATCAATCTGAGTGTTGGCTGGCTGAGTTTCTTTGTCTTTCTTGTTTTCTATTTGTTATCAAAAATGTTGACCCTTAAAAAGCAATAAACTAAAAATTTTTTGTGATAAATTCCTTTAAAGTTAGCTTGAGATGTTTTCTGCTGTCTGAAGCTAAGAATTGCAGCTGGCTCAATAATGGAAAAGATGCATGTACTTTGGGAAGGAAATCACAGAATCCAAGAATTTATGATCTGGCTAATTTGCCTATCTTATAAATGGCCAATATGAAAATGTTTCAGACTTGAGGAAAAATACCAACCCCAATGCCTTCTTCAAATAATTTACTCAAAATGAAAGTTGAGTACGCAAAATATTTTTTAAAAGAAAGATAAATCAAAATATGGCACGTGAGATATGATAGACTACCGACTTTCTCTCAGCAACACTTCCCGGGCTCTTTACCAGCCTGTCAGAGAAGCTTTAGGGTGTGTCTTAGCTGGGGTTACTATCGCTGTGCACAAACAGCAGGACCAAAACCAGTGTGGGGAGGAATGGGTCATGCAGCTCACACTTCCATCTCACTGTTTATCACTGAAGGAAGTGCAGGAACCCAAGCAGAGCAGGAAGCCTCGGACAGGAGCTGATGCAGGAGCCGTGGAGGAGTGCTGCTTACTGTGTCAAGAGAATGTAAAATATAAACTGAGGATTTAGTGCTATGTTCTTAATAACAAGTTTAGGTTTAAGCAGCTTGTCATATTGAAAGAAACCTTTTCTAAGCTTCATTTTTAGGCAAGAATAAGTTTGTTCCGATTTAGAGATATGACAAAAAATTTGTCAGTGTGTCCTGAGCTGGAGAAGGTCTTCCCAGGTGTAGATAATGGAGCTAGTGTCCATTCAGGCTGTAAAATCATTGCTTTTGAAAACATGACTGTATTAATGTGGAATAGCATGATGTACGTATAAAATAAGGTCAGGCATGGAGTGTCTCTGTATGGTGCTGCTTCGGATTAACTACTTTAATGTTTTCCATATCCTTTGGTTCTTATTTTTCTTTTCATTTTGAAGTTGTCCTACTTAAGCAAAGCAAAATATTATGGATGAGGTTTCTCTCTGCTCTATAATCAATTAACTTTAGAGTTACTCCTGTCAAATAACTCATACATGTTATCACTGTGCTTCTAGGTGTTAATGCGTGCTCTACGTTACTTTTGTATTCCTCTGTGGGTTCTCAGATTATAGGAGTCTGTAAGCCTGCCCAGCTTTACTCCTCCTTTCACATGTTCGAACAATGGACATTCTTCCTCCCTGACTTTTCTTTCATCTTTGTTAAAACATAGCTCCTACTCGAAGGGAATGTCATAAGACACCCCTGAATTCAAATTTGGGTAGAACTTACTTTAATTGATATATATCTACTATCAGGAAGCTGTTACACTGATAACTCTGGCTAATATAAAATTTAGTATCCTAGAGTAGCAGCTGTTTTAGCTAGGCTTCTATACTTGTGATAAAATACAATGACCAAGGCAACTTAGAAAAGAAAGCATTTTATTGGGCTTATGGTTTCAGAGGTTCAAATCCATGATGGAGGAACCAATGGCTGCACTGGGAACCACTGAGATCTCATATCTTATTGTTTCTTATTAATTTTTACAGTATATTTTATTATATCCTTTCCTCTTCTCAACTCCTGTCAGATCCTCCCATCCTCCCTACCCACCCATTTTCATTTTCTTTTGCTCTGCCAACCACCTTCTTAAAACAAGAAAAAGCAAAAATAAATACACACACATACAAGTGCCAAAACAACACACACACACACACATACACCACACCGAGTCCATTTTATGTTGGCTGTTGTTTTTTTTATGTTTTTGTTTTTGTTTTTGTTGTTGTTGTTTTTTAAGGCATGAGATCTGCTCTAGAGTGTGGGTGACACATCTAGTGATACTCCATTAGAGAAAACGGGTTTTTCCTTTCCCAAAAGAATCAGTTATAAATAGCTTCTTGGATAGGCATGCAACGAACGTTCTGTGTTCAGTTTCCCTTCTCAGTGCTGGGATTTTGTTTGGTTTAAATGTGTGCAGGTCTTGTGCATGCTATCACAGTAGATGCTGTCATATCTTGATCATAAGCAGGAAGCAGAGAGAGAGACAGAGACAGAGAGACAGAGAGATACAGAGACAGAGAGAGACAGACACAGAGATACAGAGACAGAGACACAGAGAGAGTTAGCTATCATTGGGGATGGCCTCAAAGCCTGCTCCCATGACACAGTTTCTCCAACAAGGCCATACCTTCTGATCCTTCCCAAACAGTTTCATCAGCTGAGGACCAAGCATTCAAACATGCGCTCCTATGAGGCCATTCTCATTGAAGCCAGTGCATTAACCATTTAGAAACTTTTTCTTTAGTCTGCATACTTTTCTTCTCTGAATCCTTTTTTAAAACACTATGGAATTCACTATAAAAAGGAATTTAAAAGTTTCTTGAGTTAAGTTACAGCCTTGCTTAGTGTTCAGGTAAGAGTACATGTATCTAGACAGCATATTTGAAATTTTATCTCTTATCTACAAAATGTCAAGTATTATTCTATGTATTTTAAAATATCTTTAATGAGAATTGTTCCTAAGGGTGCCATGAAACAAATCCTTGTATTTGAAAATTTAAAGTTATAGAATTTCACATATTAAATTACAGACTAAGCTGCCTTAAATCCTTTCTGAGCTAGAAATGAAATCTAACAAAAAGAGCGCATGTGGCATTTCAGTACACAACTTAATTAGTTTTCTTGTAATAAAAGTTTATCTGTTAGCTTCAGTCTACTGCCTCCATAGATCACACTTCTGCTTCAACACATTCCAACTCCACGCGTTCAAATGGCAACAGCTAGCAGATGCTTCATGTTCTACCGCCTTTCATCTAAGGCGTCTTTGCTCCGCAAAGATGTTGGGGAACTTTAATTCTGAATGGAAGGAATTATCTCTTTCTAAAACTTGAAAGACAGAAATACTAAAGTGCCTTTAAATAGAACGTACAAGGAATAGCTTAAGAAGTAGATTTATTTAGATTGTAAAGAGGTTTTGGATGGCTTAGTAGATATTCAAGTATATAAAAATTGTTTTAAAGCAGCTGTAAACAATGAACATCTGAATTTTCGGCTTAGAGGGACCATGGAAAATGAGCATTAGCACAAACCCAAATGAGAGCTAACAGGAAGAATGCTGGAGGGGTTAATGCTGGAATGAATGCACTCCAACGTCTTCCTCCGTGCAGTGACTGACAGGTGAGAGAGATGAAGCAGATGAGGAATCAGCAGTCACGTCAGCTAACTAAATAATAGAACTGCTAAGGAGCACTAGAAATGTGGGGGAAACAATGTGCCCTCTGATCCTCGCAGACAGTGTTTCCAACACCAAACACTTAGGGTTTTTCTATTCCCACCAACCAACCTCCCAGCTCTTTGGACAGCAGCATGCTCAGGGAAGATGCTGCTTCTGGTTAGTGTGGATGCACAGGTTGAGGTCATTTCCAGAAAATGCACTCACCTCGGATGTTAGTTGACTGTCAAAGCCTCACATACTTCTCATTAACCAAATAGATGTAAGAAGGTCCCTGCGGCCACTTCCTGGGGACTCAGCAGTTTGCTAACATGACTTCAGAAATCAGCAGCAAAGCACTTTCACTTATGATTAGTGATTAAGAAGTGTAATAAATACTGTTTAGTTATTTTTCCAATCACTGATTAATTCTGACAAGTGCTGAAAGAAGGGAGACATTCTGCATTTTCTATTTTATTAATGGGAGATAACTGAGCAGCTGGCTTAAGAGCTTTGAGAGGTTCCTGAGCCTCTAGATGCCTGGACATCTGTGTGTCAGCATGCAAGTTGGATCTCTGAGTTCTGTGAGCTTCTCTAGCCCAGCTTGAGAAGGGGCTACTGTTAACCTTGGATTGAGTTAGTGACAGTTTTTATTTGGTTATCTGCTTATGTGTTTATAAAGTTATTCATAAATTTGTGCATCAAGAATTAGCTATCTGACAATATACCCCTTGCTGTTAATATATAATGGAAGTCAGCAGCATCCTTTTCATCCAAAATGGAATGCAAGATGGTGGGATACTGGGATGTAGATCACATGACAGGATGCTCCTGGCCTCCTTTCTTGCTCCATTCTCAGCACCTAAAACAATGAAAACAAATCAAACAAACAAAACAAAACAAACAAACACAACAGCAAACTAATGGTCATAATGTAATTTATAACATGTGAACTAACTACATCAAGGCATCCTAAAGCATTTAATTCTGCCCTGGAATGCCACATAGAATTAGAAGGGCTTCTTTTGGAAGTTGATGCCTGTGGAATTCCATGAAAAGTAAGTCAGCCTTTACTAGGTGGTCAGAAAGCCTTTCCAAGTGGAGAAAAGAGCCTGGTCAAGGAAGAATGGGTTGAGGAAGGATGAGCTAAGAAATGGGAGGTGTGCCCAGTGCAACACAGAAGCCATCCTCAAGGTGACATGGTTCCACCCCCCTCCCCACCTCCATCCCCTGTAGTCTTATTCATTTGCTTAGTTAGTTAATTTATTTACTCATTTTGGAGACAGGATCTTGCTCCCTAAACCTGGCTGGCTTAAACTCACAGAGATCAACCTGCCTTTGCTCCCTCCAGTTAGCAGTAGCCCTTTTCTTATAAAATGGGAGGAATCACTTAGGTTTGAGTTTCTGGCATTGCCTTGCTAAAATGACAAGGCACCTACCTGGGAAAAGCAGCTGAGCGGGGCTGTCAGGAATAAGCTGCAGAAGGAAGGAAAAAGTTCCAGGCATGGTCTGCTATATGAAAATAGAAAGACAGGGTGAAAGTCGTGGTTGTGATAAAGAAAGGGAAGGTGAGATGTGATGAGAGCATGGGAGGTTGTGACTTCTGCTGCCCGGTGGCTGCCTCCCTCATACAGTAAGCAAGGGAGCAAATTAATTTGGCCACCAAAAAAATTGGTTGTTGGATTCTAACAGTTCCTTCAAAAGTCCTAGGGGGTTGTGTTTGGTTCTATGACGCTTCTGTGCCTCTAGAAAGTGATCCACTTTCATGCACTGACTGACTTTTGATAGTTCAGGATGTCACCAAGAGAGGTTCCAGGGACACTAGACAGCTTTGTAAAAAAGCCTCAGTCACAAAACAATAATGTGCATTTTTTCTCACTGCTGTTTAAAAGCCAAATGAAAATATAAATCTCAACTTTGGCTTTTCCGTCTTATTTGGAAATTCCGTGATTTAGAGAAATTGCTGTAAAACCATCACTAAAGAAAAGACCTGGTAATGATCATTGATAGTTTTCTTTGAAAACTTTACAAGTGAGAGCAAATTTTCTTAAAATTAAATCCCCCTTATTCATCATAGTTTTTTTTTTGTCTTGACATATTTTGAGTGATCAGTCCCAAACAATGCCTAAGTAAATGAGTGAATATTTTTGGTTATGAAAAAAATAGTATTGAGTGGAAACATTAACATGTAAATAATTGCAAAGACTTAGTTAAAATGAATATTGAAGCCATAAACAAAATATATTATAACACAGGATAATATAAAAGTTAGATTTTTTTTGTATAATTTGTAGCTTTTGCCATTAAGATTCTATGATTAACATGGAATTTATCCTTACTTTATCACTGAATGTCTCTGAAACTGTTGCACTTCTCTCATTTTAAAACATTATTTATGTATTCATTCATTCATTCATTTTACATCTAGCTCACTGCCCGCTTCCTGTCATCCCCTCCCACAATTATTTTCCCCCTCCCTGCTCTTCTTCCTTGAGAGGATGGGACCCCTCTTAGCCATCCCCCTCACCCTGGCACATTAAGTCTCTGTGAGGCTTGCCGCATCCTCTGCCACTGAGGACAGCCAAGGCAGCCCAGCTAGAAGAACATATCCCACAAACAGGTAACAGCTTTGGGTTAGCCCCTGTTCCAGTTCAGGACCCACATGAAGACCAAGCTGCACATCTGCTACATATGTGTAGGGAGGCCTAGGTCCAGCCTGTGTATGTTCTTCAGTTTTAGGTTCAATCTCTGAGAGCCCCAAGGGTCCAGGTTAGATGACTCTGTTGATCTCTTCCTGTGGGGTTCCTATTCCCTTCTGGACCCACAATTCTTCCTTCTATCCTTCCATACGAACCCCCAAGCTCCATCCACTGTTTGGTTGTGGTGTCTGCATCTGTCTGATTCAGCTGCTGGGCTCTCACCCTTCTCTTGATAACTGAATTTCACAATCACATTGGCATTTGGGTGTTTTTTTTTTTTTAATTTCTATTTTTGGCAAATTCAGCATCTATCTGTCAAGGTGGATTTTGATTTTTGGCTAGCTCCTTCCCTCTGTGGTTTGTTGCCAGTGCGCCACCTACTGATAAGTCTACAGATTAGCTGTCATTCCTCTGAGATTAATACTTCTGCCTGTATCTGGGCAAATTAGTCTTCCCTCCAGAAATGAACCCATAGTTGCTTACCCAATACTAAGTGGCCAGCCCTAAAAACATGCAAGCAACTAAATGGACTCATTAAGTTATATTTATATGGATGTATCTGTACGGGTAATAATTAAAGAGAGAGGTCATGAGTTTGTGAGGGAGTTGGTGGTGTTGGGGATGTTTTGGCTACCATATTAGATAGAATGGATGCTACTCTTTGTGGAAAGAATGAAGGCAAAAACACAGAGGTTTCAGGAAGCTTACTTCAACTGTCGCATTAAGAAACTATGACTTAAATTCTCTTGAATTATTACCATTTTATGAGGTAATTTCCATTGGGCAGAGGTTATCACTAGGTCTTTGTATTTCCAGTATAACCAGGTGCTTTGATGAAGTATCACTTGGAATGTTCACTTTTTGGTTTTGTTTCTTGGTTGGTTTGTTTTAATATAGTGTCTTGCTATATAGCTCAAACTGACTTCAAACTTTGAATTTTCCTGCCTCTGCCATCAGGGTACTGGAACTACAGGTGTGTAGTGTCGTGCAAGCCTGGTATTGTTTAACTTGAGATTTCAGGGAACCAACTTCTTTCTCCAGACAACTGATTTCTGATTTTGTTGCCACTGCTTGCTTGGTTTGTTTGGTTGATTGATTGTTTTTCGGTTGTCATCCTTGGTTCCTTGGAAGGAATCCTTGGCCACTTACAGAACTTCACTAGTTAGCAACAGAGAACTCTGAAAATATTGAAATATATTCCCCTGCCATTTCTCCTAGCTCCAAAATAATGGTAAGTTCAGGGAGTGAGCTTATAAATCATTCCTACTGAGATTATGTCATTTTGTTGTAAAGAGCTTCATGCATACAAGTCGTCGCCAACACCAGGGGGATTGCTCTGCTAATCAGAAATGGAAGTAATTCATTTTAGAACAATGTCAACATGTTTTGTAGAAACTGAATGACCTAAATCAGAAGGTAGATAAATGTTTGTCAGACTGGGCTACAGCTAATCAATGGCAGTCATTATGTAATGTTTTGAAGTTAGCGTTCTCTATGGCCAATACAGTTGTTTAGAAGGAGAAACTCCTGCAAAATCCACTTTACAGTTGACAATAGAGCAGAAATCAGTTTTAGGAATTCAGTGCTATTTATTTTCCAGTTTTTCATGTAGCCTTGTTCATGAGACTCTCATAGATTATTTTTAATGCTCAAAACATGTATCACCCACAATGAAAAGTAGATTCAGGAACACAATAAATCAGCTATATTTTCAACAACATAGATCAATTGGATGGCTTGATTGAATGTAGGTCTTTCCCTTAGTCTCTTGGGTCCCTCACCTGACCTTTCATGTTTTCTTAGCTCCTAGTGGTTTCTTTGAGTCACATCCCCAGTTTTAGATTTCATTATGTAAGTGTTTTCTTTTCCAGTTGTAACACATGCCAGCGCATTACTGCATACATGTAAAACCCAAACTTATAATCTGGTAATTCTTTCTCAAAAATTTTTATGAAGCTGTTATTTTTAAGTATTGTTTTAATTAGTTCTCCCCAACTTAGGAAATATGACATTTGAGTTTTGTAAAGTTTTACACTGGGCTAAAATGATTTTTTTAAAACAAACAAACAAGCAAACAAACAAACCTTTTATTACGGGTCAGTAGCTGTTAGACTTGCAAATGCTTGTGCTGCTCAGGTTTAGAAGGTAGAATAAGTGGCAAGCTCTATTTCTCTGTATGACATTAGTTTTAAGTCTTGTTTAAAACAGTCTCCCACTTTTTGAGGCAACACGAACAGGAACAGTGAGCATTTCAGCTGCTCCTTCCTCCCCATAAGGGGGATGCTCACTGCTGAAGAACAAAGCAGGGTGCCTGCTTTCATCTGCACAGATTCAGTGGCAAGTTACAGCTGCGGGGCCACTTGCTGCCACATGGAAACCAGAGGGCCAAACAAAACCTCCTGCTTTCCTCCATGATGTTTCTGTAGGAACATGAGGTACATTGGTATGTTTTCTATAATATTAAGAAAGGGTGGAGATATATCATTCATCAGTCCATGTCACCAGAGACAATAGTGTAATGGAAAGAAAAATGCTTTCCAAGGTGATGGATGGAGTTGTCTCTGAGGTCCAGGATCCCTTCACTGAGTGTGAGACTTGCATGAGCATAAACACATGCTCACTGCATGATTGTTACTTCTTTAACACATGCCAGGTGACATAGGTGTTAGCATGCCTCTTCCCTGTCAGTAAAGAAAACAAAGAATTTACAATAATACATATCAAGTGTCTAGAGACAATCCTAAATTTCATAAGAAGTAATAAGCATTCCTTGTAACTAGCTGCATCATCTAAATAGACTATTAGGATGTGGTTATCATTTCACAGCATACATGCTCAGGGCATTTAAAATTCTGTACTACTTATTTTTTTGTTAAACTTTGGCAAATAACAGACACTTAACATTTAAGGCAACCGTTACCTAGCATCTCCTAAGTGCCAGGAGTTGTTCTGTTTATAGCTGTCCTATCATAACTCTCTGCAGTACGTAATGTTATTATTTATATTCAAGTCTACAAACACAGAATCAGCAAGGCCCAAGTTTACTCCCCACCCTGCATTTCCAACACTTTGGGTAATTTATTAAACCATTCTGAGCTTTATTTTCTCACCAGTAAAGTTAAGTCTAGCATTCATTACTTTGCCTATAATACACACAAAATTCAGCCTGCCTTTCTACTTCAGCAAATTGACTAAAAAGAAACGCAGCCTAAAAACAACGCATTTATATTTGTGAGATGCTTGATGGCACAAGTGTTAGAAATATAGTACACTCTCAAGAACTGAATGTGGGGTGAAAATACATGAAGACGTACAGAAATTGGCTAAACTTGCTCGGTGTGTGCCCAGGGTGGTAAGTATTGTGAGTAGCTGCATAGGTTAAAAGTATTAGCATTATCTGACTAATTTGTTATTGATGATTAAGTCTCCTTGAAGAGAAAGTCTTTTGGTGGGTGTGGTCTTTGAAATTTTCCAGCTAGTGGCTCGAGAACAATAAACCATTTGCGGCAGTTAGGACAGATGCTTCCTAGATGATCCTGGCAACTGCCCAGGGATGATGAGGTTTGTTAAGTTGATGATCTTCGTAGGTGTGATGATTGTTGTTTTTTGGGGACCTGTAAAATTTGTTTCTATAGTTCATAAAAGCACCCAAGACTTAAAACTGTTTGAATGTATCAAATGTGTATATATTTAATTATTTTGTATCATTGGTGAGACATTAATTTTTAAAACGTATATATTGGGTTTTTTACTAACTTAGAAATAAAACATCAGTGTTTCCTTATCTCCCCATCATGGTGCCATTGCTTTGGCTAATAGTGTGCTGCCATGGGTGATGACGGTGCTGATGAGTGTCATGGTGGTGGGAAATTAGTGGGGGCCGTGAAATTATGATGCGAACCTCAAATAAAAACCAATCACACATCCTTGGGATCTAAAACTGGACCTTGGCTTCTACATCCAACCTTTAATGCATTTCCCCTACTAAAGTGGGGCTAACTTTATGAATAAGGAGATGTGGATTGGATTCGTGTGTAGGTAAATAAGGTCATCACAGTGAAGAGTCACCTTATGATTCTCTGTGTCACACTCTCACCCCATCTCTACCACTTTACTAAAATGGCAATTCTCCCCCGCCCCATGGGTGAAAAAATTAACAAATTAAAATCCATTATAGCAAGAGGTATTCTATCCTTATTAACCTAATTAAAGGCTGACTCATTTTGACCATCTTTATTCAAGTGTTACTTGGTGGGCAGCCAGGTTTGCTTCCCTGTGTTTTCTCGTGCCCTTTCTGATTTTCTTATCGTGTACCGGAATAGTCTTCCCGGGGCAATGGTAAATTTCTCACCTCTCTCGGGATGAAGTCATCCCATCTGCATGTTGCACACAGATTTAGTTCATGACCCCAGGCGGCACCCGACATCCAGGCTTTCCTTGCTCAGTAACCTCTTCACTTTCTGCATCCTGGTTTGAGTAACTGACGTTTATTTTTACTTTGATATCTAAACCACAGAGTCTACCAGTGGGATTCTTGCTGGGACACATGCCAGGCCCATTCTGGCAGACTTCATTGCAAGGCACCAAGCTTAGACAAAAATCTTAAGAGGAGCCTGAAGCTTTGCAGCAGTCCTATGTTAACACGAGGTAGCCATGAGAAATATTTAATTTAGAAAAGTGGGGCTGAATACATGTGAATATTCAATAAATTACAAAAAAATGAAAGAAAATGAAGGAAGGCAGGAAGGAAGGGAATTGCTTCTCTTTCTCTTCCCCTGAAGATTGTCAGTGACACCCCTATACCATGTGCAGTCCCTCAGCCTTCCAGGACTGATGGAGCCCAGATGGAATCCCTGTGTGAACTTACTGGCTATGGCCAGTCTGCCTTTGACCTCATGCATCTCTTATCCCTGTGTTCACCGAGAAGAATCTGGAATAATAAGGCTATCAACCAAGTCCACAGGCTGGGAAAAGCCTTCAAACATCTACTTCAAAGACTAGATCCTAATTCCTAAACTGCAATTCCCAAACAGGGAAAAGAAAAAATAGAGAAGGGTGACTGTAAGCTGCTAGCAAGTAAGCCGTAATTAGGTTCTCTGTTTGTGTAGCTGCTTCACTGTTACCTCCCTCGAGTGAGTAGGGCTTCCAGAAAATAATTTCTCTTAGTGCAAGTAAGTCACAATTTGCCCACTCACCTGCAGCAGTGACAGCACCATAAGCACATCCAGGTATGAGCTGTTAAGTGATCTGCTCAATTTCATCATTAAAAAAGGAGCCAGTGAAATAAAACGTGGTGATAGAAAGCCACTCAGGTCATAAATGGAGCCATAGCACACAGTTCCGGGTTTGTGTACAGAACTCCGAGCAAAACAGAAGCCAACGCCAACTGAATCAACATGTTTCTCTGAGGACGTATGGAACCCTCCTGTTTCAAGCCCTGTGAATGAACGTTTGTTTCCTTTTGCTGTATCTAAACTGGAGGATTTTTCCCCCCATAAGATTTGTTTACTATTTCTTTGATCGCACCTTCTTTGGGGCTGAATTCTTACTGCCTAACAAACAGACATAGAGAGCAAGCAGGTGGTAGCAGAGGAACTGTATCAACATCCCAGATATATTTGGACAGCAAATTGCAGGTTTCAAGTTCCATTTTCAAAAGTTCATGCAAGTGGAAAGCATTAGATAATTTGAGTCATTGTCATTTCTTGTTATATTGAAGTCTTGTGGTTCTCTATGCATGAGTCACACGACCTCTTACGAGGTGCTGGCGGTTATTATGACTGGAGAATGGTTTGTATTCCATCAGTTGTGTTAATGTGTACCTTTTAGATCCAACCCATTACAATATTAAATGCTAATGAATTTAATAGGGGATGCATAGTCTGAAAGACATGGTCTGATTTCAAAAGAAATATAATTAATAGATCGAAAAAGAAAAAAAAAATGGGTTCGAACAAAGCAGATAGCATAACCAGAACAAGTTGTGTCTCCAAACCTGCTTTCACTGTTTGAAAAGAAGGCTCCACTTTAGGTCGCCAACTGCAAGCAAAGTTGATGGGAAATTTTAGAATAGCAGACAAAGCCTGGAGCCTAGAGGTGGGAAAAGGTAGCAACACAGGCTTTGGTGGCCTGTGAAGAGAGAAACATGGCCTCAGGGTCAAGTTGGCTTCTCTGGCCTTCATTTCCTTTGGTCTCTTTCTTTTGCTGATAATGGCAGACTAGTGATTGAGCTGTGGTAGGGGTCCCCTCCAAATAATAAAGTGTAGATTATGGGAGCTTAAGTGACTTCTGATCAACACTCCCATCTCCTCACACCAATATAAATGGGCTTCTCACCATGAAACTTTCATTTCATTTTCAGAAAAACCCAAAGTCACTGTGATGCCCAAGAATCAGTCTTTCACAGGAGGGTCTGAGGTCTCCATCATGTGTTCTGCAACAGGGTATCCCAAACCAAAGATTGTCTGGACCATGAACGAGATGTTTATCATGGGTTCACACAGGTACTGGGTTTGTATCATCGTCTTTGTTTCTATTGAATGAGAAAGGTTAATGAGATTTTGGGAGCAAGGTCGTCAGACCTGATCCTTAGTATTTAAAACTTGAAAATCTATGACTTTACACTTTCTAAACAGGCTAGGAAATGTTGAAAAAATGCAAATAGTGACTTTAAAAAGTGTTATTAATTCTTAATTTCAACAATTAAGATCAAGTTTCCTACCATCTTTTGAGTTGTAAACATGGCACCATGGCTTGTTATTATCTTTCTTGAAGTGGAATGAGATAATACACTGTGTCTGCAGGAAATACTGTGTAGTGATAATCAGTCTATATAAGGCATTGTCATGAATTTAGTGGGGAAAGAGGAAGACTGAGGGAGGGAGGACATAAGGAAGTTCTATTACGGGCTAAGAATATTCTTTGTAATGCTTCCACTTGTTGCTATAGCGCACTAAGGAGTCTTTTATGCTACTGCATGCTTCCTAGAGTCCTTTAGGCTCTGAAAGTAATAGATATGTAGATCAGAAACATCAAGGCTTCGGGCCCTCAGGCTGCCAAGACTCCTGGTTTGGCCTGAGGCCGAGGCTTAGATTTGCTCCAGCAAGCTGAGCCAGATTCTATTCTCAGAGTTATGACTGATTCTGTGGGTAATATCAAACTGCTTCTCTCAGGTTTCCATGTTGATGGACCCTTTCCTGAGCAGCTCACCATAGGAGCCAAGGCCTCCTGTGTATAGAATCCAGTACTTCCCTTCCACTCAGTAACTGATTTTGAGAAAGTGGCGGAACCTCTGTACACATTTGTATGACAA
Organism: Mus caroli; assembly: GCF_978045245.1. Taxonomy (NCBI): domain Eukaryota; kingdom Metazoa; phylum Chordata; class Mammalia; order Rodentia; family Muridae; genus Mus; species Mus caroli. The sequence continues at coordinate 148,180,818 of NW_028227256.1, read as the reverse complement.
AGACATTTATATTATCTGGCTCATTTGGTTATTGGGAAGATTGAAAAATTTAATAAATAGAAGACCCCTATAGCAGTCTCTGATGTAAGGCCAATTCTGGAGCCAGGATATCCTTGATAGTTTTGTCAACTTAACACAATCCAGAATCAGCTGATTCTCCCTGCTTTTGACTGTCATTGTGATGGGAAAAGCTACTTCAAGTCCCTACCTGTCTTTCCCATAGTGGTGAAAGATAACCTGGAGCTGTACACCAAATATGCCCTGTCTTCCCATATTTTTTTTTTGTCAAGGTATTTTATCAGAGCAACTGGGCACAGAAACAGGAGGTCTTGATACTATAACACAATGCTAGTATTGCAGTGTTTTTAATTTTACTTTTTTGTTTTAATCCAAAGGTACAGGATGACCTCAGAAGGTACCTTATTCATCAAGAATGCAGTTTCCAAAGATGCAGGGACCTACGGTTGTCTGGCAAGCAATGCAGCTGGAACAGATAAGCAAACATCCACTCTCAGATACATAGGTGAGTATTGGTAGTTCCCAAGGCAATGGAAGTGGGGTGAATATTATTGTAAGCAATGGGAAAGCCCTTCCAGATCAGTAATGTTAGAGACAAACTGTACCCAGTATTATAACTGATAATTAATTCTACTTATTGATTAATGCAAAGATTGTCCATGAGTGAGGAAATATTTGTCAGCAGAAATCAAGGAAGTTTCCAGCTTGTGAAAGACTTCTAGACTGTCCATAGAATTATACCCTACCGTGGTTCATTTTCAGTAACGTTTCAACTTCAAAATAAAATTTTCTATGTCCATCCTTACCTCACCTATCAAATTATAATCAAAATTGTGTATCATATTGTTTTCATATTTTATCTACCATTTCCTACCATTTCCTCTTCCAAATATAAAGCAAAATTATTGAGATGTATGCAGTGTTATTATTTCAAGGGATATCTGTGTTTAATTTGAACTTCCTAATAGTGGTTGAAAATATGATGTGCCCAGTGTCAGGTTTCAAATTGTGAGTAATTTATTTGGAAAATATACCTTTTCCCCCATTTTCATTTGATACCAAGCATGGTAACACATTAAGACTATCAGCATCGGAGGCTGCAGAGGGAAGTGTAGAAAAGCAACAAGAGGAATAGAGAATGAGTTGGCATAAAATGGTACAGGGATGAATAGTCATCATGTCCTAAGAGCCTGAGAAAAGTGACCACAGGTACATGGAGAGAAATTATTTAAGGGAATGCAGGCTCAGAGTCAGAAATGACTGGATTAAAAATGTCCATGGAAAACAGGTAGAGAGGGAGCAGAGGAAGAAGATGGAGATGCAGGAATGAGAACAGGATTCTGCATGGCGGAAGGAAATTTCGCGTTATTCACAGAGCAGCCAAAATATCCAGCACATTTCTTTGCCTGTGCAATACCCCCAAGCATGCCAAAAGCTCTGCTGGAGACTGAGCGTTAAAACAAAAACAATCAAACTGCGTGCCACACTAGTCCTTAACTTTTTAAGAACTCGAAAAATGGGAGTGGACATCTAAAGCTATAAAGCAAAGCACCGACAAGTACTGCGCAGGGATTGGGGGTGAGGGTGGGGTGTCCTCAGGAGTAAGATGGATTCTGACTGAAGAATGTCAGAGTTCCCAAAGGAGAGAGGATTTAAGTTAAGTCTGAAAGAATGAGTGGAATTTGAAGAGCCACTGTGGCAGAGGGGAGTTTGGGGAAGATGGCCAAAAGCAATGAATGAAAGGGCTCTGTGTTTTGGGCTCCCAACTGGAGCTCTGTACCCGGTGATAAGCCTGCAAGTGTACCACCACCGGTGAAGTGGAAAATGGCAACCTTTTATGGGCTCTGAAAGTCAAACCCTTCGAAGGCAGCAGGCCCTGTGGGAGGGTTTTTTAAAAGCAGGGAAGTGACATGATCTTCATAGTTGCTTAAAACAACCTCAGTTGAAGTTAGGAAGGTCTTGAACCATTTAGGAAAGAGAAAGCGTGTGAGCCAGCCCAGGGTAAAGCAGAAAGCAGTAGGAAAAACACGGACGCAAACAAAAGGAAATAACTTGAAGACAGGACAGGGCACCCATAACTAGCATGCCAGGAGAAAGCAGAGAAAATGGTGGAAAGTAATTAATTACAGGATACAGGATACAAAATATGATTGTAACCCATCTTTGATTATATTAGCTGAGGACCTTAACACTCGCCTCTTTCAATTCCCGTTTTATTTTCATTATGCCTCTCTTCGTTCTTGTAGTGTTTAGGCTATGGGATCTATTTGTCTGAGCCCGTTTTCCTAGCAGACCTCTGTTTCATCAATTCCGTCCCTATACTTTGTACCTTTGTTTTCTTTGAGGATTGTTAAAACAACCTGATAATTATTTTATGCTTTTGTCATTATTTTTGTCTAACATCCTTGTTTTGGCCTCAACATTCATCGTTTTCATCCTATGCACCTGTGCACGTACACAGTATAAGAGTGTCTTTCTGCTTACAAATGTAAGCGGGAACATACTGCTGGTGTCCTGTTCATTGATTCATTCAGCAAACCAAGTCCACATAGATCTTGACTGCCTGTATCTCTGTGTCTTTCAGAAGCCCCAAAGTTGGTGGTAGAGCAGAGTGAGCTCTTGGTGGCCCTTGGGGATACAACAGTTATGGAATGTAAAACTTCTGGGGTTCCTCCACCCCAAGTAAAGTGGCTCAAAGGTACATTTCTTAAGTATATTGATGTTGGCTCATTTTGTTTGTTTTCTTTTTCCTGAAAAAAAAAAGATTTGTTAAAAATTTGTTTTGATGTGTGACTTAGCAGGCCTATAAAATGTGTTTATGATCTCACTGGAGACAATAGTTCAAAATTCTGAACTCTGAATTTCAGGCTTTGACATCTGGTATGAATTACAGGACCATGAAATCAAAGCAGGAGAAGTCTGCCTCGCTAACCCAGCTGAACATTCTCTTTGTTAGTTTAGGACTGTTTCCTGTAGAAAACTGTCCAAGAATATTCAGTTGACGTTTAAAATATCTTCCCTGGTTTTAGTTCACTTTTCTTAGAGATGAGTGTTCACACTATTAAAATGCAAGACCCTCAAGGATGCCTTCTGTATGTGGCTCAACAGCAGATGCACGTGGAGGCTCCAGGAAATGATGGATAAGCGAACGTCTTGGTCAGTTTCAATATACTCCCTCCCATCAGTTATAGAACTGACATCTGCATTTTAATGTATAATACCCGTGATTCTCTAACACAAACCCAGCAGTGCTCTATTGGGTCTTAGTGAAGCTTGGTCCAAGCACAGATGCTGATAATTGGCATCTGTGTACAAACCCCAGCTTCTGCTTCCCCCTCAGCTCTTGATGATAAAAGCAAAGAAAATGCTGTAGGCATTCTAGAAGGGAGGTTGCTAGGATTATCGAGATGCTGTTTGCAAAAATACTTTTTTTTAATCTTCAGATGAAAAATGCTAAGTAGCACAAAGTCCTGTTGTTATGATTCTGTTTGTTAAATCATAGACATTCCCATAGCAACAGGTTGATGTCATAATCACAAAATGATGAATTCACAATGGGTTCAAACTTAGGGAACATGAGGTGAAAAGACAAAGGCTTTATGTAAAAAAATATTTTTAAATACTATAAATCAAAAGTAAGGAGAGAAACTAAGGGATAATGCCATTTCTGTGCCTTTCAAAATGCTCAAAGCTTTTAGTGGATCTGTTGTCCTTGATACTAATTTAAAAATATATTCTGGTTTTATTTTAGTGACTGTAAACTATCTTACTTATTGGAAATAATCAAATCTTTGAATTTCCAGTTTGATAAATATACAACTTCAAATTCAGTTAGCAGTTAAATAGAAAGTCAGTATTTGTGTAACTTGGTAGTTAATGATGACAGTAACACTCCAGAAAGTTATGGGTGACTCCTTTGTAATTCACATGGAACGTCTTGTTCACAAAGTAGGCTACTTATCTGAAAAGCTTAGCCCTCACACCAATCTCTGACCCTCAAACAACTAAGGAGTGGGTAGGGAACCATGCAACCACCACGTGGAACATTCTGGAATTCACTTGTTTCTTCTCTCCACCATAAATATTGCAACTCAGTGAGTTCCATCAATAATATCTCAATGGATTTCAATTCCCATGGGCATGAGGGATTGATACATCATATGGTTAGATACAATCCAATGCTTATTAAGAACAGTCACAGGCAGGCAGTTTATTGCATAAACAGTCAACATCTCCAAGAGAAAACTAGAAGCCGAAGCCTTCCTCCTGCAGATTGAGTTGGAGGCAGGTAGGCTCAGGTGTCTTGGGGGAGTCAGGAAATATGATCTCATAGAAATCATAGGAGTAGAAAAGAGTTCCTGCCTTAACCTCAGAATAACTTATTCTTAGGCAATTATGTTTTTGACTAAATTAGTGTTTTGTGTGTGTGTGTGTGTGTGTGTGTGTGTATGCTGTCTCTGTATGTGGTATGTATACATAGGTATATATACATGAATAGACACACACATACAAAGATATCCCGTGAGGCACAGTGCCTCCAAGGGTATAGGTCTTTAATTGCTAGAAATAAACAGTTTAGAGTAGTTTTAAGGGAAAATCAGAGGCACCATTAAATTCTTATGGAAAGGATATTTGTGGTAAAAAATAAAATTGGATTTACTTATTGGGATTGATGGTTCTTAAATGTAGTTTGAAATCTCTGGGGATGCCTTCTATTCTTTGAATGGATCCACATGCTCCATATTATTTTCCTAATAACGCTGAGATATTTGGCTTTTTACTTGTCTTCTGAGTTAGTAGTGGAGTTTCTGGAGGCTACATGATGTATGGTATCCAATAAAGAAGAGGCAGAGGCAAGTATGGACACTCAGCTGTCTTCTATTAGACACCGTGGAAAGTTACAAAAATGTAAAACAATGCCACTTTTCTCAATAAGTATTTTCTGGTTTGGAAAATATTATTTTTATAAAATATATTTGTTAAGAAAATATATAATGAGTTTTAAATAAAATAAGTTATGATTATACTTTTGAACTTTCCAATTTGATTCTGACCTATTGAGTACAAATAAATAAAATCCATGCAAATAAAATATTCACTGGGTATTGGTTGATTGATTGACTGATTGACTGGTTGGTTGGTTTCTTGAGATAATGTTTCTCCATATGGTCTTAGCTGTCCTAAAAACTTCTCTGTAGACCAGGCTGGCGTTGAACTCAACAGAGATCTTCCTGCCTCTGCCCCCCCAACGCCCTCCCCCCACCCCAGCTCTCAGATTAAAACCATCCTCAGTCATTTTTTAAGAGGACACCAGAGGGCCCTTGAGACAAACTTTCTGATAGCAAGTTCATTATCATTAACTATTTGAAAGGCTCTAGGGTTAAACTTTAAATCCACAGAGTCCAGAATTGAGTCAGATAATGGGAAAATGAGGTCCTTCCTCAGTAGTGATGATTATTAAATCCTAAAACAGATCTACCAAGATCATTATCTGTTTTTAATCCTGAAGCTAAATAATCCCCATCCCAACTCCATCTGAGAAGGCCTATACTTCTCTGGCGTCTCAATAATTTGATGAATAATTTTCATTAGAAATAAGGAAGAGAAGACTACCAAAATGTGATCAAAGTACAAACTGGACAGGGCTTGTGCTTTCCAGTGCCTTCTGGGCTTTGTGACTACCGTTCCTTCAATTTTTTGATTTGGAACAAAAGCTATTCGCCAAAGGTCTTTATTTCACCTCCTGACACAGATGCTGTCTTCTGACATATACCAAAGAGCTAAAAGTGAGATGTAAATTACCAAATTCTAAATGCATCTTAGCCCAAACGTCCTGAGGCTTGAGGAACAGCGAGGTCACTCTGCATCCTCCTTTTAGGAGGGAAAGTCAGGTCAACATCATCTGCCTTTGTTTATTAAACTTTCCCAGAGGCACTTAGACAAAGCTTTTGCTGCCTGTCTCATGTGTGAGTGGAGTATGCAGTAGCAATCATGAGGCTGCTGATTGGTTGGACACTGGAATACTGGAAAACATTATCTGTGGGGCATTGGGACATGCTTACTTACGGAAGAGTTTAATTTAGAGATCCTTTAACATTCTTTTTTCCCCCGAAAATTGTATAAACAAGAGAATTGTCTACATGTTGCTAAATCTCATTGGTTGGTCAGGTTTTTTCTTTCTTTGTTTGTTTGTTTGTTTTGCCTCTTTAAAGCAAGCAGTTGCACATGTGATCCTCAGCTCCAGGATACATGACTAATGCAGCCTGTGTAAAATATAAAATGTGACATTTTAGAAAGTAGCTTTCAGATTTGGGGAATGACCTCAAACTCTAAGAGCAAGAACTGTCTAACTTCCTGGGAAGATTTTTGAAGCCTCCTAACACTTTGTATCATCCTTCGTTTAACAAATGAAAAAAAAAAATGCACTAAATGAAATTACATATCCCCCGCCGTGTTGCTTTTTTAATCTGCTGGTCATTGTACTTAATTTCATCTTTTGATTGGGAGACCTTTTGAGATGAGAGCACAGGAGATGCATGAAAAAAAGAAAAACCTTATGACTGTTTGAAGCATTATCTCCTTTGATAGTAAGTGGTTCTTGGAGGACCTGAAGCTCTGTTGGGACTTACAGCATTTGGAGGCAATCCAGATGGAACCTGTCTTTCTTGGTCCACCCCTCCCTTTCATTGAAATCTTTGTCTGATTCCTCCAAATACTCCACCACTCCAAAGTCAAAGTTTTAATGGATGAGATTTTAGTTGAGGTAACCTAAAAGATTAATATAAACTACTCCTCCTGTTGTCCAGCGAGCTTTCCCCTTCCTGTTCCGACAAGCCCTCCTCTCTAGCCATTCATAAACATGTCTCAGCCAGGTTAGACTTATCACAAGACAAACTAGAATTGACACCATTTGATGAAAAGCCCTGTCACTCACTCACTTAAGTTAGTACCTGTGATATCTCAGGCACTTACAGGGTTACTGAAATGGCTCATGCCACAAAGATAGTAGAAGTCTCTCTTCAACTTACCGCTTCCTAGCTCCTCTTTTACTGGCCAAAGCCACTATTCTTGTTTCCAGCCTGCCCAGCTCCCCATGCACCTTCTGAGAGCTCTCATTCTTATTGGGATACAGAGAGATGGAAGGTGAAGCTGTTTATAGTCCATTACAAGACCAGGTTTTAGACCATATAAAGTAGAGTGTCTGTGTTGTCCAAAAAACAATTGGAATTTGAAACATTGCAATCATCCTTATTCAGGAGTTTCAAAATCCTATCAGCAGCAGCATAAATCATGTATATTTTTTAGTGTTTAATGTTCTTTCTCTTGTTTTGACTTAGGAGATCTCGAGTTGAGGCCCTCAACATTCCTCAGTATTGACCCTCTCATGGGACTTTTGAAGATTCAAGAAACACAAGATCTGGATGCTGGTGACTATACCTGTGTAGCCATCAATGAAGCAGGAAGAGCAACAGGCAGACTAACTCTGGATGTAGGCTGTAAGCTTTCATGTCCACTGGTCACATTTTTTTCCTGAAACTGAGTTGTGATTTTTACATGTATTTAAGTATTAAGACAGTTCTTCATTTGTGGTGACACCCAACCATGAAATTATTTTTGTTGCTACTTCATAACTGTAATTTTGTTACTGAGTGGTGTCTCAGAAATATGTGTTTTCCAATGGTCCTGACCCACAGCTTGAGAACTGCTGCATTACCTTCTCAAACACCCCCTCCTCTGGTACACACACAAAAGGAGATGCTGTGATTATGTCCACTACAAACTTAGGCACACTTAACTCATAAAAGATGAACCATTTCCTGAGGGCTGCAGAGTGTGGGAGGGGCAGGTCCTGTGTATTTGATTGCGAGTCATCTGACCTCAGAGACTGTAGGCTTCAACGATGTGTCATCTACTGCCATTTTCTTGTCAGTGGCCATCTATTGGGCCATGAGATTCCCAATTATTAACATCTGGAGGCCAGAAAATTAGAGTTTGGCCCTAAACCATAACCCAGAGATCTTGGTGGCAGAAAAGGTATCAGATTGTGTTTTGGTTTAGTTTCAAAAATCCACTAAAAGTTACTCCCCAGTGTATGAACTAAAGCACTCACTTCAAATGAGTCCAGTCACCAGGAGAAGGTAAAGTGTGTTACTGACAACTGCATTTGTGTTCTCAGGAAAGTTGGGTCTCACTTCACCTTCTATGTCACATCTCTCTAGAAAATAATGCAAGCCAAAACAAAAAATTCTCCACGCAGTATTGTAAAACCAGAAATAAAACAGAACTTGTTTTTCATGGAAAAGAATGTGGCAGCTTAATTTCAACCGATAGTTAAATATTTACATTTCTTTAAACTTGTAAAGTATGGAAGGTCACTAAATTATGTTTTCTTTTCTGTATGTTATGTACATTTTTTTTCTTGCCATGCACAAGCTGCTTTTTTAAACAAGATCGAGGAAAGCTAATCTTTTACAAACCATTTCGATTCTATTATCTTAAGCCTTTAAGTGAAAATTACGGCTCCGCATGCTTGATATTTTGTTTCATGGGAACAAATTTTTTCCCTCTCTGGGACCTGTTATGATCCTGGTCCCTTGCCCTTGGCTATCTGTTGATTCATTCCTGCTGCAATTTTAATATAGAAGGTTGGAAGTGGCACAAAGATTACTATAGACTCTGTCCAGTGTGCTGCAAGATGTCGAGGGTGATGTTTTAATGAACTCTGCCCTTCTTCAGATAAATACCTTAGAAATAGGTTTGGGACTGTTGGATGGAGCTGGGGTCTCTGACTTTTCGGGATGACTTTCAGATACACTGATGATTGTGGAAACGTAAGACTTTCAAGTGAGGAAGCCCATTAGGTCCAGAAATCTTGGTTTTAAGAAACACAATAAGGGTAAAATTTTAATTCCTAGCACCTTCCGTTCTGTTTCTCACTGATTCCCACAGAGATATTTTATGTTTGCACAACATTCTTTAGCCTGTTCTAGCTCTACAGGGACGGAGAAGTGGCCTGGGCAATGACCCACTTCGAGGGTTAGAAAGTCTGTGAATTGCATACATACTTCTTTCTTACCGACTGTTTCCTTCTTAATTTATTTTCCTTTTCATTTCTGCATTTTCTAGATTCTCTCTACTGTCCAGCCATGCACCATATAAAGGCTAGTGATACCTCTTCTTGATGTCCCATGGTGCTATCTTAGTGACTTTTCTCATTACTAAGACAAAAATACTAGAATAAAACCATTTTAAGGTGAAGGAGTTCACTTAGCTTCCAGTGTAAGCATACATAGTCTATGGTGGCAGAAGAGACACAGCAGAAAGAGCAAGAGGAGGATGGCCTCAGTGAGTCTGTGGCTAGGAAGTGGTGACAGAGGACTACTGGCACCCAGCTTGCTTTGTCCTTTATTACTGAGACCTCAGTTCATAGTGCCATATTCAGGACAGGTCTTATACCTTCCATTAAGTCTCCCTGGAAGCATCCACAAAGACATACCCAAGTGACTGAATGTGCACTTAAGTGGACAGGATAGCCAGAATAGCTGGATTTGGAAACTTTCCAACTAATATTTCTATCTATTCTTCACTCTGTAATTGGAGCTGAACTTTGACTTCAAGATCCTTACTCTTCATGGCTCGTCTAATGCAATAATCTTCTCCATTTGGATCCCAGTTATTACTCTGAATGAACCATTAACAGAAGCAAGTCATCTGCTTTCGGTGACTTTGACCACTGCTAACAGTTGGGAGATAACTTAATATTGAAGTTGGCACTTTTGTTACACCTTAGCATATCCATATTCTTCATCATATCATTCTAGACGCAGCACATAAGGTTTCATTAGACTGACCTGCCCACAGGGGACCACGGTTACATATGATGGCATTTCTACAACCAACTACAGTTGTAGAGATGATTGTGATTTTTAGGTTTAAAAGAAAACATATTATGGATCAAAACTTTCTCCAGAATTAATATAATGGTTAGGAATATAGGCACTTGAGAGAAAAATGGGTTGCCTCCCTGACTTTCTTTACTTTATAGATATAAATGGCTACTTTACAGGTAAATTGAAAAGATGAAATGAGATTATTATCACTTACATACACCCATCATGTTAACTATTACCTATGGAGCTGGTAAATGCAACACGTATCTTCATGTGTGTAATGGTTATTTTCGTTCTTTGAGTCTCAAACATCATATTAGAATGCATACATAAAGTGATACAATATTCAAGATTAGATTTTGATCTTTTAATATGAAATTCATTATTTCAATTTGACTTTTTTTTTTAAGAAAGGACTTGAAAAAAGTTAAGTACTAAGCTTAGTAGTGAATATAATTACTCATTTGAGTTCCAAAATGATTGGGCATATTTCTGAATTGCTCGTGACTTAAAAACAAAAGCATGCTTTTATCCATGTCATATGGCTCTTAGGGCTTTTGGATTGTTTAGGGTGGGGCTGTTACCTCACAGCAGCAATACTAGAACAACAAAAAAAGTCAACAAAAGGGCTGTTTGATATCATTCTTGAGTTTTAACTTATTGTAGTGAGCATCATTTTTTCTGTTTCTCATTACCATGGCTTTAAGTGATGGACATTTCAGGTCACCAGGGAAACTTACCAATGCTTTTCATCCCTTGAAAAAGGGGGTAGTGAATTGTGAAGTCATTTGGAAGAAGAGAGGATTGGAAACATCAAACAAAATGTTGGTCTGGCAGGATTTTTTTTTTCTCTAAGCATTCCACACCACACAGGGTTTGAGTCTTACACTGTGGTTTTGTGTTTTGTGGTTTGGTGGAACCAAAGCAATGTGTCTAGTCATTTAAGGAAAGAAAATCTCTGACTAACATAATGCAAGAGTTGCCACAGAAGGAATATAGATTTAACCACACTGGGGCAAGGAAAATAATTCGGAACAGTGTTTAGAGCAAGATGGCAAATTTGTTTATGACTTTCATATATATTTTTTTAAAAATGGGTCTACATTGCCATAGTTATCTCTGAAGACAGTAGAATACACTATGGTGTTAGCCCATGCATATCTCAATGTGCTACACAGATGCTTAGGAAATCAACAGGGATCAAACATTATCTTAGGAGACTGTTTGCTGCATCAAAAGTTAAACTAAATGCAAACATCATTAGTTTAGGTTACTCTTTAGGAGGACTAAGGCCTAATAAATTAACTATAATTTTCACGTTTAATACAATTAGTATTTAGGTAGTTTCCTATGGTCCATGATTAGTAAAGATGGATCACACTACTATGACTTAATGTGTGACATACTACTATTCCTTTTTGTTCAGAGAAATTAAACTTGGGAGAAAGCTGAAGTGACTTTCCCAAGATCACAAACCAATAACAGTAGAACTGCCCTTTGAAATCACTCTGTGGGAATTACCCCTTCTAAGTCACACACACTCTCTTCAAAACAACAAAACAAAACAAAATAAAACAAAGCAAAACAAAACAAAACAAACACCACCACTGTGTACTGACAACCACTCAACACTGCTCTTCTGGTCTCCTGTTTCAGTGATCTAGTCACGACTCATTCCGCCACCCCCACCCCCCCCCCCCCACACACACACAAAAGAACCTCACTTGGAGGCTGTGTTGGCCACAGTCAGGAGGAGGAAGTATTTAAGTCTTCTTGGCTCAGCTAGGAGCTGCTTCATTTTGGAAGTTTGTTTGTGGTGGACGTTGTTTTGGCTGCTCTTGCAGGCCTGGTGTTCTCATTTGTTTCTTGTTTTGAGACCCAGCATGGATGTTCCCTAATCTGATGTCTGGTGCCTGATGCCGTTCTAGAATCTACTTGCAATGCATGATTTCTCCCATCTTGATTAGGTTTGTGGGTGTAACTTGAGTTTGCTCTTTTGCTATGAATCCAGATTTTCCTTCTCCATAACATTTTCATTGATAATTATAATTTAACATTTTAATAAAAGGGAGGTTTCTCTTCCCTGAGTTGGTGGATTTCATAACCACCATAACCAAGTCTTCTCTATAATCTTGTACTGTTTTTAAATTTATTATTTTGTCCATTGCAACATTCCTCTGCCTAAGACCTGGGCCTCGTACAGTGTGAGACTTTTAGACTTAGCTTCCCTCTTTTCAGAAAAATATTTATATTTTATAATATCCTCCTCCTCCTCCTCCTCCTCCTCCTCATCGAGATAGGTTCTCACTCTGTAGCTCTGTCTTGCCTGAAACTATTTGAACAGGCTGATCTTAAATCACAGAGATCTCTCTGCCTCTTGAATTATCACATGCCCCATCAAGCTTCACGTTTTAGATTAATTGACTATGTTCACTCTAGAAAGAATTAAATTATAGAAATGAAATAAGCAAAGAATGTGTTGCTTTGTGAACTATATTTAAAATATCTACTGGTCATTTTTATAGGTTGAATTAGTATGTATACATACAAATTAAGAAAAACTCTCTAAACAGAGGTAAAACATTCTCTTCTCGAAAACATGTTTCAATTATTTTTATCTTAAATTTTGTAAGAAGGCTTTTGAAATTGTCTTTTTCCTTTTGAAAGTGCAAGTTCAAATGTACTGTGGTGAGGTGTCTCTACAACTTTCTTATACATATACACAAATTTGAATTGTTACCATAGCTTTCCATGATAACTCAATAATTCATTCACTAGTATCCAGTAGCCACATACAATGTACCATGTAATATGTTAGCTACTATTAAAGGATGTGTGTGTATGTATATATATATATATATATATATATATATATATATATATATGTATATATATGTATGTATGTATATATAACTATATATATATATAGTTATAAACATAAACATACACTATTAGGAAAGCAAGGAAGTGCATAATCAAGTAATAGTTTTTATTTGGAGAGTTTCATGAGTCTGGTAGAGAGAATTGTCTTAAATCTCAAAAAGGGAAGTCACCATGCCAATAAAGAGATGATGTCATTGAGGGGTGTCCCTTGGAAACTGGGTTAATTAATATTTCAACAACAGACATTACACTTGCAGGAGAGGTGATAACACAAGCTACAACGAGAAAAGTTGGCTCTGCCGCGGAGAAGAGCCAGGATTGCTGACTGGCCACAGGCCAGGCTCCGTGTAGTACAGGAAACAATGCACACAAAGCTGCAGAGTGAAAGGAAGTCTATTCCAGGCTAAAAACAGAACCCCAGCACTGGTGGAGGACAGCTGTACATCCAATCTGCAGATGTGACTGAGAAGGAAGGAAGTGATGTCTACATCATTCTTTAAAAATGAGACTGCTAAACAGTATGCCGAGGCATAGCTATTAGAACATGTCGAGACAACCCCGAGGTGTAAACTAGCTTCTAATCTTTTCTTCCTCACATGATTCCATTGACACTTAGCAAATCAACTATGTTTCTGTTTCCTCATCTATAAAACCAGAGTGGGGTTGTAGACTAGAAACCACTGAAATCATTTGACAAAAGCCTTGGCTCTGAAAGTGATAGCTGTTGTCCTTGGTTACCTGGATCCTTGCTTGACTTCCAGCGTAACATCTCTTAGAACTTTACATGAGTAGGTTCCTCACACTGCTTCCAATAGCATCCCATGTATTTATCCTTATCTGATGTCTCAAACATCATTATTCATCAGCTTCTGAGAGCCTCAGCCCTGGGCAGTTCCCAACAGCATCCTCCTTATATTGTAGATCTGTGTTATATTGGAGACCTGTGTTTATCATAGACTTCAGGGTCTTCGTCTCAGTCCTCCTCGTTACCGGAATGATGTGAATCCCTAGATTTCTTTATATGTCTCAGTTCTCCTTAAGATGCTAAGCACTTCCTATTCTCTCTTTACTAAATGCGTTCTGCTATTATAACTTACATGATTGATCCTCAAACTTACATTTCTCTGACTTAAAAATTGAGCTATAAGGAGCAAGCATACAATACCAAACATACTTACACTTCAGTAATAAATATTGTTAGTATGTCTGATGGGGATTAGTGATGAAACACTTTGGTACAAATTAAGTTCATTTAGAAATCCAACCAACAAGATTTTTTGAATACCAGAAATATTATATTTCATTATAAACTCGGCTTATTCAGGATTGTTTAAGGTTTGAGCACTATAAAATATACTCATACTGAAAAGAAATGTCTGTAATAGTTCTCTCTAAGATGGTCTTCACATCACCTACATCTGTAGGGCAAAGATGAGTGTTTATTTTAAGAGTTAATTTATAGTGAAAAAAATGAATGCCTGTCATATGAGAGTAGCTATAGGGTAAATTTACAATATTTTATGAATAATGATTTGTTCAACCTGTTGATGACCTAATAAAGTTTATTCTTAATATGTCCACATTCTCTGCCAGTGACATTTTTCTCTTTTGTTCCTTCCAGCACCTCCGGTTTTCATACAAGAACCTTCTGATGTGGCCATGGAAATTGGCTCCAATGTGACATTGCCTTGTTATGTTCAGGGTTATCCAGAACCAAAGATCAAATGGCGTAGGCTGGACAACATGCCAGTTTTCTCAAGACCTTTTTCAGTTAGTTCCATCAGCCAGCTGAGAACAGGAGCTCTCTTTATTTCAAGTAAGTTAAAGCATGTGTGTGTGTGTGTGTGTGTGTGTGTGTGTGTGTATTTGTGTTTATGGATATAAATTTGAATATGTATATTTTTTGTTTATTACTTAGTTTGCTTTTTGTTTTTCTTGTTTTTAAACAAAGACTCAGTATGATATCCCAGAAGTGCTTTGGGCACTTGATTTTTTTGTCTCAGCCTCTTGAGGGTCACCATGCCAGGCTGTATTATATACAAATATGGATATTCATATTTTGCTATTTAATTGGACATGCTTGGCTACAGTACTTATAAAATTAAAATCATTCCCTTAATTAAAAATCTTATCTTGGTTTTCTTGCTGATCACCAGCCACGGACGACGCTTTAAAGGCTTTAGGCTTCAGCATCCTACCCCGACTATTCCCAATGCTTGTGTTAACTTCACGTCTTCCATAATGTTCTTCATAATCTTGGAAACCAATTCCATGCATTTGTTTTACCTACATAACAAAAATTATATCAATACCCAACACATAGTAAAGAGAAAAATAAGAAAAGCAATTTGCATTAAAATGTGGTTTTATGTGTGAATAGGCTTTGTCTTGGCGCCATGCGTGCATGCTTATACAGCTTCACCAAAGACCCCACATCTTCATGTAGAACATGGCATCCAGAAGCTTTTCTAAGTGGATGAATAGGTGTGTCTTCTCCTTAAGCAGAATTAGGCTTCCTGATTATAAATATATGTCAAATCTACAAAGTCTAGTAGAGCCTTTGAAATCCTTGCCAGACTTTGTTTCTCTACAAATCTTCTCCATGAATCATCCATCTCTTTCTCGTTTCTTGTTCCTTAAATGCTAATACATTCTTCCTGTCACTGGACAACTAAACCCTCTCCCGCACAAAGAATAGAAGTGTACCTGAGGTGACATAGCTCCGTACCCTTTAAATAGAACCTGATTTTCTTCAAGCTGTGCTTCTGATTTACAATTCACAATGAGTAGACTGCTCTTCCTAGCTTCTATTGCTCTTTATATTATTTGACAATATTGGAGAATATAATTTATTATGACATTTCTCCCTTCCCTTTCCAACTGTCCAAACCCTCCCACAAACCCCTACTGTTTCTCATTCAAATTCATGACCTTGTAAAAAATGAATCCTTATTACATGCACATATATGTATACACACATATTCCTAAATATAACCTGTTCAGGCCGTGCATTGCTAGCCATATCTATGTGTTCAGGGCTGACCCTTTGGCACTGGGCAACCAGTGGGCATGCTCTTCTCTGGAATCCCTCCTGTCCCCAGCTTTCCTCAGTTGCCAATGGTTCTCTGAGGACAGCTGAGGCCTGGCGAGCTTTCCTCTGTTCCACTTTGCATGCTCACTGATGTCACCTCTGTTGAGCTCACACTGCATGGTAATGATGGTGAGACTTTATGCCCATGTGCTCTTTAAACTACAGCTAGGATATTACTTCTGCTGTGAATCTCCAACTCCTTGGCATAAGATAAATCAGACATAGAGAATTTGTCATCCTGCCCTGATGGCTGAGCTCTCTGTTTCCATCCCTAGACAGGAATGGTCAAAAGGGTGTTTATGTGATTTTGGCCCCGATCTCAGCACTGGGCCAGATCCCTTGTCAAAGTCTTAAGATGGTCCTGGGTGAATAAACAAGTTCTTCTTTACAGATTTATGGGCAAGTGATAAAGGAACGTACATCTGTGAAGCTGAGAACCAGTTTGGAAAAATACAGTCACAGACAACAGTAATGGTGACAGGACTCGGTAAGATTAACTTTCTAGTGGCGATATTCTCCACAAACTTCAGACCTCTTGGGTGATGTCACCCTTTACAGTGACAATTTCCCTCGATTCTACAGCCAGGTAGAGGTTTGGGTTCCTAAACTGTATTTTATACAGTGTTACAACTATAAATGACTTAGAGCACCTGCTCAGACTCCTCATCTTCTATTTGACTATTGGTCAGTTTAAATAGGTTGAAGCCTAAACACACACACACACACACACACACACACCCATACACACACACCCATACACACACACACACACACATACACACACACACACACACAATTGGTGCTTTTGATGGCTTTTACTTCAGCCCTCATATGATTATATTCAGAGTTGTGAAGTAGATCTAGAATACAAATTATTACCAAGTTGTGGGATTTTTGCTTCAGTATATTTTACTGAGTAGACATGTCTGACTGATGAAACTGTTAATTTACTCTCATTTTTAATTGATGTCTCCACTTATTCTTTGGAATTTTATCCCAGTGCTATAGAATACAAATTGTTATAGTATTAAATGTGGCTTAAAGTACTTAACTGCATGTATCTGATTAATGTTGGTTTACAGAATTTTCTGTATGTACAACTCCATTTGTCTCTTAAGGAATTTGGGCTCATTTGTGGTGTATTTTTTTTTGTTAATTTCCAGGAAAGAACAGGTCAACCACACTTCTTTGCTCTTCTGTCTCAGCAAACTCATCTCTGTTTAGCTTGCTTGTGCTGTTCCCACAGGCTCCTGATGTATCCTAGTCTATTCTGTTTCTGGCTATTTCCCTGATAGTGGGTTCTGATAATTCCAGGTTTCTGCTCACAAGCATCCTCACACACTCTCCGTTCTAATGTATATGCTGTGAACATCTGGCCCTGACATTGCTGTTCTGTGTAGGTTCTCCTCTTTCCTCTTGATATTTCTGCAGGATCACCTGTACTCCTCCCAGTTCTACTTTCACCCCTTACATCCACATTCAAGTTTGTGTTCTACTTTAAGTCCTATTCCTGAAAACTCCAGTTTTAAACAACATAATTCTTAATTATCTTTCTTACAATAATATTCTCCTCCAGTCTTCATAAAGTTGAGTTTTCTTTCTCTGATGTAGTTGCCCCACTTATTGGAATCAGCCCTTCCATGGCCAGCATTATTGAAGGACAGCCTCTAACTCTGCCTTGTACTCTGTTGGCTGGAAATCCCATTCCAGAACGGCGGTGGATGAAGAACTCAGCCATGGTAATAATGTTTTAATACATGCCATTTTGTTTACTTTTTTTTTTTTAGAATTAATGCATTACATCACAAACACTGAAGGACCAACTTCATAAACACATAAGCATGTCTTGTTAGTGAAACTCTTTTTGAAAAAAAGTTATTTTTATTTTTAATTATATGTATGTGTTTATGTGTGAGTTTAGGTATTAGAATCGATAAAGGGGAGTCAGATGCCCTGGAGGGAGGAGACTTAAAAGTAGTTTTAAGCTTCTGATGCGTATTCTGAGAACCAAACTCAGCTTTCTCTGCAAGAGTAATGGTCTGGTCTTAACTGCTGATCCATTTTTCTGGCTCTGAGGGCTTTCCACCTTTGTTAATATGTTTATGCCATTTATATTATTTGAAGCCAGAATTTTTAAGAAATAATTGATAGTATATATTTTATAATTCCCATTCAATTTAATGTATTAATAAATTACCTTCAGAATATGAAAATATTAAAGGTAGTAATATTTTCATAGTCCTTAAGTATTTTATACCCTTCTATGTAGGACATTATGAGCTATTAATATTCCTCTAGAATCTTCCATTTTATATATTACTCTTTTTTTTATGGGGAGGTTTAAATTCCTTTTGTGATGAATTATTTTAGGAAGGTAGATCCGTAATGTATTACTAAGAATTTATTAGTATAAAGCTTTTAGTTAGAAAAGGATGCAGGCACCATTTCAATTCTTAGAAAAATCCCCATAAATGTGTTCTCTACTGACACAGAGCTTCATCTTGTTCACACTGCTTCTTCTGGTTTCCAGCGTATCTGGCCTCACTGTCTACTAGAAGTATTCATTAGCAGTAAATCGACTCCATATGAGTAATTGCAAGCTTACTCATATTTGCATACTCACATTTGCAGTATAGAAAAAAAAAAACCTTAGTTATGAGGCTAGCTAAGAACTAATATGGAACATGATGGAGGCTTAGAAATCATAACTTTTATGCTAAAATATTGCCAGCCTTCTCTGACATGATTTCTGGGTTGCATCTTGAGCCTTGCTCTTGAGCCTTGCTCTTGAGCCTGTCAGCTGACAGGGTTGAGTGCCAAGATGACATCACCCTCCCTTGGTGTAATAGATAGCTACGTAAAAGAACGAGAACATCAACCACATCAAGGAACTTGCTAGTGGTGAGGGAACCATCTTGGAAAGAACAATTTCAGCTGAAAGAGAAGAACTCCTAGTGAAGTTTGAGTTCTGGTCAACAGAACTCACAGAAACACAAAGTCAGGTGTACCTCTATCGTTTCCCTTTCAGGGATGCTCGTAGGTCTCTGATAGCAATTGGTAGGTATGATTCCGGAGAGATATGAGGACCGGATACAAGTAATACATTCTTCAGAACATTTGTGTTAATCTTTTTTTAACCCAAGGGTGCTAAAATCCCAGTTTGTTTTATAATAAATTTAATAATTCAGTTGAGAAAAGCAAATAGATCTGAAGCTTAGACACATTTCTGCCTTTTCAAATGAAAAATAAGTGACATTTTATTTTTTATTCCATTCCAAAGTTGGTACAAAATCCCTACATAACTGTGCGCAGTGATGGGAGCCTCCATATTGAAAGAGTTCGACTTCAGGATGGAGGCGAATACACTTGTGTGGCCAGTAATGTCGCTGGAACTAATAACAAAACAACCTCTGTGGCCGTGCATGGTAAGAAAGACCCAATGTAATTGCTTCCAAACCTTGTTCAAAACAGGGTTCATAGGTTTTAATCAAATAACTCTGTTCTTCTAATTACAAGAAGGAGAGCTTTCTTCCAATTGTTATTTTACATTTCTTGAACAATGTCTACATTGTTAATACCGTTTCCAGATTTCCTTTCCCTATGTACACAAAAAGACATTCTGGGGAATCACTCGCCAAGTCTGACCAAGGGCTTTTATTAGTGGTTTCTTAATTGATAAAAAGGAACTCAGCTCTCAAAGAATTATGTTTAAAAATACATTTTAATCTCAGGCAAGCTGAACTTAGTGTACCATCCAAATTGCCTTAAATTGCCATTTTTTTTTTTTTGGATTGTGCAACAAGCATGTCCTCATTTATGACCCCTCTGTGTTGGAGCTAAATATGACGTAAGCTTTCTAAAGGTCATCTTATGTGCCATGTACTTCAAACAGTTTTTTTTTACATGTTAAATAATTTAAAGGTCACAAATAAGAAAATCCAGAGGCAATTTTTTTTTCCATTTTAACAGTTACCAGACTTTTTTAAAAAAAAAATGTCAATAGACAGCTTCATAGTTTAAGCAATTCTCATAAAAATTTATATTTGTTTTATAAGAGTCTCCTACATTGTTTTTTTTATAATATTAATACAGATGATATTAAAACAATATTAAAACAGATGATTACAACAGTGAGTGTCTTAGAAAAAGAACCAAAGATACTTGGTTTCCTTCATTGATTCAGTCTTTATTTGGACTCTGAATTTGGGACTCTACCAGTTTACATTTTGTTTTGGCTGTTAAAATACCGGTGACTACAAACCATTTCCTTCCATATGCCGGAACTACCACCTCCTCTGGCTTGATGCTAATAGTCACCAATATCACTTGACATGTTCTTGAGTGGTTTTCAAAAATACCCCCAAATAACTTAAATTTAGTTATAACCTCAAATAATAAAGTCGTGTTGGGGTCCATGTCATTGTGTTTAAAGATCAGAGCATAGGTTTCTTGGAGAGTGCTGTGGACTGACTTAAGGATGCAGAGTTGGAACACCTCATAGCATTTCCCCCTTTTCTTTTAGTAACTGTCTAGACAATTATGTTGAGAAGGATGCTGAGGCCAGATTCTCAGTTGCAGGGAGGAGTGAGGGATTAGTCCTGTGTTTGTTGTATCACAGAGGTGAGGAGACAGACAACTCAAGGACCCGAGTTACTGAGACACAAGACATTATAATGATTAAAGTTTAAGAGTTTCACACCTGTTTTTGATTCATTTAAGTCCAAAACAAGCAACTGATTCAGTCAATAACATGAAAAAAACCAGCCAGATGACTAGGGTATCAAACGCAGTAGAACCAAAGCATGGCAGCTTCATACCGATGTCATGTTAATAAGGGGTTGTTCTGTATCGTTCCTTCAGGAATACCTATGAAAGGTGCTCACTTAATTCTAAAAAGGAAGAGTTTTTTTTATAAAAGACATGAAATGAATTCAAATACAAATGCAGATGAAAAGAACAAAATTTAACTGTCACACTGATTCATGTAGACTCACAATCTGGAGAGAAACTGCCTCTCCATACCCAGATGTCATCAAGCTTCCAAACTGACCTAAATTTGCAACTTTTCTTCACTACTGTCTAACTTAATATGGCTTTTAAAAACATGAGATTCCCTTATGCCGCCACAAATTGACAGCATATTTGAGAGTTTCGTATTCTGTCATGATCCTGGAAATTACATTTCTTGCTTTCATGAGTAGCTCGATGTTCTTGCTTGGAGCTGGAGACGCGCTGCCAAGTCTTTAAGACAAAATTAGCTGAATACTTAATGGCAGGCGTAGGAAAGGATGAGGGCATACTGTACGTCACTTCAGCCCTTCTGAGGAATTCCTGCACTCGGGGGTCTACAGTGTCTTCTGTTCTAGTAAATTTCTATTCCAGGGTATTATGACGATTCTGGAAAATTCAGACTTTAAGCAAGAAATGTGGTAATTGAGCTGCAGGCAGGAGTCCTAGTCTCATCTTCCCACAGGATGCAACAGAAAGATCTGGAAATAGCAGACTTCTGCTGTGTTTCCTTTGTTAGAAAACGTGCCTGTATGGAAGCCTTCATCAGAACTGTCACTTTGAGGGTACTGTGTATTGGTCATTTGCACAACTGAGAACAAAGGGAACAGAGATTTCCTTTTGCTTTCATGGATGCTCATATGCTGCTACGTTTTCTCTAGTTTCCCAAAGGCAAAGGTATGCTATTCCTAACTGGAAGATGACCAGACTGTCCTTTACTTTATCATCTTACATATGAACTTCCAAGACCTCTATACTTTCACTAAATTCCTTTTAAGAAGCCATCCTTTTCAATCAGGTTACATTTAGTAAGGCACAAAGCTGCTCTTGTGGACATCGGGTGTGTTTAATAAGTGCTGGTCAGACAGCTCATTTATTTGCAGGTGTGCTTACATCAACTCATTGGAGCTTAATGGCTAGTGGACAGTAAAAAAAGGTGTGTTCCAAAGATATATGTATAGCCATTAGACTATAGTCTATCTTGGGTGTTCAAGAAATGGTTGATTTACCTCAGTACCTTTGTGTTTTCTTTAAGGTCACCAAATTAGACATCACTTGACACCTGGTTTTAAGCTATTATTAGATCTTTCCAGATTGTACTTATTGTAAATTTTTTGCCCTGCTAATATTATGTAAGATTGCCTCTTTTCATAAACATTAAGAATATATTGAACATGTTCAATTTTAAGTATGTGATACTAAACGGGAGAACAATTGCTCAGATGCCAACCTCACTTCCATATCCAGTTCTGCCAAGCATTCAGCACGGCCAGCAGATACTGAGCACAATTGAAGGTGTTCCAGTAACTTTACCCTGCAGAGCGAGTGGGATTCCCAAGCCATCTATCACCTGGTCAAAGGTAAGTCATAGATCTAGTGGCATTCCCTGAAATACAGTGTTGGGATGACTTACAGAGTTCTCTCCAAACGACTTCAACAGGACAGTGAGTGGGTGAGACACAAGAGGGGACAAAACTAAATCAGGCACTCCCCGAGCTGACTTCCTCTGTGGCTGGCATGAGAAAGTTCGATGTACTGGATACCCTTTCAGGAACCAGGTAGATGATTCTCAGAAGGAGCCCTCTAATGAGCAAGAAGTGGGATTGTTGATCTAGTAAATGTGCCTCCCAGAGGTACTAACACCTTGACTGTCCTGCCTGTTAAAGGTGGAGACTGAGAAAAACATGGCCTATGGCATTATGTGGGGCTGCTATGGAGCCAAGAGGACTGGGAGTGGTGAGAAGGAGGGTTCTGCTACAAATATAAAGTGTTCAAAACAGTTGTTGGCACACAGCTTTTCCTCCAGTAGTGACTGTTGTCATGCTGTTATGGACTTCAAGAATCTGATAGGTAACAGTATCAAAGACATTTTAAGCTCCTGCCCAAGTGCAATTTGCTGCACAGATTCCATGTATGACCAAAGAGCATAGGACACATATACAAATTCATGGATTCCCTTCTACATTCCTGTCATGTGGTTGAGATTTCACTAATAATCATGGAGAAGTTGATGCTGACATCTATATAACATACCTATATACAATTTCTATGGTCCAGACACAGTTACTACCATGAAGATAAGCCTGAAAGATAAGCACACGGTACTTTGCAGACATGTGCCACTTTAAAGAAAATGCAAGAACAAGATCTTTCCAAGTGGCCCTTATGTTATGGCCAAACAAAGAAAATGAGAAGAACTTGGACTCAAATACCTAACTCCTGGGGTTCTAGGCCAGCTCACTTCATGACTGACTTAGTGACTTGGGGCAAGTTTTTCTACCTTGTCTCTGTGTTGTAGGACTCTGAATTGGAAACTGAAGGCCCAGCAGTTCCTATTGATAAGACTGTGAGGGTAAAACACTTAATACTAGATACGTTACTATTGTGCACAGTGATGGCGGTTGTGGTGCCATTCACCTCTCTTAGATTAAACTGTCCTTCTCTGTTAGGTGGCTGGCTGTACGGGAGAGGAGGCATGGCACAGGATGGAGGAACACTACTTTTAGTGCATTTGTTTATCTAATTTTTCTTATAAACAACTCCCTTCTAACTAACATTTTTCAAATCTAGTTTTTCACTCCTTGGAGGTATTTTTCTTTTCCACTTTCAAATATAAAGCTATTCCTTTATTCTTTAAAAAAAAAAGATGTACAAAACCATCGCACTTTGTTGTGTTTACAGAAAGGAGAGCTGATTTCAACGAGCAGTGCCAAGTTTTCTGCAGGGGCTGACGGGAGTCTGTATGTGGTGTCACCAGGGAGCGAGGAGAGTGGCGAATACATCTGTACAGCCACCAATGCAGCCGGCTATGCCAAGAGGAAAGTGCAGCTGACTGTCTATGGTGAGAGCCACCCATGGGAGGGTTTCCTTTGAAATGGCCCATGCATGCACAATCTCACAATTTCTTCCATAGTAAGGTACCCAAAGGTGAAGCTCTCCCCTAAGTTGGCGTGCAAACAAAGAAACATTTTTAGTTTCACTCCTAACCAAAGCCACCTCTACTTAGAGTCTGATTTGCAGGGAAGCGATTGTATAACCTTTTGAAAAATTCCATGCTATTTCCCCAAGAAGTGGGTTTAGCACATTCAACATTTTGCAGAGATAGTAGTTAGTTAAAACTACTCATCAAGCCAAGCCTCAGCTGTGTCTTGGGTGGCCACCTTCTATTTCAGGGACTACTGCTTCTCTGTGCATACATGAGCCCACTACAGCTGACCTCTCCATCTTGTGTTTAAAGAAATGACCGAGGAGGGAAGTTCGCCCTTCATTTCCTTCTATCTCTCTCTTTAAATGTGCTAATAGGAAGTTTCAGATGTACCCAGAATCTTGGGAATCAACATTGTGTAAATTATTGAACAGCATTAGAAGTCTACATTTTAATTTAAGTGAAAGTACAGTTGTTTTCAATGCTTTATTTCCTCTATCACATCCTGTGTTTCTTTTAGTAAGACCCAGAGTGTTTGGGGACCAAAGAGGACTGTCCCAAGATAAGCCTGTGGAGATCTCTGTCCTGGCTGGAGAGGAGGCAATACTTCCCTGTGAAGCTAAGAGCTTACCTCCACCCATCATTACGTGGGCCAAAGATAGCCAACTCATCTCTCCATTTTCTCCAAGGTAGGAGACCCAGGTTGAACAGCAGCACAGGGAGATGTGACCTGCTGGAATGGCGCCTGTAATTGCTTACAAATGTATCAAAATATAACCTACCTTTGGGCTCATTCACATGCACATCTGAGTTATGTAGACCTTGCACTTCATTTTCCAAGGTTGTAAATGTTAAGACAGCTTTGCCACAGTTCCCACCGGGGCATTTTACTAGGTAATTTTTGAAATGGAGCAGATTTGTGTGTGCGTCTCTCTCAGCCTGCTGTGTGCAGCGCTCAGAATTCTGTTGCTCCCAGAGAGGCAGTAAAACTCAGAAACCACTGTCATGTATGAGACTTGACTTTTGTAAGCTGGTTTTGTAAATCACTTTGATTAAACCAGTCCACAAATAAAGACCCATCAAGATGATGTCATTTACAAACTAAGTGACACAGCAGGAATACCATGGCTTTAGGACACAGCCATCCAGGTTTAAACATATCTCTGTTGCTTAAAGCCTACCTAAATGTTTTATCCAGGGGACGTCTTTGAATTTCATATCTTTTATTTGTACAATAGGGCGATACTTTCATGAGAGATTTCTATAAGATAATGTGCTGGAGAAATAGCTCAGTGGTTATAAGCATTTGCTCTTCTTACAGAGCATCCAGGTTTCATTCCCAGAATCCACATGGCAGCTCACACACAAGTGTAACTCTAGTTTTAGAGGATCTGCCACAGACTCCTGACCCATGTAGATGCTACACACACATGGTGCACATAATTACATTCAAACACTCATGCACATAAAATAAAAATAAATCATTCTAAAAATATAATTATAGCTGCTGGCTATCATTTATTAGGCTTGTTGGCATATAATTGTAAAGCTACAAATTTATATGAGTGTATTTTTCTACTACTGATGATGAAAAAAATAACAGGAACACCTTTACATAATTTTACTCATTTGAAAGAATTTTACTGAATATTGTAAAGCAAGATATAGAGAGTTCCTTATAAAGCAATTCTGTTGCACCCTCTCCAGTCAGGATTTCCTTTCTCTCCTCCTTGTGCAACCTTTCATCTATAAGTAGCCCCCAAAAACTGTTTTTGTGGTTTCAATTTGGTTGTCTCTCCTGTATTTAATTTGAACTTCTGACATATATTCTTACCATTCCATTCCTTACTTTATTGTGTTACACACATTCACTATTATAACATGGAATGAGCACATTCATTGTAACTAGTCTGTGTGCACACACTCACTATTACACACACATGAAGTCAGGAGTCAGCACATTCATTGTAACTAGTCTGTATGCACACACTCACTATTACACACACATGAAGTCAGGAGTCAGCACATTCATTGTAACTAGTCTGTGTGCACACACTCACTATTGTACATACATGGAATCAGCGCATTCATTGTACTTAGTCTACATACAGGTTACCTTTCATTCAGCCATTACACTCCTTGTAGATGCTGCAGTCTGCTTATTGTTTTATTTAAATTACTTTCTTTTCAAAGCTTTTTAATATGTCTGCTTGCAGGCACATGTATGAGAATTTTAGAACCTGTAACATAGAACTAGGTTTTCTTGTCAGAACAGATTCCTCCTTCCAGTCTTGGAGATATTCCCCATTCCCCATCTGAGGGGAGGTTCTCCTTTTATTTTCCAGTAACAGGATTCAGAAAACCAGGCTGCAGTTCCTAAAGAATATGCAGTTTTATATGCAGACTGGTTTAACTGTCTCTGCTTGTCAATGGGTGTGAAATGGGATTTTGTAGTGCTTCTGATTTTTTAAAATTTAATTTTTTTCTTATTCACTTTACATCCTAATCATTGCATATTCCCAGTTACCCCACCCACAATTCTTCCTCCCATCTCTCCCTCCCCTTCTCCTCTGAGTGGGTAGGAAAGTGGAGGGCCTCTAGTTGAGAAGACTTGAAAGGAAGGTATGAGAATAAAAGTGGGGGCAAATATATAATGTAGTCCAGGAGTGTGCTCAGTAGAATATGCTAACAAAAACAGAAAAAGAAAAAATATTCAAAATAAGTTAAAACTTTTACAACACATATTTATTTGCTCTGTATAGCTGAAATCTACTGACCCACAGAGACATGCAGCCATTCGATGCTTTAAGACAACTGTGTTAGATTTAAAGGTAAAAGAAAAATGGATTTTCTGTTTCTAATGACATAATCCAGAATATAAAAGATTGTTATGAGAATTCCATTTCTATGGCTGATACATGCTACAGTGGAGAGAACAGTTTCAAACGTTGCGTGCAGTGCAGTAATTTCACGCTGAAGCGCCGCTGTGCAGGGGGTGTTTGCACTCTCGGATTCTATGGTCTGATGTGTGGGTTTCCCTTTTAGACACACGTTCCTCCCTTCTGGCTCAATGAAGATCACAGAGACCCGCGTTTCAGACAGTGGGATGTATCTGTGTGTTGCCACAAATATTGCTGGGAATGTGACTCAGTCCGTTAAATTAAGTGTCCATGGTGAGTGTTCAAAGGGAGGCCAGTGATGGCTCTGTCCATGGGGCCACAGCCTTTTTGTGACAGTGAACCTCCAAGTTGCATAGAGACTAAAGATTCCTGAGTTGTAAGTCTGTCCTTCTCTTTCATTTACTCTGTTAGCCATCTACAAATAACTCCCCTTCTCCATTTCCAAGTGTATTAATTACAGTTTTGGAAATGTGTTTAAACATTGAGAGCTAGCTGTACTCTCATAGAAGAACATCATATTTTTTAAACAGTCCTATCTGACATATGAACACTGTAACTGAGAAAATGCTCCTTTCGATCATTATTTGATTGCATCATGCCTCTCTAATGGAAGTGTTTTATCCCTTTAATTTACGACAGCCCACCAGTCACTCATCCCTTCAGTGCACTGATTACCTACCTTTGTGGCAGGTATCGTGTAGATCCCAGATATCTAAATATCAGAGGGAATTCCCTGAGATGGTACTAACCCAGTTGCATTTCTAGACCAGTCATGACAATGGCATCTCATTGAACTAGAGTTTTGGCATTAAAGGAGGGTCCCATCACTTACTAATTCTCAGGCATCAGATATATTAGTCACTTATCCTATTTTATCTTTAGACAATAAACACTGTCTGTAGGTTTTGTCTCTGAAATTAGGAGAAAGCTTTAAGAACATTTTCTTAGTGTCTGTCTTCCGTAAAGGATACAAACAGACTACATAAAAAGAATTGTTTTTCTGGTTTGCTCTGATAGATAGGGGTCCTGTAAGGGCTTTTAACCTTACTTCACTTATAAACGAAAGGAAACTCAGCATTGGTAAGTGCTTACTACTCATCAAGTGTGGGACCAGGACTACTGTACCTGTCATTTCCTATAGTTCCTTAGTGCACTGGTTCTGGGCCTGTGTAGTTAATTGTGCCTGGATTGTTAAAGAAATGGACCTCAGGAGGCTGCTGGCCTGCCCCACATCACACAGCTAATAAGTGACTCTTCCACTCTTTTTGTGCGACTTCTTGGTAAGAAGTTCTCATTCTACATCAAAAAAATATAGGGACTTTTAAATATTTGATGATTAATGCTCAGTGGTGCTTTCCAGTTCCTCCAAAAATACAGCATGGAAATAGACACATAAAAGTCCAAGTCGGCCAGAGAGTGGACATCCTATGCAATGCCCACGGGTCTCCGCCTCCCGCGATCACCTGGTTTAAAAGTGGAAGGCCGGTCCTTGATGGAGCGCAGCATCCTGGTAGCCCAGACGGAATGCTGAGCATTGAGCAGGCTGCGATCTCAGATGCTGGCGTATATACATGTGCTGCCACGAACATAGCCGGAAGTGATGAAGCAGAGGTCACATTGCATGTCCAAGGTGGGTTTTGGTGTAAGAACCGTGTTTGGTCAGGTGAGGCTGAGGAGTGGAATGAGATCTCCTCCCCCCCCCCACCCCCACCCCCAGTTCTGCACAGGATGTGCAATCACGCATCCCTTTAGGGCGATTTCTACATAGAACTTTAGCTTTAAAGGGAGCCTTAACCAGAATCAAACACATGATTAGCTAAGCCTGAATGACATTTTCATGTTTACTTTTGAAACTAACGTCCCTGGTGTATAAAATGAAGCAGTCCTAGGTAATGGCCCACCCAGTCTTTCTGGTTTGGGAGAAATTGCAGCTGGAGCTAGCTGGAGTAGCATTTCACCTCATACCTCATCTCAACTGATCCCTGAGAGCTCAAGGCTCATGGCTCCTCTATTGTTGTTGGCTTTATTTTGAGGTTTGTTATGCAGGTTGGGCCTAATACCTGTCATGGTTTAGGCAATGGTGGTGACATTGTGACCCAAAGCCCCTGCTTTCTTAAGCTATTCTCATGCAAGTAGACATAAAGCAAGCAAAGAAAGAAACAAGATTCATAGAGAAGGAAAAAAGCTCAGAGGGGAAATTAAAATAGGATCGCTGTCCTGGGAACTGGGTTGGATTGCCAGGCAGGAATTCTCTAACTCTCTAAAGAAGCAGGATTTAGGTGAGATCTCACTGGCTGGCAGGAGCTAATCATTGGATGTTTTCTGTCTCACCCTGCCAGAGGGAAGGCCAGTACAAAGGCAGGAAGTTAGCTCAGCAGGGTATAATAATCAGTACAACACTTAGCACTTAATAATTGGGACATCACAGTTCCTGGGGAGTGAAGATCTAAAATGTTAGTAGGGAGCTTACTTAGCTCATTTATTCACTCAACAAACCTTACTAAGTTAGAGTCAAAGGAGAAAGGTAGACATTTCTAATATTCTCGTAAATCTCAGAGGAACATAATTACAGACTTTACACACAGGTTGTGTAGAATATTAATCCAAATGGGACTGTGTTTCACAATAGTATACCTATAAGAAACCTATTAAAATGGGTGAGAGAGTGCAAAGGTTTGCGTGGCAATGGCAGGATATGAAGATATAGATGTGGGGACATACGCAGTGCTTTGTGATTGAACAACAAACAGACATGTCTGTCGGGAGATCAGAAAGGCAGAAAAATCACTAAGCAACCAAAGACTAAGGGGACCAGAACGAGAGAGTGTCTAAGGAAAGTCAGACACATTGGTGCATTTGTTTTTCTACTAGAACCACCTTCAGTGGAAGACCTGCAACCTCCTTTTAACACTCCGTTCCAAGAAAGGTTGGCCAATCAGCGCATCGAATTTCCATGCCCTGCAAAAGGTATGTAAGACTCAGGGACACAGGCATGGATGCCAGCTTGTAATTATGTGATGTGACTCCAGTATTCTTCATTGCAGTCGAAATATAATACTTGCACAATTCCACCTGCCAATCATTCTAACAACGTTTGAACACAATAGAAACTCTCTTGCTTCAAACAACTCTTTGAGTTGGTACTTTTCCGTCCTTCTTGTTTTATTTCTCTCACGAAAAGGCTCTCCCAGCCCTTCAAGCTTGCTTAATCTAAGACTCTTTTCAAGACAGCTGAAAGCTTTTCTACTACTATTCATTTCATTCTTTCTGAAAATGTTTTTCTTAAAATAAACATCCTTTTAAAAACAGTAGAGCTATTTGCAAAATTCCCTACTAATGTTATCAATAAGGATGCAAATTAGGGCCATCGCCCATCTGAGGCCATTTTATTTTAATCCTTCTTTAGTTATTTATTAACTTATTTATTTATTCACTTTACATCCTGCTTGCAACTCCCTTCCTCCTCTCCCCCTAGTTCCACCCTTACAAATCCTTCCTCCATTGCCCCCTCTCCTTGGGAAGCTTCCCTTTGGTACCACCTCACCTGGGACTTCGAGTCCCAGCAGGACTAAGCACATCCTTTCCCACTGAGGCCCAACCCAGCAGTCCAGTTAGTGGAACGGGATCCAATAGCAGGCAACAGAGTCAGAGACAGCCTCTGCTCCAATTGTTAGGGAAGTCACATGAAGACCAAGCTGCAACTCTGCCACAAATGTGTAGGGGATCTAGATCCAGTCTCTGCCTGCTCTTTGGTTGGTGATTCACTTAGTGAGCAGCATGGGTCCAGGTTACTTAACACTGTCGGTCCTCTTGTGGTGTCCTTGACCTCTCCAGCTGGCTCAATCCTATCCCTAGCTCTTCTCCGAGACTCCCGGAGCTCCATGATGTGGGTCTTCACATGTGCTCACATCCGATGCTTGATGAGGTCTCCTTGAAAAGCTTCATCCAGCAGCAGACTTAATCCTTTTTTTCTAGGTCTACCCACACTGGTAATTCTGGGACTGGGTCATGTGTAACATGTCTCTTTGTGTTTTGTTTTTTAAACCATGTTTTGCCTTGAATAGCACTGTGTTTTCAGACAGGAGCTGGTCCGGTCCCTCTCCACAGCAGGGATGAGAAAGGGCCATTATTGTGGCCATTGTTCCTCCATTGTTTCATGTATATTTTTCTGGTTGCCAAGCATCCATGTTTAAAGACATTCTCTTACACAGGCATCTACCTACAATAGCTCTCACTTGTCTTGTGGTAGTCCTGACAAAGACCAAGCAGGGTTCTTTGCATAACTTCCTGACCCTGGCTCCAGGCAGCTGCCAGCATCACTGTCCCCTTGTGTGTCTCTCTTCTTCATGGTCCCTGGAGGTGGCAGCAGTTAAGGCCTTAGGAGCTGCCTGTGTTTAATAGCAACTGCTCAACTCTTTTGTCAGTATGTGTCTCCAGTATTTGAAGAAAGATGTCTTTAGATTTTTCAGACATCTGTAAACTTAGCAGTAACAATTTTCAGAGCTATTGGAAACTAGAGAGGCAACACCTGGAGAAGAGGCCTTCTTCAGAATGGTGTGGGTCCCTGTAGGTCCTGTAGCATCTGCTGCCAGTAGACCCTACCTATGGCACAGCTACTCCTAGGTCTGCCTACACTTTGCTCTCATTCTAGCTTTCTTAACTTCCCATTTCCACAAAGGAACCATGTTTTCTTTGGTCCTCATATCAATCTGTATTATAGTTGTCCAGTAGATTCTAAAGTAGCTACATGATTTTTCATTGTCTTTTTATTTTATTTCTGAGTTTGTATGTGTGTGTGTGTGTGTGAACAATTTTAAGGAATCAGTTCTCTCCTTCCACTGTGGATTCCAGTCACCTTGAGGGACTGGAGAGATGGCTCCATGGTTAAGAGCATTGACTGCTCTTCCAGAGGTCCTGAGTTCAATTCCCAGCAACTACCTGGTGGCTTATAACCATCAGTAATGGGATCCAATGCCCTTTTCTGGTGTGTCTGAAGACACCTACAGTGTACTCATATAAATAAAAATTAATTTAAAAATGTCACCTAGATTATCGCTATTCTGGAACTTTTAAATAAAAGGTAATGCTTTGCCTGCTTTTCTTTTGCCTGTCCGTCTACCTTCTGTGCATTACTTCAATAGGTGTTAGTGGCAAAGTCTGACTGATATCCACCAAGGAAAGATGGGGTACAGGAAAATGACTATAACCCTTCTCTGTTCTTAGAACGTGGGCAGATGACTGAAGTCAATCAGCTTTACTGTTTTTCCACATTAGTCAAAATCTCACACTGACCGAGAATTTTCTCCTTGTAAATATGCCTTTATAATCACTTCAATACGATATTAATTAATAATGAGTTTAGTGTTATCAGTACATTGTGTATATTTCTCTCATCTTTTGGGGCTTATCTTGGATTGTACACCCTACTTTTAATAAGTTTATTATCTTCGTGTCGGTTGCTAACAACATCTTATGAAATCCTATTGGTTTTGTTTAATGTACTTTGTCTTCAAAAGTGTTTAGAAATAGTGCCCTTTACAGTTTTGCTAAATAACACCTTCCCACACTGATGTTTTTGTCTGTTATATCCCCTTTGGCTTTATTATATATTTAATACAGATTTTTATCATTTAGACCTGTAAGCATGTGGCTTCCGTTTATTCTGCTTTCCATAAGTAAGTCCAGGAAAATATTGTTTTTTTCATCCTCTTGTCAACGTCTTCTAAAGAACTGAACTCTTGACTTTTGAACAGATAAGATGTGGAAAAGGGTATGCAGGTAGTGGGGGTTCTTCCTATTTGCTAGCTAGAGCCTTTCCCCAAGGAACTATAGGCCACAAATTGCATTCTTTCTAAGTTCTGTGTGTTGGGCGTGTTCCTGGCATATTCCTGTAAGAGTACCACCACCTTTGCTGTCTTTACTTAACTCCTAGTTTCCCTACATATCTTGTCCATTTGATGATTGCACCTATATTTCACTCCTAATCACTACAGTAGTGAACTCACCAGGAAAAAAAAATGTTTTGCTTATAGTCTGAGTTTTCTGGTTAAAAGCAACTTTGATCAACTAGAAGCCACGAGTCTGAAAACTGATCAGGAGCTGGAGTCATTAACTAACTACCATTAACTGTAGTCTCTTTGCTTTTATCTTGGAAGTGGCACAGGACCTCAGGATACACATTAGAGTCATAGCAGGAAGTCTATCTTTTCTGAATGAATTTGATTTTTTTAAAACATTTTTCCTAATTCTGTTATAAAAAGGCTTTAATTTCCTATTTAGGTACTCCTAAACCAACCATCAAGTGGTTACACAATGGCAGAGAGGTGACAGGGCAAGAGCCTGGTGTTTCTATCTTGGAAGATGGCGCACTGTTGGTAATCGCTTCTGTTACACCACACAACAATGGCGAGTACATCTGTGTGGCCGTCAATGAAGCTGGGACCACAGAAAGGAAATACAACCTCAAAGTTCACGGTAAATGTTGATTAAAACACTAAAGCCAAATAGCTAAAAGTATGACTGTTTCTAATTTTTGCATATTTAAGTCCTTTGATCAATATATTATTGCTAAATCCTAGTATGTATGAATTAATATCGAACAGAAGGTAGAAAATTGGTTTGCACTTTTCATTGTTCAACATTTCATGCAATTTTTAGTTTAGACTTTACATCCCTCAAATTTTAAATAGGAGATAAAGATGCAGCATGAAAACCTGCTTACCCTGGTAAGTCATTCACATACTTTCTCCAGAGCAAAGCAATCAGTGTCACATACTAAGCTGGCATAGCTTCTCAGAGATTTCCTTAAGGCAAAAAAGTATGAAATCTGTATAAAAAGAATATAGATGATAGACTGTTATACCCACTCTATGTACCTGGGCTATCTCATTTAACAATCTATAGTATGAATTATTCTAGGTCTTTAACTGTTATCTATAACACCTTTCTGGATGAGTTCACAGGATTTATTTAACCTTTCTATACTAATATATTAGCATTATACTAATTAGTATTATACTAATATATTTGTAATGTAACAAGTATTCCTATTGTTACCAGGTTTCTTTTTTTTTTAACAACTATCTAAACTTTCAAATAAAATTTTGTACCTGTGTCATTTTGTGGGGGTATGTGGATTTTCAGTTTTGGTGACTATGGCTTTTATAGACACTGAGTGCTAGTGTGTCTCACTGTCAGGTAGTGGCAAATGCTTAAACAAATCTCCTAAGACTTTCAATATGCCAAGTAACTCTTCCTCAAAGTTATCTTAAATGTCATCCTGAACTTAAAACCCTGACATAAAACACACCATTATATCAGAATTTTTATTTGCAAGTGCATTGGCTGACACTTCTCGTTTATAAGAAAGGACATGTTTGCATATGACTACATTTTCTCTCCTTTCTTACCTTTGAAGTTTCTCTAAAGAACTTTGTGGAGCCATTGGGAGCACCTGCTGATCACAAGACTATCCAGTCATGATTCCTCTCTTTTGCAGTTCCCCCAGTAATTAGAGATAAGGAACATGTGACCAATGTGTCTGTGTTGACAAGCCAACTGGCCAGCCTCTACTGTGAAGTAGAAGGAACTCCGTCCCCTGTCATAACGTGGTATAAGGATGACATCCAGGTAAATGGAGACAGTCAAACATGCACAATTCCCTACCTCTGTACCTGAACGATTGCGAATTTCTTCTCAGTGATAACAAACACCACTTTTTTGTTCTCATTGTAGAGTTTTATTAGCTTTGGAAATAACAGTCCTTTGTCTCATGTAGGTGACAGAAAGCAGCACTGTTCAGATTGTGAACAATGGAAAGATTCTAAAACTCTTTAAGGTGTCTGCTGAGGATGCGGGAAGATATTCCTGCAAAGCAATTAATATTGCAGGCACCTCTCAGAAGGACTTTAGTGTCACTGTACTAGGTAAGGAAAAACTTCCTTTTAAAATAAACCTACATGCTACTTGCATTTCTTACTGTGTGCCAAATAGATATAAAATAAATTGATAGAACTACCATTTACATCATTATTTTAGTAGGTTGTTTTTTTCATCTTAGTCATTTATAATATCAAGATGGCTCTGACTCACATATCTCAAGATACCATGAACTTAAAAGTGACACAGTATATGTTAGCAGGCTTCTCTAGACAGTAGCTATATAGAGAAGTGGTTATTTAGATTCATAGGTAGCTGTGAGATACAGTGCAGTGCATTGTGGACATTTTTTGAAGCTAGCAGGATGCTTGAACTGGTGCAAGTCATGCACCTCTTTCTAGTGCTCTTTAATTAATTACTGGAACCTAATCAACCCAGGTTGCAGTCAGGGGAAGAGACTGTGGTGGGTGCTTCTGGCAGGAAGAGAAATCTGAAAGTGAATTATCACTATGCTAGATTATGATAAGAGTAATTTTAACTGCTGTCATTAGTTTAATTTTTAGCTAGTAAAGTTATATTTGACATTATAAGTTCACTTTGTTACAAATGTCTTTCTCTCTTTTCAATATTTTGTTATCAAAATAGGCATGTAATTTGTGTTTTTAGGTGAAAGTGAAGCCTAGAAGTGATATATTCATAAAAATTTGCATTCAGCAATACAAAAAAAATCAATTTCCTTTCTCTCCCCCAAACCTGAACTACATTTATGTTATTATTGTTTTTCCTCCCGTTGTATATGTATATGTGTGTGTATGTGTATATGATGTATATGTATATGATGTAAATGTATATGATGTATATGTATATATTTAGCCACAGGCTGTTTAAACAACCTTGGCAGTTTTTTTCCCTTACTGGTCTTTTTTCTTACTGTGCCTCCTGATGTTCACTCTGTCCATCCATGAATACCACCTGTGTCTGATGATTTCCAAATGCTCAGCTGCAGCTCAGGATTCTTGAGCACCTGGAGAAACTGTCTAGTCTTCACTGTCCTGTCTTTTTATATTTTTATCTACTTCTTAAATCTTTATGTTATTTTCAAGAGCATCTCACTAGTATCATAGGCTGGCCTTAAACTCACAGTCTTCTTCCCCCAGCCTCCCAAAGGCTGCAGTTATTAGAGCTGTGGTATGATGCCCATGTTCCCTTAGCACATTCTTTTTTTTTTTCATTAAACATAAACTTTAAACAAGAGTTTAGCACACGGTGGTGGGTCAATATTAAATGCTCAGGTTTGAATAGAACTGATGTGGTTCCTGAGCTAATGAAACGCTTGGCTTAGTGAGGAGATTAATTCAGGTATGCACCAGCACATGCCAGCACACAGCTGTGACTGTGAGAAGAACCCCATGTCATGGACAAGTGCTCGGATTATACGCAGCAGAGATTAACTCTGAGCTACCGACAATGTATCAGTATGACATTAAGGAAAGATATAAAAGCACTTCTCTCTGGAGTCATTTAACCAAGAGCAAGTCCAGGTTTGAATTCTCTATTTCATGTTCCCTATGTCTTCTATCTTCTGCTTGTCTGTTTCGTGAGTCTGAATCTATGCCTGCATTTGTGTCCATGTCTGTCTGTTCTGTCTGTGTGTGTCCCTGTGTGACTGTGTATGTCTCACTAACAAAGATCTGTCCTTAGCACATTCTTTCGAATAACTTTTTTTATGTGTTGCTGAATACCGTGGGGCTCTGTCAAACTGACAGATCCCAATGACTATTTTCTGCAGTAAATGTTGGGGTCTCTGAGTGACCTGCTTCTTGACCCTTCCCCTACTTTCTCCAGAGCTCCTGAAATTTACCCCTGTCCTATGAGTACTTCTTAGTTGTCTGCTTCTTTCCATTGTGTGGTGAAGGCATATTTTTACTTATGGTAGCCCCTTAACTTCCTTCCTATACCCACTCTTCACCAGTCTTATCCATTCTTCATCCAGCCACCAGTGAGGTCTTTACATAAATATTTTATCAAGCCACACCTCTTCCCCACTGAACCCCTGTGCTGTCCAATAATTTTATGAAGATAAATATCAGACCACTCATCATGAAACAAAGAGGGGGATAGATGGTGAGAAAAATTATACATGAACACATTCATTTGTATAACTCCAAGGATAAAATTGAGTATATTCTTTTTCATGTTGTATATCATACTCATACCAAGTTTTGTATAGATATTCCTCAAAAAAGATAAAAATGACTAAGGTAGACACGACATGCTAGGTAGAGTATGATTCACGGAGATTGATATTGCCCAGGCCATTCATTATTGTAAATGTGTAGCAATAATGCATTGGATCATATGAACTCTGTGGCTCAATTACATTCCATGAGTTTTGCACATGACTTACTATGCCTCAAAATGACTTCTGTTCTATCAATATGTTTGTAGGTAACTGTCCTGCTAACAAAATTCCATAGAAATATTCCTGGATTCGAAGTTAACATTTGGGTGCACAGTGTGATGTGAAAGAGAATTCTCATGAGATGTTTTGTTTCTGACATTAGACTCTTGTTGAAATACTTTGATAAGCAATAACTGCCTGCTTCTTCCCCAAATATTTGTTTTAAACCATATATATTATGATAAAATGTCTCTGTTCAAGTTCCACCCAGCATCCTAGGTGCCAGCTCCCCGAGTGAAGTCTCAGTTGTTCTTAACCACAACCTCACCCTGCAGTGTCCTGTCAGAGGCATCCCCTTCCCGGCTATTCACTGGTTCAAGGATGGCAAGTGAGTATCTTGTCTGTATTTGTTCAAGGGTGTAATTTATAGGATACAGATGTGTCAATGTGTAGCACCTACCTTCTTACTCATCACCTTAAAATATACATTATTTAATGAAAGAGTAACAATGTTGCTTTTTAAAAGTAGCCTCTTAATAAACAATCTTTCAGTAATATGCTCCAATTTTCAAATAACAAAGCGCTTTATAAATTTGGGGAATTTATTTTAGAAATAGATTATAATTATTGCGCACCAAAATCCTCTGCACATATATTATCATAAAATCTGATTCCAATGAAGAGGTAGTTATGCCTTTACATGGGATTGAGCTATTGAGAAGCAAAATGTGCTTGCAAGAATGTAATGTACATAGAGTCCGTCTGAATGAAGTAGGAAGCACAGACAGGAATTGCACTTCTTACATTGCAAGCCTCAAGGAAGGGCGTTGCCCACACTGTAACGACTACAGTGGCCTATAATGGCTCAGAGGTTATGAAGAGTATATCTACAGGTTGTGCTATAATTTCTAAGAAGGAATCTAAGGACTCAGTAACAGAGAGTCTACATTGGCTGTGAATAAAATATAGGAATTCATTTACACTTCCAAGAAATCAGTAAGGCAGACACCATAGGAAAAAATGAATTGGGACTATAAATGGGCAATTTGAAATATAATCACACAATAAGCACTAAAAGATTCTTCTCCTCAACTCACTGATGAATATAAATAGAATATAGTTTTGTTTCTCCTGAGTCATTTTTGAAAACCAAAGGTTTGAAAATACCAAGTGTTGTCTGGATCTGGGAAGTCAGAATACAGTTCTGGAGAGAGTATGAAGCACTGACCTGAGGGACAAGTTGTTGTAATGTTTTAAAATTGTAAAGTTCCCCTGCTGTGCTGGAGCCACACCTCCATTCTATAAGACTGAAGTGAACATGCAGGTCCAGCAGTAGCACATTTGCTGATAGTCTCTGCAATGTTGCAGGGGTAGATGAGCGAAAACTGGCCAATGCCAGACCTTATGAGATAGATAGATAACACATAAGTAAGACTGGAATATTCCACTTCAAGTAACCCCCAGCTACCAGACAGAGCACCAAGGAACGCTGGAGACTAGCACAGTGTTATTTACATTAAAGCTTAGATTTCTTCAGGGATATATTTAGGAATAAAAATTGTTGAGTGAAAACAGATGGATAAAGCCAAAACCGATTGTGACGAGAAGTCAGAGCGAAGCCTCCCATTAGTGACAGTACATCAAGAATGATTTTTCAATACTAACACCTGAGCATATTTAAGTTCTGTGTTACCTTTATAACTAATAATTAATAAAATGCCAATGTTTTATAAAGTCAAGTAACATATTATGAAATGTTCATTCTTTAAAAAAAAAATCTCCAAATGTGGTTTAGGACTTTTTGGAGGATCCAAGGATGGGAAACTAAAAATGGACCTATGAAAATATTTTTTTTAGGCCTTTATTTTTGGGAGATCCTAACATTGAACTCTCAGACAGAGGACAGAATTTACATCTGAGAAATGCACGGAGAAGTGACAAGGGACGCTACCAATGTACTGTGTCCAATGCAGCAGGCAAGCAAGCCAAGGATATAAAACTCACTGTCTATGGTGAGTGTGACTTTTCTCATGCTGATACCATTACAAAAACTTCAATTATAACTTGAAGACTGATGTTTATTCTACTGTTCATTGTCCTTTTTCTCTATAATAAATGCTTAGGAATGTTATACAAGTAAAGAGAAGGAGTCTGTCTACCTTTATGTTGTAAGCTTTCACAATGCATTCAGTTTTAAAATGCAGTTTATCCTTAGCTGTGGATTTATTCAAATTATTTAGTAATTTTAATATGGTAAACCTTTCCCTAATTAGTTGGTTTAAGCATAAATCAAATACTTGTGTCCTTTAAGTGTTAAAAATACTTTTAAAAAGTGAGTGTGTAAATGTACAAATCACACTGAAGCAACTATTACATCCACAGTTCAGTTGTTATATTTTCATCCAGCCTTGGCTTTTGTCCTGACCATGTGATAATATTTTTAATGCCATGTATTGTTCTATTATTCTCATTGATTATCCTAAATAATGTGTCTTAGTTACATTTCTATTGCCATGACAAAACACTGCGATCAAGGCAACTTAGAAAAGAAAAAATTTGATTTGAGGATTATAGCTCCAGAGGGTCAGAATCCTTAACCATCACAGCAGGGAACTTGGCTGTAAGCAGGCAGTGAGGGCCCTGAAGCAGAGAGAGCAACCTGGGAATAGCATGGGCTTTTGAACTTCACATCCCACTCTCAGTGAAACACCTCCTCTAACAAGGCCACGCCTCCTAATCCTTCCCAAACAGTTCCCTGAACTGGGGACCATATTCAAATATGTGAGCCTAGCCGGGCCATTCTCATTCAGAAAACCAAATAATATAAGTCCTCTTTTCACTAAAAATTTCAACTACTGATTAGGGTGATGAGCAAAGTCATTTTTATGAATGGAACCATGAAGTAGTGAATGGCATGCCACATACACAAGCTTACACAGTAGAAAAGAACAGAACTTTGTGCTAGTGGATCTTGGAATGTTTCCACTCCCTACACTACCGTCACCCTTCCATAGAGTGTATAGCACTTGAAGAAAGAGCCTCATACTTCAGTGCTGCCTTGATACAGGGTCCTTTCAGTCCAAAGTGGTCACCTACCCTCTTTCATGTTATACTAACTCATTTTTTTTCATATCACCTTCTGATATTCGCTTAGTTATAAGGTTTTGCTTCTTAGATATTTATTGCTAAGGATTCTAAATTTCATAATAAGACTTCTATTTTGCATGTCTCTATTTTGCTGGCTAATATAGAGCAGATCTAAAGACATACTGCCCAAATGACTAAAGGGTCTGATACTAAACTATGGCACCCAGTCATATGTGACGAATGAGAAGTTACTGAAGCCTGAGAGATGCTATAAAGATAAAATGTTCACTCAATATCAATGATGGTACAAAAACCTTGTGTGAGATATCTAGTTAATAATTTCATGATTTATGCTAAACTTGTATTTGAGATATATTGGACTAAGTAAAATGTATTGTTAAAGTTTATTTACCTGTTTTCATTTTATACTTTTAATGTGGCCTCTAGAGAATTTAAAATTACATATATGGCTTAAGTTATGTTTTTATTGAATAGCAGTTTCAGTAATTAATAAGAATGTCATTGTTAAAAACAGAAACACTTGTGTTTTTAACCCAACTCTGCCACTCACTAGTGTAGTGACTTCATATGAATTTCCTCACTTCTCTAAATTTCCCTTTTCTTAATGGAATTAGTAATATTCTTTCTATGAGAATAAAATACTAGATGTATTAGGCAAGTTTGTTTGACTTACAGTAAGGGGTCAATATATGCTTCTTATCATTGTCTAGCAATACCATTGCCTTAAAGATATCTATCTCTATCTATCTATCTATCTATCTATCTATCTATCTATCTATCTATCTATCTATCATCTATATATCTATATCTATATCTATATCTATATCTATATCTATATCTATATCTATATCTATATCTATATCTATATATAAGCTCTAGCACTTTCCTTTCTTTTTCTCTTTTTTCCTTTGTTTCTTTCTGGGGCTCACTTTTAGCCTTCCTTTACCTAAAAC
Organism: Mus caroli; assembly: GCF_978045245.1. Classification (NCBI taxonomy): domain Eukaryota; kingdom Metazoa; phylum Chordata; class Mammalia; order Rodentia; family Muridae; genus Mus; species Mus caroli. Next base: position 148,139,763 of record NW_028227256.1, on the reverse strand, counting down.
TCATACCTCTGATTACTAAGGGTTGAGATGGCTGATGTGTGCCTCAACACCTAGCTCAAATCTGCCTTGATTTGTACTTAATTAACTGTATTTGAAAAACTGTATTTGAAAATTTAGGTGTCTCTTTCAAGTTTTAGTATCTCTTTTGCATCAAAGAAATTATATTCAAAGCAGATTTTTAAATCATTTATGTGTAAAAATGGAAGCCTGTTGGGGAAATCTGTCATGAAAAGACATGTCCTCTATAAAAGTACCATCACTGGAAGATTAGCTGTATAGATGCCAAGTTAAACAAAAATGTTATTACCATCATTGCCTTCCTACTAAAACGAGCCACTGAAACAACACAGAGTGTCTCCCCCAAGGTGCTGTATTGTTGCCAGCATCTATCATGAATACAGTGTGGAGCTTCAATAAGACTTCTATTTCTGTGAGACTTGGGTTTATTCTCTTTGAATCCTCATGTTCATACTGTGTGATGCCCTCAGGCACCCACAAGAGAGAGCTTCTGGGATTCTCTAATTGAAAGGCAATGCGGTATTGAGACGTTCTGAGTATTGTAAGTCAGGAAACAATATCCTTTCTTTTCTAGCAAGCTGCCCTGTGCCTTCAAGTGGGTAGCCTTAAGGTTACTTTACTTCATTTGTGAAAATGTAAATATCACGAATAAAAAAAAATACCCACAAGTACTATACTTAAGTAACTGAGAATAATGTGTATGTAGATTTTAAATTGAGAGAATTTTTCAGCCTAAAATTGACTTATTTGTTTTCCTTACTTACATGCTCATATCTTCACGTGAGGATGGGCAACAATAGAACTGAGTGTGAGCCTTGTATCTAAATAAGCAAAAAGGGTGGGGACATAGTAATTTGAAAAATCTGTATGGAAATGCACTACTACAGGAGCTTGCTAAGGTATGAATATAGATGTATAAAGAGGGTTTAAATGAAGTTACCCTATAATGAAGAGACAACATCCAACTAAATATCACATACTAGCAAATAAAAATCCCACTTCCAAGATGGGTTACTTTTTTTGCGTTGTTGGCCAGCGGTTTGCCATAGAACCTCCAACGTTATAGGCTATTGCTAACGATCTTGATTACTCTTCAAAATCTGATGATAAGACCCTGTTCCTGAAGACACCTCAGATTTGATTCATAGAACATGAAGGAATCAATCTGATACTAACTTGGAAGCCACATCCCTACTGACTATGATGATCGAAGGTGCTATGCATGATTCTAGAAGGGCAAAAAGAAATTATCAATGTCACCAGTTGTGAGTCCTGCCAGCTACAGTAACAACTAGCCTGACAAACTATGCTCACTGTGTAACAGTGTCACAAACATGGCAGTAACCAACCACTTTCTGGTTCTGTTTGGATCTGAGGCTTCTTCCATGGGATGGAACTCTACAATCATATCTATTACTATTCTGCTAAATGGATGTGGTATTAAAACATGCTGTATCCATAGATCTCTTAACCATCTTTAGATTAACTCTACTTATAATAGATGACAATTAATACAAAGACCTTCAATAGGTTAGCATATGGAGAATAAAGACTGTGGATTGCTCAAGACTAAATGAGATGTATATATCATACTCTTTCACACAAGACTCAGAAACCTTCCATGAAGAGAGGAGGGAGGATTGTAAATACCAGAGGTGGTGAATACCTTCCAGAGACAATGTTTTATATGTAGAATAGAACAGTTGCACATATGAACTCACAGCAGTTTTGACAACATACACAGACCTTCAGAAGTTCAAGGCAGACAAAATCTCAGTATAGCACTTGGGAGAAGGAAACAAAATTATTCAAGAGGGCTGGTTTTTTTTCTATCATCCAAATTGATGGCAAATGTTGATATATTATTGATGACTGGTAATGAGATTTTATCTGATGCATCTTTGAAGATGTGATTCTCATACAATTCACAGGTTCTGCTCAATACTGAAGTTACTTTCTTAACATGGCTTTTTTTATTAGGAATTTTCTTCATTTACATTTCCAGTGCTATCCCAAGGGTCCCCCATACCCCCCCCGCCACTTCACTACCCACCCAATGCCACTTCTTGGCCCTGGCGTTCCCCTGTACTGAGGCAGATAAAGTTTGCACGACCAATCTCTTTCCACTGATGGATGACTAGGCCATCTTCTGATACATATGCAGCTAGAAACACGAGCTCTGGGGGGGTACCGGTTAGTTCATATTGTTGTTCCACCTATAGGGTTGCAGATCCGTTTAGCTCCTTGGGTACTTTCTCTAGCTCCTCCATTTGGAGCCCTGTGATCCATCCAATAGCTGATTGTGAGCATCCACTTCTGTGCTTGCCAGGGCCCGTCATAGTCTCACAAGAGACAGCTATATCAGGGTCCTTTCAGCAAACTCTTGCTAGTGTGTGCAATGGTTTCAGAGTTTGGAGGCTGATTATGGGATGGATCCCTGGATATGGCAGTCTCTAGATGGTCCATCCTTTTGTCTCAGCTCCAAACTTTGTCTCTGTAACTCCTACCATGGGTGTTTTATTCCCAATTCTAAGAGGGGGCAAAGTGTCCACACTTTGGTCATCATTCTTCTTGAGTTTCATGTGTTCTGCAAATTATATCTTATATCTTGGGTACTCTAAGTTTCTGGGATAATATCCACTTATCAGTGAGTACATATCATGTGAGTTCTTTTGTGATTGGGTTACCTCACTCAGGATGATGCCCTCCAGGTCCATCCATTTGCCTAGGAATTTCATAAATTCATTATTTTTGTTAGCTGAGTAGTACTCCATTGTGTAAATGTACCACATTTTCTGTATCCATTCCTCTGTTGAGGGGCATTTGTGTTCTTTTCAGTTTCTGGCTATTATAAATATGGTTGGTATGAACATAGTGGAGCATATGTCCTTCTTACCGGTTGGAACATCTTCTGGGTATATGCCCAGGAGAGGTATTGCGGGATCCTCCAGTAGTACTATGTCCAATTTTCTGAAGAACCACCAGACTATTTCCAGAGTGATTGTACAAGCTTGCAATCCCACCAACAATGGAGGATTGTGCCTCTTTCTCCACATCCTTGCCAGCATCTGCTGTGACCTGAATTTTTTTTTCTTTTAAGAAAAATTTTTATTTAATATAATTCCATATTGGGGAAATTTAGAAGTGTCAATTGTTTTGACAGGACCGCCAATCATCAGACCAATTAAACAGAAAAGCTCAGAGTTGGTTGCACCAGTTACCATGGCTAAGCATAGGAATTCTAAATGACTCAAAACTGTCTCCGTGTGCACAAACAGAAAACAACACTTAAAGGAAGTTTATTATTACGGTGACCTGAATTTTTGATCTTAGCCATTCTGACTGGTGTGAGGTGGAATCTCAGGGTGGTTTTATTTACATTTCCCTGATGATTAAGGATGCTGAAAATTTTTCAGGTGCTTCTCAGCCATTCGGTATTCCTCAAGTAAGAATTCTTTGTTTAGCTCTGAGCCCCACTTCTTTAATGGGGTTATTTGATTTTCTGTAGTACACCTTCTTGAGTTCTTTTTATATATTGGATATTAGTCCCCTATCTGATTTAGGATAGGTAAAGATCCTTTCCCAATCTGTTGGTGGCCTTTTTGTCTTCTTGATGATGTCTTTTGCCTTACAGAAACTTTGCAATTTTATGAGGTCCCATTTGTGGATTCTCGATCTTACAGCACAAACCATTGCTATTCTATTCAGGAATTTTCCCCCTGTGCCCATATCTTCGAGGCTTTTCCCCACTTTCTCCTCTATAAGTTTCTCTGTCTCTGGTTTTATGTGGAGTTCCTTGACCCACTTAGATATGACCTTGGTACAAGGAGATAGGAATGGATCAATTTGCATTCTTCTACATAATAACTGCCAGTTGTGCCAGCACCATTTGTTGAAAATGCTGTCTTTTTTCCACTGGATGGTTTTAGCTCCCTTGTCAAAGATCAAGTGACCATAGGTGTGTGGGTTCATTTCTGGGTCTTCAATTCTATTCCATTTGTCTACTTGTCTGTCGCTATACCAGTACCATGCAGTTTTTATCACAATTGCTCTGTTGTACAGCTTTAGGTCAGGCATGGTGATTCCATCAGAGGTTCTTTTTTAACTGAGAAGAGTTTTTGTTATCCTAGATTTTTTTGTTATACCAGATGAATTTGCAGATTGCCCATTCTAATTCCTTGAAGAATTGAGTTGGAATTTTGATGGGGATTGCATTGAATCTGTAGATTGCTTTTGGCAAGATAGACATTTTTACTATATTGATCCTGCCAATCCATGTCTCCATCTTCTGAGATCTTCTTTAATTTCTTTCTTCAGAGACTTGAAGTTCTTATCATAGAGATCTTTCACTTCCTTAGTTAGAGTCACTGTATTTTATATTATTTTTAACTATTGAGAAGGGTGTTGTTTCCTTAATTTCTTTCTCAGCCTGTTTATCCTTTGTGTAGAGAAAGGCCATTGACTTGATTGAGTTAATTTTATATCCAGCTAATTCACTGAAGGTGTTTATCAGGTTTAGGAGTTCTCTGGTGGAATTTTTAGGGTAACTTATATATACTATCATATCATCTGCAAAAAAGTGATATTTTAACTTCTTCCTTTCCAATTTGTATCCCCTTGATCTTCTTTTGTTTTCGAATTGCTTTGGCTAGGACTTCAAGTACAATGTTGACTAGGTAGAGAGAAAGTGGGCAGCCTTGTCTAGTCCCTGATTTTAGTGGGATTGCTCCAGCTTCTCACTATTTACTTTGATGTTGGCTGCTGGTTTGCTGTAGATTGCTTTTATCATGTTTAGGTATGGGCCTTGAATTCCTGATTTTCCAAGACTTTTATCATGAATGGGTGTTGGATTTTGTCAAATGCTTTCTCCACATCTAACGAGATGATCATGTGGTTTTTGTCTTTGAGTTTGTTTATATACTGGATATCGTTGATGGATTTCCATATATTAAACCATCCCTGCATCCCTGGAATGAAACCTACTTGGTCAGGATGGATGATTGTTTTGATGTGTTCTTGAACTCGGTTAGCAAGAATTTTATTGAGTATTGTTGCATCAATATTCATAAGGGAAATTGGTCTGAAGTTCTCTATCTTTGTTGGGTCTTTCTGTGGTTTAGGTATCAGAGTAAATGTGGCTTCATAGAATGAATTGGTTAGAGTACCTTCTGCTTCTATTTTGTGGAATAGTTTGTGAAGGCCTGAAATTTGATCTTCTTTGAAGGTCTGATAGAACTCTGCACTAAACCCATCTGGTCCTGGGCTTTTTTTGGTTGGGAGACCATTAATGACTGCTTCTATTTCTTTAGGGGATATAGGACTGTTTAGATCATTAACCGGACCTGATTTAACTTTGGTACCTGGTATCTGTCTAGAAATTTGTCCATTTCATCCAGGTTTTCCAGTTTTGTTGAGTATAGCCTTTTGTAGTAGGATCTGATGGTGTTTTGGATTTCTTCAGGATCTGTTGTTATGTCTCCCTTTTCATTTCTGATTTTGTTAATTAGGATGCTGTCCCTGTGCCCTCTAGGGAGTCTGGTTAAGGGTTTATCTATCTTGTTGATTTTCTCAAAGAACCAGCTCCTCGATTGGTTGATTCTTGGAATAGTTCTTGTTTCCACTTGGTTGATTTCGCCCCTGAGTATGAGTTTTCCTCTTACAAATGTATTCATTGTGTCCCATAAGTTTGGGTATGCTGTGGCTTCATTTTCATTAAACTCTAAAAAGTCTTTAAGTTCTTTCTTTATTACTTCCTTGACCAAGGTATCATTGAGAAGAGTGTTGTTCAGTTTCCACGTGAATGTTGGCTTTCTATTATTTATGTTGTTATATTGAAGATCAGCCTTAGTTCATGGTGATCTGATAGGATGCATGGGACAATTTCAATATTTTTGTATCTGTTGAGGCCTGTTTTGTGACCAATTATATGGTCAATTTTGGAGAAGGTACCATGAGGTGCTGAGAAGAAGGTATATCGTTTTGTTTTAGGATAAAATGTTCTATAGATATCTGTTAAATCCATTTGTTTCATATCTTCTGTTAGTTTCATTGTGTACCTGTTTAGTTTCTGTTTCCACAAACTGTCCATTGATGAAAGTGGTGTGTTGAAGTCTCCCACTATTATTGTGTGAGGTGCAATGTGTGCTTTGAGCTTTACTAAAATTTCTTTAATGAATGTAGCTGCCTTTGCATTTGGAGCATAGATATTCAGAATAGAGAGTTCCTCTTGAAGGATTTTACCTTTGATGAGTATGAAGTGTCCCTCCTTGTCTTTTGATAACTTTGGGTTGGAAGTCGATTTTATTCAATATTAGAATGGCTACTCCAGCTTGTTTCTTCAGACCATTTGCTTGGAAAATTGTTTTCAAGCCTTTCATTCTGAGCTAGTGTCTGTCTTTTTCCCTGAGATGGGTTTCCTGTAAGCAGCAAAATGTTGGGTCTTGTTTGTGTAGCCAGTCTGTTAGTCTATGTCTTTTTATTGGAGAATTGAAGCCATTGATATTAAGAGATATTCAGGAAAAGTAATTGTTGCTTCGTATTATTTTTGTTGTTAGAGTTGGCATTCTGTTCTTGTGGCTGTCTTCTTTTAGGTTTGTTGAGGGATTACCTTCTTGCTTTTTCTAGGGTGTGGTTTCTGTCCTTGTATTTTTTTTTTCTGTTATTTTCCTTTGAAGGGCTGGATTCGTGGAAAGATCATGTGTTAATTTGGTTTTGTCATGGAATACTTTGGTTTCTACGTCTATGGTAATTGAAAGTTTGGCTGGGTATAGTAGCCTCGGCTGGCATTTCTGTTCTCTTAGTGTCTGTATAACGTCTGTCCAGGATCTTCTGGCTTTCATAGTCTCTGGTGAAAAGTCTTGTGTAATTCTGATAGGCCTGCCTTTATATGTTACTTGACCTTTCCCCTTACTGCTTTTAATATTCTATCTTTATTTAGTGTATTTGTTGTTCTGATTATTATGTGTTGGGAGGAATTTCTTTTCTGGTCCAGTCTATTTGGAGTTCTGTAGGCTTCTTGTATGTTCATGGGCATCTTTTTCTTTAGGTTTGGGAAGTTTTCTTCTATACTTTTGTTGAAGATATTTGCTAGCCCTTTAAGTTGAAAATCTTCATTCTCATCTACTCCTACTATCCGTAGGTTTGGTCTTCTCATTGTGTCCTGGATTTCCTGGATGTTTTGAGTCAGGATCTTTTTGCATTTTGCATTTTCTTTGATTGTTGTGCTGATGCTCTCTATGTAATCTTCTGCACCTGAGATTCTCTCTTCCATCTCTTGTATTCTGTTGCTAATGCTGGTATCTACGGTCCTAGATTTCTTTCCTAGGTTTTCTATCTCCAGAGTTGCCTCTCTTTGGGTTTTCTTTATTGTGTATACTTCCCTTTTTAGGTCTAGTATGGTTGTGTTCATTCTCATTGGATGTGCTTTCCTGTTTTTCTTTAAGGACTTCTACCTGTTTGGTTATGTTTTCCTGTTTTTCTTTAAAGACGTATAACTCTTTAGCAGTGTTCTCCTGTATTTCTTTAAGTGAGTTATTAAAGTCCTTCTTGATGTCCTTTACCGTCATCATGAGATATGCTTTTAAATCTAGGTCTAGCTTTTCATGTGTGTTGAGGTGCCCAGGACTGAGTGAGGTGGGAGTGCTGCATTCTGATGATGGTGAGTGGTCTTGATTTGTGTTAGTAAGATTCTTACATTTGCCTTTTGCCATCTGGTAATCTCTGGAGTTAGTTGTTATAGCTGTCTCTGGTTAGAGCTTGTTCCTCCCATGATTCTGTTAGCGTCTATCAGCAGACCTGGGAGACTAGCTCTCTCCTGAGTTTTAGTTGTCTGAGCACTCTCTGCAGGCAAGCTCTCCTCTTGCAGGGAAGGTGCACACAGATATCTGGCATTTGGACCTGCCTTCTGGCAGAAGATGAAGGCCTGAAACAGGGCCTGTCCAGAAGCTGTTAGCTTCTGTAGTCCACACTCTCACCTGCACAGACTAGTCTCAGAGGGATCTGGGAACCAAGATGGCTTCCCAAGGTGTTCCGGCAAAGCCCTCTTGGGTGGGGAGGATACCTGTCCTCTAGCAGGGAAGGTGCCCAGATATCTGGAGCCCAAAATGGGGTCTGCCTCACAAGCTGTCTTCTAGGCACCTTAGGGGTGTCCTCCATCTCCTTGCCCAGGTGACCCGGTGCCGGCACCGACCAGAAGGGGCTTGTGACCCTGGTCTTATCTGGGGGTTTTCTGCTTCACTAATGCTGGTCCCCTGTGATTGGAATGGAGCAGAAGTTGTGCTCCACTCACCGGTGGTCCTAAGATCGTGTGGAGAGTCCTCTCAGGACCTTGGGGGAGTCCGCCGACTATGCGCCCAAGGTGACCTGGTGCTGGCGCCAACCGGAAGGGCTTAACATGACTGTTACTGAATACATTCATTTCCAAGAAAGAATTTATAACACTTGATTGTACTCTTTTGATATTTGCTTTTTGGCATTCCATTACAAATGGGCAATTAATCAATTCTAGTTAAAAACTATATGGAAGATTCTGTATCAAGAATAAATAGGTATGTCTGGGATATGGACTCTTGCATCTATATCAAACATTGGTAGAATAGTTGTTTGGATTCAGAAGATAAAATAAAAATGTGGGTGAATAAAGATCTCGGTTCTAATGTGAACTTTTGACAGCCCAAGAAATGTATTAAGTAGCCTTACACTCCTTGAGTTTGAAAGAATCAAATAACCACTACAATACTAATATTGCATATTTAGTGTCTTGCATTGTAATTTTAAATTGAAATGAATGAAAAACACCATTTAAAACAAAATGAATTTCTAAAGCTCTTCAGCACTTGGTAACAATATTTAAACGTACCTCTTTTCATCGAGAAAGAAAAGGACATTTAGTCTCTTCCCTGAACTTAACAAATGAAACATCACCTATGCCAAGGCAGGCAGCTGCTGTATGCCTGGTTATTCAGTTCTGCCTCTTGGGATGGTCACAGGATTACTGGTGTCCATGTCACTAACAACAAATAAAACACACCATTGCCACCAGGGACTCATTAACACACAGCCATTCTGCACGAAGGACTTGTTAAGAAATGATACAGTCACAGTGCACAGATGTTTAAACTCCACACATCTAAGCTCTGGACAAGTCACTAATTCTTTTCTTGCTTCCATTTTATTTTATTTTATTTTTTTAACCATCAGCAGTTGTGACAAATCTTAGCAAATTCCAGTTCAGATAGTGTTGCTTGGAATTCCTGAGGAGGATTTTTGTCAATATTTGTTCTACACAGATTGTTTTTAGTGACTAATCCTTCACTTGGCCAAACTTTGCATTGACTCCCCAGATAAGCCAGGACAGCTTAGCAATAGTAATATCTGTCATTGTGTCAAAGGCAAGAATAGTCAACAAAATAAGTAGCCCTTTGAAACCGACTATGCATAACGCCCCAAGAGTCATCATGTCCTCCTTCATTCTCACTGGAGTCCTAACAATCATCAACTGACTTTCTCTGGATATATCTCTTCAGCTCTCATAATTTTTTTCTGAGAATTTATTTTTTAAAAATATTTTTATTAAATATTTTTTACATTTATTAAATTCATTAAATTATTTTCTTTATATTCCAAATGTTGCCCCCTTCCCAGCCCCTCTTCCCAGAGTTCTTGACCCCATCCCCTCTCCCCTTTGTCTCTGAAAGGGTCTCCCTCAACCCCTCACCCAATTACTTCCTGTCCCCCACCCCAGCATTCCCTTTCCTAGAGGCATCAAGTGTCTACATGATTGGGCTCATCCTCTTCCACTGAGGCCAGACAAGGTGATCCTCTGCTACATATATGCCAGGGGCCATCTACAAGCCCATGTATGCTCTTTGGTTAGTGGCTTAGTATTTTGGAGCTTTGAGAGGTCTAGATTAGTGGATAATGTCGCTCTTCCTATAGGGTTACCATCCACTTCAGTTCCTTCAATCCTTCCCATAACTGTTCTACAGGGGTCTCTGATCTCAGTTCAGTGGTGGACTGTTAAGTATTTGCATCTGTCTCAGTCAGCTGCTGGTAGAGTCTCTCAGAGGACAGCCATGTTAGGCTCCTGTTTGCAAGCATAAAATAGCATCAGTAATAGTGTCAGGTTTGTTTGTTTTTCCTTTTTACTCTTTTGATATGATTTTTGAACTTTAATTTAAAGACTTTGGTTTGTGTTGCTTTGTTTTTGTTACTAACTTGCCTGGCTACTCTAATATGATCTAGCTCACAAGTGACTGAAATATCTGTGACTTTGCTGTTGTTCTGAAATCTGGAGCCAGAAAGGAAAGTGGTACAGACAGTTTGGACTTTGAGATCTAGATAATCAACTCTAGATGACCACAGATTTACTGTCATTAATACACATTTTCATTAAACTAAAAATGTAGGCAACCATAGCATTTACTATCGTGATTCAGATGTTAAACTTACATTTGTTTTTAATCTTTTTTAGTTCCACCTAGTATTAAAGGAGGCAACGTTACCACAGAAATATCAGCATTGCTCAACAGCGTAGTTAAACTGGAATGTGAGACACGGGGGCTCCCAGTGCCTGCCATTACTTGGTATAAGGATGGCCAGGTAGTCACATCCAGCTCACAAGCACTTTATATTGACAAAGGACAACTTCTCCACATTCAGAGAGCACAGGTCTCTGACTCAGCAACATACACATGTCATGCAGCCAACGTTGCTGGAACAGCTGAGAAATCATTCCGTGTTGACATCTATGGTAAGGATATATAGATATCTTTGAGTGCTTTATTTTTTTTCTTTTCTTTTCTTTTTCTTTTCTTTCTTTTTTTTTTTTTTTTGGTTTTATGAGATAGGGTTTGTCTGTGTAGCCCAACTCACTCTGTAGACCAGGCTTTCTAATATTTTGTCATCTAACTGCTTCACTAGTGAAGCCTTGGTGTGAGTTTTTTTTTCACAGTATAGAGATAAGAATTGGAAGATTTTGTTATAATACAGAAAAATATTTATAGAAGCTAAGGTTAGCAAAACTTAGTTTATTCCTTTAACCTCCAACCCTTTCATTTGAAACTTGTAGCATCTTAACCATTTGGTTTTCAGCAATAAGGAAAAGTGATTGTTAGGAGTAAGATCACTCTCTGTGCTTTGTCTTTTGTTAGCCCAGTGATCCATAGCATTCCAGAATAAATAGAAGAGTTGTAGATCGGCTGAACCAAGAAATTCTTCCCTTACCAGCTTAGAGGGAAACAGGCACGTAGGAAGTTCCAGTGGTCAAAGTGTATGAGAAAAAGTTTCTTTTTTATTTACTGTTCTTTTATGACTGGGAGAAGGACTATCTGAAATATTACTATTTTTCCCTCTCAGTTCCTCCAATAATCGAAGGTGACTTGACCACTCCTTCAAATAAGCAAGTCATTATTGGTCAGTCATTGATCCTGGAGTGCAAAGCTGCTGGCAACCCTCCTCCCATTCTCACTTGGTTAAAAGATGGCGTGCCTGTGAAAGCCAGTGACAACATCCACATCGAAGCCGGTGGGAAGAAGCTCGAAATCTTGAGTGCCCTAGAAGTTGATCGGGGACAGTACATATGTGTAGCTACCAGTGTGGCAGGAGAACGGGAAATCAAGTATGAAGTTGATGTCTTGGGTAAGTACGGATACCAGGGCCTGGACCCTCAGACTCACAGTGCTGGATTACTAAACACATGTTGGATTATGTACTAATAATGCAATCTGAGTTCAGGTATAGTGGACTTTTCAAGTTCGTTCAAGTGGTTGGGTTCTCAGTAGAGTCCCCTGATCTGAAATCCATGCAGCTCATCACTGATTTTAATGACTGTGCTTTGCTCTTGCCAGGGCACTCTCTTAACTCTGTCCACCACGGGTTGCAGTGAGTGACAAGGTGCACTTTTGTCATATCCACTGTGTCCAACTGCAGAAAAGAGTTTTTGGACCGGGACAAATTACCTTGCAATCTTGAGAGTCTATAATTGAAGCTGAAGGTTCTTATGTGGATGTTATTATGAAAATAAACAGTATGAAACAAGGATAAGCTTTACATTAGCATAGCATCTATGGCACTGTAGTGTGTGACAGAGAACATTTCCCAGTGACAGAAGTACATTTATCCTGGCAAGTGCTTATTGTAAAAGGCATATATCTTCAAACCCCTTGAGTATTAAACTCCTGTGAATGATATCAACTTTCTAAGCGACTACTTCGAGTCATTTGATATAGACATTTCTTTGCTTGTTACAGTCTGTCTTTTTGTTTTGATCTGTCTTTCTTTTTAGTGCCACCGACTGTGGAAGGAGGAGAGGAAACATCTTACTTCATTGTGTTGGCAAATAACTTACTGGAGCTAGACTGTCAGGTCTCAGGCTCTCCCGCACCAACTATCATGTAAGCATTTTGGTATGTCTTCTAAATACCTCTCTCACTTTTTAATATAAGTGTTTGGAGTTGTCTGGAACGATTTTTGACATTGAGAAGTATCAGTTCAAAATCCTCTTCCTCTTTGAGAAGATGTAGTCTCTATATAAAGCAGCTGGTTCTTGGTACTCCAAAATGACATATGAGAACTTGGAGAAAGTTCTATATATTACCTCAGAAATTCTATTTTTAGTCAGAAGGCATAGAGTATTAAGCACTAGGAACATCAGATCGCCCTGAGGCACGGACATGTGTAACAGACTACCAAATAAAAACAATAATAGAAACATATGGGAAATGGAAGAGCTCAAAGCATTCTTAGATTCTTTTTCTGATTGCCTGTCTCCTTTAACGTTCTCAAAGCATACAATTTACTATTCTAAAGTGGTATGAAGCATGCAAAAGAATATTTGGATGACTGTGGTTAATCAATTATAAAATGATAACCACCCAAAGTATAAAACTCTATGATTTCAGTATTTGATTTACAAACATTGGAAGCTCATTTGCATCTCATTGATTAATATTAATTAAATATTACAGTGCACAGTCTCATTTGTTCCTTTTTGCAACCTAACCTGACTGAAGGATAATGAACTTATTATAGGTTTCTTAAGTTCCAACTCTCTGCCAGTCTCTCCGAGAGACCATTTCCTTTTGATTTCTTCTCTCCGTATTTATTTTATAGCAGTCAATTAGGAGATTAGGTGAATGAATAGCAGGTAGTAAATATAGCATGCACACAACTTCTAGAAAAATGCTTATATGCAATATGCATATAAATTACTTTTTGCCTTTTTTCATAGGTGGCTAAAAGGTGGTCAGTTAATTGATGAAAGAGATGGATTCAAGATCTTACTAAATGGACGCAAACTCGTTATTGCTCAGGCTCAGGTGTCAGACACAGGCCTTTACCAGTGTGTGGCAACAAACATTGCAGGGGACCAGAGGAAGGAGTTTGAAGTGACCGTTCATGGTATGCTAAAGAAGAGATGGGTGCAGTACATTTGAAACTACCCTGGGCTCTATTCATCATCTAATTCAGATGGGAGTTAGAGTCATCTGGAGAAATCTTGAGTTGTGTAAAGTAATGCGAAAAGGGCAGCTGTCATTAAATATGGCAGATTCTCTTCCTGGTGCAGAGATTCATCCCAAGTATCATGTGAATTTGGTTAGACAAAGGTTAAGTGTTAGCAAGTGTATTGAATGGGGTGTCAAAGGGTGGTGAGGGAGAGAGAATGGGAGAAAAGAGGAAGGCAGTAACTTCCCAGTAAATGGGGTTATGTCAAGCTTTAAAGATTTGACCCAAGCAGGAATGATTATAAACAGTGTTTTCCAGAAGCAAGGCTTAGGGTACAGTTGCAGGCTCCAGGAACATAAGTACATTCACAGAACTGGCCCATACTGGTTATGACCATGAATCTAATGACAAGAACAAACCTCTGCCAGGGCATTATGTGTCCCTCTTGCCAGCAGAACTTGAGAAGGAAGGGACTGGAACCAGAAACTGAAGAGCCATTTGGATGCACAGGAGAGGAATGTGAATGTCAACTACATTCTTCCTTCTGTCTCTGTAGACTCTCTTTTAAATTTTGTTTTTCTATGTCCCACAATTAAACACAAACAAATCTAGTCCCCAGTCTCAATTCCAGATTCTGTAGAGAGAGCTAAAGAGCTTCAATCATTTGATGCTTCAATCATTTGATGACTCAGGTTCAGTCAGCCTTCCTAGACAAATGTGAAGCTAGTTTAATGAGGGCACTTCAGAGAAATGGATATTAATTATCAGTTGAGAAAAGAAGCCAATAGATATGAGTCAAATGTACATGTGAGGTATCAGCAACCATAGGGACATTTTGGTTATTTGAATAATTAAGACTCAGAATTAAGAATGAGTGTTATCTAAAATGGCCAAAATTTATAATTTAAATGTAAGATAAAGTTGTCTCATTATTTCTGAAATAAATTATTTCTGTCTAAATTAATATTTTAAATACTTAAATCAATATTTAAGTTATTTATCTAATTATTTAATATTAATGTTAAATTATTATTTTTAAAATTTTAAAGTTTCAGGTCCCTTTACATATTTTAATTTTATTAATTCTTTGAGAATTTTATACAAGCATATTATATAACTTGATCACACACATCCATTTCTTCCTCAACCTCCTTCCAGATCCATCCAACACACATAACCCAACTTTATGCCTAGAGTTTTCTTTATCTAACCCAGAGTTCTTTTGTGCTGCCCATATAAGTGTGGGCACCTCACACATGCTTTGGCTTCTGTGACATCATTGGCTGTGGTTTTCATTCTCTCCCATCCTTCTTTGCATCCAGTTCCTCCAACAATCAAGTCCTCAGACCTTCCTGAGAAGACTGTGGTGAGATACAAGCCGGTTACCTTGCAGTGCATAGCCAATGGCATTCCAAACCCATCCATTACATGGCTAAAGGATGACCAGCCTGTGAACACTGCCCATGGGAACCTCAGAGTGAGTATAAGATACTGAGCCAGGTTCAGGCAGCTTCATAGGTCTTGCTAATTCTGTCATCTCATTCTTCTTTAGTTATAGACTTTCCTAGAGGGCACAGTTGGCAGAAATTTGGTTAAAATATGTTTTCCTTCATTTCTTAATAGAATTAAATAACCCAACTGATAGAGATTTTAGTATAGAAATTGATAGTTTTGATTTATGCCTTCCAAAATTGATATCAAATGAATTAAAATTATTTCTGTCTAAAACGCTGACTGTGCCCTCTTGGCATTTAATTATGTCTTAGTGAATATTTAAAGAATTAGAAACTAGGTAAACAGTTGAGCAGATGACAGATTTCTAACCATATTAAGTAACTGATGTGCTTAAATATCAGAAACAGCTAAACTGGGTGGTATAAGTGAGTATACTCAGTTATTCAGAAGCCTAAAGCAGGAGGATTGATATTCTAGCCTACTGTGGCTACAGAGCAAGTTTGAGCCTGCCCTAAGCAAGCTCATGAATCCCTATCTTGAGTTCTTTCTCTAATAGACATGATACAGATGTCTGTTTGCTTATTAAGTCTGCTCCATATCTGGTAGAATTAAACTTACACCTCTGTATGAAAGAAAACTCAGCATACAGACTTCAGATGTAGTCTAGGTAAATGATTGTTTATCTTGGATACTGATAGAAATAGAGAGAGGGGGGATGGGGAAGGGAAGGGAGAGGGAGAGAGATTCATGAGCTCATCATACAAATGGTTTAAAATTTAATGACTATATTAAAGAGGGAATATAGAGAGGTCCAGACAATCTAATGAGAAAGCCTTTGGACAGAATTCTGAGGATCAAGTGGAAAAGAAAGACGCAGCTAAGAGTGTGGGTATGGACAAACACCTTAAGAAGAGCGTGCTCTCTCTTCAGGATCTGAATGCAGACAGTGGTCCGAGGAGGAGAGGAAAGGAAGACAGGCGCTGGCATACAGCAGTGGCGAGTGTAGGAACCACTTACACAATACTAACTTCCTTGTCTTTGCAAAAGCAATTGGAGGCTCAAAGAGTTTGAACTGAGGAGAGGTGTGAGCAGGCTTACACTTTAAGTAAAGTCACACACTACTCAACATGGATGATATATAGAAAGAAAGACAATTCAGTACTTTCATCACTGAATAGACATCATAATATACCTCCTCAACCCTAGATGGCAGAGCCTAGGGTACACTTGGACTTGAAAGTACATGACATCATTTGTATGGGACATCCTTGGTGAAATCACTGCTATATATACTACATGGCTAAAGTCAACTTGCATCCTTCCTGAAAAATTTAGTTGGTGAGCTAAGACTTGATATGCAAAATCTGTTAGAACCAATTTGCATTTCTCTAGGAGACAGGTAGAAATTTGGTACTGTACACTAGTTACAGAGAAGAGGATAATTTGATACAGTAGTCAATTCATTGAAGATTGATGACAGTTTCTGAAAGATGAGAGATGCAGGAGGCGTTTAAGGAAAACTCCTGAGATGGTAAACTACAAAATTACAGGGCTGAAACCGACCACCAGTGAGATGGGACATTCTAGAAGAGCATAAGGGAAAGTATTGTGATTTTAGTTTCAGGCTTCTGGAGTTCACATCACACTGGTGGAAATGGTGGACATGTCAGTGGGTCATTGTCAGTGGTTGTGGAGAGCAGCGGAATGATATGGCTAGTATTGGCACACTGTTAATATTTCAAACTTTGGGCACAAATAAATAAACCCAAAGCATAAAGAACTCAAAGGAAAGATGAGAGATAAAGCCAATGGAAGTGTCAAGAAGTTGTGGCATTAAAAGCCAGGTGCAAAATTATAGGGGTGAAAACATATGCACTGCTTAGTGTGACTGTACAGCTTGACTGGAAAATAGGTTAGCTGGGAATTCACTTGAGACCATGGAGAGATCATTTGGGGTTGGAATGTGGTGAGCCCAGAGGGCTGTGCTGAGTTCAGATTTCCTCCTGGGCTAAGTGGGGAGCCATGAATGAGGTTTGAAAGCAGACTAGGGAAGGGATCAAATTTCCATCTTAAATAAATTATTCTGGCAACAGTGTGTAAGATAGATTAACAACTGGGGAGGTTGGCGACACTGGAGCATCATTTAAGAAACCATCATAATCCCACAGTGGTAGTGGACGTGGAAAACAGGAGACCTGAGACACACGGCTGTGGTATAATTAATAGACGTCAACATGGGTGCCAAAACCCAGATGACTGGAAAAATTGTGGGCGCCATTAAGCAAGACTGGGAAAATCCAATGACAAGTCAGTTTTAGGAATATGAGGAATAGTTTACAAACTTAGTTCTGGACAGTTTGCATGATAACCTGTCCTAATACTATGAGCATAGAGCTCAGGAGACCAGTAGAGGCTAAGGCTGTAAATTCAGATGTGTGCTTCGTCTTTGTTTTTGTTTTTGCTTTTTTAACCAAAGTCATGGGATTGGATGGAGTTGCAATTCATGTTAGTGCAGCAAAAAGAGCAAGCAGTTTCTACAAAATAATGGCCTAGGGGAGCCTGAAAGTAAGAGTGGAGGCATACTCTATCTTTAATGCCCAGTGAGTACAGACCATCAAGAAGTCAGGGCACCCAATGCTGTGGATGGTAAGAGAGATTATGTATTTAACTGCAGAGACTACTGGGCAATGCGATTAGATCTTACTGGTGACTATGGAACAGTCAGTTTTAAAATAATGACCTCTGATTAACCAGCTTTAAAGTGGCAGAGGCCTGGTTGCAATGGATTTAAGGGAGGGATATGGAGAGAGAAAGAATTTATCGGCATTCCTATTATTCATATTTTATAACTTTTACAGTTTTTCTGGCCCCTGTAACAATTTCATCAAAAGGGATTGTTGCCTTAAAACCATTTATGAAGTGTTAAATAAATGTGGTCATGTTGTTTTTTTTTTTTTCAGAGAGTTTAAATTTTCATCGCATGCTTTACAGTCCAGTCTCTTATTCAATGGGGTTTTATGATTATACCAGCAGGCCAGCCTTAAGTCATTTTATTTTGTGTCTTCAAATGAATAAGAATAAGTGTTTAAAGCAAATTAGCCTATTTTCTTATTCATAATGAAGTGCTCTAGTTCTCATATATTGAGTTAACTAAGATATAACACTACAAGTAAACACTACATGTTTAAGTGAACTTTTCTATCTCAGTGAATGGTTTTTTTTAAATCTAAACACAAAATACTGCTATACTTTCTGTCCCCAATTAGATACAGTCTTCTGGTAGAGTTCTACAAATTGCCAAGGCTCTTTTGGAAGACGCTGGTAGATACACATGTGTGGCTACCAATGCAGCTGGAGAAGCACACCAGCACACTCAACTGCATGTACATGGTAAGAGCATCTTTACGGCTCTCTCTTGAATGTGTGTATGCATGTGTGTGAGTGCATGCAGGTGGGGGTGTGCACACATGTGAGCAAACACCAGTAATATGTGAGTCACAGATCAACTACCAGTGTCATTTCTCCTGTGCTACCTTGTAAATTATTATTATTTATTTTAAGTTTTTGAGAATGTAATACATGCATCTTATATTCATATCAATGCACCCCTCCCTTTCCTACCTCCAACTCTTCCCATGTCCTCCTACTCCCTAATGACCTCTTCTATAATGATTGATCAGCACATGCATAGACTGAGCCTGTATAATGTGACTTGTATGTATCTACTATTGCCATTTTCCTAAACTGCCTTGCTTTTTGAGATAAGGTCTCTCACCTGGCCTGATACTTGCTGATTAGGCTAATCCAGCCAGCCAGCCTGGAGATCAAACCAGCAGGATGATAAGTAGTCACTAGCATTCCCACATTTACAACTCTCTTTAATGGTGGTTGGTAAGTACAGGAGACAAGGGAACACAACATTTCTTTTTTTTTTCTATTTTTATTAGGTATTTTCCTCATTTACATTTCCAATGCTATCCCAAAAGTCCCCCATACCCTCCCCCCCACTCTCCTACCCACCCACTCCCACTTTTTGGCCCTGTACTGGGGCATATAAAGTTTGGGTGTCCAATGGGCCTCTCTTTCTAGTGATGGCCGACTAGGCCATCTTTTGATACATATGCAGCTAGAGTCAAGAGCTCCAGGTACTGGTTAGTTCATAATGTTGTTCCACCTATAGGGTTGCAGATCCCTTTACCTCCTTGGGTACTTTCTCTAGCTCCTCCATTGGGAGCCCTGTGATCCATCCAATAGCTGACTGTGAGCATCCACTTCTGTGTTTGCTAGGCCCTGGCACAGCCTCACAAGAGACAGCTATATGAGGGTCCTTTCAGCAAAATCTTGCTAGTGTATGCAATGGTGTCAGTGTTTGGAGGCTGATTATGGGATGGATCCCTGGATATGGCAGTCTCTAGATGGTCCATCCTTTTGTCTCAGCTCCAACCTTTGTCTCTGTAACTCCTTCCATGGGTGTTTTGTTCCCAATTCTAAGAAGGGGCAAAGTGTCCACAGAAACACAGCATTTCTATAAGTTCCAAATGTAGAAAGAAAATGTTTAGTTTCACCTATCTGGAAAAAAAACTACATAATTCATTGTAATTACAGTTGCTCATAAAAGTCTTCACTCTTCAGGTTGTTAAATAGGATGCTCAAATTTCAATAAGTGTGTGTGCCCATGTGTATGTGGTGCACATGTGTAGAAATGTGTGTATGTGTGTATGCACACACACATACATGTACCTGTTGTACATATTTAGAAGCTAAAAGTTGATGTCAGTTGTCATTCTCAATTGCTAGTGACCTTATTTGTTGAGTTAGAGTCTTGGCTGACCATTTAGGCTAGTCTGGCTAGCCAGTTTGCTCTGTGGATTTCCTGTCTCTGTCCTCCTGCTCTGGGGTGTCCATAGACTGCCACACCCATCCAGCTTTTTACATGGGATCTGCAGAGCCAAACTCAGGGTCCTTATCTTATGTGGCAAGTTCTTTACCCTATGAGATATCTCCTCGTTCTTCAGTGTTTTAAAATGATTCATGTCACTTTAAACAATAATCCTCTACAGAAGGTTTTGTTGAAAAAGATGAAGTGTCAGGATTGAGCCTCAACTTTGTCTGCAATTTTCTTGCAAGGCTTTTCTTTTTGTGAATTGGAGCTACCCTTGACTCAGAATCTTCTCCTGGGTGCTTTCATAGAGTGTCTGGGTGTCAGTGGAGCATGTCATCAACACCATGGCTTCACTCAAAACTTGGAAGACAGAAGACTTTGAATAGAAGGCTTTGGTTCTCCACAGGTTTATCAGGACAAGATCTGGCCTTTGCAGAAGTGCTTTGACATCTCCATGTACACATTGTTCATTTTGTTTTAGTCATGTGGTTTGTCCAGCTTTCTATTTATTTAGATGTTATTTTATCCACATATTCATTTCACATTTACTTAGGGATCCAAACTGAAATAACATCCCAGAATCTAACCTAATTCCAGGTACATACTAGGTAGTTGGTTTCTTTGACATATAATAGAGTAAACTGAATGATTTCTAAAATGTCAGTGGGTCATTGAATTCTCCTAATTTGCTTCTTTACATATTTTCTTTTATTTGAGTGAGCCAGCAAAAATATTTTGTTCCTTAAATGTTTTCCATAAACTAATTTCTTCTGTCCATGGTTCATCAAATGGGAACACCCACTGTGAACACATTTGCACATATAAACATGTTCCTGGAGAATAATTAATTGCAAAGATAATATCAAAAAGTAACCCATTTCTAATTGGCTCCTTATCCTGGAGAGGCTGAGAACACAGAGACACTGCTAGTCTTCAAGATGCTTTTAATGTATGAAGCTTCACATACGTCTATCTCTGTCATCACAGTGTTCCCTGACAGCTGGCTCCAGCAACTCCTCGAGTTTCTGCTCGCATTTAAGAGTTGGAGAATTGTGTGTGTCCTGTAGTAGTTTTTCCTTCCATGAACTGCCTTCCATCCTCCTTACCCAGTAAAATGGTAGTACTTGGACAAAAACTGAGTCAAACAGTAAAGAGTGCTGCAGTGCTTTGTCAGTGTACTCCAGAAAAACTGAAAACTAGGGTCCCTGAAAGAAATTAAATCCTTCATCAAATAGGAACAAATACAGTGGCATATATATATATGAAAATGTCACAATGAAACCTATTATTATATATGTTGATGAAAAATATTTATCTGGAGTATAATAAAAAGCAACAAAGGAAACAGTACCTAAGGAAAATATAAGTATGTAGATGTACAGTCTGAACATGATAGCAAAGCATCAGCTGTCAGAAGACACAACTTGGGTGCACATCCTTTGATGATGAAACATCATACAAGAGACAGGAAGCAAGTGAGAGCCATCTGAGTTCATGTGCAAAGAAAGACACAGGGCTTAGCCACTGAGAAAAGCTTTATGGAGACTGCCAGACGAGATGGAGGACATGGCACTATCTCCTTCACACAAATCACAAGAGAGAGGTAAGCTTGAGCAAGAGCTTAAAACATTCCATCTGCTGCGATATCCATTTGTCTGGATAACAGCTCATCTCCCCGAGCAGAGACTAATGATGAAGTGGGTTTGTAATGATGAACCTGGAGGAAGTGGTTGTCTAGATGCTTGTGCCTGGAATCTGGACAAAAGCTGTGTCTCCTCTTGGCGCTGAGGACAGCAATGTCCCCATTAAAAGCTCAAAGCTCCAAACGTGAATCTATCTTCTACTATGCATATATTAATACTCATGATGATAATTAGAGATGTGAATATATAAGAACTTCCTAGAAATTGATTAATTAAAGACTTTGAATAGACCTCAGAGGCTGAAAGGACAATCTAGTGAAATATGAAGAACTATGTAAAATAAGTTTTGAAAGAAATTGCTTAAAGATGCACATATTGAAACAATTGCATATTATTTGGACTTGGTCTCTCCAATTACTGTAGATACAAATTTGACTTCATAAAGAGTTCAGTCATAGAAGCTAATGTACTTGGAATAAGGGAGAAATGATACCCTTTCTTCTCTTACTGTGTGAGTGCTACAAAATACTATGTCCAATTCACGATAGCCAAGTGAAAGAAGAATTAAGAAAATATATAGAAAAGCAATCATGTAGTTTCATTCCATTATTAACTCATATAACAAACTCAGCAGTCACATTTAGTTAAGGTTTGTTAAACCAATCTTTGCAGATGGTCACTGTACTCTAAAACTAGGCACTTATTATGGTTGTCACACGAAATGTTCAATCTACAATGTTCGGTATTGCAATTACTCAATGCTTTCATTTCTCATAAAAATATCTTAGATGATTCTATTCTTCTCCATCATTGTAAAAAAATTAACAAGAGTTGAAATAAGTGCAGGAAGGAGGCATGGTGTCTTGGACTAGATCACCAAACCATGACCATGAGACAAGGAACAGTCTCATGAAATTTTCCAGGGATGGAGTCTGTCTGTTATAAACAGCAGGAGCCCTCAGTAGGTGGTCTTTTTTTTTTTTTTTGATCATCAAAAGTTTCATAATTCTGGAAGTTTTTGTTCTCTGGACCAAACTATGAAGTTATATCTAAACCCTAAATATTTGCCAAGTGAGACAGATGTTTCTACAGACAAGTAGTTATTTGAAGTCTAATAACACAAGCATTCATTTCATCTGCACATAATTATTTCCTATGGAAAAAAATCAGCCAAGGTGATAAACCCAGGAGAAATAGAAAGTTATAGTGTATAAGGATGGGCTTTAAATGTGGGTCTTACATGGTCTCCTAATATCTATAAGACACTAAGCTTAGATGTGAATCATCTTAAAGCTAAGAGTCTTCAACTGTAAGGCGGGAGAGATAATGATAAATCTGTGTAGTCATGAGGGTCGTTTGAGGTCTCAATGAAGGACGACACATGAAAGTCTTAGCTTGGTGCCTGTCTTCCAGTCAGCATCTGTAAATAGTAGCAGGAGGACCGTTTTTGGCAAAACACATGTTTGGCTCCTGGCCCTTCTCCCTGTACTCCTTTAACAACCATGCTGAAGGGCTGCTGCCTCTCCTGCTGGCTGGGAACCCTTCTGTGTCTGTATTAGTTGTCTCATAAAAACATTAGGAGGACTCCTTATTTTTATTTTATAATTTAAAAGTATTTGCTTGGCTAACATCTGCTAACACCCACTCAAACAAGGTTTCTCTATCATTTCTGTGTTTTGTTTAATAGCTTGCCTGTGGCCTTGTGGAGACTTGGGAATGTCCTAGGGAACTGTTCTGTTTCTTTCTTCATGGCCAAGTTGAGGTCAGAATTCTGCTGATCTATGTTTTCAGGGTGGATTAATTTATTTCCACTGTTTTCAAATATCACCAAATAGGGGGCATTAAGTCACAAAAGTCACTTTTACATCAGCTTTAACGAATTCAGACTTAACCAGGATTTGACATAGTCAGTTTATGCCCCAAATGGCTGAAAGACTAGACAGAGTTCAGCTCATAATGTTTCAAGACAGTACTGTGGTTTTGGCATGGTGTGTACATGCTGTTTCAGGAAGAAGAAATGAGCGAAGAGAAAAGAGAAGTGAGTAGCTCTCACCCTCACAAAACAGTGACCTCCTAATTCAAGTCTCTAGCACGTAAATGCTATAGAGGAAATACATATTTATATCACATTTCTTTTATCTCCAGTATTGGGTAGAGACATTCATTGGGTTTTCCTTGTAGATATTGCATGACTTTATGATGTTGTTCTCTTTGACTTGAGATAAAGGATCCACAGAAGCTTCAGGAGACAGGCTGGCACTCTCTCAGGCATTTAATCGACAAGGTCAAGTGTGTTCAGGATGGTATGGCCCTAGACAAAAGGCAAATCATCTACTCAAAAATTTGGGGTATTTCTAATCCATTTTCTTCTTGTCAGCATGGGATGCTACCCACAACCAAAGAGCAGACCTGAATATGAGCCTTTGGTCTTCAGCTTTCTGAGTGGCATATGCTTGTGTGTGTGTGTGTGTGTGTGTGTGTGTGTGTATGTGATATGCATGTGTATATATATATATATATATATATATATATATATATATATATATATACAAGTGAAGTCACCTGTATGCATATAAGGTAGCCAGCAGACAACTTCAGATATCTCCCTCATTTGTTTGTTACCTTAATTTTGTGTGTTATTCAAAGGACGATTTTGATGTCTCCATTTTTTAACGATAATTTTTCTCAATGCATGTTGGGACTCTGTTTTTACAACTATATATTTATAATTAGCATGTTATTTCTGAAGCAAACCTAGAAGTTATTGTGAGAATATATTTTATATAACCATAACCCTGGGTAAAAGAAAGAGACAGCTCAGGGAAATGGCTGTTTTTAAACATAAATGCTGTGACCTTCCTGGGAGTAGCCAATGGTATATATTCTTAAGATAGATATTTTAATTTTGTTTGTAGCGTGTGAACTGAGGGTTATAACTCACATCTATCTGAATAATATTCCCAAACATAATTTTCAATTAACAGTGGTTCAAGTTTAGTTATATATGATTTTTGTTTCCAGGCAGCTCTGTTTTTCTTTCCCTTCCTTTCCATCAACTGCCAGGCAACCTAATTTACTATTATTTTTCTATGGTATTTTCTTTCATATGAATAAGAAAAGAAAACACTCTAAACTTATAGTTTTTACTGTGTTTTTCCTTATCTCTCTTGTTACTTTTACCAGTCTCCCTAATGTATTCCTTCATATTAATTTCTGCACTGAAATTTTTGTTTTAGCATTTCTTGTGGAACTTGGGCTAGCACTGAACTTTTTGAGATTTTGTTGTTTTGTTTATCTAGGGAAATCCTAAATGCCAAAGGACAGAATTGTTAGCTAGAGAGCTCTTTGTTGCTAGTCACTTTCTTTTACTCCTCTAATTTGTTAGCCCGCTGCCTTTGAGACTCTAATATTTTGATGAAAAACCAGCTGCTGTATTTACCTTATACATGATAAGTCATTTTCTTCCCATGCTGGTTTTAAGATTTTTTTTTCTTTCACATTTGGTTTGAAACAGTTTGGTTGTATTATATGCTTGTTTGATTTTTTTTTCAAGTAGGAGTTTGTTAAGCTTATCAAAGATGAAAACTAGTGTTATTTATTGGATATGAAACCAATTCTTTTTCTGCAGACTTGGGGGAGAATTAACCACTATTTCTCTAAGTTATTCTTCCAAACTGTTTCTCTCCCTTGTTCTCCAGAACTCCTGTCCTGTTTGATATTGCCCTTCACTCCTTCAGAGATTGTTTATATCTCTTCTTCCAAACCTGGGTGACCTTGCTATTGTCACATCCACTATTTCTTCTTCCAACATGCTTCTCAAAGATGCTGTTGGACCCTTACTGCATTCTGGGATTCCAGAGTTCCTACTTGGCTTTTTAAATCAACCCTGCCCCTTCTTTCACCCTCTGTGTTTCATAAGGTTCTATTTTTTTTTCCTTTGATTTATCTCTCCAAGCAAAGTTTCCATGATTCTGAATAGAGAAATGTGTAGAATGTGGCCTTCCAAATCCAATACCTGGACTCCCCAGAGAAGAGCCTGTTCTGCTTCTTGCTCTGTGGATGCCCATGCTCTATTTTCCTTGTACATCTTAGTTTTGTAGAGAAGCTGTTTAGAATAATGCAGTGTGACAGTTCTGAAAAGCCTATCCTCGTGCCTCTGTCATTGCCCAGACTTTTCTGGTTACTTCTTGTGTATGTGTGGTTCCTGACACTGGCCCAAACGTCCAAACTCTGGTTCTTGACAACTGTTACTATGGGAATTCATATATTAAAGGGAAATTAAGTTGGAAGACAAAATTAGTGTTATTAATCAGCTGCATTTAAAGTGGGGAATGTATCCCTGATTACTTGGAAGGGGCTAAGTCAATCATGAGGATCATTAAATTGTGTATAATCTGACTGATATGACTAGTTTCAATGGGATGAAGATGGCTACAAACCACAGAATTCAGATGGTCTCTAGAATTTGGAATAGCTAAAGAAACAGTTAGCTTCCCTTCTCATACTTCCCCAGAGAGGAATTCAGCTGTCTTGGCACCTCTGTTTGCACCCAAGGAGGCTGTGGTGAACTTTTCACTTATAATTCTGCCTTGCTCTAAGCTAGCAAGCTTACCATGATTTACTGTAGAAGCAACAGAAAGTAATTTAGTGACCTCTGTGAACAAATCAAATAAAATCTGTTTATACAAAATTAAAATACCCTTGAGAGAAATTTGCACTAAGCATATTCTAAGTCTAGTTAAATACCAGCAAATCCTGCAAAAGAGTCCTAGGACAAATGATAACAGCTGTCTCGGAATGATAGAGTTTAATTTTTATATCATTTTATTTAATGTGTTTGGGTGTTTTGCCTCCATGTGTATCTGTGTACCATATGCATGCCTGGAGTCTGTAGAGGAAGAAAAAGTGTGTAAGACTCTGGAACTGGAGTTGTAGCTGGTTGTGAGCCCCCATTGTGGATGCTGGGAGTGGAACCCAGGGTCCTTTGGAAGAGCAGCCAGTATTCTTAACTACCCAGAGTCATCTCTCCAAGCTCCCAAGTAAAGTTTTTTATTAACTCCAAATCCATGCAGTCCACTTTGATATTTACCCTAATGATTTACTGAGAATGTGAACTATTCGGTTTTTGGTTTTTTTTGGGGGGGGGATTTTTTAAAATTAAATTATTTCATTTATTTATATTCGAACTGTTGTCCCCCTTCACATTCCCTCCTCTCAGAGTTCTTCATCCCACCTGCTTCCCTTTGCCTCTGAGAGGATGCTCCCCAACTCCCCCACCCCTACCTGACAACCTCCCCTACCATCCCTATTTCCTGGGGCATCAAGTCTCATACAGGATTAGGCACACCTTCTCCCACTGAGACCAGACAAGGCAGTCCTCTCCTATGAATGTACTGGGGGCCGTGGACCAGACCATGTATGTTCTTTGGTGGTGGCTTAGTCTCTGGGAGCTCCCAGGGGTCCAGGTTAGTTGATACTGTTGGTCTTCCTATAGGGTTGCCATCCTCTTCAGTTCCTTCAATCCTTCCCCTAACTCTTCGATAGAGGTCTCTGATCTGAGCCCAATGCTTGGCTGTAAGTGTCTGCATCTGTCTTAGTCAGTTGCTGGTAGAGCCTCTCAGAGGACAGCCATGCTAGACTCCTGTCTGCAAGCACAACATAGCATCAGTAATAGTATCAGGGTTTGGTGCCTCCTCATGGGATGGATCCCAAGTTGGGCCAGTCACTGGATAGCTTTTTCTTCATTCTCTGCTCCATTTTTGAATTTTGTTTTTAATTCTTTAGACATACTTTTCCTCATTTTATGTGTGTGAGTGCTTTGCCTGCATATATGTATGTACACTACTTGCATGTCAAAACCCTTGGAACTCAAAAAATAGCACTGGAAATCTCTGGGCCTGAAGTTATAAATTGCAGTGTAAATGGTGGGACTCAAACTCTGATTCTCTGTGAGGGCAAGTGCTCATAACTGTTGAGCCATCTCTCAAGCAGAGACTAATTGTTTTTAAGGTTGGATGCCCTGGGTTGAGTGGTGGGAATCGGGCGAGTTAAAATGTCACAAGTTCACCATCTTTAATGAGGTTGGCCTTGTTTGTTTTTCTTGATTAAACACTTGACTTCTGAGTGGTTACACATCTTTGGTTAATTTTCTAAATTCTGAAATAGCTAAAAAATTTTGGTAACGTTTCCAGTGTTATTATTTCTCTAATTGAGGAATGGATTTTCCAAGACCTTCCTCTGTCGGTCTTGATGAGGTTCAATCTTTTTCTATTTAAGCTCTCTATTTATGTAAAAAGTACCCAAGCCATTCCACAGCCCTCGTGCTTCTGATTCCCACCACAGGGTTTTATTGTAGCAGCTGGGACTGTCAGAGCCTTCAGCAGTCACTTCAGTCCAGAAGGCTCTAAGCAAATGTTTTAGTGAGCGCGGGAAGGAATGGGCCATGTGCTGGCTGGTATTCTTTGACAGTTGGGAAACCAGGTAGCCATGGCAGCTGTACTCAGAGCTTGGGTCAGTCTTAAACACTGGCCTGGTAATCAGGTCTCAGTGTACAAAACAGAGACAATGGCATACTTAAACAGGAAAGGCGACTACATTAAACTAAAGGGCTACAGATGGAACTGTGGGAGTGAAGAAGAAGGGGTTCTAGGGTGAGTCTAAATGTCGAGAGAAACTCACAAAGGGACTTCCCTCTGAAACAGATTTTATTATAAACTTATCATACATTAAATTTAAATCTTTTTGGCTCTCAATTTTTGTTTGTTTTCTTTGGTGGCTGTCTCAGGTTTTTGCTTTATTATGATAAATTAATTACAATGAACTAAGAGGTTTTATTCCTAGCCTCTTAGATAATTGAGTTAGATAATTCCAATTGAGTTGAAAGCTTAGAACATTTATTTCCATTATTATGTATGCTTTGAAATACATCAGTTAGGGCTCAAGGGTTTGCTTGTATGGTGCCCTGCTATAGTGACAGCAACAGCTTCCAATATCAGTCTTTCTGATTGATTTTTTTTTTAATTTTCTAAGCATATACTTTTGTCTGAATTGAAGCATATCTTCAATGGGGCTTTGTTTCATGTACACAGTTTAATATTTTTGGTATTAATTCCTGCTCCTCTTGTTGTAACTCCACTAAATGTACTCTACTGACCACTATTGTGTGGCTTAATGTACTAGTGACATTTGTAAAGAGTGTATATTCTTTGGTAGCTACAACTATGTACACAATTATATAAACCTGAACAGGTAATTTGATTTTTTATAATCTTTTATAACTTTATTTTTTTTCCACGATAAAGTTGGTTTCTAAGTGCTTTTAAAGAATTGTGCATTTGTTCAACCCGTAAAGCATTGTAATTATGAAGGATTATTAATGGGATTTTATAACATTTTAATGATTTCGAAGCAAGTTGCTTTGTCATACTTAATGATTTTTGTTTTATATATTAATATGTCATATACAATTGTACAATTGTTGTTTGGGCATAACTCCAACCACCTTTTCATGTTAATGCTTCCTGAAAACTGTCAGTGGTGGGTGTGTGTGTGTGTGTGTGTGTGTGTGTGTGTTGCATTCACCAGGAATAAATAGAAAAGCAAAAGAGATAATTTTAAACATTTTTAAATAAAAAAATTTTAAAAATAAAAAAAAATCACTAAGATCAAGCGATGATGACACACACTTCTAACCCCAGCCCTTGGAAGACAGAGATAGGCAGATCTCTGAGTTTGGGGCCACCCTGATCTACAGAGCGTTCCATGCCAGCCAGGGACACACAGAGAAAAAACAAAACAAACAAATTTTTAACTAATTAAAAATCCTAAATAATTCAAATTGCAATCTTGATTTATTTATTGGACTTTACCTCCGATATTGTATTTTCATCTGTAAAATGCATTAGTTCTGTAAATTCTGAATGCTAATTTATATCTGGTTTCATTTCTGAGTAATGAGGGCTCCTTATTCTGATTTTTAGAGAATGTATTGAGGCACTCCAGTATTTTCAGGCATATTCAGTTTTTCACTGAACGAGTTCAAATGGGGAAATTGTCTAATGTCAAAAGGAAATTCTTCCTTAGTTCAGTCAGTGAACTGAACTTAAAAATTATACTTTCAACTTTGTCTCTCTTTCTTTTATTTGGGGGATATAATGATATCCTTCACCCCTTCCCTGGAAACTTTCCCATGCACACCTTTTTGTTACCATTCATACTCATACCCTATTTTTGCATTAATTGTTGCTACCTGCATATGTGTAATATTCATATACATAAATATTTCTAAGTATAAACGCCTTGGTCTGTGTGCTATTACTCGTATAAGTGTTTTTTCAGGGCTGACCATTGGGTACAGGATAACCACCGATGCTCTCTGCCCTGGAGATGACAATTTCCCCTGCTCTCAGCATCTCCTAGCTGCCTGTGGTTCTTTGCATAGGGATGAGGCCTCATGCACTTTCCCTCATTCACACAGGCATGTCCATTTGGTGTCCTTGCTCAGCTCATGTTGAAGCAGACATCTTGGTGACACTTTGTGAATGTGGCTGCTGACATTCCTAGGAGACGCAGCCTCACAGCAAATTCTCTGATCTGCTCAACATTCATTCACTACACTAGTAAACTATAGCCCAAAGTATTTTCCTGTGTGATCTCAGGCAAGTAGGTGACCCAGAAAATTCTATAAATTTTTATCTTTTTTTCAGTTTTCTCTAATAGTATACTCTACTTTTGTTCCTATGGCAGCAACTATATATTTCTTATTATTAAGAAAGAGGGAAACATATCATTTCCACCTAGAAGACAATTTCAGTTTAAATATCGTTTTTGTGTGACCTCATCGTATGCTTGGGCCTTGCAGAACCCCCAAGCCTGGATGACGCCGGAAAGATTCGGAATGAGACAGTGGTGGTGAATAACCCCATTCAGCTGGAATGTAAAGCCACAGGCAAGCCTCTTCCTGGTATGTTTACACTGCCTCTGCAGCTGATGAACACATAATGTTTCTGAGAGTGACAAAATTGGTATGGGTATAATATACCAGTTTGTAACAAATAAAACTGATAGGGTACATTTCAAGTGATAGTATCATTAGGGAGAAGATATTTTTGAATTTTTAACAGCCTTTAATTGCATGAAAGAATTGTTCTACTTAATGTACAAATATGCAAATGTCTTATCATCCTGTCTCTCTTGTGATCACAAAACTTACCATTGTAATGTATGTCTATGTACTTAGGAAAATATTGGTATATTCTAAGAGAGTATTAGTGGTGTTGGATGAACCAAGCTGCTCCTGATTCCCAGACTTTCTAGCGTCCCTGTCATTTTGTTCTACATTTCTCTGTCAGTCATAGGCTATCCTTGTGAACTGATAATAATAGGTAAAAATCATGGAATCCAATATTATACACAGCAGAGGGATTTGACTTGACACATCAACAGTTTTGTAGAAAGTGCACAATAAAGTAAATGGGGTAGGCTAAGAAATTTCAAGTACTATCGATGTTTTGAAAGAATACAAACAATACCTTTCATTGGTTCGTTTTCAGAACTCATTGGTTGGGCTCAATAGTTTTCTTAGAATTACCATCTCTTAAAAATCAACCCTCAAGAGGTATCTAGACCAATTTAACTCAAACAAAAGCACTATTTAGTTGTATACGGCTTAAGGTATTTACTCCAGATTGAACTTAATTTGCTTGAATTTTGAAAAGAAACTCTTTACTTCTCTCCCCTTTCCTTCAGTTATCACGTGGTACAAAGACAGCCATCCCCTCTCAGGCTCCGCCAGTGCAGCCTTCTTGAAGAGAGGGCAGATCCTTGAGATTGGGAGTGCTCAGATCTCAGATGCTGGCATCTACAAATGTGTAGCCATTAACTCTGCTGGAGCTACAGAACTGTTTTACAGCCTACAAGTTCATGGTACGCGATACATCTCTCAGGTTCATACTGGGTGATGATCATATGGATAGTGACCATATGCCCTTATCAAATTATAATGTGATTAATCAACAGAACTATGCTATTGATATTTTTACTTAAAGAGCCAGTGCTCTGAAACTGGTAAGCTTTCCTACTCCTGACATCTACTAAAATGCCCAGTTCTCACACACTGTTGATTACTTTAGATCACTTGCTGAAATAACTAGTGATGGCTTCACCAGCTAATAACAATACTACCTTTGTTAATGCAACTCTAACACTCATGGATATTAAAGAAATGATTTTAAGAGACATTGACAATTAGAATATGACAGCATATGAAATAGAGAAAGGTATGTGTGTACACACAAGCTCTCTCCCCCTCTCCCTCTCCCCCTCCCCCTCCTTCTCCCTGTCCCTCCCCCTCCTCCTCTTCCCCCTTCTCTCTCTGGAATCAATAATCCACTCAGGGCCATTGAGATAGCTCAACAGACGTAAGCACTCTCTGAACTTGGGTGAAAAGCCTGATGTGGCAGCAGCCACTTGTTATCCCAGTACTCCTATGCCAAGGTGGATGCTGGCAATAGGGTTTCTCTGAAGCTCAAGGGCCAGTGAGCATGGAGTCCACAGCCTGGCAGAAACAAGAGGAACCCTGACCCAACAAGGTAGAAGAAAAGAACACACTTCCCCAAATTGTCCTTTCACCTTCACAGGTACATGCGTACATGCATACACACAATAATAATAATCTAAAATTCAAATGTATG